>NC_052314.1:61290864-62490864 GCF_016432855.1 Salvelinus namaycush
TCACAATTTATAGTCCTAAAGTACATAGTAACATACATACTCACAATTTATAGTCCTGAAGTACATAGTAACATACATACTCACAACTATTTAACTGTACACAGAAGTCTTCCACCCATGTTAGAGCCAATACAGTCTCTGCATAGTACTGTTTGTCAACCTCCTACAGCCCTCATGTAAAACAACAAGTATGCTACTATTTAATAACCTAGGTCCTAGAGGTAAGCAATGTTTAATAATGTACAATAAACCAAATAATTAATTCATAATTCATCTGTATGGCATATATTCAGAATGATTACATGACCTATTCTAGGCTATCGGTATGTTGAGTCTGTGTCTTGGTTTCAGTAATGTGTCTCTTGAGAAAATTACAACTTGTATAGTAGAGAAGATTTGGATTGTTTTGTCGTTGGAACATTGTCTTGTTCTACCAGTGATACAGAAGCACTAGTGAGTGTGTGCGGGCGCGCGGGCCTACGTCCAGGCCTGTGGTATGAGTCATCCATCCTGGCCCTAGGTTCTCAGAAACTCAACCTCTCTGCCATTCTAGCCAATTACAGCCCGTCTCTCAGGTTGTCATGGCGCAGCTCCCCGTTGTCTGATTAGTATGCGTGAGAAACAAACCTGTAGCTGAGATTACAGACATTAATAGCATAGTAATGGCCAGAGGAGTGGCTGGTTCATAGCATAATTAGCAAAGTGGGAGACTAAAAGTCTGCACTGTGAGTGTCACACACAAAATAAATGTTTTAATCTGGCGTTGTTCATTGGCGTAGTAGGCCTACAATCCTGTCACTTGAATTCCACACAAAAGCACATGGCTTACTTACAGATCTGTAGTATCTGTAGTATCAGTATTTCATTCAGTATCGTTCTTCTATCTCTTATACGTCTAGACTATCTGCCTTGTACGTCTAGACGATCTGATTCAGTCCTGAGATCTTCAGTCAGCTGTCAGCCCAACCGTATCTGATTCAGTCCTGAGATCTTCAGTCAGCTGTCAGCCCAACCGTATCTGATTCAGTCCTGAGATCTTCAGTCAGCTGTCAGCCCAACCGTATCTGATTCAGTCCTGAGATCTTCAGTCAGCTGTCAGCCCAACCGTATCTGATTCAGTCCTGAGATCTTCTGTCAGCTGTCAGCCCAACCGTATCTGATTCAGTCCTGAGATCTTCAGTCAGCTGTCAGCCCAACCGTATCTGATTCAGTCCTGAGATCTTCTGTCAGCTGTCAGCCCAACCGTATCTGATTCAGTCCTGAGATCTTCAGTCAGCTGTCAGCCCAACCGTATCTGATTCAGTCCTGAGATCTTCAGTCAGCTGTCAGCCCAACCGTATCTGATTCAGTCCTGAGATCTTCTGTCAGCTGTCAGCCCAACCGTATCTGATTCAGTCCTGAGATCTTCTGTCAGCTGTCAGCCCAACCGTATCTGATTCAGTCCTGAGATCTTCAGTCAGCTGTCAGCCCAACCGTATCTGATTCAGTCCTGAGATCTTCAGTCAGCTGTCAGCCCAACCGTATCTGATTCAGTCCTGAGATCTTCTGTCAGCTGTCAGCCCAACCGTATCTGATTCAGTCCTGAGATCTTCAGTCAGCTGTCAGCCCAACCGTATCTGATTCAGTCCTGAGATCTTCAGTCAGCTGTCAGCCCAACCGTATCTGATTCAGTCCTGAGATCTTCTGTCAGCTGTCAGCCCAACCGTATCTGATTCAGTCTTGAGATCTTCTGTCAGCTGTCAGCCCAACCGTATCTGATTCAGTCCTGAGATCTTCTGTCAGCTGTCAGCCCAACCGTATCTGATTCAGTCTTGAGATCTTCTGTCAGCTGTCAGCCCAACCGTATCTGATTCAGTCCTGAGATCTTCTGTCAGCTGTCAGCCCAACCGTATCTGATTCAGTCCTGAGATCTTCAGTCAGCTGTCAGCCCAACCGTATCTGATTCAGTCCTGAGATCTTCAGTCAGCTGTCAGCCCAACCGTATCTGATTCAGTCCTGAAATCTTCTGTCAGCTGTCAGCCCAACCGTATCTGATTTCACATCCACTCCGTATTCCTATCTACAGTGTCTTTCATCAACGTGAGCTCTACACTCCCCTCAGACCATACCTGATGCAGGATCACTCCTCACTCCTCCTTTGAAACTCCGCAATTATTATCAGCTGCGCTGCTTTTCTCTGGAGCCTGCGGCTCAATCTCAATTTGTCATTCTGTGATTCCTTGCATTCTATCCCCTCTCTTCCTTCTCAATTGTATTGGAGGACTTTCTTCTCCAAAGCATTTTGAGAAGGAGGCGAGGAGAGACGGTGCAAGGAAAGATGAATTGAGAAAGAGTCGTCTTCGCTCCTATCTAGTAGCCATGAAAGGCCCTCGCTTCTATAGCTGCTACATTGTTAATGACCTCGCTGACTGCAGCCAATCATTTTCATCTCGGGCGCGGCCGCCACATCACATCTCACCGCCGTCGCCAGGCGCGCAGCTCGTGCTGTCGTTGCTAGGCTGTTGTACCTGCCGCTGCACGCAGAGCGACACGCGCCGTGGTTACCGCTGCCTCCGTTCAGTTCATGCAGCCAGAGCACAGCAGAGTTGTGCTGTGGGTCTCCCACTCAGGTCTCCCACTTGTCTTTATGTGGACGTGCCACTGCTACTGACAGCATAGAGAACGAACAGGATCAGATTCACACAGCAGTTAAAGACGGCTATGGTTTATTTCATCTGTGTGTGTGTTTTAATAATGAACTTGATTCATCATTTGCATTTTCATCATTTTTATCATCATGTGCTGTCTTCTATTGCCATCATTTAACACCAATTGCTAATATCGATTGATTGAGAGATCATTGATTTGGCTGCAGGTCTTATCTCAATGTGCGTGTGTGTGTGTACGAAGCAGTAACACGCAGCGCTACATTTTTGCGCCAACGCTTCCGCCAGGGTGAATGTGTGTGTGTGTGTGTGTATGTTGGCTGTTGGCCAGAGCAGTGTGACTGATTAGTGCTGTGTCCATCCCTGATTGTACTCGCCAACCATAACCAATCAGTGCCTCATACAGACAGTAGCCCTCGGTAGTACTGGCTGGGGTGCTGGGGAACCAGGCAGAGTGGAGATACACAACTCAAATCGATCTAGGTGCAACCAGTGATCGATTGTTTTCATTTAACCTTTATACAGGTTTGTCTCATTGGGATACAATCTCTTTTGCAAGAGGGACCTGTCTGATGACTAACCTTCTCTGAGACTAAAGCCATTAGTTCAGAGGGTTAACATAGTCTTCTGGGGCATCGGGTTCAAACACAATTACTGCCTGCTTCCCTCACCAACCCTGTAACCCTATAGGGATCAACCAGGAGTGACCGTGTCCTGAGGCACTATGAGAACCTGTCCCAGAGCTTTAAGACCAGCTACATAAGACAACAACACATAGGAAACTTTGTCATTCTGTTCTCTTTGTGTCTATGACCTCCCCTGTAAAACCCCTACAGCATCCCCTATACTGTAAATTAGTCACTCTATATATGACGGAGATAGGTGTGTGTGTGTGTGTGTGTGTGTGTGTGTGTGTGTGTGTGTGTGTGTGTGTGTGTGTGTGTGTGTGTGTGTGTGTGTGCGTGTGTGCGTGCGTGCGCAATTGTGCGGGGTGTGTGTGTGAGCGTGCGTGTCAGGACTGGGAATTGCCAAGGACTTTACCATACGGTATTATCACGATATTTAGGTGCCGATACGATATGTATTACGATTCTCACCATTCTATATGCATTGTGATTTGATACTGTGATTTTATTGTGATTTGATGTTCCAAACATATTGCTCACTATTGTGACTGCTGCAGAGAGACAGGAGAGAGCATGGATCAGTCTTGGAAATGACAGTGCTGAAAACATGTTGGCTCACTTTTTCAAAAGAAGATGGAGACAAGCTATAGGATGAAAAATGCCAGAGTTTTGGCGCAGGTACAGCCGACTAGCGCTGGCAACAACAAAAAAGTCTCATCAATACTTGGAGTCAAAGTATCGATATAATATTGTCCAAAATAATATTGCGATATGTAATTGTATCGATTTTTCCCCCTATCACTAGTGTGTGTGTGTGTGTGTGTGCCTGCATGTGTGCGATTGTGCGTGTGCGATTGTGCGTGCGCGCTCTTTGCCATTGAGAAAAGGGTTCCTTGAGAGCCATAGCACTGTATATCTTTGTGACAAAACACAGACATACTTCCATCCAAGCCCTACACAGCAATGAAAAAAAGGCATTATTCAATTTCAGAAGGTCAAAACATATATCCTCTTCCTTTCACTAGTCAGTGCAGCATAACTTAACCACGGGCAGGCTGACTGGCGGGCTCTTCCATTTACTCTAAAAAACAGGGGGGTTTAGTGGGGGAGGAGGGTGAGAGGGAGAGTGGCTGTTGGGCTGGTTACACCCCTCCATCTGCTCACAGTGTGCCGGGCTGCTGCTGCTGCTGCTTTCACCATCCTGCTTCTAATACAAACCCTCAATCCCTTGTTTTTATGGCTGAACACATTTAACATTTAACATTTAAGTCATTTAGCAGACGCTCTTATCCAGAGCGACTTACATTTTTAACCTTTTTTTATTTAACTAGGCAAGTCAGTTAAGAACAAATTCTTATTTTCAATGACGGCCTAGGAACAGTGGGTTAACTGCCTTGTTCAGGGGCAGAACGACAGATTTGTACCTTGTCAGCTCGGGGATTTGAACTTGCAACCTTTCGGTTACTAGCCCAACGCTCTAACCACTAGGCTACACCTGCTTCTGTCTTTCTCCTTGTGGCCCGTTCCTCCTTTTCTGTCTTTCCAATTCAGCAGTATTATTCCCAATTTAGATTTAAAGAAACACACAGGGAAGTAGAGTTTCTCCTTCCATTCCTCCTGGAAACAGTCTCTCCTCTACACTCCTTCCTCCAAAAACATGGTTATTCATATTTATGCTTAAGACATTTTAAAGGGAAGAGGAGTTTGATCTTTCTCTCCCAGTCCAGTTATGTGCATCCTGGTGTTGTGGTTTCTAGTAATGGACAGGGGGAATTGATCATCTTCAGAAGAACCCGAAGGAATGAGATCAGGGGCTGCAGCGCTCTGAGACAGAGAGATACGGGTGTGAGAGTCCGAGAGAGATGGAATGGAGTGAGAGCTGAAAGAGAGGGAGGCGTGTGAGTGCCCGGAGAGAGAAAGAGAGAGAGAGAGAGAGAGAGAGAGAGAGAGAGAGAGAGAGAGAGAGAGAGAGAGAGAGAGGAACGAGGGAGGGGTGTGAGTGCAGGAGAGAGAAAGAGAGAGAGAGAGAGAGAGAGAGAGAGAGGAACGAGGGAGGGGTGTGAGTTCCGGAGAGAGAAAGAGAGAGAGAGAGAGAGAGAGAGAGAGAGAGAGAGAGGAGCGAGGGAGGGGTGTGAGTGAGAGTCTGAGAGAGACGGCACAACACTGAGACTTCCCTAGGAGCTGCTCACTGCTACAACGCCACAACTCACAGCTAGGGGACAAAACACACCCCAACACACACTCACACTGTACACACACATAGCCGAGAGGAGGCTTTATACACTTGTGACCGAGAGGCTTTGTGAAATTTCTGTGTATTGAAATCGAAGTGGACACAAACCCAGTCACAATGGAAGAGAATATGGAAGAAGGACAGAATTCAAAAGGTATGGTGTAAAATCTTTAAAAAAAATTTTTTATCAATTTTTCCTTTGTGTTGCTGCTGCTGCAACTGTACGTACTGTATGCCTATGTTACACACTCTCTCTTTGACACAGACATGTATTTGGATGCTGCCAAGCAAAGAATAAGCTACTGATGCAGACAAAGAAACACATGGATTGTAATTACTTGAGTGTTTTTGGGAGATTATTTTCATTATTATTGATTGTCATCATCGTTCATTGGAACTGTGCTGGTTTTATTTTGATTTGAGCGATGCTGTTTTGAAAGGTGGAGGGAGGGGAGGATGGAGGGAGGGAGGATGGAGGGAGGGAGAGAGAAGGAGGCGGGTGTTTGGGGGTCCCTTGTTTGTTGAGTTTTGGATTGGAGGGGGGGTCCGTGGGAATTGTCTTGTCTTCTGCTTGAACGCTTGTCTTGACGGCTCACAAGAGACAGCAGAGAAGTGAATTTACTTCCCTCCATCCCTCCCTCCTTCTCTCACTCTCTCGATTTTCCCCGGGTATGGCAACAATGCAGCCATTACTTTGCTATCTAAGCTGAAATCAGATTAGCGCGCCTGTCTGTCCTCCTGTCCCTTTGTCTCAGTAACAGTTGTTTGTTTAGTGGCGGGGTGCATGGCCGCTGTACCGTTCATCTCATTTAACGGCACTGTGCTGGAGGATGGGCGGGTGTTGTCTTGTCGAGGGGGGATCAACAGAACACGTATGCAGCGCTAGCTAAGACTATATACCTGTTATGAATGAAAAATGCGAATGCGTTGTCTGTTGTGGAGATGGAATGAATATTTTTGACTGTTTTTATAGATGACGAACACTCTTAGCCAATCAGAGCAAAGCATGGGGAGCCATCTTTAGCCCAAGCAGGTGCTTCCCTTCCTTCCCTTCCCCTCCCTCTCCTCCCCTCCCCCTTGCCTCCTCCCCCACACCGCTTTCACATACACAGTGTACACATATGAACCACATACCCCCGCCCCTCCACTAAAAACAGGTTACAAAAGGTTACACTTGGGGTTGGAGTGTAAAGAGAGAGACAGAGGGGGAGAGAGACAGCGATAATCTTCCATAACAAAGCCATCACCTACAGAGAGATGAACCTGGAGAAGAGTCCTCTAAGAAAGTTGGTCCTGGGGCTCTGTTCACAAACACATACCAACCCCACAGAGCCTCAGGACAGCAACACAATTAGACCCAACCAAGTCCTGAGAAAACAAAAAGATAATTACTTCACAAAAAAACTGAGCAAACTAGAATGCTATTTGGCCCGAAACAGAGACTACACAGTGGCAGAATACCTGAACACTGTGACTGACCCAAAATTAAGGAAAGCTTTGACTATGTACAGACTCAGTGATCCTAGCCTTGCTATTGAGAGAGGCCGCCGTAGGCAGACCTTGCTCTCCAGAGAAGACAGGCTATGTGCACACTGCCCACAAAATGAGGTGGAAACTGAGCTGCACTTCCTAACCTCCTGCCAAATGTATGACCATATTAGAGACACATATTTCCCTCAGATTACACAGACCCACAAAGAATTTGAAAACAAATCAAATGTTGATGAACTCCCATATCTACTGGGTGAAATACCAGTGTGCCATCACAGCAGCAAGATTTGTGAGCTGTTGCCACAAGAAAAGGTCAACCAGTGAAGAACAAACACCAATATAAATACAACCCATATGTATGTTTATTTATTTTCCCTTTTGTACTTAAACTATTTGCACATCGTTAAGACACTGTATATAGACATAATATGACATTTGAAATGTCTTCATTCTTTTGGAACTTGTGTGAGTGTAATATTTACTGTTCACTTGTTATTGTTTGTTTCACTTTTGTTTATCCATTTCACTTGCTTTGGCAATGTAAACATGTTTCCCATGCCAATAAAGCCCCTTGAATTGAATTGAGAATGAGAAAGAGGGAGTGAGAGAGGGCGAAGGGAGAGAGAGAGAGCGAGAGAGAAGGAAAGAGAGAGAAGGGGGAGAAAGAAAGATAGGGGGAGAGAGTGAGAGAGTGAAGGTTCCATGCCATGGTCATTGTCCTTCCAGTGGTCCCCGGCGCGTCTTTAGTAACTGTTCTGCTGCTCGCTCATTAGTCCTGACCCATTTCTGAAATAGAGAGAGAGAGATAGAGAGAGAGAGAGAGAGAGAGAGAGAAAGAGAGAGAGAGAGAGAGAGAGCGTAAAGAGAGAGAGGGAGATGGAGGGAGAGAGAGAAAGAGAAACAGGGCAGCTTAAACATATCATTTTGTTTTTGTAGACCCCATAAGCTTTCTTTTCTCACTGTCTCTCTCATCCTCTCTCTCTATCTCTCTCCCCATCTCTTCTCTCTCTGTCTCTCTGTCTCTCTCTCTCTCTGTCTCTGTCTCTCTACCTCTCTATCTCTTCTCTCTCTGTCTCTCTCTCAATTCAATTCAAGAGGCTTTATTTGCATGGGAAACATATGTTAACAACTCTGTCTCTGTCTCTTCTCTCTCCTCTATCCCTTCTCTCTCTATCTCTCTCTCTCCCTTCCAATGCCAAAATAACTACAACCATATGGCGATGGTACTCAATGTGACCAAATCCAAAATGTTCCCCATCACAGTTTGTCAGCAACAGCAACAGAGTCTGTCTATGTTTACCGACAGGGGTTGGTGGGATTAGATGGTTGTCTACTTCTGAGTGAGCACCACCCACCTCTGGGAGGAAATGTGTTAGCTCCAGCCTTTGGAAAATCTTCACCAGCTGGACTCGAACCATTTGAAGTTCCCAGTTCAATTAGTTGTTTCCCTGCATGTCATGTCTTCATTACCATACTCTCTAGAGTCTAAAGAGTCAGGTGCTGAAAGCAGAGGGTCTGTGACTATTTGTCCAGGCAGTTGTTGCTTTCTTGAGATAATAATGAATGCCTTGGGGTGTTGGATAGCAGAATACTGATAGTCTCTCTCTCTCTCTCTCTCTCTCTCTCTCTCTCTCTCTCTCTCTCTCTCTCTCTCTCTCTCTCTCTCTCTCTCTCTCTCTCTCTCTCTCTCTCTCTCTCTCTCTCTCTCTCTCTCTCTCTCTCTCTCTCCCCTTTTCTCTCTCTCCCATTTTCTCTCTCTCTCTCTCTCTCTCTCTCTCTCTCTCTCTCTCTCTCTCTCTCTCTCTCTCTCTCTCTCTCTCTCTCTCTCTCTCCCCTTTTCTCTCTCTCCCCTTTTCTCTCTCTCTCTCTCTCTCTCTCTCTCTCTCTCTCTCTCTCTCTCTCTCTCTCTCTCTCTCTCTCTCCCCCCTTTTCTCTCTCTCCCATTTTCTCTCTCTCCCCCTTTTCTTTCTCTCTCACGCCCCTTTTCTCTCTCTCTCTCTCTTTCTCTCTCTCTCTACCTCCCTCTATGCGGCTGCGGGTCCCCTATACTTCATTGCGGCATGCTTGGCTAACCACAAATATAGCCGAACCCACAGAAAAAAATGATCAATGCAAATCTCTTTAGCAGGCGAAGGGAAGGGACAATTGGAGGGAGAGGGCAGGGGATGACAGAAGGAGGGATGGAGGGAGGGAGGTAGCTGGGTGAGGAGAGATGTGCTGTGGAGAAACAAAACGACAGCGATGGTAGTGACGACGGAGAGATGGGAGGTGCTCTTTCGCTCTCTCTCTCTCGCTCCCTCTCTGATGGATGGAGGGATGTTGTTTTGGAGAAAGCAGGAGGGATAGCGGGAGTGGGTTTGAAGAAGGACGGATGGAGATTAACAAGGTAATGGTGTCGATTTTTGAGAAAGCAAATACCGCCTACCCATATATCAACGCGGCAACACACGCTTACACAGAAATTAATCACTGTACACACACACACACACACACACACACACACACACACACACACACACACACACACACACACACACACACACACACACACACACACACACACACACACACACACATAAACACATCTGTTCTCCCCAAACACTTAGATTTAGAAATACAGAGCATTAGGATGTACTATGTGGGGGGGGGGGCATCACGGGCAGCTGTGGTCATAAAGTAGGCTCATAACGGTGATGACGGTACTGACGAACACGGTGATGATTCTGATGACGTTATGGTGTTGATTATGGAGACGGTGATGCTGAATGTTATGGTGACGACTGGTTGTGACAAAAGTGCTATTTGTTGACTAAAATCTCCTGCCTGATTTCAATAAACTATTCCGTGTCATCCTCAACCATCTCCAATCTCTTGTTGATTGTATCAGGAAGTACAGCACTTCCACATTGTAAAGCATTCATAGCTTGGAAAATGGAGGGCTTGTAATATAATTCAATTAGAATCAAGCCGGTCTCTGAGGCAGTTTGAATATTGAAGCACTATTGATTTATCTGGGCGTGATGAGCCGCAGCGGGAGTGAAATGAAATACCCAGGCTGCACTCCCCCATCTACAGCTAGCATCATGCTGCCGTTGCTATCAACAGAACTCCGACGTATGAATGTATGAACCAGCCATCCTTAGCACTCTCTTGGATCTTTGTAACAGAGCTGTGTGGGATTTTCGCGGCTGGTAGTTTTATGTTGATCAATTTGAATGACTAAATGACTCTCTTCCTTCACTTTGGGGTAAAGTTTTTGGATGTTGCTTGTCTTTTAGGACAGTGGAGCTTTTTTCTGTTCGTACAAACAGTCGAGTTGAGACAATTGTTGTCACATTACTGACTCCGGAACATAAATAATCGACTACTGGCCCACCGTGGGCTGCATCAATGATTGAGCCTGAAAATATAGCTAGAGAGTGTACTGTGCTGTGAAATGAGGGCTGAAATGACACTGATCCCCTCCACACTGAGGTTCTGTGACCAAAATACTCTCATTCTCTATGCGCGTGGATAAAATGTTGAACCAGTGTTTTCAGTGATATAGTTCTATAGAGATCCCTCACACTCTACCGACTACAAACTCACCTTAGGGCTTGTCTAGGCTCTTTGATGACATTCTTGATGGTCTGTGACTCAGACTGTGGGTTCCAAGATAGATATCTGAATCTACTTGATACAGTACCTGTGCGAGCCATAAGCTACAAATCACCGTTCCCTTCACCCACCAGTGGGTACTGGCCCAGAGAACGTGATCCATAACACTCAGTATCCAAGAGGCAGAGGGAGTTAGTGGGCCGTGGGGGTCATGCAGAGAAGGAGGCAGGCAGGGAGAGAGGCAGGGAGAGAGGCAGGGAGAGAGGCAGGGAGAGAGGGAGGGATGCAGGGAGCAAAGGAAAGAAGCATGTAGGCAGGCCTATGGGAGGCAGGGAGAATGGGAGGGAGGCAGAGAGGCAACCCTACCGTGTTTCAGAAAAGGGTGCAGGGAGGGAGGGAGGCAAGTCTGGGAGTAGTGTTCCGTTGCTCCAGGGTGATTGCTAGACTGGCCTTGGCACTGATAAGACCTGAACCATAAAACTTCCTGCCTGGATGGTCCTAGTGTAGTTTATTTAGGCCAAAAAGACCCGGCCGGGGCTTCCCTCTCTTACCTTCTGTCTGCTCCACTCCTCTCCGGCCTGCAATTATGCTAACAAGCTTTATCATTGTTACAGCTTGAGGAGCACGGTGACTAAAGTTCTGAGAGAAAGGTCAAGGTACCAGGGCAACGCCACCGATTACGTCCGATGAGTGTTCTGACTGGGGTCTCTGGGAAAGCGGACTTTGGCTAGGGCTGGACTGGCTATAACTGGACAATAGTTCCTCTTACAGTCTTCTAGATTTTTGTTGTTGTTTGCTTGTATTTTGGAGCAGAATTGTATTGAAGTCAAGCAACTGTTTTGTTGTGCTCTGTTCAGATGGGTACGATTGCTTACCTCAAGGCCTTTGTTGATTAGCCTACTCTACCAGACTGTATGTTGCCCAGGGCGCCACTGTATAACCCCATTGTTAGGCTAAATGACGTGTGACACCAAGGTCATGGGTTCAAAACCCAGCCAGGAATGCAGTCATTTGCTGACATTACATCAACACTTACTGTCATTTAGTAAACATCAGCTGATTATGACACATTTAACATGTAGCTTGGAGTAAATTACTCTGTGTGTACTGTCAATCTAGAGCACAGTAGAACATACTAGAACTGCATACTCAATCTAGCTGGACAGGGTTATAGTCATTGGTCTTTGATAGTGCACAGTGACAGACAATTAAATCTATAGATTGGTGCCATTTCACTGGCGTTTCAGGTTAATAGCAATTATCTGGCCTGAGATTTGTCATTTCCCATCTCATTGTCCTTGCGACAGGTAGCCTACATTGCGCCACATATTTGTGTTGAGAATCGTTGTTTTACAATGATCGCTTTACGATTGAAATTTCCATGCCACTGGCCAGTTCTAAAAGGACCATCTTTAAATGTATCATGGAATTTGTCCCCGGGTGAAAATGGGATGTTTTGTCTTCTATCGATTTTTGGCGTTCACCTTTTGTTTTTGGGGCAGAGTAAGTCAAGCGACTCTGTCACGTTCCTGACCTGTTTTCTGTTGTTTTTGTATGTGTTTAGTTGGTCAGGGCGTGAGTTGGGGTGGGCATTCTATGTGTTGTGTTTCTATGTTGGGTTTAATGTGTTGCCTGATATGGTTCTCAATTAGAGGCAGGTGTTTGACGTTTCCTCTGATTGAGAACCATATTTAAGGTAGGCTGTTCTCACTGTTTGTTTGTGGGTGATTGTCTTCCGTGTCTGTGTATGTCGCACCACACGGGACTGTTTCGTTTTCGTTCGTGTTTGTAGTCTGTTCCTGTTTGTGCGTTCTTTGTGTTATTATTGTAAGTTCGTAAGTTCAGGTCTGTCTACTTCGTTTATTGTTTTGTAGGTTGTTCAAGTGTTCATAGTGTTTCGTCTTGTTAAATAAATTCAGTATGTCATCATACCTCGCTGCGTGTTGGTCCGATCCATGCTCCTCCTCGTCTGAGGAGGAGAACGACTTCGACGACCGTTACAGACTCGTTTTGTTATGCTGTGTGCAGACAGACAGCCAGACAGAAAACTGTCACTGTCCACTCATCATCGCTCATTCTGTTCATTGTGTTGTCATCATAAAAGGATGTCAGCTAAAGAAGAGTCAATTCATTTTCATTTGCAGTTATCAGACGATACGAAGACCTTATGAGGCGTTCATAGATACTTTAATGCATTATACCTGTTTGCCTGAGGTAAAGTGTTACCCTCGGGGCTATATTGTACATTGTCAGTCTTTTGCAATGGAACAGGAAAGCTGTCACGGTTTTCTAAAGTTGAACCCAGAAGCAGACCAGGACAAGGAGAGTAAGACGAAGGTGAGTATTTATTTACAAGTTTGAATGTAGTGATAGAAAAATCCAAGTGACGGAGCGGGCAGCGGAGGTGAGTTGATGGGATTGAATAGGCAGATCCAATGAAGTAACTGAAGTCACCGACGACCAGGTAGGGATGAGATGAGTGTTCCGGGTGAATGACTGTAGACAGAAAAAACAGAGGTGAGTTCAAGGCAAGCAAAACGTACAAAACAACAAAACAAACTCTATCAAACTGGAGGCTGATACACTGGCACAACATACTGTTCATGGCTAACGATCCGGCAGGGAATGGATGTCAGGTCAGTGCTTATGAAGTGGAGGGGTGATGATCAGGACCAGGTGTGCAGATAGCGGATTGGAAACAGGTGCGGTAATCAGAGATCTCCCAACCAGCTACGTCGCCCGGCAACCAGACAGGGTGCGTTCCAGGACACCGGAAAAAAACACTCCAGGACAGAACACAGGCAAAAACAGACTCAGGAAGCGGGATTCGTGACAGTACCCCCCCCTCCGACGAACGCCACCGGGCGTACTACCCGGAGCGCCAGGGTGGAGGCGGTAGAAGTCACGAAGCAGGTCAGCATCAAGGATCTGACGCCGAGGAATCCAACTCCTCTCCTCTGGACCATATCCTTCCCAATCCACGAGATACTGGAACCCTCTACCCCGCCGTCTGGAGTCCATGATGCGGCGCACCGTGTAGACAGGACCACCTCCGATCATCCGAGGAGGAGGAGGACGAGGAGGAGGCAACAGAGGACTGAGGAGAACCGGCTTGAGGCAGGAGACATGAAAGGTGGGGTGTACTCTAAGCGTTGCAGGCAACTTGAGTCGAACCACAACAGGATTAATGATTCTCTCCACCACAAACGGACCAATGAACTTCTGTGACAGTTTCCTCGACTCAGTCCGTAGAGGAAGATCCCGTGTAGCCAACCAAACCTTATCTCCGACGGTATAAGCGGGGGCAGGAATACGGCGACGATTCGCCTGGATCTGATACCGGTCAGAAACTCTAAGGAGGGCCTTCCTGGCCCGATGCCAGGTCCGGTGGCAACGACGAATGTGGGCCTGGACAGAGGGAACCGAGAGATCCCTCTCCTGAGAAGGAAACAAGGGAGGTTGGTAACCATACAGGCACTGGAAGGGAGACATCCCAGTGGCAGATGAAGGGAGAGTATTATGGGCATACTCGACCCAGGGTAACTGAGAGGACCAAGAGGTGGGATCAGAGGAGACAAGACAGCGCAGCGTGGACTCCATCTTCTGGTTGGCTCTCTCCGCCTGACCATTAGATTGGGGATGAAAACCCGATGTGAGACTGACTGTAGCTCCAATGGCCAAACAGAAGGATCTCCAGACAGCAGAGGTAAACTGAGGACCACGGTCAGAAACAATGTCACTGGGCAATCCGTGGACCCTGAAAACCTCCCTAACAAGGATCTCGGACGTCTCAGTGGCAGATGGAAGCTTGGAGATGGGGACAAAGTGAGCGAACTTGCTGAATCTGTCCACAATGGTCAGAATGACCGTGTTCCCACCAGAAGAGGGCAACCCCGTGACAAAGTCCAGGGCCAGATGCGACCAAGGTCGCCGGGGAATAGGTAGGGGGTGAAGAAGCCCAGAGCTGGGCCGATTGGTACTCTTATTCTGCGCACAAACAGGACAAGCGGCAACAAACCTCCGGGTATCTTCTCCCATGGCAGGCCACCAAAAAAGTCTGCGCAGTAGCGCCATAGTCCGGGCAACGCCAGGGTGACAAGCTATCTTGCTGCCGTGGGACCACTGAAGGACATCAGAACGGACCGACTCAGGCACGAACAACCGACCGGGTGGACCGTTACCGGGGCCGGGCTGCGTCCGAAGGGCCGCCATCACATCCTCCTCAATCCTCCATGTAACGGCTCCCACGACAATGTTCTGGGGAAGAATCGTCTCAGTCTTGGCCCCACTCTCCTCCGTCTTGGAGAACATCCGGGACAAGGCGTCCGCCTTGCCGTTCTTCGACCCAGGTCGGAACGTCAGGGAAAAATTGAAACGTCCAAAAAACAAAGCCCACCTGGCCTGACGGGAGTTGAGACGTTTAGCCGATTGCACGTAAGCCAGATTCTTGTGGTCAGTCCAGACCACAAACGGTTGCTCCGCTCCCTCCAACCAGTGACGCCACTCCTCCAAGGCAAGCTTCACAGCGAGAAGCTCCCGGTTACCCACATCGTAGTTTCTCTCAGCTGGTGAAAGACGACAAGAGTAGAAGGCGCAAGGATGGAGTTTACCGTCAGTGGAGCTACGCTGGGACAGGATGGCGCCCACCCCCACATCAGACGCGTCCACCTCAACAACAAACTGACGGGAAGTGTCAGGTTGAGAGAGAATCGGGGCGTTGGTGAATCGGCTCTTCAAGTTCAGAAATGCTCGGTCTGCCTCAGGAGTCCAACAGAAAGTTCTGGTGCAAGACGTCAGAGCAGTTAAAGGGGCGGCCACCCGGCTGTAATCACGGATAAACCTCCGATAGAAGTTCGCAAACCCCAGGAATCTCTGGAGCTACAATCTCGTACCGGGCTGGGCCCAATCCCGAACCGCCCAAACCTTCTCTTGGTCCATCTTGATCTCGTCCCTGGAGATGATGTACCTGAGGAAGGACGTAGTGTGGGCGTGAAAATCACACTTTTCAGCCTTCACGAACAGGCGGTTCTCCAATAACCGCTGCAGGACCTGCTTAACATGCTGGATGTGGCTGGAAAGCTCCTTGGAGAAAATAAGGATGTCATCCAGGTAAACGAACACAAACAGACCGATCATATCCCTCAGCACGTCATTCACCAAACCTTGGAACACTGCTGGAGCGTTGGAAAGTCCAAACGGCATCACCTGGTACTCAAAATGTCCCATAGGTGTATTGAACCCAGTCAACCACTCGTCCCCCTCTTTGATCCGAACCAGATGATACGCATTGCGTAGATCAAGCTTCGTAAACACAGTAGCACCCTGTAAAGAGTCGAAGCGGAGCTCATCAAGGGCAGGGGGTACTTGTTCTTGACCGTAATATCATTCAACCCCCGATAATCAATACACGGTCGAAGAGAGCCATCCTTCTTACTCACAAAAAAAAAAATCCAGCTCCCAGGGTTGATGACGAGGGACGAATGAGACCTGCAGCAAGAGACTCCTTTATGTAGGTCTCCAGGGCTTCCCGCTCAGGTCGAGAGATACTGTATAACCGTCCCTTGGGAAAGGCAGCTCCAGGGAACAGATTAATCGCACAATCATAAGGTCGGTGGGGAGGAAGTGACTGAGCCTTCTGCTTACTGAACACCTCACCCAACTCGTGATATGTTTCAGGAACCAGGGACAAATCAGGAGGAGCAGACTCACTGACCCGACTGGGGACAGCCGGAGAACAGGCAGTCCTGAGGCAGTTAGCATGGCACTCAATGCTCCAACTAGTTACCTTTCCAGTCACCCAATCGAACGAGGGATTGTGTTCTCTTAGCCAGGGGTATCCAAGAACCAGAGGAACATTGGGGGAAGGCAAAATGAAAAAAGAAATAACCTCTGAATGATTCCCCGACAACAACATCTTAACCGGTTCAGTCCTCATAGTGATCCGTGCCAGACTACTGCCGTTCAGAGTGGTTGCTTCAATGGCTTCCGGTAATTGCTCCTTGGAAAGCCCCAGCTGTTCCACTAAGTCGGCATCAATTAAGCTGTCATCGGCACCTGAATCGATGAAAGCGTTAATCGCTAAACTCTGATTCTTATTTATGAGGGTAGCAGGAAAATGAGGTCTGACAGGGCTCTTGAGAGGTTGAAACTGGCTCGCTAACAAACCTCCCAAACTTAACGAGCCGAGCAGTTTAACGGGCGCTGAGGACAAACGGAGATGTAATGTTCCGAGCTACCACAGTAGAGGCAGCTGTTGGTCTCATGTCTACGTTGGCGCTCGTCCTTAGTTAACCCGTGCCGCCCCACTTGCATAGGTTCAGGATCTGGCGGCAGGACTCCTGACCCGAATGGTAACCGAGTAGCTGATTGATTGGACGGGACCCACTGCTTCTCCCTCCTTCTCTCTCGAACTCTGTTATCCACCCTAATAGCTAATGCGACCAAACTGTCCAGGTCACAAGGCTCCGGATAGGAGATCAACTCATCCTTGAGTTGCTCCGACAACCCCTGGTAAAAAGCCGCTTGTAGTGCCTCCTCATTCCACCCACTTTCCACAGCCAATGTCCGGAACTCAATCACAAAGTCTGCCACGTAACGAGCTCCTTGGCGAAGAGAGAACAAACGCTTAGCTGCGTCCTTACCTCGGACTGGATGGTCAAAAAGCTCTCTCATCTCTGCCGTGAACTCCTGGTATGACGCCATGCAGGTGTCCTGTTGTTCCCAAACAGCTGAAGCCCATTCCAAAGCTCTACCACGCAGCAGTTCAATCACAAAAGCTATCCTAGCCTTGTCTGTGGCGTAAGAGTGGGGCTGCAGATCAAACACTAAACCACACTGCATAAGAAATGAACGGCATCTTCCCAAATCCCCTTCGTACTTATCAGGCGTCGGTACATTGGGCTCACGGAAGGAAACCGCTCCAGAAGCGGCAGGTGAGAGGGGTGAAACAGGTGGTGGAGGATCCGTCGGCAAACTGAGCTGATCCTGGATACTCGTCAAGCTAGCAGAGAAGTTCCGGACTGAATTCGCTATCTCCTGTAGCGCCGTGCTGTGTTGTCCCAATATATTACCCTGATGGGTAATGGCATGGCGAACGGATTCCAGGTCCGCTGGGTTCATTCCTGGCCGGATCGTTCTGTCACGGTTTTCTAAAGTTGAACCCAGAAGCAGACCAGGACAAGGAGAGTAAGACGAAGGTGAGTATTTATTTACAAGTTTGAATGTAGTGATAGAAAAATCCAAGTGACGGAGCGGGCAGCGGAGGTGAGTTGATGGGATTGAATAGGCAGATCCAATGAAGTAACTGAAGTCACCGACGACCAGGTAGGGATGAGATGAGTGTTCCGGGTGAATGACTGTAGACAGAAAAAACAGAGGTGAGTTCAAGGCAAGCAAAACGTACAAAACAACAAAACAAACTCTATCAAACTGGAGGCTGATACACTGGCACAACATACTGTTCATGGCTAACGATCCGGCAGGGAATGGATGTCAGGTCAGTGCTTATGAAGTGGAGGGGTGATGATCAGGACCAGGTGTGCAGATAGCGGATTGGAAACAGGTGCGGTAATCAGAGATCTCCCAACCAGCTACGTCGCCCGGCAACCAGACAGGGTGCGTTCCAGGACACCGGAAAAAACACTCCAGGACAGAACACAGGCAAAAACAGACTCAGGAAGCGGGATTCGTGACAAAAGCATCATAGCTCCCTAGCAAGGCCACTAAATATGTGTATACAACCAATCAAATGTGATTTGATTTCATTAGCAAAGCCATTAGCAATGCTGCGGTGTCTCGCAGGATGGACTCCATAAAGAGACGCTTTGTTTAATGCTGTTGCCGAGTGTTCCTGGTTTACGATGCTGCCTGTGTCTGTACTGACACAGAGGCTAATGAATGGCCTCTAATTACAGTGCAGTTAGTACCAGCATCATCATTTAGCACTTCCTGTTTCTCCCCCCGGCAAATGAACATGAATCAAACCCAGTTAATAACACTATAGCAGGACACAGACATGGACACTCTTCTCATTCCCCAATGTCATGCTGGTGTTAGGAGATTGTTGTGGAATTGGTGGCTTAAAGTGAGACCAGAGGGGATTGAGTATAATGATGGGGAGGAGGACGATGTTGAGGAAGAGGAAGGGAGGGAAGGGAAAGGGGAAACCTAGTCAGTTGCACAACTGCATGCGTTCAACCGAAATGTGTCTCGTTAGAGGATAATGGTGTAGCGAGACACACGAGATACACGGTGAGGTCGCAGTGGTACGTCATTCCCGAGCTGTACGACTCCCAACGTAATGACTGCAGAGGTAGTGCAGTGTACTATGTCCACAGACTGAGGCAGTTCAAATTCTGTTGATTCAGAATTTAAGATGAAGTACAGGGCCAGAAGGGAGAGGTCAGGGTTCTGTTGTTGTGTCTGCTGCTCTTGAGGGAAGCACCCAGGTACTTAACCCCTGTGTTTTATTACGACCCCCGGCTGACGTCGTAAAAATAGGCCTTTTATTTATTTGATGCCTCTTTTGGTTGATAGCAGCCACAGACCTCATGTATTATGGAAGACATGTGGAAAGGTTGCTGTTAGATTGTTGGACTGGTAAAGGGTTGCCACGGGCACCGATGTCTGTTTCAAGCCATGGGTGTTTCGTCCAAAGACTATTCTCTTTACCACAGTTGCTAGAGCGATCAGCTTTGTTACTCTCAGCTCTCGGGGTGATGTGGTAGTGAAACTATCTATCTAAAAGCCTTTGAGCAATAGAAGGTAGCGTTTCAAAGGGAAGAGACACATATGAGTGTGAAAGACGTTCCACTTGATGAAAGACTGCATTTTCTTGCTGTGCAGGTTTACATTAAAATAGTTTGTTGATGTGAAGACTGGAATGCATTGGCATGCCATTGGGAACCAACCTGTGGAAATGAATAGGATGCAGCTATCTTTTCCCCTCTCTCATAGTGATGTGATGACACAAGCTACAGTCCCTAATGCCCCTGCTTAGTGAACGTATGGGGGGATTACAGGGTATCTGTTACTGGAGGGCATCACTTACTATGCTCTCACAGAAACACTATACACCGCTATTGATTATAGTAGCATCCCCAACACAAAGTTACATTATTCGTTTTTTGAGCACATATTATTTTATTTTCACATTTTTATTGCTGGACATAGAAGACAGTAAAAACACCAGGAAATCAGCTCCAAGTGGTTTTAATGTTGGAAATCTGTACCCAAGTATTCCCACGCATAATAGAGAGACACATGTAAGCAAGGTTTGAAATGATTATGCTTTAGTCAAAATATTATATATGTCTGGGCTTCTTGCAGTCAATTTGCAGTCTATAATTTATTTGTAATTATGTTCCGGCCCCCAGACCATCCGCTCAAGACAAAAAATCGGCCTGCGGCTAAATCTAATTGATCCCTGACAAGCTTTAATACTCCCAGTGACATATAGTATGAGACCCAGGTCTATGCATGCTTATAACAAGTGATGATACAATCATAATGCATTAAACCGGTGAGCTTTAAGTAAAGTCTTACCCAAAAAGCATACAGGTTTGGATTTATTTCAACGTTTATTTGGCCCATCTTTGTACCATGAGAGGTTTAAGGTAATGCATATTAGATTAAGCTGACCCAGAATTAAAGCTAGTGAATGAATAATACATTTACCATGAGTCATCCTGTGGAAAATGGTGCTATGGAATAATGCATTTGACCACACTTAAAAGAAGACAGAGCTGCTTTTCAGCCTCCCAAAATGGCCACTTTCCCCACACAGCAAGTTAATTGAGCAACACTATGTGGATGAGAACAGTGGTGCTTCTAAATTGTAGACAAAAACACTAAGCCCAGATTCTGTTTAGCTACAGATGTAGGATCTTAATTTGAGCCAGTTTGTTACAGCAGGAAAATAATCCTGCAGCAACAGGAAATGTGAATTATAATGTGGATTCTAATGAATGGACATTTTTGTAGAGGTTGATACATTTTTCGTTACGGCAAATCAAATCTGAAATTTCAAAGTGGAAACTTTAGAAGCCTTAAATACACTACAAATTTGCATTTCCTGCAAAGCAGAAATATCCTACATCTGTGCATAAACTGTACCTAATGGTGCTAATTGACAGACATGCCTGGCGCAGGACTTTTCCAGTGAAGTACACATCATGTAGAGGTGCTTTTGAGGGATAGCTTCCTGTGAAATGGCAGCTTGCCTGCCAGTACCCTGTGTTGTTTAGTTCTGTCAGGACTTAGCCTGTATAGCAGTTGTGGGATTCAAATCAAATGTGATTTGTCACAAGCGCCAAATATAACCTTCCAGTGAAATGCTTACTAACCAACAATGCTTTGAGAAGTTAAGAAGAAAAACGTCTTAAGTAAAACATTGATAAGTAAAAAAAAAAAAAAAATGAAAATAAAAGTAACAAATAATTAAACAGCAGCAATAAAATAACAATAGCGAGGCTATATACAAGGGTTACTGGTACAGAGTCAATGTGCAGGGGCACCGGTTAGTCAAGGTAATTGAGGTAATATGTACATGCAGGTAGAGTTAAAGTGACCATTCATAGATAATGAACAGAGAGTAGCAGCAGCGTAAAAGAGGGGTCTGGGTAGCCCTTTGATTAGCTGTTCAGGAGCCTTATGGCTTGGGGGTAGAAGCTGTTAAGAAGCCTCTTGGACCTAGACTTGGCGCTCCGGTACCTCTTGCCGTGCGGTAGCAGAAAGAACAGTCTATGACTAGGGTGGCTGGAGTCTTTGACAATTTTTAGGGCCTTCCTCTGACACCGCCTGGTATAGTGGACCTGGATGGCGGGAAGCTTGGTCCCAGTGATGTACTGGGCCGTACGCAATACCCTCTGTAGCGCCTTATGGTCGGAGGCTGAGCAGTTGCCATACCAGCCAGTGATGCAACCAGTCAGGATGCTCTCAATGGTGCAGCTGTAGAACCTTTTGAGGATCTGAGGACCCATGCCAAATCTTTTCAGTCTCTTGAGGGGGAATAGAATTTGTCGTGCCCTCTTCACGACTGTCTTGGTGTGTTTGGACCATGATAGTTTGTTGGTGATGTGGACACCAAGGAACACTGAAGCTCTCAACCTGCTCCACTGCAGCCCCGTCGATAAGAATGGGAGCGTGCTCGGTCTTCCTGTAGTCCACAATCATCTCCTTTGTCTTGTTGTCCTGGCACCACATGGCCAGGTCTCTGACCTCCTCCCTATAGGCTGTCTCGTCGTTGTCGGTGATCAGGCCTGCAAATTAGGTGTCATCGGCAAACTTGATACTGGTGTTGAAGTCGTGCCTGGCCATGCAGTCATGAGTGAACAGGGAGTACAGGAGGGAACTGAGCACAAAACCATGATGGGCCCCCGTGTTGAGGATCAGCGTGGGGATCAGCGTACCTACCCTTAACACCTGGGGGGCGGCCCGTCAGGAAGTCAAGGATCCAGTTGCAGAGGGATGTGCTTAGTCTCAGAGTCCTTAGCTTAGTGATGAGCTTTGAGGGCACTATGGTGTTGAATGCTGAGCTGTAGTCAATGAATAGCATTCTCACATAGGTGTTCCTTTTGTCCAGGTGTGAAAGGTTTGTGTGGCGTGCAATAGAGATTGCATCATCTGTGGATCTGTTGTGGCGGTATGCAAATTGTAGTTGGTCTAGGGTTTCTGGGATGATGGTGTTGATGTGAGCCATGACCAGCCTTTCAAAGCACTTCATAGCTACAGACGTGAGTTCTACGGGATTGGTTGGTCATATAGCCGCAGAGCAATCCAGCTGGGTTGTTGTGGAAACAGCTTGGTGATGCTGTGAGCTTGTTGTGGTACAGCCAGGATGTCTATGTGTTTATTTCCATCACTGTAGTCTGTCTATAGGCTACATGAGGATCAAATACTGTATGGCCATGGAGATCCTATACAATTCTATATGTAATTCTCCGTGAATGGCTAATGGCCGTATTGCAGAGCCAAAATGAAACATCTCTGCAGTCAAACTGTGTACGTCACCGCACGTTCAGAAACGTGTATCTTTCTCCACCAGGCTCAAAGCAGTTAGTTTCTCATCCAAATCTACTAGATTTCAATTTTCTCTGACCGCCAAAAAAACACGATGGGTTAAGACGTACATCACCATGGCAGGGCGTTTTAAATTAACCTTTCCTTGGTACGTGAAGCGGCTTTAATATCATCCGGTCCCCCCTACACTCTCCTCCACTGTATCCTCTTTGTATTAATCTGAGTCTGTCTCTTAGCAACCGGATGATTGACAGTTGAGGATTGCTTTTAGCGGCGAGAGGAGATGCGGTCAGCTAGAATCATACGCTCCCACAACAAAGGCAATTATGGTCAAGGTCTTTTCTTTTCATTCACCTTGTGTAGATTCAATCCTTTGCTGTTTGACATGGAGGGATGGTCATTGTATTAGGTGTTTAGATCAACACCCTTTTGTTTGTATTCATCGTTACATTTTAGCAGTGACGTTTGAGACAATTATTGACAAAGGAACTTAGATTATTATGGTTTGATTGTTTGTTTTGTGATTTTGGTTAGTCCTCTCTGTGTGTGGTGTGAGATGTTTTGATGTGTCGTTTTTACACACACACACACACACACACACACACACACACACACACACACACACACACACACACACACACACACACACACACACACACACACACACACACACACACACACACACACACACCGTTTTATAATCCTTGTAGGAACCAGAAAATGTATTCCCTTTCAAAAAAGTTTTTTCCTTAACCCCTAAACCTAAACCTTAACCCTAGCCCTTAACCTAGCATTAACTCTAAACCTAACTTCTAAACCCTAACCTTAATTCTAACCCTAACCCTAATTTTAACCCTAACCCTAAACCTAACCTTTAAGCCTAAAATAGTATTTTTCCTTTTAGGGACTGGCAAAATGTCCCCACTTGGATAGTTAAACACACACACACACACACACACACACACACACACACACACACACACACACACACACACACACACACACACACACACACACACACACACACACACACACACACCACATATTGCTTTATAAAGTCCTGAGAGCATCGATGTCTCTGGGCTTGGGTTGTGTTTTCAGTCTCACTGTCAGTGGTGGAAAAAGTACTCAATTCTCATACTTGAGTTAAAGTAAAGATAGCTTAATAGAAAATGACTCAAGTAAAAGTGAAAGTCAACGGGGGCCTCCCGGGTGGCGCAGTGGTCTAAGGCACCTCATCGCAGTGTGCCACCAGAGACTGGGTTCGAGCCCAGGCCGGCTGCGACAGGGAGGCCCATGGGGTGGCGCACAATTGGCCCAGCGTCGTCCGGGTTAGGGAGAGTTTGGCTGGCAGGGATATCCTTGTCTCATCGCGCACTAGTGACTCCTGTGGCGGGCCGGGCACAGTGCGTGCTGACCAGGTCGCTAGGTGTACGGTGTTTCCTCCGACACATTGGTGCGGCTGGCTTCCGGGTTGGATGCGCGCTGTGTTAGGAAGCAGTGCGGCTTGGTTGGGTTGTGTTTCGGAGGACGCATGGCTCTCGACCTTCGCCTCTCCCGAGTCCGTACGGGAGTTGTAGCGAGACAGTAACTACTAACAATTGGGGAGAAAAAGTGAAAGTCACCCAGTAAAATACTACTTCAGTAAAAGTATTTGGTTTTAAACATGCTTAAGTATCAAAAGTAATTGTAGTTGCTAAAATATACTTAAGTATCAAAAGTAAAAGTAAAAGTACGAATAATTAAAAATTCCTTATATTAAGCAAGTCAGACAGCACAATATTATATATATATATTTTTTTTTAACAGATAGCCAGATAGCCACACTCAGACATCATTTACAAACAAAGCATTTGTGTTTAGTGAGTCCACCAGGTCAGAGGCAGTATGACCCTGGCACTGAATTGGACCATTTTCTGTCCTGCTAAGCATTCAAGATGTAACGAGTACTTTTGGGTGTCAGGGAAAATGTAAATAACTTTCTTTAGGAATGTAGTGAAGTAAAAGTAAAAGTTGTCAAAAATATAAATAGTAAAGTAAAGTACAGATACCCCAAAAAACGACTTAAGTAGTACTTTAAAGTAGTTTTACTTAAGTACTGCTCACTGTAGTGGAGGTCAGAGGAACTGTAAATAATACAATGGAAGGGTTGAAAAGGAGGAAGGAAAACCCTGGACCAGGGCCAGGGCTTGAGTGAAGGCTGGAAGAATTTTTTTAGGGAAGGCTTGTAATGTAGCCAGTGACAGCTGCTATCACATACCATTCCCCAGGCAGTACAGTGCATGACCTCTCTGGAGCATCACTCTGATTATCCTTTGTAGAAGAGCAATTCTGTGTCAAGGACCAAGAACCTGCTACAGCCAGAGGAAGAGGAGTGGCACACTGCTAGTATCAGTGCAAAAGCAAATTAACACTATCTCTCCAACCAAGGTGCATGAATGGAGGAGCCAACAGTAGAGAGGAGAATATACATTTTTCCACCTTGCCTGCACAATTCCCCCTCCGGGATAAAGAATAAAACATTAACATTGAATTGAATTGAAAGAGGTATTACGGAACTATGCACTCTTAGTAAAAAGGGTTGCAAAAGGGTTCTTCGGTTGTCCCCATAGTAGAACTCTTAATGGTTACATGTAGAACCCTCTGTATAAAGGGTTATACATGGAACCCAAAAGGCTTCTACTTGCAACCAAAAAGGGTTCTCCTATGGGGACAGCTGAAAAACCCTTTAAGGTTCTAGATAGCACCTTTTTTTCTGAGTGTACCCTCACCTGTCCCATGTGCCCATCAAATCCCTCTTCTGTTATCTCCATCACTCCTCCATCCCTCCTCCTCCATCCATCCTCCATCACTCCTCCATCCCTCCTCCTCCATCACTCCTCCATCGCTCCTCCATCCCTCCTCCATACCTCCTCCTCCGCCCCTCCTCCTCCACCCCTCCATCACTCCTTCATCCCTCCTCCTCCATCCCTCCTCCATCTCTCCTCCACCCCTCCTCCATCCCTCCTCCACCCCTCCTCCTCCACCCCTCCATCACTCCTCCATCCCTCCTCCATCCCTCCTCCATCCCTCCTCCATCACTCCTCCATCCCTCCTCCATCACTCGTCATCACTTCTCACTGTGTCCATGACTCACTGCTTTATACAACACCATACATTATGGATGAGACACAAATGGATGCCCAGAAGTCTCAATCTGTAGAGCTATCGTTAGAAAATCCACCTCTGGATCTCCTGCCTGCCACAAGACAGTGTTAGCCAAACTGGGCTAAAGCCGATGGGTTGGCTTGGGGAGCTAACACAAGTGTTCAGGTACCAGGCAAAGTTACGCATCACTGTTACACACTGTAGTTGATCTGAGTCCTATGAGACGTCACATGCCTTGGAATCAGGACTATATATCTAGTGAACAAGTCGAACATCTGTAAACCCTGGCACTGATTCCTCCTGCATCTCTCTGCACTGCACAGCGTAGTAGTGCATGTTGATAGACGGACTTTAAATGCTGCAGAAGATTCTGCTGCTGTGGTTACAACCCTAATGTTGCTTACTAGCTTTGGCTGCCAACACGGTTTTGTAATAAAGCCTAGAGCCGCATTGAGCGCTTAGGTTATTTGATACTGACTTAGAGTAACATTGTAAAAACAGACACTTACAATAGGGGTAATTGGGGAAAGAAATCGTGATTTATGAACATTCAATTCATAATAGCACAGTATTACCATAAGATAACATTATATTAAACTATGTTCATTCAACCTATGGAAAACCCATGAATGAAAACGGCAGCCATTTTGAAAAAGATAGCCATCTTGATGTAATAGCCTAGATAATTGGCGTCAAAAGTAATCGGGGGAATTATTGCTGTGAGGTGGGTTTTCCTTTGTGTTGTTGTTTACATGATTTAGTGACGATATCATGGTTGCCTCGTTGCTAGCTGTTTTCCATGTCAGAGTTGAGTAAACACACGACAGGTTATTGTTTTTGTACAATCTGAGGCCCACTGCTTTATTGTTGTCTATTGTATGGTAATGGACCAGGCTGGGCATGGCTGTTTGTCGTGTCGCTGTCACCCCTCTCCCTCCTCCCCTCAGAGCAGTAGCTGCAGTCTGTCTGGGCTCTGGCTCAGTCACAGGATTTAGACCCTTCTCTCTGACCTACAGGCCCGTTGGGCATTTGTGTGTGTTGGGACAGTGCTCTGGTTCTTATCAGCAGGAGGGTTTTTGAGATGTTCATTTTCACATGGTATATAAAAAGGCCCTGTCTCTCTCGCTGTCTCTCTCTCTCTTTCTCCCTCTCTCTCTCTTCCTCTCTCTCTCTGTCTCTCTGAGGCTGGTAGATGTGCATCTAGCTAGCCAGATAGGCCACCTGGACATGGTGTGAATAAGCCAGCAGGCTATAGCCACCTGACAGCCAGAACCCTCAGGGGTTTGGCCATGAGACTCAACCCTCCCACCTCCCCAAGTGGGCTAACACAGCATCCTCAGAGCTCGGGCCCTTCCCATCTCATGTCCTTGTTCAACCCCATCAGCCCAACCTGTCATCATAGCATGTCCTGTTTTTTATGAATGGCCTATTGAATACAGAAACCTTTGAACATCTTAACTGCCATGACGAGTATTAATATACTGAATTAATTATATTCACCTTGTTCAGTTTGTCTGCGACAACATACAGTTAAGTGGCCCATGTGGTTATCAAACCCACAGTCCTGATATTGCTGTCATCATGCTCCAATGCAATCAACTGAGAAATTGGTAACCTCTCTGAACCCCAAACTCCCATTACCTTAACCATAGATGTCACCTAACTCCCATTACCTTAACCATAGATGTCACCTAACTCCCATTACCTTAACCGTAGAGGTCACCTAACTCCCATTACCTTAACCATAGATGTCACCTAACTCCCATTACCTTAACCGTAGAGGTCACCTAACTCCCATTACCTTAACCGTAGAGGTCACCTAACTCCCATTACCTTAACCATAGATGTCACCTAACTCCCATTACCTTAACCGTAGAGGTCACCTAACTCCCATTACCTTAACCATAGATGTCACCTAACTCCCATTACCTTAACCGTAGAGGTCACCTAACTCCCATTACCTTAACCATAGATGTCACCTAACTCCCATTACCTTAACCATAGATGTCACCTAACTCCCATTACCTTAACCGTAGAGGTCACCTAACTCCCATTACCTTAACCGTAGAGGTCACCTAACTCCCATTACCTTAACCATAGATGTCACCTAACTCCCATTACCTTAACCGTAGAGGTCACCTAACTCCCATTACCTTAACCGTAGATGTCACCTAACTCCCATTACCTTAACCGTAGAGGTCACCTAACTCCCATTACCTTAACCATAGATGTCACCTAACTCCCATTACCTTAACCATAGATGTCACCTAACTCCCATTACCTTAACCGTAGAGGTCACCTAACTCCCATTACCTTAACCGTAGAGGTCACCTAACTCCCATTACCTTAACCATAGATGTCACCTAACTCCCATTACCTTAACCATAGATGTCACCTAACTCCCATTACCTTAACTGTAGAGATCACCTAACTCCCATCACCTAACCACCTACAGTAAGTCCCTGTTCTCACTGCACTGACCTCAGTGATCCCGACCGCCCGGTCTGTCTCTCTGTTTTTCTAGTCAGTCTACCCTTCTACCCCCCCCCCCCCCCCCCCCATCCCTGGAACATAACACAAGCCCAATCAGTGGAAGACAAAAGAGCATTCTAACATCCCGAACACAGACCCCTCATTCATTCAGTCTGGCCTGTTGACGTCAGGACCAGACACAGAGTTTCTATAATGGGCTTCGGGTCAGCTTGTTATTTGTTAGTGAATACCAGTAAACACCATCAGTCCCGACTCACAAAAGACCCTCAAAGACACGACCAGAGCAGTGCGCCCCTTCCAAATTGCTTCTACAAATGATACCATTGCGCCTTCATTCTATCCAACCAGTCAAGCTTCAGTCACGAATCTGCTTGGTGTGCCAAACAAGCAAAGAACTTGACAGCCGTTGAAGAGGGTCAGCGTCCATAGCTACCAAGGCTTACTTAATCAGACTGAATGCAGGCTCAGAAATCTGCTGGCTCAGAACTGTCTGCCGTCAATAATTGCTGCAATGATAAGTCATGAAAGGGGGAAACTCGGATTGTTATTTCGTGATTGGACACAAGAACGCCATGCAAGGGTTCTCAGTGAATAAACATAGTGTTGCCAAGTTACGGCATTGATAAAAGGGAAAACAAGGAAAAGGAAAAGCACACTCCATGTCAATGACTGGACCACATTGGACCACTGACACATTGGACCATATCATTTATACACAATAGACTGTCGTTCAGGCGTTGTCACAGACTCATCTTTTGAGACCGATATTGAGAATGTTAAAATATTTGGAAGGAATGCTACAGTAGGCTATATTGTATTGTATATTATATTGTATTGTAACATTGTCTTTATTGTCTCTACGCAATATTGTTGTAGGCCTATGAAGCAGCAGGCTGCCTGCTGTACTCTCCCTACTGTGTAGTATAGTACGTGACTGGTAGTGGATGAGTGGTAGTGGATCTGTCCTTTAAAGCCGTATTAACCGCATTACACTGCTGATAGCCCTCAGAGCAGGTCAACAACACCTCAGGCTCAGGCCCCAAGGACTCAGACGCCAACGCTCTCTGGGTCATCCCTCTCACTGGATATGTCTCTGTCTGTATCTCTATCTCTCTTTATCTGTCTCTCTCTTTCTCTCTGTCTTTCTCTCCCTCTCTCATTCTCTCTCTTTCTCTCTCTCTCTATCTATCTATCTACAGTTGAAGTCAGAAGTTTACATACAGTTTAGCCAAATACATTTAAACTCAGTTTGTCACAATTCCTGACATTTAATCCTAGTAAAAAATTCCCTGTTTTAGGTCAGTTAGGATCACCACTTTATTTTAAGAATGTGAAATGACAGAATAATAGTAGAGATAATGGTTTATTTCAGCTTTTATTTCTTTCATCACATTCCCAGTGTGTTAGAAGTTTACATACACTCAATTAGTATTTGGTAGCGTTGCCTTTAAATTGTTTAACTTGGGTCAAACGTTTTGGGCAGCCTTCCACAAGCTTCCCTCAATAAGTGAATTCTGGCCCATCCCTCCTGACAGCGCTGGTGTAACTGAGTCAGGTTTGTAGGCCTCCTTACTTGCACACACTTTTTCAGTTCTGCCCACAAATTTTCTATAAGATTGAGGTCAGGGCTTTGTGATGGCCAATCCAATACCTTGACTTTGTTGTCCTTAAGCCATTACGCCACAACTTTGGAAGTATGCTTGGGGTCATTGTCCATTTGGAAGACCCATTTGCGACCAAGCTTTAACTTCCTGACTGATGTCTTGAGATGTTGCTTCAATATATCCACATAATTTTCGTCCCTCATGATGCCATCTATTTTGTGAAGTGCACCAGTCCCTCCTGCAGCAAAGCACCCCCGCAACATGATGCTGCCACCCCCGTGCTTCATGGTTGGGATGGTGTTCTTTGGCTTGCAAGTCTCCCCCATTTTCCTCCAAACATAACGATGGTAATTATGGCCAAACAGTTCTATTTTTGTTTCATCAGACCAGAGGACATTTCTCCCAAAAGTACGATCTTTGTCCCCATGTGCAGTTGCAAACCGTAGTCTGGCTTTTTAATGGTGATTTTGGAGCAGTGGCTTCTTCCTTGCTGAGCAGCCTTTCAGGTTATGTCGATATAGGACTCGTTTTACTGTGGATATAGATTATTTTGTACCTGTTTCCTCCAGCATCTTCACAGGGTCCTTTGCTGTTGTTCTGGAATTGATTTGCACTTTTTGCACCAAAGTACGTTCATCTCTAGGAGACAGAACGCGTCTCCTTCCTGAGCGGTATGATGGCTGCGTGGTCCCATAGTGTTTATACTTGCGTACTGTTGTTTGTACAGATGAACATGGTACCTTCAGGCGTTTGGAAATTGATCCCAAGGATGAACCAGACTTGTGGAGGTCTACAATTCTTTTTATGTCTTGGCTGATTTCTTTTGATTTTCCCATGATGTCAAGCAAAGAGGCGCTGAGTTTGAAGGTAGGCCTTGAAATAGATCCACAGGTACACCTCCAATTGGCTCAAATTAGCCTATCAGAAGCTTCTAAAGCCATGACATCATTTTCTGGAATTTTCCAAGCTGTTTAAAGGCATAGTCAACTTAGTGTATGTAAACTTCTGACCCACTGGAATTGTGATACAGTGAATTATAAGTGAAATAATCTGTCTGTAAACAATTGTTGTAAAAATTACTTGTGTCATGCACAAAGTAGATGTCCTAACCGACTTGCCAAAACTATAGTTTGTTAACAAGAAATTTGTGGAGTGGTTGAAAAACGAGTATTAGTGACTCCAACCTAAGTGTATGTAAACTTCCGACTTCAACTGTCTTTCTGTCTGTCTGTGTCTGTCTCTCTGTTTCTCTCTCTGTCTCTCTCTCTCTGTCTCTCTCGCTCTCTGTCTTATCTCTGACAGTCTCTCCGTATCTCTCTTTATCCGCCCGTCTCTCTGTCTCTTTCTCTAGCATCCTTCCACTCTGTGTCAACATGTACTCTCTTGTATTTCCCTCCCTGTCCCCAATTTACAGATTTTCAGACTTCGTACTATGAATAATACAGTATTTGAAACTAGACTTTTGATCTGTACAAAGCAGTAAATATAAGCCAGGGAACCAGCGTTTACAGAAACGTACACACTCTGCTCTGCATGTTTATCTTCCAGTCGATTCTGACATCTGTTCCACGTCTTAACTATCTCCAAATATGGAGATGTGGCATAGTAGTGGATTACTGTGACTGGCTTTAAACCAGATCTTCCTAGACCTTACTTAATGTGAATGAACCCAAAGTCATAATATACAACACACACACATTGTCCTTCCCAGTGTATCTGTTGTGACATTTTACAGTTAAGTGGGTCACTGAGTGCTAGAGCCGAATTTGCGCTGTTCTCCCTCCCTGTCGCCCGTCGACATGGCAACCATGCTGGTCGATTAAACATGCGCACATGAGTCGGGCGGAGAGGAGAGGTGGAGGAGGAGCCGTAGAGGCCTATACACACCGGCATGAGGAGGAGAGGTTGGTACAGTGTAAAAGCTAACAGCTATAGGGAGCTATTCCTCACATCCGCAACAAGAGGAAAGAGGAAGCTGTCCTCTCTATTCCTCACTGTTACATAGGTGGGTTGTTCCTTCTGAACAATAGAAGGTCACTTATAGCTACGTTATCAACGAAACCCATTTGCTAATTCCCTTTGATTTATATACTACACTATATAGTATTTCAAACCCTAACAATAGCTGCTTTGCCTAATGTCTATGACCCTTGTGTGTCTTTGTTCAGTCTTACTGCGTGTAGCGGGATGTAATTCCCCTTCCATTGTCTCGTTACCCATCCCCCTCCCTCACCTCACAGGATTAGCTGGTGTATAGCTATACAGAGAAAGGATAGAGGGGCAAAGGGGGCATGCTGCCTTGTATTCCAATTGCTTCTATTGAAGACGCCTGTTCTATTCTTTCCCCCACTCAGAGGTAACCATTAGATAATTATGACCTTTGATCCTGTATGGATTAAAGGCGGAGGGGGGGGGGCGGGTAATCCCTGGGGTGCCTGTTTGACATGGGCTCTGATAGATGGAAAGACCGAAAAGGTGACAAGAGGGGGGAGAGGCGAGAGGGAGCACGAGGGGGTGGGCAGGAGAGGAGTCTCTTTGTCATGAGGGAGATGCCTTCTGTTGTTTGTACTGTAGCAGTGTGTGTGTCTCCACTAAACCGTCTGAACCCTTTAGAATTGGGTCAGTATGACCAATTAGAGGCCCTATTATATTATATTTATTGTCCAAAATGCAGCATGGATGTACTGTGTGGGATTGAGTAGGAACACACCACAGAATGAGGGAGCTTCAATAATTTTTGTTTGTTCTCATAAAAGTCAATTTTATATGCCGTTCTGCCTGATTGTAATTGCATTTCACCTATGTTACTGTCATTGTTGACAACAATGTGTCATGGTCGATATTGTCTTGTTTTGGCATTGTTATGGTGGTTATAGGACAAATACATATTTCACTGACATTACCTAAACACACACACGCACATGCACACACACACCACTCACACATATAGTGGCTTGCGAAAGTATTCACCCCCCTTGGCATTTTTCCTATTTTGTTGCCTTACAACCTGGAATCAAAATAGATTTTGGGGGGGTTTGTATTATTTGATTTACACGACATGCCTACCACTTTGAAGATGCTAAATATTTTTCATTGTGAAACAGACAAGAAATAAGACAAAAAAACAGAAAACTTGAGCGTGCATAACTATTCAAAGTCAATACTTTGTAGAGCCACCTCTTGCAGCAATTACATCTGCAAGTCTCTTGGGGTATGTCTCTATAAGGTTGGCACATCTAGCCACTGGGAGTTTTGCCCATTCTTCAAGGCAAAACTGCTCCAGCCCCTTCAAGTTGGATGGGTTCCGCTGGTGTACAGCAAACTGAATTCTTACCACAGATTCTCAATAGAATTGAGGTCTGGGCTTTGGCTAGGCCATACCAAGACATTTAAATCTTTCCCCTTAAACCACTCGGGTGAATCTCCGTCTCTGTCTCAAATCTCTGAAAGACTGAAACAGGTTTCCCTCAAGAATTTCCCTATATTTAGTGCCATCCATCATTCCTTCAATCCTGACCAGTTTCCCAGTCCCTGCCGATGAAAAACATCCCCACAGCATGATGCTGCCACCACCATGCTTCACTGTGGGGATGGTGTTCTTAGGGTGATGAAAGGTGTTGGGTTTGCGCCAGACATAGCGTTTTCCTTGATGGCCAAAAACTCAATTTTAGTCTCATCTGACCAGAGTACCTTCTTCCATATGTTTGGGGAGTCTCCCACATGCCTTTTGGCGAACACCAAACATGTTTGCTTATTTTTTTCTTTAAGCAATGGCTTTTTTCTGGCCACTCTTCCATAAAGCCCAGCTCTGTGGAGTGTACGGCTTAATGTGGTCCTATGGACAGATACTCCAATCTCCGCTGTGGAGCTTTGCAGCTCCTTCAGGGTTATCTTTGGTCTCTTTGTTGGCTCTCTGATTAATGCCCTCCTTGCCTGGTACGTGGTGGGTGGCCCTCTCTTGGCAGGTTTGTTGTGGTGCCATATTCTTTCCATTTTTTAATAATGAATTTAATGGTGCTCTGTGGGACGTTCAAAGTTCCTGATATTTTTTTATAACCCAACCCTGATCTGTTCTCCACAACTTTGTCTCTGACCTTTTTGGAGAGCTCTTTGGTCTTCATAGTGCCGCTTGCTTGGTGGTGCCCCTTGCTTAGTGGTGTTGCAGACTCTGGGGCCTTTCAGAACAGGTGTATATACACTGAGATCATGTGACAGATCATGTGACACTTAGATTGCACACAGGTGGACTATATTTAACTCATAATGTGACTTCTGAAGGTAATTGGTTGCATCAGATCCTATTTAGGGGCTTCATAGCAAAGGGGGTGAATACATATGCACGCACCACTTTTCAGTAAAATTTAAACTTAAACAAGTAATTTTTTTAATTTCACTTCACCAATTTGGACTATTTTGTGTATGTCCATTACATGAAATCCAAATAAAAAGCCATTTAAATTACAGGTTGTAATGCAACAAAATAGGAAAAACGCCAAGGGGGGTGAATACTTCTGCAATGCACCACACACACACACACACACACACACACACACACACACACACACACACACACACACACACACACACACACACACACACACACACACACACACACACACACACACACACACACACACACACACACCTGATCCTGGTTATTCCTTTATAATAAGTCCTCCCTCAGACCCGGCCACCTGAATGATTCTCCCCACAGCATCACAACAGCAGCAGCAGCACAGAGCGAGGCGGTCCCAGCGAGACGCTAGGCTAGCTACATTATTAATGACCCTGGCAGGCTGACAGCCCTAAATAATGGAAGAAGCATCCTCTCTGTCTCCCATCCTGAGCTTTCTGCCTCTGCCTCTGCTCTCTCCCATTTGTCCAGCCTTCTCTAACATATGCCCTGTCAAGGCAACACCATCGCTACGGTTAAATGCATGCCAGACAGATGCATAGTGCTAAAATCTAACTGCAGGTGATGGAGCAGATCGCTATAAGGGAACCTATGGACCTGTACTGACAGAGGAGGACAATGGGGTTGGATTTAGTTGATGTGGTCAATGCACTACAGTATGAAGCGTTCCAAAGGACTAGGGGTTGGATAGTTACAGTAGGCCTATTGACGTGTTTTAGAGGGATTTGAGTGGTTTAGGGCAGAGCCATGCTTTATGGAAAGCCATGTTTCTAATTCCATCTAAAGAAGATAGGACATAAGGATAAACCAAACAAGCTTTTCTGAATGGTAGATTATGTTGAATCGGAGAGGGATTTCAAGTTTGTGCTTCACATCCACATCCTGACCTCACCACACAAGGTGGAAGGGGTCATCTAAAGACGAGTAGGCCACACTAGACCAGGGTATAACCTTGACCATAACCGCCTATGACCCCAAACACCATAGGTCAAAACCAACTAACCGACTCAGAAAACCTACTAAAGATGACATCACAGAACTTCAGAACCGTTTTATCAAAGCTGTTTAAGGAGGGGGAAAAGCTGGTTGTGGTTTCCCTAGAGAAAGAGAAGGGAAGAGTAAGGGAAACACTCACACACACACACACACACACACACACACACACACACACACACACACACACACACACACACACACACACACACACACACACACAGCCTGTTTGACGTGACTGAGCTCCAGAACTCTGTCAGCTGAAGGGATGCTAGTGACATGTGACGGCTGTCTGCCAGGGCTATCCGGCCTGTCCCCAGGGGAACGCCTCTGAAGTGGTGTCGAGGGAGGGAGGGAGGGAGGGAGGGAGGGAGGGGTTTGGTGACAACTCTCAACATAGCGTCACCTCAGGGCAGTTGAATTCTGTTACTCTCTTTTTCTCTTTTTCTCTCCTTTTTTCTATCTCTATCTCTCTTTCTTTCTGTCTCTCTTTCTCTTTGTCTCTCTGTCTCTCTCTCTTTCTCTTTGGCGCTCTCTCTTTCTCTCTGTATCTCTTTCTCTCTATTTTGACTCCTCTGAACGTCATATCAAATTCTGGTATCTGACCTCACCACTCTGTTCTCAGGCAGGAGGAGTTAGACTCAACATGAGGTGCTGCATCTCTCTGTGTGTAGACTAGAAGCTGATGCACCTCTTTCACGGAACATAACACTGTCACAAGGCATTGCTTCACAGCATTTTTGCCATTGAACCTTTGGGACAAATGACCACAACCATGCACCAGTCTGTTGAGGAGAAAAACAATCAAGCATTACACAAAGCATGGGTCCGACGGCTCGGACGCTCGTCGGATGTGGCAGGGCTTGCAGACTACGAAGGGAAGCACAGCCGCTAGCTGCCCAGTGACACAAGCCTACCAGATGAGCTAAATGACTTCTATGCTCGCTTCGAGGCAAGTAACACTGAAGCATGCATTAGAACATCAGCTGTTCCGGACGACTGTGTGATCACGCTCTCCGTAGCCGATGTGAGTTAGACCTTTAAACAGGTCACCATTTACAAGGCTGCAGGGCCAGACGGATTACCAGGACGTGTATTCCGAGCATGCGCTGACCAACTGGCAAGTGTCTTCACTGACATTTTCAACCTGTCCCTGACTGAGTCTGCAATGCCAACATGTTTCAAACAGACCACCATCGTCCCTGTGCCCAAGAACACTAAGGTAACCTGCCTAAATGACTACCGACCCGTAGCACTCACGTCTGTAGCTATGAAGTGCTTTGAAAGGCTGGTCATGGCTCACATCAACACCATTATCGCAGAAACCCTAGACCCACTCCAATTTGCATACCGCACCAACAGATCCACTGATGATGCAATCTCTATTCCACTCCACACTGCCCTTTCACACCTGGACAAAAGGAACACCTATGTGAGAATGCTATTCATTGACTACAGCGCAGCGTTCAACACCGTAGTGCCCTCATAGCTCATCACTAAGCTAAGGACCCTGGGACTTAACCTCTTAAAGCATTGTTGGTTAAGGGCTTGTAAGTAAGCATTTGACTGTACGGTCCACACCTGTTGTATTCGGCACATGTGACAAATACAATTTGATTTGATGTGATTCACACATTTTATTGAGTGCTTTGCACCACGGACAATCAGAGAAAGTGTTGTTGGACTATCTTTCAAGTGGCTTCATACTATACCACCGATTTCTCCAATTAACCCATTTCACCCAAACAACAAAAAACAAATCAATAAAACAAAACAATTATTTGCTGTGTATCTGTCTGTCTCCCTGTGTAAGGAAACATCCCATCACAGAGCCAAAGTAGACCACTTTGAGAGGCGCCTGAGAAAACGGCACCTGCAGTTACTGTAGGGGCTCTGGGACCCCGTTACTGCTCTTACCGCAACTTCTCTAGACTGATATGCAAATTATGCATATTAATTATTCACCAGGCTGCTTTCATATCTCCTGTAGTGTTAGAGACTTGAACAGCTTATTTTTTTTTGTTGCTTGGTGTTGTACTGAAGGATCCTCCCCGGTTCCATTTCTCCCAATCTCTCCTAGTCTCTCTGTTGTCTGGGCTGAGCCATATTACATTTTAATATTCATTTTAATACTCCAATGATGGACAGATAGAATGTGTGTTATCCTTCTTAACAGTATTTTTTTTTTAAATGTACCTCGTCCCACCCCGCCCCCCAACCCAAATTTCCTATCATCCTTTGAACTTTGGAAATGGAGAGAGGGACGGCCGCTTCAAAGGAGCATCTATCCCTTAATAATGACTTTAAATCCTATTAGTGGAAATGTACACCTGCTAGAGCCACACTTGTTTTTTCTATGCCACACACACACACACACACACACACACACACACACACACACACACACACACACACACACACACACACACACACACACACACACACACACACACAAACACACACTTCTTTCCTCATAATTGTTCCGTTTTCTTTCCGTCTGTCTGCCTATCCTGTATTTGGAATACTGGCATCTTCATAAATCATTTAAAAAGTGATGGTTTAAAGGGAATGCACCATAGGTACCATAGTAACAAGGCTCTAATCATATGAAACCATGTAGCTTGCCTGCCTCACTGCCCACAGGGATAATTCATCCACTTCTGGAAACTCATTCAGAACAGCTAATCCAAACCTGATTTACACATGCATTACTACAATTAACCAGTTGTGCCGACCGATCATTCCAATGTGTTTCCCATGAAACTGGTCGCCTAATTCGTTAGCGAACCTGACATTCATTTTAATGTTCTGCCATTTTTTCAAACATTATTGCATCTGATTTGATGGTAAGGCTGATGAAAACACCTTCATATTTTGTGTGTGTGTGTGTGTGTGTGTGTGTGTGTGTGTGTGTGTGTGTGTGTGTGTGTGTGTGTGTGTGTGTGTGTGTGTGTGTGTGTGTGTGTGTGTGTGTGTGTGTGTGGTTGAAGTGGGGGTTAGCGTGTTATAGCCTGAGGAAAGTAGTGTTATTGTTGTGATCTTGGCTTCTCCGTCCTGCTCTGAGGGCGCTGCTTCCCTAACCGTCCCTGACAGTCACACTGTAGGCTTCTGTGGTGACACTACCACAGTACTACCACACTACATCCTCAGTCACACCCAGGGATTTCAAATCCCTTGCGATCAATTCTTTATTAAAGATAGATACACATTTAAGCCTGCAAGAACTATAAAACATTTATATGTCATTGAATTGCGCCGAGTTTGATTTGAGTCACACATCGGTCTGAAACATTTACAATTCATAAAGGAATGTCAAATCAAATTTGGACAATGATATCTGTCTATTGGTCTCGCGTGCCGAGAAACTGTACTAATAACGATGATGAATATGCCACAAGATTAACAGATAGAATGCTGAGAGAGAAAAAAAGGGGCCAATCGTCACCCCCTGTGGAGCCGAGCAGCATGGGAGATATTACCCAGGATGCAGCCTGTCGGTGGAGCATGAGTTGCAATGAGACAAAGGGTTTACTTGAGACACAAAGGGAATATTATCTGCTCAGTGCCAAAATCCACACTAGCATACCCACACTAGCATACCACTTCAACTAAAGCAATATATTGGGACATACATTTTAAGTGCTATGCTCATGTAGATAATGGAATACATCGTATTCTATGTGGTTACTGTAAGCAATATTCTCCCATCTCTTCCTTTTGTGACATAGAAAGTAGGTAGATACTGTATCGTTGTCTTATGATATCGTCTTCTATCCCAACACTGTGTACGGTGCCTGTCTCTCCCTACTCTGTGGCAGTAGATGGTACTCCAGGTAGATACTGCATCTGTATTGAATGTCTGGTATTGACTTAGCCTTCCAACAGACAGCTCGGTGCTGCTTGATTCAATTATGAAGGGACAATGGAGTAGAATGAAGTGGCCTGTGACATTGGCACATCGGTTACTGCCCTATGAGACCTGGTGACTAGACTAAATGGGGTGTCTGGTTTCTATTGGTCTAGACTGCGAAAGGGTGAGCTGGACTGGAAGGGTGTGGTGTTAGTCAAGGATAGTTGATCTGATCATATTGGGATCAAGGTTTTGGATCTATATGTAATCTGTCTGTGTGTCTGTGTCTGTGTCTGTGTGTGTGTGTGTGTGTGTGTGTGTGTGTGTGTGTGTGTGTGTGTGTGTGTGTGTGTGTGTGTGTGTGTGTGTGTGTGTGTGTGTGTGTGTGTGTTAGAGCTGGGACGATAAATCGTACACTATTGACACCGACCATACCGATCACTTATCGCAGGCATTTTGCTGATATCGTTCATTACAATAAGGAGCCTACTGTATACTAGAGAAATGTGAAGTTTGAAATGAAATAAGTTTGCTCACATGGGTGTTTGTTAATGGGACAATTGATGGTTTCAACCATCAAACTAGTGGTAGTAGGTCAAGGGATAATAAAAAAAAATCGTTAATATTATAAGCTTATCCTTCTATTTATCGTTATCGCATAAATTCAGGCATTTATCGCTCTAGCATGCGTGCATGTGTGCCTGTAGCCACGCTGCCATTGTATTAAGTGACTGGAATAAGAATTATCGTCAAAGGAAATTCATTTAGTCAAAGGAAATTCAGGTTAAATTCACATTGTCTGGCCTCAGCTCCATAACTCCTATAATTGATGGGATGCTGTACTGTCTGCCAAGGCAGCTGGGATATCTCCTTCTGTATAGATTAACCATGGCTCCTCTTTATACACATGCAAGGGCTCTAGTCCCTTTCTGTAATCTATCAATACCTGCCATGCTATTCTACTGGACGCCGGTCAACATTAACAATGCACTGGACAAACAGATATACCTCTCATCCCCCTTATCACACACACAAACACACAGGCTCTGGGTTGTAGGTAGTTAACCTGAGTCATAATGGATGTGTAGGCCTAGTGTGTGGTTCACTATGTCCTATAATAGTAATAACCTATTCCCCCTCATCCACCGCTAATGAGTAACACCCACCTGGCTGATTCACGCCAAGGCAGCCATTTTGGCACTCGAGCTCCTCTCATCACGCATCACACTGGTGTGACACTGAAATGGTGGGTGTGAAACATTAACTAGACTGGCAATGTGAAATAATGGCCTAACTGGCCCCTGTATCCTTTTAGTCTGCATATATAGGGAATAGGGGGCCATTTCAGACGGCGTCACAGTCAGTCCTAGAAACATGGAGGTGTGAAACATGGACTGTACTGAAAATGTCAACCAGAGTGCCAGTCTCAGTGTGAGAAACAGCCGTGGTATATATCGGCTAGTAGCTAACCCACGGACGGCTAGGTCATTACCCATTTGCCCTTGGGCCATTCGGCCTGTTTGCTATTCCAGTCAGGAGTCCAGTTGGAGGATGAAGGCAGCGGAGCTTATCTCAGTACTGCCTCAGAGTCACACGCGCCGGCTGGCTGAGAGATGGGTAATAGCGCCGACTGCTAGCTGTCTGTATGTCTGTCTGAGGAAAGGGAGAGAGGCAGTGGTGGTGAAAACGGGCTAGCAAGGCTAATGATTGATCATCTCATCTCACTACGGTTCGGCTGCCCATTACAAATGAGATTTGAATGGTGCAAAATGTTCATGCCTTAAGGAGTAGGACTCGATGCTGTGAGAAGTAGCTCTGACAGTAATTTGATCATGAACTGCTTCTCACAGGTGCTGGGGGAAAAAATTTACGATTACACACAAGGTTTTGTGTAGGTTGATGTTTGATGTGAGGTCTCAAGGCGGTCTTTAAAAAGTCCCAGTTTAATTAGAGAATTATCTCAGTACAGCGCCGAGCTCAGTTATAGACAATGCAGCGTATTTAGATGTAGGAACTTGATTTCCTTTGCTTGTGTTCAAAAGCACGACCATAAGTAAACCCATGCTCTCTGCCTTATGCATCAGAGCTCAAACGCCAGGCTTTGCATAAATGAAGTCGTCAGTGCAGAAGTGGACATTGGCATGTCCCCTATTCCCAAGGCTGCACAGCCTATACAGAAGACTATGTATGCAAACACAGGATGGAATCAGTGGTAAACTGAATTGGCTCATTTGACAGTTGGATGAGCTAAAACAAAGAGCCTGAACAGACAGGGAAGCCAAACAGAAATCATTTGGGGGATTGACAAGTATATAGACTATTATTGTGTAAGGAAGTTCACAAACCTGCTGATTTGTATCTTACCCTCACTATGGCCAATCAGAAGGCGTGCATTCAAAATAGAAGAATATTTGAGGATAATAAGTGATTTATAGTGAAATGAATGTGTCTATGTGTTGTTTGATTATCTCCATGAGTGTCTGAACAGCTCTCTTCCACATCTGTCAAAGTCAATGACTGATTGGCTGCATTCCTAATGAGGTCGTTGAGTGACTGTTAGTAGTATGAGCTGATTGGCTATTATCCCACTGAAGTCGATGAGTGACTGTTAGTAGTATGAGTTGATTGGCTGTGATCTCACTCAGGTCGATGACTGACTGTTAGTAGTATGAGCTGATTGGCTATTATCCCACTGAAGTTGATGAGTGACTGTTAGTAGTATGAGCTGATTGGCTGTGATCTCACTCAGGTCGATGACTGACAATAGTAGTATGAGTTGATTGACTGTGATCCCAATGAGGTCGATGAGTGACAGTTAGCAGTGTGAGCTGATTGGCTGCATTCCCAATGAGGTAAATGACTGACAGTAAGAGTAGGGCGGGCACAACCCCAACTCTAAATCTCGAATACCCTTCAAAGGAGTGGGCACAGAGGTGGGTCAATGTGCCAGCTGGAATGAAATATCACACAGCTTTTAAAATAATTGAATAACAATCCGACTGACGCCATACCTCCCCTCTGTCTCTCGTTTTATTGCCTCACTTTAACGTTTGTTAAATGTCTGAGCGGCTACTTCGTAATGACAGGCATTCTGGAAGAGGCCTATGCACCTGCAGGGGATAATAGTGTACAAAGCCAATCAATGCTTATGCCACAGCCTATGCTCGTTTGTACTAGCAACTTCTATGTCATTAGCACTTGAGGTATAGCCTAGGCTAAAATCCATTCTGCTCACTATTTCTGTAAGGGCTGGTTTCAAATCAAATCACATTTTATTTGTCACACGCACCGAATCCAACAGGTGTAGACCTTACAGTGAAATGCTTACTTACAAGCACTTAACCAACAATGGAGTTTTAAGAAAACACCAACAAAGAAAAGTAAGAGATAAGAAAAACAAATAATTAAAGAGCAGCAGTAAATAACAATAGCGGGGCTGTCGCGCTCGTGATTAAAGACGGGCCAAGGCGCAGCGTGTGTAGAGTTCCACATCTTTATTTCGGTGAAACTACAAAACAAAACAATAAACCAACAACGAAACGTGAAAGTAGTGGTGCACATGCACAAACACAAAACAATATCCCACCAACACAGGTGGGAAAAATGGCTACCTAAATATGATCCCCAATTAGAGGCAACGATTACCAGCTGCCTCTGATTGGGAACCATATAAAAGACCAACATAGAAATATTGAGCTAGAACACCCCCTAGTCACACCCTGACCTACTACACCATAGAGAACCAAGGGCTCTCTATGGTCAGTGCGTGACAGTACCCCCCCAAAGGTGCGGACTCCGGCCGCAAAACCTGAAACCAAATGGGGGGGTTCCGGTGCGGGTCGTAGCCCCCCCCAGACCCCGGATCTGACCATGGCGCCGGGCTGAACGCCGTGCCTGGACTGGGCACCGGCACAGAGGAGGGCTCCGGCCCTGGAGCTGGGTTGGATGCCGTGCCTGGACTGGGCACCGGCGCAGAGGGCTCCGGCCCTGGAGCCGGGTTGGACGTCGTGCCTGGACTGGGCACCGGCGCAGAGGAAGGCTCCGGCCTTGGAGCGGGACTGGACGCCGTGCTTGGACTGGGCATTGGCGCAGAGGAAGGCTCCGGCCTAGGAGCTGGGTTGGACGCCGCGTCCGGACTGGGCACCGGCGCAGAGGAAGGCTCCTGCCCTGGAGCAGGACTGGACACCGTACTTGGACTGGGCATCGGCGCAGAGGAAGGCTCCTGCCCTGGAGCGGGACTGGACACCGTGCCTGGACTGGGCATCGGCGCAGAGGAAGGCTCCTGCCCTGGAGCGGGACTGGACACCGTGCCTGGACTGGGCACCGGCGCAGAGGAAGACTCCGGCCTTGGAGCTGGCACCGCAAGTACCGGGGAGACGCACTGGAGGCCTGGTGCGTGAAGCCGGCACAGGTGGCACCGGACTGGTGACACACACTTCAGGGCGAGTGCGGGGAGCTGGCACAGGACGTACCGGACTGGGGAGGCGCACTGGAGGCCTGGTGCGTGGAGCCGGCACAGGTGGCACCGGACTCGTGACACGCACTTCAGGGCGAGTGCGGGGAGCTGGCACAGGACGTACCGGACTGGGGAGGCGCACTAGAGGCCTGGTGCGTGGAGCTGGCACATGTGGCACCGGACTCGTGACACGCACTTCAGGGCGAGTGCGGGGAGCTGGCACAGGACGTACCGGACTGGGGAGGCGCACTAGAGGCCAGGTGCGTGGAGCCGGCACAGGTGGCACCAGACTGGTGACACGCACTTCAGGAAGGGTGCGGAGAGCTGGCACAGGACTCACCATACTGCTGACAGGCTCTTCAGGTCGGATGCCGTGCAGAACACACCTACATAACATTTCTCTCATCTCTCTCTATCCCAACTTCTCTATCGCCTCCCTGACGGTCTATGGCTCTTCAGGGTGAGTACGGGGAGCTGGTACAGATGGCACCGGACTGATGACCCGCTCTTCCACTCTCCACTGATCCGCCGACCACCCCTCGTGCCCCCCCCCCCAAACAAAAATCGTGGGGTTTCTGTGGCCGCGGTCCCCGGCGTCATCGCTGTCCTTCCACCTTCCTTGGTGTCTCCTTCCAAGGAAGGGTCTTTTTTTTTTTTTTTTTTACCTTTATTTAACTAGGCAAGTCAGTTAAGAACAAATTCTTATTTACAATGACGGCCTAGGAACGGTGGGTTAACTGCCTGTTCAGGGGCAGAACGACAGATTTGTACCTTGTCAGCTCGGGCAATTAGTCTGGGTAGCCAGGTAGCCATTAGATTAGCTGTTCAGGAGTCTTATGGCTTGTGGGTAGAAGCTGTATAGAAGCCTCTAGGACCTAGACTTGGTGCCCCAGTACCGCTTGCCGTGCGGTAGCAGAGAGAGCAGTCTATGACTAGGGTGGCTGGAGTCTTTGGTTTCCCAGACACAGATTAAGCCTAGTCCTGGACTAAAAAGCAAACTGTCACGTTCCTGACCTGTTTTCTGTTAATTTTGTATGTGTTTAGTTGGTCAGGGCGTGAGTTGGGGTGGGCATTCTATGTTTTGTGTTTCTATGTTTAGGTCATTTGTAATTAGCCTTATATGGTTCTCAATCAGGGACAGGTGTTTGACGTTTCCTCTGATTGAGAACCATATAAAGGTAGGCTGTTCACACTGTTTGTTTGTGGGTGGTTGTCTTCCGTGTCTGTGTATGTTGCACCACACGGGACTGTTTCGGTTTGTTCGTTCGTTTGTTGTAGTCTGTACCTGTTCGTGCGTTCTTCGTGTTATATGTAAGTTCACATGTTTTAGGTCAGTCTACGTAGTTTGTTATTTTGTCGTTTGTTGAAGTGTTTTCGTCTTTACTTTAATAAACTTCATTATGTCCACATTCCACGCTGCGCTTTGGTCCAATCCCTACTCCTCCTCTTCTTCCGAAGAGGAGGGGGACAGCCGTTACACAAACTCAATGGAGAGTATCTAGTCTCGGCTTAATCTGTGTCCTGGAGCCGGCCCTAAGAGTATAACGCAGGGAATTGTGGGGTATTGTTCCTGGCTATCAAGCTTCATAACCAGACATGGTATCTAACCCTATATAAATAGCCTGTCTTAAACACCCGCCCAGGATTTTAAAAAAGAAGTAGGCTTTCTTAATTAAAATTCACAAGCGGGGGTTGCCTTGAAACGTCTTATTTTAAGTAAAGGGAACTTTTCCTCCGCAGGGCACAGGGAGGAGGCGAGAAGAGATTACCATTTTAATAAGTAGTGTAGAAGGCTGAGCAGACCAGATAGACAGACTAGGCCGTCACTGGGTGATTAGGCATCCAAGCCAAAGTCCCCTGGGAAATGGAGTTGATAGTGCTGACAGAGAACTATTGAGCCAAGCGAGCATCTCTATCCATCACCATTCAATGTGAGTGTTTGTGTGCGTGTCACCATCCATCTAGATGAAAAAACAACCACTTAAGACCCGCACAGCAGTACAGTAAATTTCCCCTAGCCTCCCCCTTAAGAGACTCTCATCCCCTTTAAGATACCTTCAAGAGGCCATTCGTCTACTGTTACCTCATCGATCAACAGGACATCCCACTGGGCACAGACGTCATTTATAATTTGGATTTAATATTTGGTTGAGTTTTCGACTAACATGAACTGAAAGTGAAATCTACAAACCATATCACTGGATTTAGGTGAAAACAAAGACAATTCAAAGAGTTTTCCACTTTGATTCAATGTCATCACATTGAATTTCTTTGTTGAAATGACGTGGAAACAACATTGATTCAACCAATTTTTGCCCACTGGGAGGGCTGTAACTACTCTGTGTCTGTTCGTTTACTGGGCCTTACATAGAGTTATTAATCATCTATGTAGCACTATTCATGTTCATAGGGTGGACATAGAGAGATAGATCATGGATCTGTGTTATTATTTGAGTCCTTAGAGGACTGTCATCGATCAGATGGATCCCATATCAGGTGACATTAGTTGTAGAGATGATGTGTGGTGTGTTATCCACTTGGAAAGTAAATATTGATTAGTTATCAATAAAATGTCAGCTATCTATCAATTCTGTATCCTAGCATAGATTAGACTAGATGAATACATGGATTTATCCCAATCATGAATATACTAGATCAATTAGACAATATGTTCCTTCCCAGATCTCAAACATGCACACACCGCCATAAGTTCTCTCTGTTGGCGAAATCATCTTTTTCCTAACATGCCTGTGGCGTCTATGACGTATCGCTAAGAATGATGATCCAACATAGCCCCCCCCCCCCCTGCTGGCTGTTCACCAGGCAACTGTGTTGAGTGCTGGACATTGTTAGACGTGTATTTGAACAGAGGGGTCTGAACCAGGCAGTCAGTAGGATGACATCCTATTGGGCGTGTGTGGAGGGAGGGAGTGAGGGAGGGTTGGGTGGGTTAGGGCTGGTGCCAGTGGTGTAAAGTACTTAAGTAAAAATACTTTAAAGTACTACTTAAGTCGTTTTTGGGGGCTTTCTGTACTTTACCATTTATATTTTGGACAACTTTTACTTCACTATATTCCTAAAGAAAATAATGTACTTTTTACTCCATACATTTTCCCTGACACCCAGGGAAATGGTGATGTGGCGGCAGGTCGCCTAGTGGTTAGATTGTTGGACTAGTATGTCACGCCCTGACCGTAGAGAGCTTTTTATGTCTCTATTTTGGTTTGGTTATGGTGTGATTTGGGTGGGCATTCTATGTTCATTTTCTATGTTTTGTATTTCTTTGTGTTTGGCTGGGTGTGGTTCTCAATCAGAGGCAGCTGTCTATCGTTGTCTCTGATCGAGAATCATACTTAGGCAGCTTTTTCCCACCTGTGTTTTGTGGGTAGTTGTTTTGTGTCTGCACCAGACAGAACTGTTTCGTGTTGTTCCATTCTGTTATTTTGTTTCAGTGTTCAGTTTAAATAAATAATCATGAACACTTACCACGCTGCGCTTTGGTCCGATCCTTCTCATTCCGACGACGAACGTTACATAGTAACCGAAAGGTTGCAAGATCGAATCAGCGAGCTGACATGGTAAAAATCTATTGTTCTGCCCCAGAACAAGGCAGTTAACCCACTATTCCTAGGCCATCATTGAAAATAAGAATTTGTTCTTAACTGACTTGCCTAGTAAAATAAAAAAGTACTCGTTACATTTTGAACGCTTAGCAGGACAGGAAAATGGTCCAATTCACGCACTTATCAAGAGAACATCCCTGGTCATCCCTACTGCCTCTGATTTGGCAGACTCAATAAACACAAATGCTTAATTTGTAAATTATGTCTGAGTATTGGAGTGTGCCCCTGGCTATCCGTAAATTAAAAAAAACAAGAAAATGGTTCCGTCTGATTTGCTTAATATAAGGAATTTGAAATAATGTATACTTTTACTTTTGCTTTCGACACTTAAGTATAGTTGAGCAATTATATTTACTTTTGATAGTTAAGTATGTTTAAACCAAATAGTTTTAGACTTTTACTCAAGTAGTATTTTACTGGGTGACTTTCACTTTTACAATTTTCTATTAAGGTATCTTTACTTTTACTCATGTATGACAATTGGGTACTTTTTCCACCACTGGCTGGCTCTGGCTCTGGGTGTCCATGCCTATCTGCCGGCCTGTGTCCGTGTACATGTGATTGTGCATATATGCAGGGAAAGGGAAAGAGGGATACCTAGTCAGTTGTCCAACTGAATGTATTCAATTGAAATGTGTCTTCCGCATTTAACCCGACCCCTCTGAATCAGAGAGGTGCTGGGGGCTGCCTTAATTAACATCCACGTCGTCAGCGCCCGGGGAACAGTGGGTTAACTGCCTTTCTCAGGGGCAGAACAACAGATTTGTACCTTCCGGTTACTGGCCTAACGCTCGGTTACTGGCCCAACGCTCTAACCACTAGACTACCTGCCGTATCCCCCATAGGCATGTTGCCCTACAGACAACTACTACACTCCCCCACAGTGGGTAACAGCATGGCAGAAGAAGAGGATGGCGTGGCTACGGACACATCCTCCTCACAGCGTCTAGCCTGACATATTGTATAGAGGAGGGCAATTTAATTACAACCTGCCACCACCCTATTTAGTCATGTCTCTGCTGGGCTGAGGGTAATGGAAAACGAACATTGTCTTATTCCATTTGCAGGCCTTCGCTGTGTTCGGGCGTACTGCGAACACATACGTGCACACACGTACACACACACACACACACACACACACCCCCCACTCACATCAGCTAATAGATTCGTAGAATGAAGGATTTTTTTCCTGGGAAAGATAGTGAACTGAGCTGCTCGTTCCCACTTTGTGCTGACAATGGCTTTCCCAGATTCAGTCCTGGGGGCATCCGGCCGACCGTATCCAATGAATATCCATGGACTCTTTCGAATGTTTCTCAACTGAGAGAGCACAGTTTGTGTTAGTATTCTGAGCTGGGCATTGGGGCAAGACGGAAAGGCGTACTTCGGTGAAAGCAGTGGAGGTGCAATCATGTCATCTTTGCAATTCATTGCACCAGTTATAGAATGAATAAGATGAAATAGTGAAGTTATAGCTATAGTATTTACAACTGACTCTAGTAAATGCAGTACGATTTTTCAAGAAACGTGATCAACCCATTATCACTTGGAATGGGAAAATACCTTGGTCTGTTAATCCAAGTTATACAGCTTGCTTGAATCATTCCCCAAGTCCTCACCCACATGACGTATCAGCTTTGTAAATAATTGATCAGCTGCCATCATACAGATACTTATGACTCCATCGTTTGGCCGATTTATCAGGTGTGTTTGTAGATTAATGAAGGTGCCCACTGCCCATATTGTGCTTTGATCCCTGTGGACTGGGCTCAGAAATCAATACCCCACTGTGTCTAGTCTGCCACACACACACACACTCCCTCTCTCTCGCTCTCTCTCACACACACACGCACACACACACACACACACACACACACACACACACACACACACAAGAAAATGTTGAAGCCTGTGCAAGGGGTGTGTAGACATTCACTAGCGACCGTATATAGGCATGCCCATTCAGTCCAACACCAAGGAACCAATGTTACTAATATGACTAGGATTGGGGCAATTAGAAACAGGTGACCCTGTACTTTTTTGACACAGAGATTGGTTTTATCTTGCTGAATACCCCTGCATGATACAGTAATCTTCCCTCAATGCACAAAGAGGAGGGTACTGTAAAATGATCACATATCCTTTGCTTACTATTATCACTGTAATTTATTCACCAATATTTATTTATCAAGAATATACATTAAAATCAGTATACCACATGGCCTGATGGGGATGATGATGATATGAAACAGTATAGATTCAGATTATTTTGTCAGTTTCTCCTCTCCCTGTGTCAGTCTTGGCACTCTGAAGACATAGGGAGTGAGTTGACGGGTCTTTCCTGTCTCTCGCCTGACTGCACAGACACATACACACACACATGCGCACGCGCACACACACACACTCCTCTGTGCCTTAAGGGGATAATAAGCATGATTGACAGTGAAAGAGACGTGCAGAGGATTCTGAACTAAGTCTGATTTCCTATTGGCTGAAGTCTGGTCCTGTGCTCACGGAAGACTCAATACCACCTGACATCAACTGACTAACACACACACACACACACACACACACACACACACACACACACACACACACACACACACACACACACACACACACACACACACACACACACACACACACACACACACACACACACACACGGTTACACACATTCTCCAGGCTGCAGCAGTGATGGTCTACCAGAGCATCCTGTGTATGCAGAGAGGGGTATAACAGAAATAGACAGGAGTGCTTTCAGGTGATGTCAAGGTGTAGCGTAGGTGTGAGGGTTATTCATTCACAACACAACTGGGACCCTGCAGTTTAAATGCCTTCCAAGTATTCTAACTAAAGCAAGTCCAGAGGCACTAATGTACAACAGAGGCAGAACAGAACTGGGATTTGTGCTGTAGTCACCAACTGCACAGTAGTAATACAACAAGGAAAACCTAGCCTGAGTGCCAGTCTGTTTGAGCTATCATGCCAACTCCTTTTCATTCCCTGTCATGCCAAACAGCAATGTTGTTGACATTGGCAAGAGCACGAATGGATCTGGGACCAGGCTATGGAAAATAGGAGTTCAATATTACAATTGGACGTTTGTCGTTTCATTTGATAAGCGATATCTGAACCTCGCCTATCCAGTCCAGTTGAAGATAGATGGGAGCGTTACACTCAAGTATCACAAACACGCTTTTTCTTCATCGGAGACGGTCAGATAGACACTTCCTGTAGTCTGAGATAATAAAACATACCCCCCCTCACAGACACAGTATTACACTGCATCTCTCCTTCTATCCCTCTCTCACTGTGTCCTCTCCTTCTAGCTATCAGTGTTCTGTTTTGTAGCTCTCACTCTCACTCACTCTCTCACTCACCGTGTTTACGACTAGTCATAAATCCAGCAGCTGCTCTAGCCTGGGTGAAGGGAGGGATTCCATTTGCAGGGCCGCAATCCGCAATCCACAGATCAATACTGTTTGCGCTCTTTATATTAAACCCATAAATCTATCCGAGGAGCGATTATGATTGGCTGGAGTGTCATTAAACTTCCTTCCCGAGATGGCAACAGGTGATTTATTGGCTCTGGGTCAACTGGAGAAATGTGGTTTGTTGTTATCGGATGATAGATGGGATATAATTTGATCCCTGTGCGTTTTAAATGAGATGAGGTGGGATTTGGTGTAGTAAAATAGATGTAATAAAATAAAAGGTTGAAGGAAAAACGCTGATTTAATGATCTTCTGATTCTGAATCAACGATTCCCTCTCTGTGCTTTTATTTATTTCCTTTGGTTCTGGTGTCAAACGTATTTCAATTCCTGTCAAGCCGTGAATAGAGTGTGACATGTACAGTGTTTCATGACTAAAGACGGTGGTAGAATATCTTAGATATTCACAGGTGCTCTAGTCTAAACGTTCTCCTCTTCTCTCTGTCCAGGATGCTTTGAGTGCTGCGTCAAATGCCTGGGCGTCCTCCCGTATGCCTCTCTCTTCGCGACCATCCTTCTGTACGCCGGGGTGGCGCTGTTCTGTGGCTGCGGGCACGAGGCCCTCTCTGGCACCGTCACCATCCTGCAGAACTACTTCGAGGTGGTCCGAGCTCCCGTGGAAACCCTGGACGTCTTAACCATGTGAGTCTGGGTGTGTTTGCGTGGGAGGGGTGTCACAGTGTTTTTTTTCGCCCTTTTCAAAATGACTCACCGTCTGGTTCGTCAAAACACCTACATGCAGCCTGGAGATGTGTTGAAACTCAAGGAGGAGAAGTTGCCTTGGAATTTTCACTTCCTCCTACTCCTTGTCTGCTTCGACCCCTGGAGAAACTAGCCTCATTAGTGTGGTTAAAACAGCAGTCTGTGTGTCCTCACAAAAAAAAGTGTCCTATTTTGAAAGCTTCAGTACCTGTAAAGGGAATGGTTCCAATCTCACCTGTGCTATGACTGGTACATCTTGTTAACACCTTATCGAGACGCCATATCCTCGGTCGCCCGAGATAGTAAAATGTACATGTCCCCCAAGTAGTCCCTGGTGATTGCTACTGGAAGTAAGTCACAGTTACTTAACGGAACATTTTCTTCTCTTTCTTTCTTCTGAAGTGATTAACCATTAGCGGTGCACAGCTGTCTTGTAAGTGTAGATTGAGGTCAGCAAATCTCCCTTACATCTACATTATTACTCACTATCTATACATATACCCAACAAGATTAGTATTTAAAATGTGATTAGGTAAAACTATCCTTACTCTCCCCTCCCTTATCTCAATACACAACAGTACAGTACTGAACTGTTGAAGCGATGGTGAGTCTCAATATACAGTGACTGAAATGACTGCAACTCTTTGTTAAGTGTTAGTTTCAGAGTGGGTGGCAAGGAATAAGTTAGTTCTAAATATTTCAAAAACTTCAAGCATTGTATTTGGGACAAATCATTCACTAAACCCTAAACTTCAACTAAATATTGTAATAGATCATGTGGAAATTGAGCAAGTTGAGATGACTAAACTGCTTGGAGTAACCCTGGATTGTAAACTGTCATGGTCAAAACATATTGATACAACATTAGCTAAGCTGGGGAGAAGTCTGTCCATAATAAAGCTCTACTCTGCCTTCTTAATAACAACACTATCAACAAGGCAGGTCCTACAGGCCCTGGTTTTGTCGCACCTGGACTGCTGTTCAGTCGTGTGGTCAGGTGCCACAAAAAGGGACTTAGGAAAATTGCAATTGGCTCAGAACAGGGCAGCACGGCTGGCCCTTGGCTGTACACAGAGAGCTAATATTAATAATATGCATGTCAATCTCTCCTGGCTCAAAGTGGAAGAGAGATGGACTTCATCACTACTTGTATTTATAAGAGGTATTGACATGTTGAATGCACCGAGGTCTGTCACACAGCTCGGACACCCATGCATAACCCACAAGACATGCCACCAGAGGTCTCTTCACAGTTCCCAAGTCCAGAACAGACTATGGGATGCGCACAGTAATACATAGAGCCATGACTACATGGATTTCTATTCCACATCAAGTAACTGATGCAAGGAGTACAATTAGATTTAAAAAACAGATAAAAAACACCTTATGGAACAGCGGGGACACACGATAGCATACACACTATACACACACGTGCACATGGATTTTGTACTGTAGATATGTGGTAGTGGTGAAGTAGGGGCCTGAGGGCACACAGTGTGTTGTAAAATCTGTGAACGTGTTGTAATGTTTTTAAAATTGTATAAACTGCTTTCATTTTGCTGGACCCCAGGAAGAGTAGCTGCTGCCGTGGCAGGTGTATTCATCAGGTGTTTGATCATGAATATGTGTCTGAGTGGGAGGGAGGGAGATTTTTCCCTGACGCAGCACACTGACGGAGATAGATTCTTCCACTCCTGTGTGGATTCCAATATCCTGTGTGTGTGTGTGTGTGTGTGTGTGTGTGTGTGTGTGTGTGTGTGTGTGTGTGTGTGTGTGTGTGTGTGTGTGTGTGTGTGTGTGTGTGTCTGTGTCTGTGTCTGTGTCTGTGTCTGTGTGTGTGTGTGTGTGCATGTGTTTGTACGTCTGCGTGATGTCTTGGCACGGGGCCGTTGGGGGATTTAAGCCCTCTGAAATCACTCTGGGTTGTCCCGGGCGCACCTGCTCACCGGAACTCTGCCTGCCGAGAGGGAGTGGTGTGTGCTAGTGACTGCAAGTGTGTGTGTGCTTCTACTAGATGTTGGAAATGGCGGGAGATTGTGACATGAGCAGTAGACCTGGCCTAACTGATGTAACTGGGCTTTCTATACTGATGTAACTGGGATTTTTATACTGATGTAACTGGGTTTGTTATACTGATGTAACTGGGCTTGTTATACTGATGTAACTGGGCTTGTTATACTGATGTAACTGGGCTTGTTATACTGATGTAACTGGGCTTGTTATACTGATGTAACTGGGCTTGTTATACTGATGTAACTGGGCTTGTTATACTGATGTAACTGGGCTTGTTATACTGATGTAACTGGGCTTGTTATACTGATGTAACTGGGCTTGTTATACTGATGTAACTGGGCTTGTTATACTGATGTAACTGGGCTTGTTATACTTATGTAACTGGGCATTTTATACTGGGCCTGTTATACTGATGTAACTGGGCTTTCTATACTGATGTAACTGGGATTTCTATACACTTTCTAGGCCACTATGTTACTGTACTAGGTGTGAAGTTCACTTCAGATTGAGGGTACTAAAAAAACAAGTTTTACACCTCTATTAAATCATCTTTATCAGAGGAAAGCGTGTGAAATCTACCCACTGTGTTTGTCTAACACTGTCTCCGAAATCGCTTCCTAACCTGCAGGGATGGAGCTAACCCTAACTATCCTACCCAGGTTTTTTCTGGGACATTAGAGCTTTTTACATAACCCTACAGAATTAAACACACACTCATTAGCTAAATGAGAGCTAATCCACTAGTCCAAGCAAGGAAAAAAATGCAGAATGACTGTGGAAGCAAACTGACTGCAGTATACAGTCAGAATACTGTCTGTCACTGCTGGAAGTAATATCATGTGTAGTCCAATGCACTTGGACTACAAATGGGGCTGCTGGGCCTAAAGAAACATGTAATAGTGAAGTACTGTACTAAATGGCCCGCACACTCAATGTACATAGAGATCCTATTAAACTAATATTTCATTAGTATTGTAATTCCCAATTCTATGGTTCCTGGGAATGAAATCGCTCGTCTTGGTGTGCTAGCCACACCAACTGAGTGATCCCATCGCTCTGCTCCTGTCTCTCTGTCTTCCTCCGCAGGATTGACATCTTGAAGTATGTCATCTACGGCGTGGCGGCGGCGTTCTTCGTCTACGGCATCCTGCTGATGGTGGAGGGCTTCTTCACCACCGGCGCCATCAGGGACCTGTACGGAGACTTCAAGATCACCGCCTGCGGACGGTGCGTCTCCGCCTGGGTAAGAAACACACTTAAATCAACCCCTATCCTCTGCGCCCTATCCGCTCCCTTTATTTCTGAAGGCGTTGGATAGGTATAAGTATTAGGGTAGACAATTAGTACACATCTTTCTGGAGGAAGAATCCGAGAGACGGGATTAGAGATCTGGAGATGGAGAATTTACAGTTTAAGATGTCTCTTCTTTGAATTATGGCCCAATGCTAATGACAGCTGATGAGTCAGTCAGCCTTCTACCGACTTATAACTGTCATCTTCTCTCTCTCTCTCTCTAATGGGCCCATCCCTCACTTCCTTCTCCTCCTTCCTCCCTCTCTTCCACCCCCTCTCTCTTTCTAATGGACCGTCCTTCTCTTCCTTCTTCTCTTCCCTCTCTTTCTTCCCCTCCCTCTCTCTTTCTAATGGACTGTCCTTCTCTTCCTTCTCCTCCTTCCTCCCTCTCTTTCCCTCCCTCTCTCTTTCTAATGGACCGTCCTTCTCTTCCTTCTCCTCCTTCCTCCCTCTCTTTCCCTCCCTCTCTCTTTCTAATGGACTGTCCTTCTCTTCCTTCTCTTCCTTCTTCTCCTTCCTCCCTCTCTCTTTCTAATGGACTGTCCTTCTCTTCCTTCTCTTCCTTCTTCTCCTTCCTCCCTCTCTTCCCTCCCTCTCTCTTTCTAATGGACCGTCCTTCTCTTCCTTCTCCTCCTTCCTCCCTCTCTTTCCCTCCCTCTCTCTTTCTAATGGACTGTCCTTCTCTTCCTTCTCTTCCTTCTTCTCCTTCCTCCCTCTCTCTTTCTAATGGACTGTCCTTCTCTTCCTTCTCTTCCTGCTTCTCCTTCCTCCCTCTCTTTCCCTCCCTCTCTCTTTCTAATGGACCGTCCTTCTCTTCCTTCTCCTCCTTCCTCCCTCTCTTTCCCTCCCTCTCTCTTTCTAATGGACTGTCCTTCTCTTCCGTCTCTTCCTTCTTCTCCTTCCTCCCTCTCTCTTTCTAATGGACTGTCCTTCTCTTCCTTCTCTTCCTTCTTCTCCTTCCTCCCTCTCTTTCCCTCCCTCTCTCTTTCTAATGGACTGTCCTTCTCTTCCTTCTCCTCCTTCCTCCCTCTCTTTCCCTCCCTCTCTCTTTCTAATGGACTGTCCTTCTCTTCCTTCTCCTCCTTCCTCCCTCTCTTCCCTCTCTTTATTCCCCTCCCTCATTTCCTTCTGTGCTCTTCTCTAACACTCTCACTTTCCCTCTGTCTCTAATAAACCATTCTATCTTGTGTCCTCTGTTTCTTCCTGCAGTTCATTATGTTGACCTATATCTTCTTCCTGGCCTGGTTGGGTGTGACAGCCTTCACCTCGCTGCCTGTCTTCATGTACTTCAACATCTGGACCCTCTGTCAGAACACCACTGTGGTGGAGGGCGCCAACCTCTGCCTGGATCTGCGCCAGTTTGGTAAGGGCGGGCCCGGGTGGCGCCGCCATCCATTCACACCACTGTTGCCATTTACCGAATACGTACACAGTCACTGACACTGGCAGTTGTTAACCAGGGCTTTGGTGGTTTATTTCCAGTTGTTTGTTTGTTTGTGTTCTATCATGAATGTGGATAAGATGTCTGACAAGACAATGACCTATGGAGCATACTGTACTGAATAGTGTGTCGTTTAGTCTTCTCACTTCGCGGACACACAATTCAATCAATATTCTTTACATTTCATTGCAGTTATTTAATGCTCCTGAAGGAGATCTATTTTACAGCCCTTTAACATGAGTGTTTGTTGTAACTCGCTGCGGTAGCTGTTGTTCGGTCTCTGTGGATCACTTGAAATGTAAATGTGAAATGGATTGTTGTTTTTTCGCAGGCATGGTAACTATCGGGGAGGAGAGGAAGGTGTGCACGGGCTCCGAGAAGTTCTTTAAGATGTGTGAGTCTAACGAGGTAAGTGTGTGTGTGTGTGTGTGTGTGTGTGTGTGTGTGTGTGTGTGTGTGTGTGTGTGTGTGTGTGTGTGTGTGTGTGTGTGTGTGTGTGTGTGTGTGTGTGTGTGTGTGTGTGTGTGGCTGGGGAGCGATGAAGGGGGGAGGCGAGATTCTGTTGGCTGTGACCTTTAGTGATCGCCGCATCTCAGGGGTTAGGCTCCTCTCTCACATTGAAGGCTGTCTGTCCATAGAGGTGGAATATGTTTCTAAAATCATAAATGCTGTTGGGCAATGTTTCCCGATCCTGGCTCTGGGGACCAAAATTGGTGCACTTTTTGGTTTTTGCCCTAACACTCACACACTTGATTCAACCAATCAACTCATCGTCAAGCCTTTGATTTGAATTCGGTGTGTCAGTGTTAGGGAAAAAACACAAGATGTGCACCCCTTTGGGACCCCGGGACTAGGATTGGGAACACTGCTGTAGGGTTCCTCTGTCATTTTAAATGGTGATTTGTGTGAGTGTGTTGAGTGTAGTGGTGCTACCAGGTTTCTAGGGGTTTGAACTTTAACCTCTTGTGGAAAGGGAACAGAAAACATAGCTTAATAAAGATTAGTCTGTCTTTTTGTTTAACCTTTTTCCTCCTTAATCCTTCGTTTAAATCCCTTTGAAAAAGTGAGCTAATATTGGACTGGGACAAATCTTAATACATCTTGCCCTATCTCACTCTCAAAGCAACCACTTTGTGATTTAGTTTTTTAATCTCAACATGACCTGGCAATATTGTAAACACAGACATTACAAGTTGGAACGATGCTTTGAGTCCCATTTTGAATACCAACAAAGCAAGCACCGATGTTGTTAGTTGTCTTCATTTCCTGGTGACTAATAAAGCTGTGTTGTGTTTGATTGTCTTTCAGCTGGACATGACGTTCCACTTGTTCGTCTGTGCCCTGGCCGGGGCTGGGGCTGCAGTTATCGCCATGGTGAGACAATGACAGCTCTACTTTATGTCTGAGGGTTGTGTGACCTGCCTATTGGTCCTTAAATGTCTGTTGATAGCATCGCCACTCTGTTCCCTCCCCTCTGTCTGAACACATAAAGCTAGGCAGGCAGGGTAACCTTAGTGGGAGAGGATTGTCTTGTTGTGTGGGGACATACCAAAGGTTATACTACTAGTGATTCAAGAGATTGGTAATCGGGAGGAAAAACTGACTGTTTTTTATGCTGCTGACTTTGAAAGAGGTCCTCCCAGTGTTAAGAGTGAGGTAGATCGAGAAAGTGCAAAACAGAGACAGAGTGATCGAGTGATAGACATTGAGAGAGAGAGAGAGAGAGAGAGAGAGAGAGAGAGAGACACTGAGAGAGAGAGACACACACAGAGAGTAGGACATAGCGACAGAGAGAGAGAGAGAGAGAGAGAGAGAGAGAGAGAGAGAGAGAGAGAGAGAGAGAGAAAGCGCGAGGGCGAGACAGAGAGAGAGAGAGAGAGAGCTGTTGATTAGAGGGAGGTGTTAACCTAGCGATGGAGAAGCACAGGGCGCAGTTGCCATGGAAACTGGGGGAGAAGAAAGGAGCTTGTTGAGAGCAGCTAAGTAATGGTGAGGACTGGAGCAACCGTCTTCACTGGAGAAGACTGCTGCGTCTGTAGCTAGGGTGGAAGGATACACATTTAATGAAGGCTGTTATTCGGTATCTAGTTCCTTTTTAAACAAAAACATATGTTATGAGGGAAAATAACAGAGAAATGTTTTGTCAAAACATGACACTAGTTTCTTATAATTTGGTTGTCATCAAATAGATATGTCCATAACAGCTTCCTGTTACCACAAAACATAAACAACGTCATACATTTCCAGTCCTTAGACCCATGATGTAATGTTTTAAATCTACAAAATAGGACATTGTTGCTGCGTTGTCTGAGGTCTATAAAAGACAAGAGAAAATGAAATGGTAATCAATTTGGGCGGGAGTGGCTCTTCACAACACAGAGTCTGTATCTGTGGCCCAACTGTGTGCTCTTTGGCCACCCAGTGGATGTCTATGGTAATACACAATGAGATGACTCACCTAAGTGTGTTCGTGTTAGTTCTCACCGAGAGCTAAGGTTTAGAAAATGGGTAAGAAATCAATTTGCGTAGACAATATTGATGTACCATCTTCTCGTCTAATGTTTTCTGTGATAAATGATCTTAGATCACTGTGAGATTGTATGAAGGAAGTACTGTCTGTATCTCCAACTTGGATCTATCTTGGTGAATCTGTTTATTCATGAGGAGTTTGGGTCATGTCGTTATATAACAAAAGAATAGAATAACTTCATTATCCCAAGCTTAGGGAATTCGTTAGGCATGTTCATCTTCACATCATCATTACAACACAATATCATCAATAGATAAATGCAATACATTGGACCAGAGGAGTGCAGGTGTTGTTCTTTATTTAATTACCTCATAACTACTTCTTCAGAACCTCTGCAGCAGATGCTCTGGTTAGCTGATCACTGACACCTCGCTGCCTCTCAGTGGAGAAAAGAGTTACTGCAGAAACACATCAGGGATATGCTCCTTAGGGAGGGCACTCAACGTAGTCGCTATCTGTTTCAGTCCGTCTTCTTCCATTTGGTGCCTAATGAACGCGACCCAGAGTCCAATAACTGCTTCTCTCCTTTTCTCTTTCTCTCTGGTCTGATGCGGACAGGCGTCAGCTGCCACGGTCCTTATCCGTAACAATGTCCTCCTGACGTCTCAGAGTCTGGGCAAATACTGCACCCGCTTCTGACGGGGGCCTATCGGTTGGCCCATCACCTTTACCCCTGACCTCAGTGGTCTCAGTGACATCACTGTACGCCGTCAGGAGCTGAGAGGAGCCGACCGCCTCGATATCAACATGGCCGAACTGAACTCTGAACCTAGGAGCTTAGGGGTCGCCCCCAAAGCATCGCCAGCTCTGTCATCGGTCACGTCACATGATTCTGTTGTTATTCACTAAAATATGCTTTGCTGGCACCACTGATTATAATAACCAAGCCCCTCTGGTTGCTATCGATAGGTATGTTGATAACCGGGCTCTCCTGTCACGCCCCGTTCACCTGACTAGCACAAATGCTGACACAGCCGTAACAGACACAGAGCTCACTAAAGAATAAGGTTGATCAACTAATCCATCCCTTAAATTTTGGTTGGTTTTGGTTTTAAACCAGTGAAGGCACAGTGCCACTAAAAGATCTGCTTTGGGTTTTTGGTTATAGCTTTGTCTAATTATCTAACTAATTCTCTTTCAGCCTAATTAATTAATCAATAAACTCTCCCCTGAGGTATAGGCTTGGTCGAGCGGTTAACAATCCTCCCACTAACATCCCTGTAACCCATGTGTCCCTCTAATACAGGTCCACTACCTAATGGTACTGTCCGCTAACTGGGCCTACGTGAAGGACGCGTGTCGGATGCAGAAGTACGAGGACATCAAGTCCAAGGAGGAGCAGGAGCTCCACGACATCCACTCCACTCGCTCTAAAGAGCGTCTCAATGCCTACACCTAAAGCACACGTCCGTCCCGTCCCCCTATCCTTCCCTCCCTCTCCAACACACACACACACACACGTCCATGACACACACGCAGCAGAACACACACAGCAACCACACGAGCTATTCAATGTCTGGTGTTTATGTTCGTAGGGGCACAAGTGTAAGGGGGGTTTGTGGTGTTGTGTTGTGGGTGGTTTCGACTTCACTAAGCGTACGGGCGTGATGAGACAAGTCGTTCCTGCGGGATATCGTGTGTCTTCTCTGACGAACCCTTCTTTCCTGTATTGAGATTTCCTTTCTGTTTCTCCTCCTCTTACTCCTCCCTTTCCTCTACCCTTTCTTCTTCTTATACCCGACCCCTTTCCCTCGTTCACCTCTTCTACCTCTTCCCCTCTTTTTTTTTCCATTTGCATTTTGTATATCAGTAGTAGCACATCTTTTTACAATGTGTCATTGCTTTTTACCGTATTGTTCTATATCTCGACGTCGAGTACTTCCATTTATTTATGTTTGGTTTTAGGAGGGGTCGGGCTGGGGGCTGTTGAGTTTTTATCGCTTTTTAATTCACATTTCCGTGTAATATATTTATACGTTCCTAAACGCTCGTCATCCAACGGAGCTCCAATCCTACATAGGTCTTAACATCCATTTTATTTCAACATATCCACTTAACAAGACCAAAATGTGACCGAACTTGTATAATTTACAGGTAAATTACAGCATAAATAAGCTTCCGAAACAGTAAGCATCACCGGTATAAAAACTATGTACAGAATCTTTTTTCAGAAAATTCTTTGTTGGTTGGGAGTGCCAGGGATTTTCAAACAAACAAAAAGTACCTTAAAGTGACTTTTTACATATTGCTATAACTGTAGCTTGGCCTGTCAGAAATGTATGCTAGCTTTGTTGAGTAGCCTAGTCATTCAAAGTGAAAACACTGATTGTCTGTCAATAATAATAGTGTTCTGAAACTGTGAAAAGAAAACAGTTGTTTGAGTGGCAAGTCAGCGGAGGGATGAAGATGATGATGATGATATGTAGTATAAGGAGGAAGAAGAGGCTTGTGGGAATGACATGACGTAGAAATTCATCTGATAAAATGGCCTTTCAGGATTTTGCCGTGGGGGAAACTCTGTAGAAAACCACTTTTCTCATCCATCGCAAGCCATAACTCACATGCAAATAACATTTTACAGGTTTTATTTTTATGTTTTAATCTTCAACTTTTTAAATGCAAGTTATCAGAAGAAAAAATATGAGATGTTTTTTTGTCAGTATTCTGCTCTGTATATATATCTACAGTATATAAATATATACATATATGTGAGACACTTCAATTTCAGGTCATTCATTTCATTGGTCAAAGTTTGGTGATATTCTTGTGAACGTCCATTTCAGAGATACCAGTGAAATAAATATGGTAACAAAATCTAGACGGCAAGCGGATGAACAAGCTTTAGGCCTGAAACGGTCGTATTGCTACAAGTGACAAAAGTTGAATATCACATTGAGAGATAACTTAACCGTCTGCAGGGTTGGGTTCAATTCCATTTATGTCCTGTCCATTCAGGAAATTGACTGAAATTCTTGCAGAATTTACTGAATTGAAAAAAAACTGACCCAAACCCTGACTGTCTGTGAAGCTATACTAAAAAACATGAAATGTCTATAAAACAACTAAAACTATATTACTTGAGTATGGACCAAACTCTGTGTTAACTCATTCTACTACTCTAGTTCTGCAGTACGGCGTTTCATCATTCCGTTGCTAACAAAAAAGAACAAAAATGTCTTGGTGCACTTATTCAACCATCGTGAGCTCTTTCTTGGTGTTACGTGCGTTTGGATTTGAAGCTGAATCTCTGTACTGTAGTCATGCAGCGTTTGGTTATTAACCAAGAAAAAAATGACTTGTATTATCTAGTTAAAAAAGAACCGTGAATCTAGTTGTTATTTGTGGCATGGTTATGCATTCAGTGGTAATAGTTTTTAACTGATTCCAAATGTTTTTAAAAATCCTCTCTCTTTATCATTTTCATTTCTCATTTTTACCCTTGGACTGTCTGAGTCAACTGATTTCTTATATGTGCAGTATTGCGGTTCCTACGCTAACAGTATTATGCTAAGTAAACAAATAGCCTATTAGGTTGTAGTGAATGATTTTGTTTCCCTTCCTCCTTTAGTTTGTCATATTCATTTTTGAAAGCCATGTCTTATAAAACAGATACTACTTGTTATGATGTTGCGTATTCACTTCTTCAGTATAAACCTGACAATGCTTTCCGCTTTCTCCTCCCATATTAGTCTTTTGTACTTTCACTAAGAATGCTTTGTAGCAGGCTGTACGATTCTTCATAATCTGTTTTGTACATACATGTGCCAACGGCTTAAACAGTGGCTTTTTTTTAACTGTAGGAACAAACTTGCTTGCGTTAAATAAAATACACTTGTGTACTTGTTAATAATTAAACCCCGAGTCCATTTCTTTATTTATGTATTTATGTCAAAGCTGTATATGTATATACCTGTATACCCACTGGGCACACACGTCATTTCAACGTCGAGTTTTGATTTACCTGAATTCAATGTGAAATCAACAAAAAACGTTACCATGTCATTGGATTTAGGTTTAGAGTTGGGTGAAAAAAGAGTAAATTCCCTTACGTTGATGACTTTTTGCGAATCCAATCAGTTTTCCACGTTGATTCAACATCATACCATATCTTTTTTTTATTACGTGGAAACAACATTGATTCAACCAGATCTTGCCCAGTGGGAATGTACATGCCAACAAGGATTCCGCTTATACACACCTCTGGTACTGTGCATGGAATGGAAATGGATTTACATTATTAGCGTAAGAAGAAAGTGGACCTTGCATAATGATGATGATGTTATAGCTCTTGCAAAGATCTTTCTGAACCCATTTATGCAATGCAGATGTGTTTGAAGACTGTCCAAAACACACATCACATAAGGCATTTTCCATCCATCCACACATATAAAATGGCCTTACTATACCCCGACTATACCAGATAGCTTGGCTTGAAGAAGAGTGCATGATATCATATCACAAACATTCGCCGGCCTGGGGAAACATTATGCATGCTCTCTCTATACTGGCTAACCTTTACCCGTGGCATTTAAATAGCATATTACATTTGTGGATACAGTGTACCAAATGAAAATGTGTTCAGCAAACTCTCACTAACCCCGGTGAACTTCTCGTCCTTAGCAGATAGACTGGAGCCCTTGGGCCAATCAAAGACAGCCAGAGTCTGACCTAAGGTAGTGTGAGAAGAGAAACAAGCCTCGATCAGATATAGACTAGAGCAGCTTAGATGACATTCACCATATCACAGAAAGGCTAGACCGAGGGTGCGTCTGAAATGGCACCCTATTCCCTATACAGTGCAGTACTTTTCACTAGGGCTCTAGTCAAAAATAGTGCACTAGGGAATAGGGTGCCATTTTGGGATCATTGCAGTGTATACTAGAGGATCACATCCTTTGAATCAGGCAGACATATGTGACATGTAACGTACATGTGTGTATCTTATCCCCTCATTTGCACACATGACTTCAGCACATTTAACAGTTTGCCTCATTGGTGGGGTTGAAGGTATCCGTGTTTAATAGGTCTTAAAGGGGAGTGAAGGTATCCGTGTTTAATAGGTCTTAAAGGGGAGTGAAGGTATCCGTGTTTAATAGGTCTTAAAGGGGAGTGAAGGTATCCGTGTTTAATAGGTCTTAAAGGGGAGTGAAGGTATCCATGTTTAATAGGTCTTAAAGCGGAGTGAAGGTATCCATGTTTAATAGGTCTTAAAGCGGAGTGAAGGTATCCATGTTTAATAGGTCTTAAAGCAGAGTGAAGGTATCCATGTTTAATAGGTCTTAAAGCGGAGTGAAGGTATCCATGTTTAATAGGTCTTAAAGCGGAGTGAAGGTATCCATGTTTAATAGGTCTTAAAGCGGAGTGAAGGTATCCATGTTTAGTAGGTCTTAAAGCGGAGTGAAGGTATCATGTTCTGTATGTCTTAAAGGGGAGTGAAGGTATCCGTGTTTAATAGGTCTACAATGCTGCTGGGTTTTTCACGCTCAGCAGTTTCCTGTGTGTATCAAGAATGGTCCACCACCCAAAGGACATCCAGCCAACTTCACACAACTGTGTGAAGCATTGGAGTCAACATGGGCCAGCATCCCTGTGGAACGCTCTCGACACATTGTAGAGGCCATGCACCGACGAATTGAGGCTGTTCTGAGGGCAACGTTGTGTGGTTGCCAGTTTGAATCTTGGGTCTGTCAGTTCGCTGAAGTGAGCTAGCAACTGATATCAAATCCTAGATGCCTGCATTTGTGCTCTTGAGCAAAGCACTTAACCCCCCACAACAACTGCTCTTCTCTCATTGATCGAGACAGGTGTGTGTCATCATGATATGCAGCACTTTGGGGTGGACCCACCTGTCTCAATCAATTAGAGAAGATTACAAAAAGACAAGATGGCGGCATACACGTTGTTGAGTTGCTTCATGTAGGGAATTTATATTTTATTTTAATAACGGAGCATTTTCTAAATTCAAACGGACCCCTGCAACTGGACACGGACATTTTGAGACTCTAGTTTCCACAAATTGAGGACAAAGATAGTATCGCCAATACCAGCTTAGTTGAAAAATCTCTGCTGACTTCTTGTATAGGCAAACATGTTACTCCCAGTATAATGGTTACCCCAAAAATTGGTTAAATCACATTATCTGGTGTTACAATCTGTAGCTAGCTGGTGAGGAAACTAATATGAACAATACCTCTACTGAACAATACCTTGGGGAACCTTGGGGAACCTCGGTCCCGTGTGGCTCAGTTGGTAGAGCATGGCGCTTCCAACGCCAGGGTTGTGGGTTCATTCCCCACGGGGGGACCAGGATGAATATGTATGAACTTTCCAATTTGTAAGTTGCTCTGGATAAGAGCGTCTGCTAAATGACTTAAATTTAAATGGAACCAAGGGACTAGATCACAGACTGAAGACTGCAGAGACTCAAGTTAGTTCCCCCAGTTTATAATGTATAACTTTTATTGTTGTCTTCTTTGGAAACTTGGTTTTCAGTGTTGTCTTATGTTTGCGAGTAAAAATAACAACATCTAGTTGATGGTTGTTTTGTAGATGACAGAAAGTGTGTGCAATACTGGTTCTAGCCAGTTGGTGGCAGTGACAGCCTGTGTAAGACTTCACTTCTCTGAACAATGAAAGCTCATCTCAACTGTCGATGAACAATTGATCTGGGCAGCTCTGGCGAAGCACCAAAAGACACGCTTCCAAACCCACTCTATCACTACTGACAGTGATGCATTGAAACCTAACAAAACTATTCAGGAAATGAATGGAAGACTAAGCCATCCTTTTATTGCATGAATTATGAGCGTGAGCTTTCATTGGCCGGTTTTGGAGCAGGAGCTTGTGTGTGTGTGTGTGTGTGTGTGTGTGTGTGTGTGTGTGTGTGTGTGTGTGTGTGTGTGTGTGTGTGTGTGTGTGTGTGTGTGTGTGTGTGTGTGTGTGTGTGTGTGTGTGTGTGTGTGTGTGTGTGTGTGTGTGTGTGTGTGTGTGTGTTCAGTGCCACTCTTCAGTGCTACTGTTAACCCAAACATCCCAAAAGTTCAGCTTCATTCCTGAGTGATTAAGAATAGCACCCGGCCTCAACATGTATACTCTTCTGCCCCGCTGACCTCAGTAACAATCCTAACCAGCCCCAGAAACGCAGGTAGGAAGGTAAAAGAGTAGAAAATAGGATGCTTTTCTTCTTCATCTTCAGTTCTTCCATAGTCATCATTTGTGTTGCTGTTGAATGTAAAGTAGCTTCCACAGCTGGCTGGTAGCATGTACTAGTTAGGCTTTTGACTGCATTACCGTGCTGAGTTTGTTGTGTTTTGACAGGTGTGCCATCTTGTTTCACACTAGAGTGATGAAATTATAGAGAGCTCCATAATGACTGGAGTTTGATGTCAAAGGGTGGTTTAAGGACAAGCATAGTACTGCTATGCTTTTCTCCCCCGTGGTGTCTGTCTATGTGTTGGGTCACTTTGAAAACTAAAGGGTTGGTAAAGTGCTTACTAGTGTTCATGTTCAATACACTGGAGAGGGAGTGTGGGCACTTACATTGAGGTTTGCGGGGACACAGATCTCTGTTCAGCTGGAAAGCATCGTGAACATAGCTGAAGTTGGTGCTGCCTCTAGTCTGAGGTGCTGTCACCTACCAAAAACAGGCTGAACTGGCAATCATAACAAATAAGAAAATGTGAAGGAATGTAGAAGACAAAAAAAAAATATCCTCAAAGGTCATCAGCAGCGACAAGAAGACTCAGAGACATCAAACTTTTAGAATGGCCTGAGACAGACATCCCTGTGTGCCAATGAAGCATTTTTATAGTGTACAGTATGTCTCTATGGCCTCAATAGCCTCTACCTTTGCCTAAGGGTTCCATTCAATTGCTAGTCAGTGTGACAGAACAGTGTCTCTGCTGACGGCCAGAAGTGCCTGGTCCCAAAATAGAAAATATTAAGTAGACAAGCCCCCTATATAGTGCACTACTTTGAACCAGGGCCGTCTTGTCAAAAGTGGTGCACTATACAGGGAATAGGGTGCCATTTCAGATGCAATCTTTGAGTGATGAAAGTTCATTACTTAGCTCAGGGCCAGAAGTGTCTGGTCTCTGGTTTACATTCTTCAGGCTCCCTATCAGTCAGTCAGTGAGTGATGATAGTCACTCAGGGGCTAAGTATTGTATTGTGTTCACTGCTGAGTAAAGACACGACCTTGAGGAAGTGTAGGGAGAGAAAAACAACATTGATTTTGTCACGTGTGCTTGCTTCCAGCAGCCGATGTCGACTTAACACCGGAGCTTAATACAAAGCGTATCCCTATGGTAAAGTGTGTCTCAGTGAAGCAGCGGAGCAGCAGTACCCAGGCAGAGCAGATATAATCCACTCTGCTGTCAACTCCAATCGCCAATTCCCTTCTGTATATGCAGGCATAAACACAAAGGCAACACACACACTCTTACAGACACCAGCACACACACACACACACACACACACACACACACACACACACACACACACACACACACACACACACACACACACACACACACACACACACACACACACACACACACACACACACACACACACACACACACACACACACACACACACACACGACACAGACCCACCGCCAAGTTGTCAGCCTGCACTTGGTCTGTTATGATAAAAGCATCACACGGGACTGATTCGCACGCCTCATCCCCTTATCTCACTCCCCGTGTCATGAATTATGCAGAGGTGGCTTTATCTCCATAATATCATAAACAGATTCTAAAGCCTCTCTCTACGCCTCTCCTCCTCTCTGCTCCCTCACTCCACTGTGATTCACTTCTCCATTTCGAGTGGATGAGGAGATGATTACATTGGAATTAAGACGCAGTTGTACACACACACACATACACAACTACTTGTGTGTGCATACACACGCAGTAAAACACACACACACACATATAATCACACAGCAGACACACACGTGTAGCAAACAAAAAACACAGATATACTCTTGAGGAACACAAGCGGCCGTGAGATTTGCCCTTGGCTTCGCTGCCGGCTCCAGAATTCTAAATGAAACTGTTGGAGAGTTGCAGGAGAATTCTATAGCTACCTTCCTTCTATGTACAGGAGGATAATAGAGCCCGGTGACAGAGAAGAACTCAGTCTGAGAGAGAGAGTTGATCGCCACTGTAGACACCAATTAGTTACCTCGCTTTTTTAGTGCACTACATTTAGTGCACTACATTTGACCAGGGCCCATAAGGATCCTAAAATCATGGGACTCCCTAAATCTATCTCAGATCATTACCAATCCCACGAGGTATCAAATAAAATCAAATGATATTCGTCACATGCTTCGTAAACAACAGGTGTACACTGCGTTCTTACAGGCCCTTCCCAACAATGCAGAGAGAAAGAAAATAGAGAAAATATAGAAAAGTAAAACACGTAATAATACAAGTAATAATAAATACACAATGAGTAGCGATTGCTCTATACACGGGGTACCAGTACTGAATCGATGTGCAGGTGTATGAGGTATTTGAGGTAGATATGTATGTGCATAACTAGGAATAAAGTGACAAATAATAAATAGTAGCAGCAGCGTATGTGATGAGTCAAAAAAAGTTTGCGCAAAAAGGGTAAATGCAGATAGTTAAATATTTATCCAAATAGCTACCTGGACTAACTATTTTGCAGTTTTATGGCTTGGGAGTAGAAGCTTTTCAGGGTACTGTTGGTTCCAGACTTGGTGCGTCGGTAATGCTTGCCATGTGTAGCAGAGGGAACCGTCTATGACTTGGGTGGCTGGAGTCTTAGACAATTTTTAATTGACCTCCTCCCTATAGACTGTCTCATCCTCGTCTGTGATCAGGCCTACCACCGTTGTGTCGGCAGAGTTGTGCGAGGCCACGCAGTCGTGGATGTACAGGAGGAGACTAAGCACGCACCCCTGAGGGACCCCCATGTTGAGGGTCAGCATGACAGATGTGTTGTTGCCTACCCTTACCACCTGGGGGCGGCCCATCAGGATGTCCAGGATACAGTTGCAGAGGGAGGTGTTCATTCCCAGGGTCCTTAGCTTAGTGATGAGCTTGGAGGGCACTATGGTGTTCAATGCTGAGCTGTAGTCAATGAACAATATAATCTCATAGGTGTTCCTCTGGTCCAGGTGGGAAAGGGCAGTGTGGAGTGCAATGGAGATTGCGTCATCTGTGGATCTGTTGGGGCGGTATGTGAATTGGAGTGGGTCCAGTGTGTCTGGGTGATGGTGTGAGCCATGACCAGCCTTTCAAAGCATTTCATTGCTACAGATGTGAGTGTTATGGAACAATAGTCATTTAGACAGGTTACTTTGACGTTCTTGGGCACAGGGACTATGATGGTCTGCTTGAAACATGTAGGTATTACTGACTGGGTCAGTGAGAGGTTGAAAATGTTGGTTAAGACACTTGCCAGCTGGTCAGTACATGCCCTGGTAATCCGTCTGGACCTGCAGCCTTGTGAATGTTAACCTGTTTAAAGGTCTTACTCATATCGGCTACGGAGAGCGTTATCACACAGTTGTCTGGAACAGCTGGTGCTCTCATGCATGATTCAGTTTTGCTTGCTTCAAAGTGAGAATCGAATGCATTTAGCTCATCTGGTAGGCTCTTGTCACTAGGCAGCTCGCGGCTGGGTTTCCCTTTGTAATCCATGATAGTTTGCCAGCCCTGCCACATCCGACGAGCTTCAGAGCTGGTGCAGTAGGATTCGATCTTAGTCTTGTGTTGATGCTTTGTCTGGTTTGATGGTTCGTCGGAAAGCATAGGGGGATTTCTTATAAGCACCCAGATTCGTGTCCCACTCCTTAAATGTGGCAGCTCTAGCCTTTTTCTCAGCACAGATGTTGCCTGTAATCCATGGCTGTAACGGTTCTCGTGGGCTGAAGGAAGAGTGGACCAAGGTGCAGCGTTTAAAGTGTTCATGATTTAATAAAAATAAAAAAAATCGAACAAAAACAACAACAGGAGAACGAAAGCGAAACAGTTCTGTCTGATGCAGACACAAAACAGAAAACACCTACCCACAAAACACAGGTGGGAAAAAGCTACCTAAGTATGGTTCTCAAACAGAGACAACGATAGACAGCTGCCTCTGATTGAGAACCACACCCGGCCAAACACATAGAAATAGAAAACATAGAACAAAAACATAGAATGCCCACCCCAACTCACGCCCTGACCAACCAAAATAGAGACATAAAAAGGATCTCTAAGGTCAGGGCGTGACAATGGCTTCTGGTTGGGATATGTACGTATGGTCACTGTGGGGATTACGTCATCGATGCACTTATTAATGAAGCTGGTGACTGATGTGGTAAACTCCTCAATGCCATCGGATGATTCCCAGAACATATTCCAGTCTGTGCTAGCAAACCTGTAGCTTAGTAGCCACTTCATCGGACCACTTCCGTGTTGAGAGTGTCACTGGTACTTCCTGTTTGAGTTTTTGCTTGTAAGCAGGAATCAAGTGGATATAGTTATGGTCAGATTTGCCAAATGGAGGGTGAGGGAGAGTAAAGGTGATGTATAGCTTTTTGGGCTGTAGTTATTAGGGTAAGACGGATTTCAGTTTCCCTGCGTTAAAATCACTGGCCACTAGGAGTGCCGCCTCTGGATGAGCATTTTCTTGTCCAGTCTTCGTGCCAGCATCGGTTTGTGGTGGTAAATAGACGGCTACGAAAAATATAGGTAAATAGTATGATCTAAAGCTTCTCATGAGGTATTCTAACTCAGGCGAGCAGCTGTTGTTAACAAAGAGACACTCACCTCCCCCCTTGAGCTTACCCATCTCTGCCGTTCTGTACTGCCGATGCATAGAAAATCTTGCGAGATGTATATTATGTCCTTGTTCAGTCACGACTCAGAGTAACATAGGATATGTAAAGTTCTTCAGGTCCCGTTGATAGGATAGTCTCAAACAGAGCTTTTCCAGTTTGTACTTCAATAATTGTACATTTGCCAATAAAACGGAGGATAGAAGCCGTTTATGAACTCATCAGGGTGCCCGCACGTTGACCTCTCTTAAGCCACCTTTTTCTTTTATTAGGGATTAGGGCATGGTCCGGGGTGAGCAGTATGTTCTGCGCCTCCAACTTGATGAAGTAGAAATGTTAATCAAAAACCAGGTTAGTTATCATTCTTTTCAGTAGTAGGAAGATGGCGGAAACATGATGTAACAAAAAATATTGAAAAAAAAACAACAACAAAAAATCTGAATTGGCTATCCATTGCAGGTATGACCCCAAACACCCAGAAAAGGCTACTCTCCTTGCTGTTATCCTCACAAATAATCCTGACAGGTATCAGTCTGGTGTTTTCTGTAATGACCTTAGTGATCACTGTTTAAAGGCTTGTGTTTGTAATGCTCAGTTAAACAACCTGTCCTTATTTATTATAGCTGAAAACCTTTAATGAGCAAACCTTCCTTCATGACCTGCAAATAGTCTGGGTAGCCATTTGATTAGCTGTTCAGGAGTCTTATGGCTTGGAGGTAGAAGCTGTTAAGAAGCCTTTTGGACCTAGACTAATCACCACTTCATTAAGTCAAGAATCCTATTTGACTTAGCCATGCCTCCTTGCCCGTCCAACACTTCTTCATCTCCCAGACTTTCTAATTCGACTAGCCCTGATGCTCCTCCCTCTTTTTCCCCTGCCGCCCTACACAGCTTCTCCCTGCAGTCTGAGGTGCTAAAGGAGCTCCTTAAGCTTGACCCCAAAAAAACATCTGGGTCAGATGGTTTAGATCCTTTCTTCTTAAAGGTTGAAGCCCTTATCATCGCCGAGCCTATCTCTCACCTTTTTAACCTGTCTATCCTCTCTGGGGAGGTTCCCAATGCTTGGAAGGCAGCCACATTGCGTCGTTTATTTAAAGGGGGAGATCAAGCTAATGCTCTCTGTTATAGGCCAATTTCTATCTTGCCCTGCTTATCAATTGTTGGGAAAACTTGTCAATAATCAACTGACTGGCATTCTTGATGTCTATAGTATTCTCTCTGGTACGCAATCTGGTTTCCGCTTTGGTTATGGATGTGTCACTACAACCTTAAGGTCCTAAATTATGTCACCTCTGCCATTGACTCTAAGCAGTCTTCTGCTGTTATTTTTATTGACTTGGCCAAAGCTTTTGATACGGGTAGACCATTCCATTCTTGTGGGTCGGCTAAGGACTATTGGTGTCTCTGAGGGTCTTTGGCCTGGTTTGCTAACTACCTCTCTCATCTGTCTCACCTATCTGCTGTCTCAGCCACTGCCTGTCACCAAGGAAGTACCCCAAGACTCAATCCTAGACCCCACGATCTTCTCAATTTACATCAACAGCAAAGTTCAGGCTCTAGGAATCACTCTCATCCACTTATATGCAGATGATACAGTCATACTTGTGTGTTGAACACTCTACAACAGAGTTTTTTTAGTGCCCAGCAAGCGTTCTGTGCCCTCAATCTTGTTCTGAACACCTCCAAAACTAAGGTCATGTGATTCGGTGTGATGACTACCTCTGAGGGTTTAGAGCTTGAGTTAGTCTCCTCATACAAGTACTTGGGAGTATGGATAGACCGTACACTGTCCGTCTCTCAGCACATATCCAAGCTGCAGGCAAAGGTTAAATCTAGACTTGGTTTCCTCACTCTGATTCAGAGGACCATCCTACCCATACTAGATTACAGAGAGGTAATTTATACATTAGTAGGTAAGGGGGCTCTCGAGAGGCAGATTTGCCACCGATGCTCCTTATAGGACACATCACTGCACTCTATACTCCTCTGTAAACTGGCCATCTCTGTATACCCGACGCAAGACCCACTGGTTGATGCGTATTTATAAAACCGTCTTAGGCCTCACTCCTCCCTATCTGAGATACCTACTGCAACCCTCATCCTTCACATACAGCACCCGTTCTGCCAGTCACATTCTGTTAAAAATCCCCAAAGCACCCACTTCCCTTGGTCACTCCTCTTTTCAGTTCACTGCAGCTAGCAACTGGAACAAGCTGCAAAAAAACACTCAAACTGGACAGTTTTATTTCTGTCTCCAAACTCAAAGACTCAGTCGTGGACACTTAATGACACTTGTGGCTTGTTCGTGTGATGTGTTTTTTTGCGCAATTTTTTCATTTGTGCTGTTGTCTGTGCCTAACAATGTTTTTGCTGCTGCCATGTTGTACTTCTGCCATGTTGTGTTGCTACCATGATGTGGTGTTGTCATGTTGTGTTGCTACCATGGTGTGTTGTTGTCATGTTGTGTTGCTACCATGATGTGGTGTTGTCATGTTGTGTTGCTACCATGTTTGATTTTATTCATTAGGATCCCCATTAGCCGACGCCAATGGTGACAGCTAGTCTTACTGGAGTCTACATATAATGAAAAATACATTACAGACAAAAGACTTTACAATTTACATACATTTAAAAACATTCATAAGTAGTTTGTGTGTGCATCTATCAGTTACACATACATGTCAGTTCATACACACAACAGGTAGGTCACATGGGGGAGAGGGGCTGTGCCGTGAGGTGTTGCTTTATTTGTGTTTTGAAACCAGGTGTGCTGTTCACTTACGCTATATAAGATGGAAGGGTGTTCCATGCACTCATGGCTGTGTTTAATACTGTACGTTTCATTGAATTTCTTCTGGACCTGGGGACTGTGAAAAGACCCCTGGTGGCATGTCTGGTGGGGCAAGTGTGTGTGTCAGTGCTGTGTATAAGTTGACTGTGCAAACAATTAGGAATTTCCAACACATTGTTTCTTATAAAAACAAGAAGTGATGCAGTCAGTCTTTCCTCAACTGAAGAGCAAGACGTGCCGCTCTGTTCTGGGCCAGCTGCAGCTTAACTAGGTCTTTATTTGCAGCACTTGACCATATGATTGGAAAATAATCAAGATAAGATAAAACTAGAGCCTGCAGTACTTGCTTTGTGGAGTCATGTTGTGTTGCTATCATGTTGTGTTGTTGTCATGTTGTCATATTGTGCTGCTACTATGTTGTGTTGTCATGTTGTGCTGCTACCATGTTGTGTTGTTGTCATGTTGTGCTGCTACCATGTTGTGTTGTCATGTTGTGCTGCTACCATGTTGTGTTGTTGTCATGTTGTGTTGCTACCATGTTGTGTTGTTTCATGTTGTGCTAAGAGAATGTTGTATTGTTGTCATGTTGCTGCCATGTTGTGTTGTTGTCATGTTGTGCTACTAGCATGTTGTGTTGTCATGTTGTGTTGCTGTCATGTTGTGTTGCTGTCTTAGGTCTCTCTTTATGTAGTGTTGTGGTGTCTCTTTTGTCGTGATGTGTGTTTTGTCCTATTTTTTATTTATTTTAATCCCAGCCCACGTACCCACTAGAGGCGTTTTGCCTCTTGCTAGGCCATCATTATAAATATGAATGTGTTCATAATCGACTTGCCTGGTTAAATAAAGGTTAAATAAAGGTTAAATAAAATAAAGAAAGATACTGTGCGGGGCAAATAATATGCCACATTTTCCATAGCTTAAGTCAATATGTACTACAGCATGTCCCTTTTTAGTAAATAACATCACTTGTGGCTGTATGACTTTGTAGTGTGACTCGCATGACACATTTTTAAGAAGACGAGGTAGCACATTTTAACAATGCAACATTAACGAATCTAAACGGACGGCGCCGGTGCCAGTAGGGTTGAAAAGTGCGTAGCCGCATTCATTACGGACTATCACCTCTCGTTAAACGAGCGCACTAGAGTTGACATCCTCGTTAGTGCGTCCACGTGGCCCGTTCAGATAACTGCCACAGTTCACTATATGTTTACGCCGTTACCAAGAATGTGTCTCAATCGGCACCCTAGTCCCTACATAGTGCACTACTTTGGGTCAAAAGTAGTGCACTATGTAGGGAAAAGAGTGCCATTTGAGACGCACTCCAAGTTACAACCTAATGGGTTGCTACTGATGCCTCCAGTCAATTCCAGGACAATCAGTGTCTGGATGTGGGTAATATGAAGCTCTGGGTTTTTAGACGAGCTTAAATCCACTCTGAAGTCTTCTCGGGTTAAGGATTATTGTTTTTCTGGATGGTGCTTTGAATAACGTATGAAGTTGTGCGATATAGTCAATAAGTCTGGGTTATTGGTTTTGCTTCTGACATACATGGGGTGGAGATTTGTACCCGCCTTAGGGTCATTTCTATTGTAGCTTCTACATTGGGTTTGATATTGAATACAAACTATAAAATGCTTTAGTAACATTTTAGATGGACTATTTTGCATTTTACGACCAATTTGGATCCTGGAATGGGAATTGTTCTGATCTCTTTTTGAAACAACAGACATAGTATGTATCTGTGCAAAGGGATCCACCAGGGCTCTCATTACAATTCATACACCCATACGGCCCCTTCCCACCCCCAGAGACCTGTCCATACTTGATTTGGCCTGTTCCCTGCCATGTGGTCAGCACAGATGGACTGTTCCATCTCCAGCCACGGGTGACGAGTGGAGGTCCCATCTCACGGACCTGGGGCCTCAGTGGTGACGGTGGATGGGATGAGAGAGGGAGCAGGTAGGAGGAGAGGTGGAGGTGCGGTAGGAAGAGAGGGAGGAAAGGTGGATTTGAGGACAGCACAAGGAGGGAAATGGAGGGGGTGGAGGACGATGAGGACAAGAGGAGATGGGTTCTCTCAAGCAGAACTCTCCTGGGAATAAGGTTTCTGTCCAACCCAGGGAACCTTTACCGAACCATACAATAGGCCACCTTTCCATGGAAATCACAAAACTCATGCAAATGACCAGGCATTCAAAGGCTCCACAAAGTTATTCCATTATTAGATACCAGGAATTTTGTGGGAGAAGATGGAGAGAGCATGTTCTGGAGAGAGAATGTTCTGGAGAGAGAATGTTCTGTGAAGACAGTAAATAGTCTTCCTGGACTGAATGTTCACTGCTTGACTCTGCACGAACGCTGCATACAAATTGTTCACGATATCGTCATTCCATATTTAGGAATATCTCATAAAACAATATTGTCTATCAGCACTAACGGCTGTTTATGCCTTCATAAATATGAAACTATGATAAACAAAATTGCTGTCAGGCAAACCTCATATAAATTCTGGAATTCAATACATGTTTGCTCCATTGGCCCCAGGTTTATCATACATAAAACATAACAGAATATGAATCCAGTTTTTCATTTTGTAGGATAATTGTCTTTCGTAGGGGAAAATATAATCTACCATATTTCCTTGTACTGAATGGCAATATGTTATCTAAGGCAAGCTGTGTGTGTGCGCGTGTGTGCACGTGCATGCGTGCACTGGAAACCGTGCCTGGTACAGAAAGTTAATTACGAGAGCTGACCACTCTCCAGGTTCACTCACGTTGGTGGCAGAGTTGGCTCGTTTGGGATCGTATTCCCATTTAGACGGTTACAAAGGAAACAACTTGTCTTTCATTCAGGCGGATTAGAACAGGGTCTCCTCTGGAAAATGCCTTTTATTGTTTTTATAACACCCCGTTATGTTACACTTTGTTCTTAGAATATGCGTTGCTATGCAGGATGGGCATGTGTTGCTAGGGTGTTTTGCTTGATTTACCGACATGGTTAATTGAGAAGAAAGTGTCCACTGTAATGCTAATGACTCTAGTCCCACACAGCGATGGGGAGAGAAAGGAAGGAGAGAGAACTGAAGAGACAGACTGGTGGAGGGAGGGAGAGAGAGGGAGAGATAGGGAGAGAGAGAGAGAATAAGCAAGAGAAAACGAAGACAGAGGAAGAGAGAGAGAGAGAGAGAGAGAGAGAGAGAGAGAGAGAGAGAGAGAGAGAGAGAGAGAGAGAGAGAGAGAGAGAGAGAGGACGCAGAGAGGTAGAATGAAACAGTGTACATACGCACAGACTACTGCACTCTGGTATCTTACTTCACTCAAAGCGCTTGTACACAAACAAACATAAAAGGCCTGACAGTTGAAATAAACATCACATTCAAGCTTCATTAGTCACTATAAACAGCATGACATTTAGACCGTGGGAGCATCTCGGGTGTGTCCTTCCAACCCCCCCCAACAGCAAGACCCTGATTATAATGAGCTGAATCAAACTACCTCCCTGATTTCTCCATGTTGAATGTGAAAGGTTATTCACTAACTAAGACACGCGCTGTGCTGGAGACATCTGCGGTATGGGTATCTGGAGATGCTAGGATATTGCAAACGGCTTCTGGTTAATTTGCTGGCCATAATCACACACTAGAAGTGCATCTGAAATGGTACCCTATTCCCTAGGCACTCCATTGGGAATAGGGTGCCTTTCAGACACCCCTAGGCCTATGGATATTATAATGGGATAATGAGTAACATTATGGAATGTGATCCCATTCTACTGACATTCTACTGATAGTGTTATGTAACTGACACAAATGAATGATGCTGTTATGTGCCATAGGAAAAGGGCTTACAAGCCTTGAACATATAACCAGATTCATTTCATATACGCTCCCTATATAAACCCATATAAACCCAAACTCTACACCCCAGGATACTTTCATAGCTAGTGTAGTATCACTGTACACGTGAATACCTTGTTCATTCATATCAGTCGGTGATTCACTAGTCACACAAAGTCAGTTTGAGACTATACGGTAAACATTAACTCAGGTCGACAACGTGAGTTGGGCATCTTCTCTCCTGCTCTTTGCCCAGAGTGTTAGAGAACTCGAGACACCGGTGTCACAGGGTGTGTGTGTGTCACAGAAAATGTGTTCGGACAGGAGCGAAGGCGGGTGGCGTCACGGATACACTGCAGGTACCTGCCACTGCCCGAGCAAACGCTGCCAGAGCAACTGTGGTACGGCCTGATGGGAAGGCGGGGGGAATGGGGTTGACACAGAGCGAGGGCGGTCCTCAGAACACCTAGCCCTGTCAGTGACTAGTGACATGCAGCTCCTGAGAGAAGGGCATTGAAAGCATAGAGGACACGCTGTGTTTATTTCTAATGATGCCTTGTTTGTTGGGTCCACTTTTATGATGTAAGAATGTCAGTAGGGTTCTGTCTGGCCCTGTCAGTAACTGGCTACAGCTGCTGACAGAAGGGAATTGAGTATGTAGTGGTTCTTTGACTGCACTTCACTTATTCTTTGACGGACATGACGCAAGATGCCAGTGGTGCTCAGTGCCGCTTTACTAACCTGTTGGGATTGCTGGAAGGTGTGTGTTCAGTGCCGCTTCACGAACCTGTTGGGATTGCTGGAAGGTGTGTGTTCAGTGCCGCTTCACGAACCTGTTGGGATTGCTGGAAGGTGTGTGTTCAGTGCCGCTTCACGAACCTGTTGGGATTGCTGGAAGGTGTGTGTTCAGTGCCGCTTCACGAACCTGTTGGGATTGCTGGAAGGTGTGTTCAGTGGCAGTGCTTAGGGGTTGAAGGTGATAGTCAGGGTGTTGAGTGGAGGGGGCCGGATTGTTCTCAGAGCCTGATGGAGTAGGTTATTGATTGAGGTGGGGAGGGAGAGTGACAGATCGTTCAGGAATGAAGGGTTGTTGAAAGGGTGGAGCAGAATGGAATGATCAGTGATGAGGTAGTACTATTGATGGGGGTGGGAGCTGAGGCAGATGGCTTTTACTGTCCTCATTTCTGTTGATAGCATGGTGTTTCGCCTTGGGTTGGGGAGGGGGGGACCTCTGTCTGTGCTCAGCTTCACTTTACCTCTCCATTAACCCCCCACCCACTCCTTCACCCGCTCACCCCTGCTCAGCAATGGCTCTGCTTTCCGTGGCGAGGGAGGGAGAGAGGGGAGACAGTTTATTCCATGCGACAGGATAGTTTTAGTGCATTCTGGGTATCAGGGCTCAGTGGTGCACCTCCATGACGTGATATAAAGAAGAGCAGCGTGGCATTGCACGTCTTATTACAGAGATTTAACCGCTAAGCACACTGGCAGTGAGAGGGGGGCTATAATTGTGCTGTCTGTCGACAAGGGTGCTTAGTAAACAGTTAATAGACCCATACATTAACAACTGTGAGGATGAGACTAGAACACAGGAAAGAGAAGAGGAAAGACACTGTTTAAGGAAAAGACTGTTTAAGAAAATACTGTTTAAGGAAAAGACACTGTTTAAGGAAAAGACTGTTTAAGAAAATACTGTTTAAGGAAAAGACACTGTTTAAGGAAAAGACTGTTTAAGAAAATTCTGTTTAAGGAAAAGACACTGTTTAAGAAAATTCTGTTTAAGGAAAAGACACTGTTTAAAGAAAAACTGTTTAAGGAAAAGACACTGTTTAAAAAATCCTTAAGTTAATTGACTCACCCGTGCATAAGTCTAAGTAACATAATAAAATACCCATCAAAATCCATCAGTTTAAGCTAGAGCTATCATGGGCATAGGCTACGAATGGAAGTATGAAGGTCATTTTGTGCCAACATAAATAAAGGGTTAAATATGTGTCCAAAAAAACAAATATATTTCTTAAGCTTTCTTATATCTCCTAGATATTGGACAGACACTTCAAACACTTATTTCTTATGTGTTTCTATTTCTGAATGTGCTATTCAATGTGTTTCTATGGGCTATAATAGTAAAGGTCAAATTCAATATTTTATTAAATAATTTTTAAATATGTTTATATATACCACAAGGGGTCCTAAAATTCATAATCAAATAGCTAAATGATCCATAGCATGACCATCTTAAACAATTCCATATGTCAGCTTAGAGGTTAACCTAGGATAGAAGAAAGCTCAGGAAATATAGATATCATTTTTACACATATTTAACCCCTTTTTATTTTTGTTTGCACAAAACTACCTCCATAATTCCATTCGTTTGTATGGGTTACCTTCAGACGAATCTTCTGACACTTGTTGGGGTCGTCGAGCAAAGAACAACATGGGAGAACGCCATCGTGTTCGTGAGTCTCCCCCTTCCACAGTGGGGTCATGTTAGTTTGCAGGCCAAACCGTTCTGAAGCTACAGACGTATTCGTGAGAAGACCGATTTTCGGGATGTCTCGTGGTCTAACAAACACCGCTGTAGCTCAGCCACCTTCCACCGCAGATGCGGAAGGCCGACATAAGTGGTTGCGGTGGATTGAGACGCAGTTCATGCTAAAAACGGATTTCTCTAGCTTGAACTGATGGCTTTTGATGGGGATTTTTTTTTATTGTTACTCAGATTGATGCATGGGTGCGTCTATAGACTCTTAAGGATTTTAAGGAAAATAAAATCTTGATGTAAAATAAAGAGAGAAGAATGCAATGGGAGTGAGTGATTTAAAACAGTATGCAATGGGAGTTAGTGATTTGAAACAGTATTCAATGGGAGTTAGTGATTTAAAACAGTTTTCAATGGGAGTTAGTGATTTAAAACAGTATTCAATGGGAGTTAGTGATTTGAAAGGACATATTAATTTTGTGTGGCCGTGAGAGTCTCATCTTTCCATAGAGGGGTCAGAAATCTTTGTAGGCCAAACCGTTCAGACACTACAAACGATTTAGTGAAAAGACCGATTTTCGGGATCTCTCATGGTCTGACAAACACCGCTCCAGCTCTGTCACCTTTCACCACAGATGCGGAAGTGCGACATCGGCGGATGCGATGTATTGAGACACATCCAATGCAAAAAAACCTATCTCTAGCTTAAACTGACGTTTTTTAATGTTTTTATATTATTATTATCCTAATTAGATTTTTGAGGGGCTGCGGTAAATCGACTGTAGGGGTTAAAAGGACATATTCATTTTGAGTGGCAGATACGGCATGTACAGATGTGGTTAATTTGTGACGACTGTATTCAACACATTGTAGCATAATATGTCAACATTGGATATTTAATAAAGGTTGATCTATGAGCAAGCTGTGTAATGTAATCTTGAGAACAAATGGGGGAAAAGGCATCACAACATTGTCCCCCCCCCAGCAGTTTTGTTGATAAATCCATATGAAACACTGTTTATTAGCTCCTAACAGCCTATTAACAAATCAGCTCACGGCCATGTCATCTTTAATGTATCAAGTTTTGCGTGATGTTAGTAATATTTTCCACTTCGCTTTGCATCAGGAGAATACCATTTTGTTGTTGCAATCTCTTAAGATGTAGGAGGAAGACCTGGGGCATGTGTGTGTGTGTGTGTGTGTGTGTGTGTGTGTGTGTGTGTGTGTGTGTGTGTGTGTGTGTGTGTGTGTGTGTGTGTGTGTGTGTGTGTGTGTGTGTGTGTGTGTGTGTGTGTGTGTGTGTGTGTGTGTGTGTTCAACAACTCTTTCTCTGATTTGTTATTAATGTGGTAACATTGGGGTTCCGTCCCTCTAACTCTCATTTACCAGCATGTGCACGCATCACTGGTTTATTAACTAGAATCAATGAACCAGTGCTTGGAAGCTAAGATAGGACACACACACACACACCAGGATATCTGAATGCACCATCACCTTTGTTACCGCCCCAGCGACTCCAACTCAGACTCTAAGAATAGGCCCCACAGACCTCACACCACCTGAGCCATTCCCTATAGACAACCACGTGGAGGCTTCAGTTATACACATCTCATAACAGCTATTACGCTAAACATGTACAACTCAATAGTCAAGACACACCGAAGCTTCGCACCTGAGCCTTTTTCCAATAGACAAGCACACGGAGGCTTCACAGAACTGTCTACGACTGTACCCTACCCTTCCATGCAATAGTAGTACACATCTTATAACAACTATGATTGACATGCTGAACATGTACAACACAAGTCAAGACACATAAACTTTACAGCTGAGCCCATTCCCTGTAGAGGCCCACATTCAGACTTCATGGAGAACACCCACACACACGACACCCTGCGATTAACATGCTAAACGTGTACGTACTACATCACGATTCAGACATGCAAATGTGAGAAAGTACAGAGGGCATCATCAGCATTCATCATACAGTGCCTTCAGAAAGTATTCAGACCCCTTGACTTTTCCACATTTCGTGACATACTTATTCTAAAATGGATTAAATAAAAAACAGGCTTTTATGCATTTTTGCACATTTAAAAAAACAAACAGAAATATCTTATTTACATACTGTAACGTCCTGACCAGAGTTATTATGTGTTTTGCTTGTTTAGTGTTGGTCAGGACGTGAGCTGGGTGGGAATTCTATGTTGTGTGTCTAGTTTGTCTGTTTCTATGTCCAGCCTAATATGGTTCTCAATCAGAGGCAGATGGTAATCGTTGTCCCTGATTGAGAATCATATATAGGAGGCTTGTTTTGTGTTGGGATTTTGTGGGTGTTTGTTTCCTGTCTCTGTGGTTGTCTGCACCAGATAGGTCTGTCTCGGTTTTTGCACATTTTGTTGTTTTGTATGTTGTTTGTAGTGTTTCACTTGTTCTTTTATTAAACATGTTGAACACTAGCCGCGCTGCACTTTGGTCCTCTCCTTCACCTATGGAAGAAAGCCGTTACAGAAACACCCACCTAACCCGGACCAAGCAGCGTGGCAACGGGCAGCAGCAACAGCAGCAGCGGTACCAGGAGGAATGGTCATGGGAGGAAATCATGAACGGAAAAGGACCCTGGGCAAAGGTTGGAGAGAATCGCCGCTCTCGGGAGGAGAAGGAGGCAGCCACAGCCCAGGAGCGGTGGATTGAGGAGGCAGCACGTAAGAGAGGCTGGAAGCCCGAGAGGCTCACCCAAAAATTTCTTGGGGGGGGGACTAAAGGGGAGTGTGGCGAAGCCGGGTTGGATACCTGAGCCAACTCCCCGGGCTTACCGTGGAGTGAGAGGGCGTCGTACTGGTCAGACACCGTGTTATGCGGTAAAGCGCACGGTGTCCCCAGTACGCGTGCTTAGCCCAGTGCGGGCTATTCCACCTTGCCGCACTGGTAGGGCTAGGTTGGGCATCGAGCCGGGTGCCATGAAGCCGGCCCAACATATCTGGCCTCCAGTACGTCTCCTCGGGCCGGCGTACATGGCACCAGCCTTACAGGTGGTGTCCCCGGTTCGCCTGCATAGCCCAGTGCGGGCTATTCCACCTCGCCGCACTGGCAGGGCTACGGGGACCATTCAACCTGGTAAGGTTGGAGAGGCTCGGTGCTCAAGAGCGCGTGTCCTCCTTCACGGTCCGGTATATCCGGCGCCACCTTCCCGCCCCAGCCCAGTACCACCAGTGCCTACACCACGCACCAGGCTTCCAGTGCATCTCCAGAGCCCTGTTCCTCCTCCCCGCACTCGCCCTGAGGTGCGTGCCCTCAGCCCGGTACCTCCAGTTCCGGCACCACGCATCAGGCCTATAGTGCGTCTCAGCCGGCCAGAGTCTGCCGTCTGCCCAGCGGTGCCTGAACTGCCCGTCTGCCCAGCGGCGCCTGAACTGCCCGTCTGCCCAACGCCGTCAGAGCTGGCCGTCTGCCAAGCGCCATCGGAGCCATCCGTCTCCCCAGCGCCATCTGAGCCATCCGTCTCCCCAGCGCCATCTGAGCCATCCGTCTCCCCAGCGCCATCTGAGCCATCCGTCTCCCCAGCGCCATCTGAGCCATCCGTCTCCCCAGCGCCGTTAGAGCCATCCGTCTGTCCCGAGCCGTTAGAGCCGCCCGTCTGTCCCGAGCCGTCAGAGCCGTTCGTCAGTCAGGAGCCGCTAGAGCCATTCGTCAGTCAGGATCTGCCAGGGCCGCGAACCAGACAGGATCTGCCAGAGCCGCCAACCAGACAGGATCTGCCAGAGCCGCCAACCAGACAGGATCTGCCAGAGCCGCCAACCAGACAGGATCTGCCGGAGCCGTCAGTCAGCCATGAGCGTCCAGAGCCGTCAGCCAGTCATGAGCTGCCCTACAGTCATGAGCTGCCCTACGGTCATGAGCTGCCCTACGGTCATGAGCTGCCCTACGGTCATGAGCTGTCCTACAGTCATGAGCTGTCCTACAGTCATGAGCTGCCTTACAGTCATGAGCTGCCACTCAGTCCGGAGCTGCCACTCAGTCCGGAGCTGCCACTCAGTCCGGAGCTGCCACTCAGTCCGGAGCTGCCACTCAGTCCGGAGCTGCCACTAGTCCGGAGTTGCCCCTCTGTCCTGAGCTACCTCTCTGTCCTGAGCTACCTCTCTGTCCTGAGCTACCTCTCTGTCCTGAGCTACCTCTCTGTCCTGAGCTACCTCTCTGTCCTGAGCTACCTCTCTGTCCTGAGCTACCTCCAAAATCATGTGGGGGCCTTGGGGAGGATTCTTAGGCTAAGGTCGTGGGCGAGGGTCGCCACTCAAAGGACGCTAAGGAGGGGGACAAAGACAGTGGTGGAGTGGTGTCCTCGTCCACCGCCGGAGCCGCCACCGCGGACAGATGCCCACCCAGACCCTCCTCTTGAGTTGTAGGGGTGCGTTCGGAGTCTGCACCTCAGGAGGGGGGTACTGTAACGTCCTGACCAGAGTTATTATGTGTTTTGCTTGTTTAGTGTTGGTCAGGACGTGAGCTGGGTGGGAATTCTATGTTGTGTGTCTAGTTTGTCTGTTTCTATGTCCAGCCTAATATGGTTCTCAATCAGAGGCAGATGGTAATCGTTGTCCCTGATTGAGAATCATATATAGGAGGCTTGTTTTGTGTTGGGATTTTGTGGGTGTTTGTTTCCTGTCTCTGTGGTTGTCTGCACCAGATAGGTCTGTCTCGGTTTTTGCACATTTTGTTATTTTGTATGTTGTTTGTAGTGTTTCACTTGTTCTTTTATTAAACATGTTGAACACTAGCCGCGCTGCACTTTGGTCCTCTCCTTCACCTATGGAAGAAAGCCGTTACACATACGTATTCTGACCCTTTGCTATGAGACTCAAAATTGACCTCAGGTGCATCCTGTTTCCATTCATCACCCTTGAGATGTTTCTACAACTTGATTAGAGTCCACCTGTGGTAAATTCAATTGATTGGACATGATTTGGAAAGGCACACACCTGTCTATATAAGGTCTCACAGTTGACAGTGCATGTCAGAGCAAAAATCAAGCCATGAGGTCGAAGGAATTGTCCGTAGAGCTCTGAGACAGGATTGTGTTGAGGCACAGATCTGGGGAAGGGGACCAAAACATTTCTGCAGCATTGAAGGTCCACATGAACACAATGGCCTCCATCATTCTTAAATGGAAGACGTTTGGAACCACCAAGACTCTTCCTAAAGCTGGCTGCACGGACAAACTGAACAATCGGGGGACAATCCTTGGTCAGGTAGGTGATCAAGAATCCAATGGTCACTTTGACAGAGCTCTAGAGTTACTCTGTGGAGATGGGAGAACCTTCCAGAAGGACAACCATCTCTGCAGCACTCCACCAATTAGGACTTTATGGTAGAGTGGCTAGGCGGAAGCCACAGCTCAGTAAAAGGCACATGACAGCCCGCTTGGAGTTTGCCAAAAGGCCCCTAATGAAACCAAGATTGAACTATTTTTCCTGAATGCCAAGCGTCACGTCTGGAGGAAACCTGACACCATCCCTACAGTGAAGCATGGTAGTGGTAGCAACATGCTGTGGGGATGTTTTTCAGCGACATGGACTGGGAGACTAGTCAGGATCAAGGGAAAAATGTACGGAGTAAAGTACGGAGAGATCCTTGATGAAAACCTGCTCTAGAGTGCTCACGACCTCAGACTGGCTGCGAAGGTTCACCTTGCAACAGGACAACAACTCTAAGCACACAGCCAAGACAATACAGAAGTGGCTTCGGGACAGGTCTCTGAATGTCCTTGAGTGGCCCAGCCAGAGCCCGGACTTGAACCAGATCTAACATCTCTGGAGAGACCTGAAAATAGCTGTGCAGCAACACTTCCCATCCAACCTGACAGAGCTTGAGAGGATCTGCAGAGAAGAATGGGAGAAACTCCCCAAATACAGATGTGCCAAACTTGTAACGTCATACCCAAGAAGACATGAGGCTGTAATCACTGCCAAAGGTGCTTCAACAAAGTACGGAGTAAAGGGTCTGAATACTTATGTAAATCTGATGTTTCCGTTTTTTATTTGTAATAAATTTGCAGTAATTTCTAAACCCTGTTTTTGCTTTGTCATTATGGGGTATTGTGTATAGATTGTGAGGGGGAAACTATTTAATACATTTTAGAATAAGGCTGTAATGTAACAAAATGTGGAAAAATTCAAGGGGTCTGAATACTTTCCAAAGGCACCATTTAAGCTTTGTGTTTTGTTTGTTTGTTTGTTGGAGGCATCGCCGTCTTAATACACAAGCCTGTTTGAATTCCTCGAGGCAAATTGGAACCACCGTGTCATATGGATCAGTCTTTTCTTTTTATAAACATCTATTTGACTGAATTGAATACATTTTACATTGTATTTTACTGAAATAAATACATCATGAAATGTATTAGTATGGGAGATGTGGTTGTTAATGTGATAACGTATTAGTATGGGAGATGTAGATGTTAATATGATAATGTATTTGTTTGGAAGATGTAGTTGTTAATGTGATAGATGTATTAGTTTGGGAGATGTAGTTGTTAATGTGATAGATGTATTAGTATGGGAGATGTAGTTGTTAATGTGATAGATGTATTAGTTTGGGAGATGTAGTTGTTAATGTGATAGATGCAGTTGTTGATGTGCTCATGTATTAGTATGGGAGATGTAGTTGTTAATGTGATACTGTATTAGTTTGGGAGATGTAGTTGTTAATGTGATAGATGTATTAGTTTGGGAGATGTAGTTGTTAATGTGTTAATGTATTAGTATGGGAGATGTAGTTGTTAATGTGATAGATGTATTAGTATGGGAGATGTAGTTGTTAATGTGATAATGTATTAGTTTGGAAGATGTAGTTGTTAATGTGATAGATGTAGTTGTTGACGTGCTCACGTATTAGTATGGTAGATGTAGTTGTCAATGTGATAGATGTATTAGTTTGGGAGATCTAGTTGTTAATGTGATAATGTATTAGTTTGGGAGATGTAGTTGTTAATGTGATATATGTATTAGTTTGGGAGATGTAGTTGTTAATGTGATAATGTATTAGTTTGGGAGATGTAGTTGTTAATGTGATAATGTATTAGTATGGAAGATGTAGTTGTTAATGTGATAGATGTAGTTGTTGACGTGCTCACGTATTAGTATGGTAGATGTAGTTGTCAATGTGATAGATGTATTAGTTTGGGAGATGTAGTTGTTAATGTGATAATGTATTAGTATGGGAGATGTAGTTGTTAATGTGATATATGTATTAGTTTGGGAGATGTAGTTGTTAATGTGATAATGTATTAGTTTGGAAGATGTAGTTGTTAATGTGATAGATGTAGTTGTTGACGTGCTCACGTATTAGTATGGTAGATGTAGTTGTCAATGTGATAGATGTATTAGTTTGGGAGATCTAGTTGTTAATGTGATAATGTATTAGTTTGGGAGATGTAGTTGTTAATGTGATATATGTATTAGTTTGGGAGATGTAGTTGTTAATGTGATAATGTATTAGTTTGGGAGATGTAGTTGTTAATGTGATAATGTATTAGTATGGAAGATGTAGTTGTTAATGTGATAGATGTAGTTGTTGACGTGCTCACGTATTAGTATGGTAGATGTAGTTGTCAATGTGATAGATGTATTAGTTGGGAGATGTAGTTGTTAATGTGATAATGTATTAGTTTGGGAGATGTAGTTGTTAATGTGATATATGTATTAGTTTGGGAGATGTAGTTGTTAATGTGATAATGTATTAGTATGGGAGATGTAGTTGTTAATGTGATAGATGTATTTGTAATGAACACGAGGGGAGACAGAGAGCTGGTTTCAAGCGTAGGGCGCAGCAGGTGTTTATAGAAAAGGAGGAGGAGGCAGGTAGCTGGGTCCAGGGGCAGGCAGAAGGTCATACAGAGTGGGTCCAAAATAGCAACAGTACAGGCAGGGAAAAGCCTAGTAACATAGTCCGGGAGATCAGGCAATGGGTAGGTAACAGGAAATCCGATAGGCTAAAGTACAGGCAGGGAATAGGCAAAAGGCGTCGTTAATGAGGCAGGCAAAAACTATCATACACGGGAGGAGTAAGTCACAGGGAAACCCAGTGCTCCGAAAGACGTGTCAAAAAACAAACAATACCTCACAGTGATGGGTTGCAAAGAACTGAACTAAATAGTGTGTGATAATGACACACAGGTGTGTGAACAGGTGATCAGAATTCAGGTGATTGGGATCTGGAGAGTGAGCTGCGTTCAAGGGATCTAGGTGTTTGAGAGTGTGAGCTGGAAGCAGACGTTACAGATATAGGATCATAATTTGAGCCATCTTGCTACAGCAAGAAAATAATCCTGCAGCAACAAGAAATGTGAATTATTATGTGGATTTTAACTAATGGACAGTTTTGTAGGGGTTGATATATTTTTCGTAATGGAAAATCAAGTCTGAAAGTGGAAATTACAAACTTCAGAAGCCTTTTTAACCTCTTATGGCTGCAAGCCCGAGGTCGGTACACCTATGACAACATCCCCCACCCCCCCCACACTGATTAGCATCGCTAGCATAGCGTCACAATTAAATAGTAGCATCTAAATATCATTAAATCACAAGTCCAAGACACCAAATGAAAGATACAGATCTTGTGAATAAAGCCACCATTTCAGATTTTTAAAATGTTTTACAGGGAAGACAAAATATGTAAATCTATTAGCTAACCATGTTAGCAAAAGACACCATTTTTCTTTGTCCACCATTTTTTCTCAACACCAGTAGCTATCACCAATTCGGCTAAACTAAGATATTGATAGCCACTAACCAAGAAAAAACCTCATCAGATGACAGTCTGATAACATATTTATTGTATAGGATAGGTTTTGTTAGAAAAATGTGCATATTTCAGGTATAAATCATAGTTTACAATTGCACCCACCATCACAAATCGACTAGAATAAATACACAGAGCAACGTGTATTACCAATTTACTCATCATAAAACATTTCTTAAAAATACACAGCACATAGCAATGGAAAGACACAGATCTTGTGAATTCAGACAATATTTCAGATGTTCTAAGTGTTTTACAGCGAAAACACAATAAATCGTTATATTAGCATACCACATATGCAAACGTTACCAGAGCATTGATTCGAGCCAAAGAGAGCGATAACGTAATCATCGCCAAAATATATTAATTTTTTCACTGACCTTCTCAGAATTCTTCCGATGACACTCCTGTAACATCATATTACAACATACATATAGAGTTTGTTCGAAAATGTGCATATTTAGCCACCAAAATCATGGTTAGACAATGACAAAAGTAGCCCAGCTGGTCAGAAAATGTCGTGCGCCATATTAGACAGTGATCTAGTCTTATACATAAATACTCATAAACGTGACTAAAAAAATATAGGGTGGACAGCGATTGATAGACAATTTAATTGAATTACATTTTTTTAATTATCCTTACTTTTCAATACAGGTTGCGCCAAGCGAAGCTACATCTAACAAAATGGCGGCATAAGCGATTAACATTTTTCGACAGAAACACGATTTATCATAATAAATTGTTCTTACTTTGAGCTGTTCTTCCATCAGAATCTTGGGCAAAGAATCCTTTCTTGGGTCTAATCGTCTTTTGGTCGAAAGCTGTCCTCTTGCCATGTGGAAATGCCCACTGCGTTCGGCATGAACTGGAAACGTGCCCAGAGGTTCAAAGTGTCTCAGAAAGCAATGCCTCAAAATCGCACTAAACGGATATAAATTGCTATAAAACGGTTTAAATTAACTACCTTATGATGTTTTTAACACCTATAACGAGCAAAAACATGACCGGAGAAATATTACTGGCTAAACTAAAGCTTGGAAAAAGAGCAGGTCCGTGTCCACCTTGCATCAGGCGCAGCTGGAAAAGGGACACTACCTACACGTTGTGTTGTTTTATAGAGGCTCTGATTGCGCAATCGACTCCATTCAAAGCGTCACCACGTAATGACATCCAGGGGAAGACGTAAGCAGTGTTTGTATCCTCATAGCATTCACAGGGACCTTTAAACTGACTCCAGATCAGGGGCCAAGATGTCTGAAATCTGACTCCATGTCAGGGAAAGTGCTGTAGAATGAGTTCTGTTCCACTCAGCGACAAAATTTCAACGGCTATAGAAACTAGAGAGTGTTTTCTATCCAATAATAACAATAATATGCATATTGTACGAGCAAGAATTGAGTACGAGGCCGTTTGAAATGGGCACCTATTATCTGGCTACTCAATACTGCCCCTGCAGCCATAAAAAGTTAAATCTCAAATACATTACAAGTTTTGTATTTCCTGCATTGTAGAAAAGTTGTCCTGGAACAGGGCGATCAATTTAAGATCCTACATATGCAGTGTTGTCAGCTGTCATAAGCAAAAGATTTGTTGTCATTAACAGTTGCGTCATGTTAAGCTAGGCTTATTACCTTTCTACAACTATGTTATAAGGCATTGTAAGACAATGTTGGTCAGTTGACACTGACAGAGCATCAGTTCTCATTTTAAAAGAGTTTTGAGAAGCTGACACACCACTTAGCAGTCAGCAGAAACAGACTTGAGACAGAGATCCAGCAGAAGACAGCGCTAGCTTTAGGATTGACAGGGAGGGAGTCGACAAGGATGACCCTTGTCACCCATTTCTATTTACAAGTTTCCGCAGTCAAGCACAATTAGCCTTAATGTCACACAAATCGCTCTGCAGTGTTCTTCTGTCACTGAAAGCTGCACTCAGCTAGCTACGGTGTATTCCTATAGGCAAAACAACGCAGCAAAGTAAAATGTCAGTGAATGTACACATTTATGGGTGAAGCTGGCAAGAAACATGAGTGCAAATCCACCCCCAAAGTTGACAAGGTATTACTTCCACACCTGTGATCAGCTCAAGGTATTTTAATGAAAATGTTAATAATTTTGACATAATTCAGGGATTTCCTTTGCCTCTGGAAGAGAGAGAGCAGAGAGAACATATTTACATACTGTAAAACACGCCACCTTATCCTGCACTGTAACATGCGTGACCCAGGAGAGAGCAGGAGGGCCTCAGCATGACAATGTAGAAAAGGGAATGTTGTGTGTCTGTGTGCGTGTACAGTATTTCCGCCCGGCGCACAGGGAGACTCCCGCTGTGCTTTTCCATGTTGAATGAGTGTCTATCTAGGAGGAGGCACGTCTGTGGGTGGCGAGGAGGAGGAGGAGTGTGCTGACTCTCCGAGTTGACAGTTTCTCCCTCAGCCCCAGGGAACCGGGAGTGACTCAAATAAAGAGAGGGAAACAAAAAAATGTAAACAGAAAGCTAATAGATGCAGTGTGTTTAACTTCACTGCCTCGGAAGGTCAGCCATACAAGAGGAAGCAGGTATGATGTAACATCCTGCCTGTCTCATTAGAGTCAGTCGCGTGGCAAAACAATGTCTTCTTCTTCTCAACCTCTTCACAGGTATTGATGCACAGGGAAAGGTCCAGGGACCAAAGAGGCATATTCATGGTTATTTATGGGTATTTCTGGGTTTCATGTAATGGTTATCTGGGCAGTTGTGTTTCAAAAATAATTACATTGTTGGATTCCATAACTGATTCTGGAAATATAGGTATTAATGCACATGGGAAAGTTTAGGAACAAAACAGGGAAAATATATATTTATAGATACTGGGGAGGTCTAGCTGTCACGCCCTGACCTTAGTTATCTTTGTTTTCTTTATTATTTTGGTTAGGTCAGGGTGTGACGAGGGTGGTATGGGTGTTTTTGTCTTGTCTAGGGGTTTTTGTATTTCTATGGGGTTTTGGAATTGTCTAGGTATATGTAGGTCTATGGTGGCCTGAATTGGTTCCCAATCAGAGACAGCTGTTTATCGTTGTCTCTGATTGGGGATCCTATTTAGGTTGCCATTTCCATTTAGGTTTTGTGGGTTATTGTCTATGTGTAGTTGCATGTCAGCACTCGTGTTTATAGCGTCACGTTCGTTTTGTTATTTTTGTTAGTTTGTTTAGTGTTCTTCGTTTAACCTCTCTGGGGTCGCGGGACGCTTGCGTCCCACTTGGGGAGCACCCCCCACCCACCCCCCACTGATTAGCATCGCTAGCATAGCGTCACAATTAAATAGTAGCATCTAAATATCATTAAATCACAAGTCCAAGACACCTAATGAAAGATACAGATCTTGTGAATAAAGCCATCATTTCTGATTTTTTTAATGTTTTACAGGGAAGACAAAATATGTAAATCTATTAGCTAACCACGTTAGCAAAAGACACCACTTTTCTAACTCCATCAGTTTCTTACTCCATCAGGTGCTATCACAAATTCGACCAAATAAAGATATAAATAGCCACTAACCAAGAAAAAACTTCATCAGATGCCAGTCTGATAACATATTTATTGTATAGCATAGGTTTTGTTAGAAAAATTTGCATATTTCAGGTATAAATCATAGTTTGCCATTGCAGCCACCATCACAAATCTCACCAAAGCGACTAGAATTACTACAGAGAGCAACGTGTATTACCAATTTACTCATCATAAAACATTTCTTAAAAATACACAGTGCATAGCAATGGAAAGACACAGATCTTGTGAATTCAGACAATATTTCAGATTCTCTAAGTGTTTTACAGCGAAAACACAATAAATCGTTATATTAGCATACCACATGTGCAAACGTTACCCGAGCATTGATTCAAGCCAAAGAGAGCGATAACGTTATCATCGCCAAAATATATTAATTTTTTCACTAACCTTCTCAGAATTCTTCCGATGACACTCCTGTAACATCATATTACAACATACATATAGAGTTTGTTCGAAAATGTGCATATTTAGCCACAAAAAACCGTGGTTATACAATGAGAATAGTAGCAAAACTGGCCTGAAAATGTCGGGCGCCATATTGGACAGTGATCTAGTCTAATGAATAACTAATCATAAACTTTACTAAAAAATACAGGGTGGACAGTAATCGAAAGACAAATTAGTTCTTAATGCAATCGCTGAATTACATTTCTAAAATTATCCTTACTGTGCAATACAGGGTTCGCCAAAGCGAAGCTACACAAAAAAAAATGGCGATATATGCGTTTAACATTTTTCAACAGAACAACGATTTATCATCATAAATAGTTCTTACTATGAGCTGATCTTCCATCAGAATCTTGGGCAATGTATCCTTTCTCCGGTCTAATCGTCTTTTGGTCGAAAGATGTCCTCTTGTCCTGTCGAAATGGCCACTAACGTTCGGCATCTACAGGAAAAGTGTCCAGCTCTTCAAAGTGCGTCACAAAGAAATGCCTCAAAATCGCACTAAACGGATATAAATTGCTATAAAACGGTTTAAATTAACTACCTTATGATGTCTTTAACACCTATAACGAATAAAAATATGACCGGGGATATAGAAGTGCCTAAACCAAAGCTTGGAAGGAGGCCAGTCCGACGACCACTCTGCGTCTAGCGCACTGTTGAAAAGGACGGTCTTTCCGCTCCAGGGTCTATTTATAGAGCCCAGATTGCGCAATCCACTCCATTCAAAATCTCCCCGCTTACTGACATCTAGAGGAAGGCGTAGGCAGTGTTTGTAGCATCATAGCATTCACAGGGACTTATGAACTGACCTGGGAGCAGGGGCCAAGATTTCTGAAATCTCACTCCCTGGCAGGAAAAGTGCTGTAGAATGAGTTCTGTTTCACTCAGAGACATAATTCCAACTGTTTTAGAAACTAGAGAGTGTTTTCTATCCAATAATAACAATAATATGCATATTGTACGAGCAAGAATTGAGTACTAGGCAGTTTAATTTGGAGACCAATTTTCGCTAAGTCGAAACAGCACCCCCTATATCCCCAAGAAGTTAAGTAAAGAAGAATGTATTCATCTCACGCTGGCTTGGTCTCCTCGTTATGACGAACGTGACACTAGCAGTGTAATAGTTGAAGACGTGAAGCTATAGGCTCACATTTATATTTATATTTATATCACATTTATATTTTACATTGCTGGATTCCCAAGTGTTCTTGTTTGGCAAAGCACTTAGTGTGTATTGGTCCCATTAACATAGCTAGCTGTATGAATGCCAAATATGCCCAGTAAGCTAGGAGGAGGTAAACAGGTTGTCCTGGATATGGAAGGAAAGGCAAAGTAATAATAGAAGATTTTGATGGTTAAACTAATGGATATGAAGTGCTACCCTCGAAATCATTCAATCATTCAATCGCTATATCCAAGATGGCGTAGCAGTCAGACGTCTTTGTCCTTCGTCTTGTAGTGTCCCATGTATATATATTTTTATATATTTTTCTTCGCATATCTTTTTTATATTTTTCTAAACCTCAACTTCAAAATACTCACCTGCAACCCGCCTCACCCAATGTGGTGTGGATCTGTTTTTTCTAAAGTATTTTTATTTACCTCAGAACCGGAATCCCCCAACAGAAGCTAGCCAGCTCACTAGCTACTAGTTAGTAGTCAGTTAACCACTGCTAGCGGTCATCAGCTAACCTTTAGCTCGGAAAGCTCTCGCCAGTTTGTACAACGTGACTCAAACCAGAGCATACCGGACCTATTTTCTCTCCATATCCCCGAAAAGCTCTGAATCTTTTCACCTGGATCATCGCAGCTAGCTAGCTGCTATCCGAGTGACTACTCCTGGCTAACGTCTGTCCTGAAGCAAGCACCAATTAGCCTGGAGCTAGCTCATGCTAGGCCCATTCTCTCGGCTAGCTGAAGAGGCCCATCAGCCACTCGTGGGCTGCAATACCCGGACCCCTTCAACTGCTGATACGGGGCACAGAACCCCGCCGATCCTTCACGACTGGACTACGACGTAATCTGCTCGAGGGTGTACTCAACTGGCCCCTATGTCGCAACGTCCCCTGAATGCCCATCTGCTAGCCTGCTAGCCGCAGCCCGCTAGCTGCTAGCTGGGGCCCGCTAGCTTTCTAGAGCATATTGGACTGTTAGCTGAATAGATCCATTGGCCAATTTCTTGGGCCACTATACCTATTTTGCCAATTGGACTTGGACCCCTCTGCTACTTGGAACCCTATTAATCCATCACGACTGGTCTATCGACGTCACCGCATGCAGAGGCTAAAACAGACTTTTCTCCGTCGCGACGTCCCTGCTAGCTGTCTGAATCGCCATGTCTCCAGCCAGCCCAACCACTCACTGGATCCCTATGATCACTCAGCTACGCATGCCTCTCCCTAATATCAATATGCCTTGTCCATTACTGTCCTGGTTAGTGATTATTGTCTTACTTCACTGTAGAGCCTCTAGCCCAGCTCAATATGCCTTAACCAACCATTTAGTTCCACCTCCCACATACGCCGTGACATCACCTGGTTCTTAAAGTCTCTAGAGACAATATCTCTCTCATCATTACTCAATGCCTAGGTTTACCTCCAATGTACTCATATCCTACCATACCTTTGTCTGTACATTATGCCTTGAATCTATTCTATCGCGCCCAGAAACCTGCTCCTTTTACTCTCTGTTCCGAACATACTAGACGACCAGATCTGATAGCCTTTAGCCGTACCCTTATCCTACTCCTCTTCTGTTCCTCTGGTGATGTAGAGGTTAATCCAGGCCCTGTAGTGCCTAGCGCAGTGCCTAGCGCAGATATCATAACCGCCATCGATAAGAGACATTACTGTGCAGCCGTATTCATCGACCTGGCCAAGGCGTTCGACTCTGTCAATCACCACATTCTTATCGGCAGACTCAACAGCCTTGGTTTCTCAAATGATTGCCTCGCCTGGTTAACCAACTACTTCTCTGATAGAGTTCAATGTGTCAAATCGGAGGGCCTGTTGTCCGGACCTCTGGCAGTCTCTATGGGGGTGCCACAGGGTTCAATTCTCAGGCCAACTCTCTTCTCTGTATACTTCAATGCTGTCGCTCTTGCTGCTGGTGATTCTCTGATCCACCTCTACGCAGACGATACCATTCTGTATACCTTTGACCCTTCTTTGCAAACTGTGTTAACCTCTAACGAGCCTCAACCCCGGATCCGGGATCACCCCCCACCCCCCCACACACTGATTAGCATCGCTAGCATAGCGTCACAATTAAATAGTAGCATCTAAATATCATTAAATCACAAGTCCAAGACACCTAATGAAAGATACAGATCTTGTGAATAAAGCCACCATTTCAGATTTTTAAAATGTTTTACAGGGAAGACACAATATGTAAATCTATTAGCTAAACACGTTAGCAAAAATCACCATTTTTCTTTGTCCACCATTTTCTCTCAACACCAGTAGCTATCACCAATTCGGCTAAACTAAGATATTGATAGCCACTAACCAAGAAAAAACCTCACCAGATGACAGTCTGATAACATATTTATGGTATAGGATAGGTTTTGTTAGAAAAATGTGCATATTTCAGGTATAAATCATAGTTTGCCATTGCAGCCAGCATCACAAATCTCACCAAAGCTCCTAGAATTACTACAGACAGCAACGTGTATTACCAATTTACTCATCATAAAACATTTCTTAAAAATACACAGCACATAGCAATGGAAAGACACAGATCTTGTGAATTCAGACAACATTTCAGATTTTCTAAGTGTTTTACGGCGAAAACACAATAAATCGTTATATTAGCATACCACATACGCAAACGTTACCCGAGCACTGATTCTAGCCAAAGAGAGCGATATCGTATCATCGCCAAAATATATTACTTTTTTCACTAACCTTCTCAGAATTCTTCAGATGACACTCCTGTAACATCATATTACAACATACATATACAGTTTGTTCGAAAATGTGCATATTTAGCCATAAAAAACCGTGGTTATACAATGAAAATAGTAGCAAAACAAGCCTGGAAATGTCGGTCGCCATCTTTGAGTGATCTAGTTTAATCAAAAGCTAATCATATACTTGACTAAAAAATACAGGGTTGACAGGAATCGAAAGACAAACTAGTTCTTAATGCAATCGCTGATTTACATTTTTTAAATTATCCTTACTTTTCAATACAGGTTGCGCCGAGCGAAGCTATACAAAACAAAATGGCGGCGTAAGCGTGTAACATTTTTCGACAGAAACACGATTTATCATCATAAATTGTTCTTACTGTGAGCTGTTCTTCCATCAGAATCTTGGGCAAAGAATCCTTTCTTGGGTCTAATCTTCTTTTGGTCGAAAGATGTCCACTTGTCCGTCGAAATGCCCACTAACGTACGACCGGGACCCCCAAACGTGCCCAGCGCTTCAAAGTGCACAACAAAGCAATGCCTCAAAATCGCACTAAAAGGATATAAATTGCTATACAACGGTTCAAATTAACTACCTTATGATGTTTTTAACTCCTATAACGAGTAGAAACATGACCGGAGAAATATTACTGCCTACACTAATGCTTGGAAAAAGTGCAGGTCGGTGTCCACCGCGCGCCCGGTGCATCTGGAAAAGAGTTCCTACCTACAGGTTTTTTCCATTTATAGTGGCTGTGATTGCGCAATCGATACCGTTCAAAGCGTCATCACGTAAAGGCATCCAGGGGAAGACGTAAGCAGTGTCCGTATCCTCATAGCAATAACAGTGGCCTTTAAACTGACTCCAGATCAGGGGCCAAAATGTGTGAAATCTGACTCCATGTCAGGGAAATTGCTGTAGAATGAGTTCTGTTCCACTCAGAGACAAAATTCCAACGCCTATAGAAACTAGAGACTGTTTTCTATCCAATAATAGTAATAATATGCATATTGTACGATCAAGAATTGAGTAGGAAGCCGTTTCATCTGTAGAGACAATTATGCTAATTTGAAACAGCACCCCCTATAGTCGCAAGAAGTTAACAAACCTCCAAACGAGCTTCAATGCCATACAACAATCCTTCCGTGGCCTCCAACTGCTCTTAAATGCAAGTAAAACTAAATGCATGCTCTTCAACCGATCGCTGCCCGCACCTGCCCGGGTAGTGTAATGATGCTGCACGGTTCTGACTTAAAATATGTGGACAACTACAAATACCTAGGTGTCTGGTTAGACTGTAAACTCTACTTCCAGACTCACATTAATCATCTCCAATCCAAAATTAAATCTAGAATCGGCTTCCTATTTCGCAACAAAGCATCCTTCACTCATGCTGCCAAACATGCCCTCGTAAAACTGACCATCCTACCAATCCTCGACTTTGGCGATGTCATTTACAAAATAGCCCCCAACACTCTACTCAACAAATTGGATGCAGTCTATCACAGTGCCATCTGTTTTGTCACCAAAGCCCCATATACTACCCACCACTGCGACCTGTACGCTCTCGTTGGCTGGCCCTCGCTTCATACTCGTCGCCAAACCCACTGGCTCCAGGTCATCTACAAGTCTCTGCTAGGTAAAGCCCCGCCTTATCTCAGCTCACTGGTCACCATAGCAGCACCCACCTGTAGCACGCGCTCCAGCAGGTATATCTCACTGGTCACCCCCAAAGCCTTTCCTTCCAGTTCTCTGCTGCCAATGACTGGAACGAATTGCAAAAATCACTGAAGCTGGAGACTCATATCTCCCTCACTTGCTTTAACCTCTAACACCTCCCAAACCCGGATCCGGGAGCACCCCCATCAGTAGAAAAGCTACTAGCATAGCCTAGCATAGCGTCACAAGTAAATACTAGCATCTAAATATCATTAAATCACAAGTCCAAGACACCAGATGAAAGATACACATCTTGTGAATCCAGACATCATTTCTGATTTTTAAAATGTTTTACAGGGAAGACACAATATGTAAATCTATTAGCTAACCACGTTAGCAAAAGACACCATTTTTTTTACTCCACCAGTAGCTATCACAAGTTCGACCAAATAAAGATATAAATAGCCACTAACCAAGAAACAAATCCATCAGATGACAGTCTGATAACATATTTATTGTATAGCATATGTTTTGTTAGAAAAATGTGCATATTTCAGGTATAAATCATAGTTTACCATTGCAGCCACCATCACAACTCGACTAGAATAACTACAGAGAGCAACGTGTATTACCTAATTACTCATCATAAAACATTTCTTAAAAATACACAGCGTACAGCAATTGAAAGACACAGATCTTGTGAATCCAGACAATATTTCAGATTTTCTAAGTGTTTTACAGCGAAAACACAATAAATCGTTATATTAGCTTAGCACGTGCAAACATCACCCCAGCATTGATTCCAGCCAAACATAGCGATAACGTATTCACCACCAAAATATATTAATTTTCACTAACCTTCTCAGAATTCTTCAGATGACAGTCCTGTAACATCATATTACACAATGCATATAGAGTTTGTTCGAAAATGTGCATATTTAGCGGCACAAATCGTGCTTATACAATGAAAATAGTGTCCAAATACTCAAGCAATCTGTCCGGCGCCATCTTGGAAAGACACCTATTCTTATCGAAAACTATTCATAAACTTGACTAAAAAAATACAGGTTGGACAGCAATTGAAAGACAAATTAGTTCTTAATGCAATCGCTGAATTACATTTTTAAAATTAACGTTACTGCGCAATACAGGGTGCGATAACGCAAGGCTACACTGCAAGAAATGGCGTCTTATGCATTTGACATTTTTCAACAGAACAATGAATTATCAGCATAAATAGTTCTTACTTTTCGATGAACTCTCATCAGAATCTTGGGAAAGGTGTCCTTTGTCCAGAACAATCGTCTTTTGGTTGAAAGCTGTCCTCTTGTCCTGTCGAAATAGCCGACATGGCATGTGCCGGAAAGGTGTCCAACTCTTGAAAGCGCGTCACAAAGAAATGCCAGAAAATCGCAATAAACTGATATAAATTGCTATAAGTCGGTTTAAATTAACTACCTTATGATGTCTTTAACAACTATAACGAATAAAAACATGACCGGAGATATAGAACTGGCAAAACGAAAGCTTGGCAGGAGGCCACTCTGATGTCCCTACTGCGCCAGGCGCAACGTTGAAAAGGACGGTACTTCCGCTCCAGGGTCTTATATAAGGTCCCAGATTGCGCAATCCACTCCATTCAAATTCTCCCCGCTTACTGACATCTAGAGGAAGACGTATGCAGTGCATGTAGCCCGATGGCTTACATGGGGACTTATAAACTGACCTCAGAACAGGGACCTCGATTTCTGAAATCTCACTCCCTGACAGGAAAAGTGCTGCAGAATGAGTTCTGTTTCACTCAGAGAAATAATTCAAACGGTTTTAGAAACTAGAGAGTGTTTTCTATCCAATAGTAATAATAATATGCATATTGTACGAGCAAGAATTGAGTACGAGGCAGTTTAATTTGGGAACACATTTTTCCAAAGTCGAAATAGCACCCCCCATAGGCTCAAGAAGTTAAGCACCAGTTTTCAGAGCAGCTCACAGATCACTGCACCTGTACATAGCCCATCTGTAAGTAGCCCATCCAACTACCTCATCCCCATACTGTATTTATTTATTTATCTTGCTCCTTTTCACCCGAGTATTTCTACTTCCACATTCATCTTCTGCACATCTACCATTCCAATGTTTAATTGCTATATTGTAATTACTTCGCCACCATGGCCGATTTATTGCCTTACCTCCCTTATCCTACCTCAGTTGCACATACTGTATATAGACTTTTTCTACTGTATTATTGACTGTATATTTGTTTATTCCATGTGTAGCTCTGTGTTGTTGTATGTGTCGAATTGCTTTGCTTTATCTTGGCCAGGTCGCAGTTGCAAATGAGAACTTGTTCTCAACTAGCCTACCTGGTTAAATAAAGGTGAAATAAAAAATTTAACTGGTGACGCATGATATAAGGTCACTGATATGGAAATGTCCATTGGGTTACAGCTAGGTTAGGCTACATCTACATAGATCAGCATTACTAAAGTAATGTATGCCATTTAGCAGACACTTTCAACCAAAGTTACTTATTGTGATGCGTGCATACATTTTACGTATGATTGGCCCCGAGAACCAAACCCACAACCTTAGTGGTGCTAGCGCCATGCTTTACCAACTGAGCCATACACACTCATATAGATATTGGAATACATTCTATGTTCACTCAGCCAGCACCTTAGGTTTAGTTTGTTTAAACAAAGGATTGCTATCTAACTGCTATTTTTGCATTGATTCAATAAATGATTTCCTATCACTTTCAAGCATTTCTTTTCATATGTTATCATTCTAGGACACAAAGGCTCATTCTGTATCTAAATTGCATTCGCAATCCTCACAAATGTTCATCCATGATTTAGTGCAGTCACCAGCATATGTTAAACATGGAATGTGTGAGTTTGTTTGATTGGCCAGACCTCTCACCCAACAGAGTTACCCAACAGAGTGGGGTGGCAGGTAGTGTGGTGGTTAGAGAGTTGGGCCAGTATTCAAAAGGTTGCTTTTTCAACTACCCAAGAAATCTGTTGATGTGCCCTTGAGCAAGACACTTAACCTTCATTTACTCCAGGGGCGATATACTACTATGGCTGACCCTGTAAAACAACACTGCACCTATTTGGTGTATGTGACAAATAAACACTGTTGCATGATTCAATCTAACAAAACCTTTCCAGAAACAAGATTATTTTTGGATTAGGAGGAACCAACCACACACCACATGAGCGAAGGGAGCGATGTAGTGTAAATGTTACCTTGTGCAAATTATGGTGGAGTTCAAATCTCAACGGAGGGGGCTCATCAAGTTCAGGGGGAGTTTAAGGGAAGCTGTGGGTGTTAGATCGCCCCATAGCCCCCTGGGTAAATGTCATGTTCATCTGCGCTGTCTAGAACATTCGGCCCCCATACTGTCCAGACAGTTTGCATAATCAGCAGTAACATTTAGCCTTTCACAGAGGAGAACGGACAGTCTTTTAATCTGATAACACTGGCCTGCGCAGACCAGTTGGCAGGCATCTTCACGCTCATTTTCAACCTCTCCTTGTCCCAGTCTGTAATCCCCACGTCTCAAACTGACCACCATCATTCCTGTTCCCTACAACTCTAAGGCTACCTGCCACAATGACTACCGCCCTGTAGCACTAACAGCTGTAATTATGAAGCGCTTTGAAAGGCTGGTCATGGTACACATCAACTCCATCAACCCAGACACCCTAGACCCACTCCAATTTGCATAACAACAGATCTACAGACGATGCGATCTAAATTGCACCCCACACTGCCCTCTCCCACCTGGACAAGAGGACTACCTAAGTGAGAATGCTGTTCATCGACTACATCTCGGCCTTCAACACCATAGTGACCTCCAAGCTCTGGACTCGGGAACTGAACACCTCCCTCAGCAACTGGATCCTGGTCTTCCTGACGGGTCGGCCCCAGGTGGTAAAAGTAGGCAACAACACCTCCGCCACGTTGACCCTCAATATGGGGGCCCCTCAGCGGTGTGTGCTTAGCCCCCTGCTGTACTCCCTGTTTACCCACAACTCTGTGGCCACGAACGACTCCAACTCCCTCATCAAGTTTGCTGATGACACTACGGTGGTAGGCCTGATCACCAAAAGCGATGAGACAGCCTATAGGTAGGATGTCAGAGAACTGTCAGTGTGTTGCCAGGACAACAACCTCTCCCGCAACGTCAGTAAGACAAAGGAGCTGATTGTGGACTACAGGAAACCAGAGGAGTGCACACCCTCATCCACATCTATGAGGCCGCAGCGGAGCGGGTCAAGAGCTTCAAGTTCCTGGGTGTCCACATCACTGAGGACTTAACATGGTCACATCAAAACAGTCGTGAAGAAGGCACAGCAAAGCCTCTTCTCCCTCAGGAGGCTGAAATGACTTGGCATGACCCCTCAGATTCTCAGGAACTTTTATAGCTGCACCATTCAGAGCATCCTGACTGGTTGTATCACCGTCTGGTATGGCAACGGCACCGCGCTCGACCAGAAGGCCTCACAGAGGGTTGTAGAGACGGCCCAGCGCATCACTGGGGGCGAGCTCCTAGCCATCCAGGACGCACATGCCAGGCGGTGTTTGAGAAAGGCCGAAACATTTCCAAAGACTTCAACCACCCTAGACATGGACTGCTCTCCATGTTCCCATCCGGCGGTATTGGTGCATCAAGGTTCAGACTGACAGACTCCGAAACATCTTCTATCCCCTGACCATAAGACTGTTAAATGGCTAACAACTACTGCTTTCCCTCTCCCACAGACTATCCACACTGACTCTATGCCCATCCACAGGTCTCTACCCACTCAGACACTAAAATCATTATTGATTAGATGTGTTACTCCATTATGTTGCTGTCTATTGATTACCAGTACCATTAATCTATTTATGCTGCTAATGGTCACTATTACTCCTGTTTACATGTGTGTGTATATAGTACAAGTATTTATATATTCCTACTACCAGACACTTTTTATGCATAAACCACTCTAGTATCCCTGCACATTGAATAAGGTACTGGCAATGACCGGTATATACAGTACCTTGCAAAAGTATTCATCTCCCTTGGTGTTTTTCCTATTTTGTTGCATTACAACCTGTAATTTACATTTGTTTTTATTTGGATTTCATGTAATGGACATACACAAAACAGTCCAAATTGGTGAAGTGAAATGAAAAAAAGTACTTGTTTCCCCAAAAAATTTTTTTTATTTTTTTGAAAAGTGGTGCATGCATATGTATTCACCCCCTTTGCTATGAAGCCCCTAAATACAATCTGGTGCAACCAATTACCTTCAGAAGTCACATAATGAGTTAAATAAAGTCCCCCTGTGTGCAATCTAAGTGTCATATCATCTGTCACATGATCTCAGTATATATACACCTGTTCTGAAAGGCCCCAGAGTCTGCAACACCACTAATCAAGGGGCACCACCAAGCAAGCGGCACCATGAAGACCAAGGAGCTCTCCAAACAGGTCAGGGATAATGTTGTGGAGAAGTACAGATCAGGGTTGGGTTATAAAAAACTGTCAGAAACTTTGAACATCCCACGGAGCACCATTAAATATATTATAAAAAAATTGAAAGAATATGGCACCACAACAAATCTGCCATGAGAGGGCCACCCAACAAAACTCACGGACCAGGCAAGGAGGGCATTAATCAGAGAGGCAACAAAGAGACCAAAGATATAACCCTGAAGGAGCTGCAAAGCTCCACAGCGGAGATTGGAGTATTGGAAGAGGGCTTGTCAAAGCCCAGACCTCAATCCAATTCAGAATCTGTGGTATGACTTAAAGATTGCTGTACACCAGCAGAACCCATCCAACTTGAAGGAGCTGGAGCAGTTTTGCCTTGAAGAATGGGCAAAAATCACAGTGGCTAGATGTGCCAAGCTTTTAGAGACATACCCCAAGAGATTCGCAGCTGTAATTGCTGAAAAATGTGGCTCTACAAAGTATTGACTTTGGGGGGGTGAATAGTAATGCACGATCAAGTTTTCAGTTTTTCTGTCTTATTTCTTGTTTGTATCACAATAAAAAATATTTAGCATCTTCAAGTGGTAGGCAAAGTGTGTAAATCAAATGATACAAAACCCCAAAAAATCTATTTTAATTCCAGGTTGTTACGGCAACAAAATAGGAAAAATGCCAAGGGCGGTGAATACTTTCGCAAGCCACTGTACAGTACTTGGATTATCTTTGTAGTTCTTGTGTGGTTTTTATTCTTATTTAAATATGTTATTATATTTTCTCTTATTATCACTGCATTGTTTGGAAAAACCTCTCAAGGTAAGAATGTCACTGTACTGTTTTACACCTGTTTGTCCTGTGCACGTGGTGAATAAAGTTTGAAAGTTTGAAACTTGAAACATTGTTAAGTCTAGCCTGTTATCTCTAGCCTGTTTCTTTTTTCACTGCAGATAAGGGAAAGTATTTTAATCTTGCCTGGTTAATCTAGGCTGGTTTCTCACTGAGGAGAATGGAGGGTTTTTTGTGGTAATTTGAGAGATCACAAGCCGGGCTGTCAGATGAAATCCTGCAGTGCAGGACATCACAGGGAATGTTTGAGAAGCTGTGACTTAAAAGGCCAAAATAATGCCAGAGGGCAATGGGACAACCAGAAAGAAAAGAGACGTTACCTGTCTCGAGCAAAGATATGCACCAGTAAGTGAAATGGAAATGCCTGGAACTGCCTGAAGGATTTTCTGGGTTTACTGTGTCTTAGTCAAAATCCCTTTGAAATCTACACATTTTGTAAGAAGAAATATAGAACAAACATGCACGCGCATACACACACACACACACACTCACACACACATACACTCATGTACACACACACACACACACACACACACACACACACACACACACACACACACACACACACAGACACACACACACACACACACACACACACACACACACACACACACACACACACACACACACACACACACACACACAGACACACACACACACACACACAGACACACACACACACACACACACACACACACACACACACACACACACACACACACACACACACACACACACACACACACACACACATACATGTTCAACAATGTGGAGAAAATATAGAACAAACATGCACGCGCATACACACACACACACACACTCACACACACATACACTCATGTACACACACACACACACACACACACACACACACACACACACACACACAGACACACACACACACACACACACACACACACACACACACATACATGTTCAACAATGTGAAGAAATATAGAACAAACATGCACGCGCATACACACACACACACACACTCACACACACATACACTCATGTACACACACACACACACACACACACACACACACACACACACACACAGACACACACACACACACACACACACACACACACACACACACACACACACACACACACACACACACACACACACACACACACACACACACACACATACATGTTCAACAATGTGGAAGCCATAAGTTTGCCGACTATTGCACGCATGCTGAAAAGGCACCAGGTGTCTCTAAAACAGCTATGCCGTGGGCCTTTTGAAAGAAATGCTGACAGAGTGAAGCAACTGAGGACTGAGTATGTTCAGGTATGTTCAGTTTCAAGATGCCTGTTGTGAAAAATTCTCCCCAAATTCTACATCATTGTAATCAGTAATTCTCTTTCCGAAATGTATTTTTAGAGGGTTATGGAGCTGGATGCTGACGAAATCCAAGGCAGGCTTCAACCTGGCCAAGACAAGGAGGAGAGGTCGGAATTTAATTGGCCAGCGGGCAACAATCCAAGTACCTGGACAACGTGGGGCCAACATCACCATGTGTGCGGCTATATCGGAAGATGGTGTGGTGGGACACAGACCTTGTATTGGATCATATAATGCAGCTCTCCTTGTAATCTTCCTTGATGAGCTAAATCAGGTCTGTAGAGCTGATGGCGTGACCTATGTCACTGTGTGGGATAATGTCAGGTTCCACCATGCTCAAATGGTTTCAGGCCCATCCACAATTTACCACCCTGTACCTACCCCCATACTCTCCTTTCCTTAACCCGATTGAGGTATATGATAGGCGCCCTCACGAACAAGCCACCCTTCTCCAGGCTATGGATGACGCATGCAATGACATCACGGCAGACCAGTGTCAGGCCTGGATTCGCCATGCCCGAAGATTCTTCACAAGATGTTTGGCTAATGAAAACATCCATTGTGATGTGGATGAGAACCTGTGGCCAAATCCACAAGACAGGGTTGATGGAAATATAGAAGTACAGTAATCAATCATTTGTTTTGCTTTTTACAGTAAGCCAGGTGAGGAACACTGCAGTGGACATTTTACTGCAGTTTTTTTCTTTTTTGTAGCTAATTATTTTTGCTTTGATTCAAAGAAACCTATGTTGTGATTTTATTGTATTTCATCAATAAATTTCAGATTTTGTTCAATGATTCCACTGTGTCTGTAGTATTCTCTCTACCAATCATTTTATAGTGATGTATTTACATGTAGTACCATAATGAAACATGTATCACATATTTTGAACTACAATATTTAATATATATATATATATAAAACAAATAAAATAAAATAAATGTAATGCAACAACAAAAAACATGACCATGTAATTTCATATAATATGTTATAGTCTGGGAAAGATGAAGGCTAAAAGAGGCAGTACTGATGAATGATGAAAACACTTAACGACAACAACAGCACATGTCCATTCAACAGGCGTCGGCGAGGGGAATAGACATCCAATGAGTCTACAGATTTACTGACAGGTTCGCTGGTGCCTGGCTCCTAGGGAAGGAGAAGTACTGTATCGAGTTGTGTGTGTGTGTGTGTGTGTGTGTGTGTGTGTGTGTGTGTGTGTGTGTGTGTGTGTGTGTGTGTGTGTGTGTGTGTGTGTGTGTGTGTGTGTGTGTGTGTGTGTGTGTGTGTGTGTGTGTGTGTGTGTGTGTGAACGGCAGGACACAGGACAGTTGGGGCCCCTCAATAAACTTCACCATGGTTATAGACATGTCGTTCAACCTGATGTTATCCATATATTCATGTCCGGAGACGGTACAGTAAACTATAGAGAGAACCCCTCCCTGCCCCATCTGTCTACTACAGCACTTTAAATGGAACCCCTCCCTGCCCCGACTGGAGACGGTACAGTAAACTAGAGCGAGAACCCCTCCCTGCCCCGACCGGAGATGGTACAGTAGACTAGAGATGGATAGGAAATAAGATGGAGGCTGAGATGGTATCACTGGTTAGTGACATAACTATCGGTCACCTTGGATGATGTGTAACTACTATGGTTAATATGTTAACATTCTGTGGACTTTCTAATGACATCTCTATCTTTGATTACATCTCCTACTGTACTGTACTGTGTTGCTGACTGTCATAACACACACTGAGGTACCCTGCTGTTGTATTTTTTACAGAAATGTCTCTTTCAATTGAGTAGAAGAACACTAGCAAGAGGAGTCAAGCATGTTGAGCACAGAAAAGATATAGACTGAGAGAAGAAGAAAACAAAATCACAAAGATGGAGAGAAGAAGAAAACAAAAGCGCAAAGATGGAGAGAAGAAGAAAACAAAACGATAAAGATGGACAGAAGAAGAAATGAAAGACTAGGGTTGGCTGGGAAACTTTACAACATCGCAAGATTAGAGGGAGCTCTCTTCAGACACACAACCCACTGGGCACAGACGTCAATTCAACGTCTATTCCACGTTGTTTCTACCAGTGTGAAGTGTGTGATTTCCTATATTGAAGGGCTGTGAAGGTCTAGAAGTGAACGCACGGGGACATGTTATTTTTGTCTGTGAGAGATGCAGCTGGCGGTTTGGCTGTGTGCATGTCTCTGGCCCTGTATGTGTGAAAAGGTATGAAAATGCGGGTAATGTTTTCAGACACAAATTCATGACCAAATGTCAGCAGCAACTGGACTGCAGAACGGCTGGACGTCACTGTGAGGATGAAAAATAGACGCCAGCCCTAAGAAAGAAAACCAGTTGGAGCGCCTCCGTCGTCGGAAAGAAAATAAGTGCAAGGCCCATTAGACTGATATCATGACTCTTTTGAACTCAGAAACTGTGTGTGTGTGTGTGTGTGTGTGTGCGTGCGTGCGTGCGTGCGTGCGTGCGTGCGTGCGTGCGCGCGTGCGTGCGTGCGTACGTGCGCGCTGAGCGAAAGGCACAGAGAGATAAGAAGTCTAGCCAGTTAGCAGTGCATTGTTATGTCATCACCCTCTGGGGGGAGAGTGGATGAATTCGCTGTTATAACAGCATGCATTATTTAGTGTGTGCACCACAGAGTGACACCAAGCAAGAGTTCTGCTTCACTGGAGCACAGAGGTCTGGTCAGTCCCAGACTTCAGACACGTTTCTTTCCCACTGATGTTAACAATGAAACAAACTGGAGCGTCTGTTTAATGGTGGAATTACTGACGCTGTAGCAAACACTAGTTCTGCTCTTTGACGACAACCGTGACTGAAGCGATTTCCGTTTCTAGTTTGTACTCCTAACTTTACCTTCCAGTATAACTACTGTACCTTCTAAAAATGAATGGAATATTCTGACTGAGAATATACTGTATCTCTGCCGAAATGTGCAGTGGGTTATCTCTGAGAAAGCCGTTAAAGAGACAGTGACTTAATAAGACAGTAAATGGTAATGCAGCTCACGGAGGTCATAGTAACGCTTTGTCGAATTGTTCAAAGGCCTTTGTCTCTCTTCCTCATAGGTCTCTCACTAGGCAACAAATCGATTCTCCTCAGCTTTATCAATTCTGTTTTCCGTCTCCATCTCTCCCCTGTAGTGCAGTTTGCCCATGCTGAGAAAAAGACAAGACCCATGTGTTACTCTGGGTCTATTGACTCATAATTCCTTATCCTTATCCTTCCTTATCCTTTCAACAGCCCACAACTCTTATGAGTTGGGCCTCTTATGGGCTGTTGAAAGGATAAGGCATTCACAGTAGCAGACCCTTTTATCCAAAGTGACTTACAGAACTGTCAACAAGTGTTCAGTATGTGGCCCATGACACTGTTTAAATTAGTGTACAAGGAACCATAACAGGAAGCTAGCTGGTGGATGCGTCACATGCTATTATCACCAGAGGGTTTCCTTCTGGTGGGGGACACGACCCAAACGGGATGGGGTTATTGTGGGGTTACAAGGAAGTTCTCCCATTTTAAAAACCCTTTTTACCAGGGAGGAACGGGATCGAACGTGACAGCTAAGTGTGGGGGAGGGGATGATTCTCATTCTGCTCACTTCAGTACCCAAATGCACTTTTCTCTTTTCACTCCCCTGAAAATGTTTTGTTTTTTTCTCCTTGTTCAGGCTGCAAATGTCTGCTCACATAACTTGTAGTGTATTTATGTTTAAAAAGGCTTCTAAAGTTTGTCATTTCCACTTTGAAAATTCAGACCTGATTTTCCATAATGAAAAATGTATCAGCCCCTACAAAAATGGCCATTAATAATTCACATTTCCCGTTGCGCAGGATTATTTTCCTGCTGTAGCAAATTGGCTCAAATTAAGATCCTACATCTGTACACTGGCTGTGTCTTAAATGGCACCCTAGTGCACTGCTACCCTGCTCAAAAGTATTGCACTATATAGGGAATAGGGTGCCTTTGGGGAGGGACAGTCTGTGGAAGCCAGGGAGGGATGTCAGATAAAGCCCCCAAAATATGGAGCCTGCACAATGCCTGCTCAATTATGTAATATCGGTCATAGCGGTTCTGGTAGATTATCTGAAACAAAATACTATGATATGTGACAGATGGGATCTTTTGTGAGGTTCACCATTATGGGGGTGATAATAGATGTGTCTGTTCTATTAGCTGCAGCGATTTTGAAATGACTATTGTAATCATGCATGCAAAAAGGCTACTGCCAAAGGTTCAGACACTCTACTAAACTGCTACGACCTTTAGTCCTTCACAATGAGCCTAGATGGATATTTGCCCTGTGTCCCCAATGTTGTTTCTGCTAGTTATCTTATTGTTGAAAACCCATTTGTTTAAATGTCCTACATAAGTTTCTCTTTCTTTAGTAAAACTGACATTTTGGACTGGAAATGTTATGGGTTGAAATCTACCCATACTAAAATAAGTGTGCTTATCTATGTTCAGCATTGTGAGGAAAGTAGCATGTCTACTACAATAATCCCACCATGCCGCAGGCTGAGAAGAGATAATCTCGTTTAAAAATATGAATTCCAAATGAATTAAGAGCTCATTAAGGAAACCAATTTCAGTAAAATACCTTTTCTAACTCGCGTAACACTTCACAGCTGCACACAATCAATCCAAGTGCAATTTCCAAAACCGTTAATTATTTTTAAACTTTATCCATATTTAATGTTGTTCCAAGGGAACGAGGGGGAGTGAGAGAGCTGAAAATAAGTCCAATAACTCCAGGTTTTTTTTTTCACACAAAGCAGTGTGACACAAACAACACAGAGTTACACATGGGACAAACAAACGTACAGTCAATGACACAATAGAAAAGTCTACATGCAGTGTGTGCAAATGTAGTAAGATTAGGGAGGTAAGGCAATAAATAAGCCATAGTGGCGAAGTAATTCCAATTCAGCAATTAAACACTGGAGTGATAGATGTGCAGAAGATGAATGTGCAAGTAGAGATACTGGGGTGCAAAGGAGCAAAAAAATAAACAACAATATGGGGATGAGGTAGTTGGGTGGGCTATTTACAGATGGGCTATGTACAGGTGCAATGATCGGTAAGCTGCTCTGACAGCTGATGCTGAAAGTTAGTGAGGGAGATATGAGTCTCCAGCTTCAGTTATTTTTGCAATTCGTTCCAGTCATTGGCAGCAGAAAACTGGAAGGAAAGGTGGCCAAAGTAGGAGTTGGCTTTGGGGGTGACCAGTGAACTATACCTACTGGAGCGCGTGCTACGGGTGGGTGTTGTTATGGTTACCAGTGAGCTGAGATAAGGCGGGGCTTTACCTAGCAAAGACTTTTAGATGACCTGGAGACAGTGGGTTTGGCAACGAATATGAAGCGAGGGCCAGCCAACGAGAGCATACAAGTTGTAGTGCTGGGTAGTATATGGGGCTTTGGTGACAAAATAGATGGCACTGTGATAGACTACATCCAATTTGACGAGTAGAGTGTTGGAGGTTATTTTGTAAATGACATCGCCGAAGTCGAGGATCAGTAGGATAGTCAGTTAACGGTGGGCATGTTTGGCAGCATGAGTGAAGGATGCTTTGTTGCGAAATAGGAAGCCGATTCTAGATGGAATTTGGGATTGGAGAGAGTTTAGTCTGGAAGGAGAGTTTACAGTCTAACCAGACATAGTTGTCCACATATTCTAAGTCAGAACTGTCCAGAGTAGTGATGCTAGACGGGCGTGCGGGTGCGGGCAGTGATCGGTTGAAGAGCATGCATTTAGTTTTACTTTCATTTAAGAGCAGTTGGAGGCCACGGAAGGATTGTTGTATGGCATTGAAGCTCGTCTGGAGGTTTGTTAACACAGTGTGCAAAGAAGGGTCAGAGGTATACAGAATGGTGTCGTCTGCGTAGAGGTGGATCAGAGAATCACCAGCAGCAAGAGCGACATCATTGATGTATACAGAGAAGAGAGTTGGCCTGAGAATTGAACCCTGTGGCACCCCCATAGAGACTGCCAGAGATCTGGACAACAGGCCCTCCGATTTGACACACTGAACTCTATCTGAGAAGTAGTTGGTGAACCAGATGAGGCAGTCATTTGAGAAACCAAGGCTGTTGAGTCTGCCGATAAGAATGTGGTGATTGACAGAGTCGAAAGCCTTGGCCAAGTCGATGAATACGGCTGCACAGTATTGTCTTTTATCGATGGTGGTTATGATATTGTTTAGGACCTTGAGCGTGGCTGAGGTGCACCCATGACCAGCTCGGAAACCAAATTGCTTAGCGGAGAAGGTACGGTGGGATTCGAAATGGTCGGTGATCTGTTTCTTAACTTGGCTTTCGAAGACATTAGAAAGAGAGGGTCCAGATTGATTTGTAGGGGTCCAGATTTTGCAGCTCTTTCACAAAATCAGCTATCTGGATTTGGGTGAAGGAGAAATGGGGGAGGCTTAGGCAAGTTGCTGTGGGGGGTGCAGAGCTGTTGACCGGGGTAGGGGTAGCCAGGTGGAAATTATGGCCAGCCATAGAAAAATGCTTATTGAAATTCTCGATTATCGTAGATTTATCGGTGGTGACAGTGTTTCCTAGCCTTAGTGCTGTGGGCAGCTGGGAGGAGGTGCTCTTATTTTCCATGGACTTTACAGTGTCCCAGAACTTTTTGGAGTTTGTGCTACAGGATGCAAATTTCTGTTTGAAAAATCTAGCCTTTGCTTTCCTAACTGCCTGTAAAGTTGTATATCGTTGGGCTATTCGATGCTAATGCAATACGCCACAGGATGTTTTTGTGCTGGTCAAGGGCAGTCAGGTCTGGAGTGAACCAAGGGCTATATCTGTTCTTAGTTCTACATTTTTTGAATGGGGCATGCTTATTTAAGATGTTGAGGAAAGCACTTTTAAAGAATAACCAGGCACCCACTACTGACGGAACGAGGTCAATATCCTCCCAGGATACCCGGGCCAGGTCGATTAGAAAGGCCTGCTTGCTGAAGTGTTTTAGGGAGCGCTTGACAGTGATGAGGGGTGATCGTTTGACCGCGGACCCATTACAGATGCAGGCAATGAGGCAGTGATCGCAGAGATCCTGGTTGAAGACAGCAGAGGTGTATTTTGAGGGCAGATTGGTCAGGATGATATCTATGAGGGTGCCCGTGTTTACATATTTAGGGTTGTGCCTGGTGGGCTCCGCATGTGTGTGGGGTGGGACGAAAGAGCTCTCTAAGGCATTCTGAGTGGGACTGAAGGCTCTACAGTGAAATAAAACAGTAAAAACTAACCAAGACAGCAGTAGGCAAGGCATAAAGCAATCACAGGTGTTGATCAGGAGAGCTAAGACAACAACGGGTAAATGGCGATGAATGGGCAGAGCGGGTCAGTTAGGTACATACAGGACCTGAGTTCGAGGCTGGGGCCGACAGGTAAACATAATGAGGTACCGTGTTCTTGAAACAGTCCAGGGGGCATCAGCTGTGTAGCCGAGTGATCATAGGGTCAAAAGAGCAGCAATAGGTGAGTCAGGGTGCCGTTCAGTAGTCACTACTACGCTGGGTGAGCAGGGGACACAGCGTTCAGAAAAGCTAGCGGGCCGGGGCTAGTAGATGGTTCTTCGGCAACATCTTAACAGAATAGCCTGTTGAGACCACATTGGGCGTTCACATCGGCAGTCCAGTCGTGATGGATCGGCGGGGCTCTGTGTTGACAATAATGGGTCCATAATGGCAAAGGAGGTATTGTAGCCCTAGAATTACCTGGTATATGGGCCTAGCTTGAGGCTAGCTCAATGCTAGCTGGTGCTTGCTTCAGGACAGAGGCGTTGGCTAACAGTAGCCACTCATTTGCAGCTAGCTAGCTAGTAATGATCCGGTGTAATGATCCAGAGCGGCAGGAATCCGGTGATATGGTAGAGAGAAGCAGTCCGATATGCTCTGGGTTGAGGCTCGGAGAGCTCCTCCTAAAATGTGAATATTTTAGTTTCGAAAAATAAAATAATTAGTGAACAGTTTGGTTGTTTCAATGCAGTGCTGTGTTCTCCACATCTGGAGATATCAGTAGATGTTTTTCCTTTGAAAAGATAATGGATAAAATAGAGAAAACCACCAGAAAAAGGAATTGATTTGGAGGATTTTGGGAGGATTTCAGGAGGAAAGACAGGACAAGGCATTGGAAAGGAAACAAACAAACAAAAAAGCACATACATGTGAGTTAGGATTGTTCTGGACATCGTAATTGATGTGTACAGTGTCAATTACACAAAATTACATATTGAACGCTTTTATATTTTCATTATAAAAGGAGTGCTTTATTTAAAAAATAACAATGGCAGAAGTATTAAGAGCCCCCCCCCCTCTTGGTATTTGATGAACAGGAGCCTGATAATCGACTCTTCACCATTACAACAATGGCACCGTAATGATTCAAGGACCTTGTCCTCTATATACATGAGTTTACATCAATAAACGATCTAGCAGACGCCATGAAAGATATCGGCACTCTAACTGCTACACTTCAATCAGAAAAGACAGAACGGATGAGTCCCCCCCCCCACCCTCATCTAACCAAGCCACCCTAGCAGACATGGAGAGAGACAACCTGTCCCTGGCCTTTGGGAGTATCTCCCTGAGCTTGGTGGTGAGGGACAGTTCTGAGGCAGGATACGGAGGAGCTGAGAGAGAAACAGGCAACGGTCGAGAGGATCATGTGGAGAGAGGTAGCAGACATCAGGGAGGAGCTACAAGGGGAGTTGTCAGAAGTCATAGAATGGCTAGAACACAGAGACACCACCATCCCCACTCTAAGAGAACTACTGGAGCCTACCACAACCCTCACCACCACACCCTCACATCCCCTCATCGGCAATACCACTTCTTCTCATAGTGAACCTCCGGTACTCACACAGACTAAGCAGAAGAGGTAAGTAACCAGACCCAGTACAACTCCTCCTCCCACACCAGCACATTCCCCTCGTCAGAAAGGTCTGACCAGACCTCCCCAAGATCCTCACATCCCAGCCCCAGAGCAGCAGCGCCAGTGGAGCCATGCTAGGACCGTCAGGAGAGAGGAAGACAAGGAAAGGCCACCTGTGGTCCCCAGCCAAAGAGCATCGCTGCAGACACCACAGCCCACAACAGCAGCACACAGGCTGAGTACCCTATAGCCTTAATTTGATGTGACTCCGAAGGGAAATTTATCAGCGAGAAACTGCTATTCCCTGACATGTCAGTGTGAAAGCTATGGAGCCCAACAACAGCAAGTGCCTTGAAAAGTCTGTCAAGCAACAAATTAAACAGGGCTAAACGTATTATAATCCACACAGGTACTAATGATTTGATGGCAATGAGAGGACATGTACTGTAGCTACTGCAATGCAGCAAGTGGCAGCCAGAGACGCAGAGAGGTTTCCTAACACCAAAATCACTATGTCCAACCTGTGGCCATATGGAGATGTGCCCTTCCACATTATTCAGAGCAACAACACTGAGCTGTCTAGAGGCTGTGCTCTCTTGGACAATGTTTACCTATCGAACCACTGTGACATTCACCCCCGGCTGATGTACGACCTAGTACACTTGAACAAACAGGGTGTCAAGGTGTTTTCTAGGAAACTGAAAGAAACTGCTCTGGGACAAAGCAATAAGCAAAATAAGAGGAACTCTGCCATACATCCTCCAATATCATGATTTAGCCACCAATATATGCTTCAAAATATGGAGAGTAGTACTCAGTAATGTGTTGTATTGGATTTGCACTAAGAATACCACTTTGTATTCAGGAGAAAAAGTTAATTTGCCTTGCCACATTTTGTTGCAGTATTACTTTAGTGCGTTGTTGCAAACAGGATGCATGTTTTGGAATATTCTGTACAGACGTCCTTCACTCTGTCAATTAGGTTAGTATTATTGACTCAAGACATTTCAGCTTTACATTTTCTATTAATTTCCTTAAAATGTCTAAAACATAATTCCGCTTTGACATTATGGGGTATTGTGTATTGATCAGTGACACAAAATCCATTTGAAATTTGGGCTGTAACACAACAAAATGTGGGAAAAGTCAAGTGGTCTGTATCCTTTCTGAAGGCACTATGGCTTGTGTGCCTTTACTCCAAGGAGTTGCTTGCCTGACTGACAGCTGAGTGGAATCCATGTAGCAGAAGACTGGGGATTTCTTGTGTATTGTGTGTCCATATTTGGGTTAGATCTACATGGATTGGAAGCCTGTTCCTCCTTGATTGTGGCTCCTGGGGACAACTGTAACATAACGCAACTCATGTAGCATCCAATTACTCCCAGGTGAAAGCAGTAGCGTAACTCTTCAACATTCTGGAACTCTCCAAGATTCCGTTCCATATTTATTTCCCACTGCCATTCTTATGAGTCACTAGCGACATGAGTGATTAAATATTGATGCAGAGTGGATTTTCAGTCTTTAACTCGCTGGGAAACACTGGGGCTGATACATTTCCCTGCCTCCTAGATATTGATATTGTCTGACAGTTCGAGTTACTGTCAGCCCAGTTGGTTTTTCTGAGGGAAACCAGCCCTCATGTTCTTATGAAAATGTAAAGTGTGTGAATGTAGAGCATGGAGATTTGTCTCTGTCTCTGTCTCTGTCTCTGTCTCTGTGTGTGTATTTGAGTGTACATTCCACAGTGAGTTGTATTTGTATCTTTATAGGCAGATACAGTACACACTGAAGATAGGGGCACACTTGGGAAAAGTTGTTGTAATGAGGTCTCTTGACATGTAAGGGTCAGGTTGGTTACCGGTTGTGGTAACACTTTATTTCACTTCATAACACTTTCATAACCCTGTATAACACCTAAGCAGTACATAAACATTTCATAAAGATGCCTTTATCTGCTTGCTGTCTGGTTATCTGATCCCACCCCCCCAAAAAAAAAATACAGTATATATTACATTTTGACGTCTCATGCCAGGCCTCTAACGTGTGCATTGTATCCTCTACAAACCAAGGATAGCTCACAACATTATATACAGGGGATTGTTCCCATCCATTGTCTAGATGTCTGCTAAATGGAATGAACAAATCCAGGGATCCTTAAAAAGACATTCGCTAGAGGACAAGAACGTCCGTTCATCTCCCTCTTCTCTACATGACTTAGTGAAAAGGCATTTCCTGTCTTTTGATTTCCCATCCAATCAGTACCATAGAGCAGAAGCAGACCGTATTGGACTTGACTGACTCAGCCACTTGCCTGAGGTGAGCGCATCTAGTCGTCCGCCTTGATATCAGTGACCAAAACATATTGTTGCGCTTGTTTGTTTCTTGTTTCCAAGGAGACAACTCCCATCTCCGTGGTAACCCGTCTGTTTGCATTTGTCCATCGAACTTGACCTCGCGTCCTCCACCGCTTTGCGTTTGTTGTATTGACTGGGAATGCCCTGGGTGAATAAAATCCAAACCAACTGACAAATCGGCAGTGACATGATCACCTAGCGTTGGACGCTAATAAGTTCACTCTTCGCCCAGAGAGCTTGTTTCCATTCGAGCGAGCGTTAGCATGCAGTGAGTCCAGGTTAGCAAAGCGTCTAGGCCTCAGGGCATTGCATTGGACCCTGATCATCATGAATCATGTCCAATAAATGTCCAGCTTGCCATCTCCTGTGTGCGAGTCGCAAGACTCCATCAAACCGGCTTTTTAAGTCAACAGGCATTTAGGGAATCCATTTTTTGATGTAGAAGTAAATGTTGAGATAGATCTAGTAGCAGTAAATCTGCTTGACATAAAGTAAATGTTGAGATACATGAAACAGAACATACATTTCACATTAAGTTACTATTAAGCTATAGATAAACAAATTAGGGTAATGGCTGGTCTGTGGGGCCTGTCACTTGGCTGACACTACGGTCATAACTGTTAAGGGGGTTGTCCTCCGCAACGCAGTTTGTCAGTTTAACACATCCCAGGGGTGACCCCATCAATTAGACTCCTTCTACACTTAGGACATCAGAAATAGATGACTACATTAGGTTAAAATAATACAGAAATTGTAAATGCAATGAAACGTAATGAAATTAAATATAATACAATAGTTATACATAATAAATGCCACTTTAAAAATGTTTACATATCTTGCATTACTCATCTCATATGTTCAGTTGAAGTTGGAAGTTTACATACACGTAGGCTGGAGTCATTAAAACTCGTTTTTCAACCACTCCACAAATTTCTTGTTTAACAAACTATAGTTTTGGCAAGTCGGTTAGGACATCTACTTTGTGCATGACACAAGTACTTTTTCCAACAATTGTTTACAGACAGATTATTTCATTTATAATTCACTGTATTACCATTCCAGTGGGTCAGAAGTTTACATACACTAAGTTGACTGTGCCTTTAAACAGCTTGGAAAATCCCAGAAAATGATATCATGGCTTTAGAAGCTTCTGATTGGCTAATTGACATCATTTGAGTCAATTGGAGGTGTAGCTGTGGATGTACTTCAAGGCCTACCTTCAAACTCAGTGCCTCTTTGCTTGACATCGTGAGAAAATCAAAAGAAATCAGCCAAGACCTCAGAAAACAAAGTGTAGACCTCCACAAGTCTGGTTCATCCTTGGGAGCAATTTCAAAACGCCTGAAGATACCACGTTCAACTGTACAAACAATAGTACGCAAGTATAAACACCATGGGACCACGCAGCCGTCATACCGCTCAGGAAAGAGATGTGTTCTGTCTCCTAGAGATGAACGTACTTTGGTGCGAAAAGTGCAAATCAATCCCAGAACAACAGCAAAGGACCTTGTGAAGATGCTGGAGGAAACAGGTACAAAAGTATAGTAAAACGAGTCCTATATGGACATAACCTGAAAGGCCGCTCAGCAAGGAAGAAGCCACTGCTCCAAAACAGCCATAAAAAAGTCAGACTACGGATTGCAACTGCACATGGGGACAAAGGTCATACTTTTTGGAGAAATGTCCTCTGGTCTGATTAAACAAAAATAGAACTGTTTGGCCATAATGACCATAGTTATGTTTGGAGGAAAAATGGGAGGCTTGCAAGCCAAAGAACACCATCCCAACCATGAAGCACAGGGGTGGCAGCTTCATGTTGTGGGGGTGCTTTGCTGCAGGAGGGACTGGTGCACTTCACAAAATAGATGGCATCATGAGGTGGGGAAATTATGTGGATATATTGAAGCAACATCTCAAGACATCAGTCAGGAAGTTAAAGCTTGGTCGCAAATGGGTCTTCCAAATGGACAATGACCCCAAGTATACTTCCAAAGTTGTGGCAAAATGGCTTAAGGACAACAAAGTCAAGGTATTGGAGTGGCCATCACAAAGCCCTGACCTCAATCCTATAGAGAATTTGTGGGCAGAACTGAAAAAGTGTGTGCGAGCAAGGAGGCCTACAAACCTGACTCAGTTACACCAGCTCTATCAGGAGGAATGGGACAAAATTCACCCAACTTATTGTGGGAAGCTTGTGGAAGGCTACCTGAAACGTTTGACCCAAGTTAAACAATTTAAAGGCAATGCTACCAAATACTAATTCAATCAAGTTTATTTTATATAGCCCTTCGTACATCAGCTAATATCTCGAAGTGCTGTACAGAAACCCAGCCTAAAACCCCAAACAGCAAGCAATGCAGGTGTAGAAGCACGGTGGCTAGGAAAAACTCCCTAGAAAGGCCAAAACCTAGGAAGAAACCTAGAGAGGAACCAGGCTATGAGGGGTGGCCAGTCCTCTTCTGGCTGTGCCGGGTGGAGATTATAACAGAACTATGCCAAGATGTTCAAAATGTTCATAAGTGACAAGCATGGTCAAATAATAATCATGAATAATTTTCAGTTGGCTTTTCATAGCCGATCATTAAGAGTTGAAAACAGCAGGTCTGGGACAGGTGGCGGTTCCATAACCGCAGGCAGAACAGTTGAAACTGGAATAGCAGCAAGGCCAGGCGGACTGGGGACAGCAAGGAGTCATCATGCCCGGTAGTCCTGACGTATGGTCCTAGGGCTCAGGTCCTCCGAGAGAGAGAAAGAAAGAGAGAAAGAGAAAATTAGAGAGAGCCAAGATTTTCAAAATGTTCATAAATGACAAGCATGGTCAAATAATAATCAGGAATAAATGTCAGTTGGCTTTTCATAGCCGATCATTAAGAGTTGAAAACAGCAGGTCTGGGACAGGTAGGGGTTCCGTAACCGCAGGCAGAACAGTTGAAACTGGAATAGCAGCAAGGCCAGGCGGACTGGGGACAGCAAGGAGTCATCATGCCCGGTAGTCCTGACGTATGGTCCTAGGGCTCAGGTCCTCCGAGAGAGAGAAAGAAAGAGAGAAGGAGAGAATTAGAGAGAGCCAAGATTTTCAAAATGTTCATAAATGACAAGCATGGTCAAATAATAATCAGGAATAAATGTCAGTTGGCTTTTCATAGCCGATCATTAAGAGTTGAAAACAGCAGGTCTGGGACAGGTAGGGGTTCCGTAACCGCAGGCAGAACAGTTGAAACTGGAATAGCAGCAAGGCCAGGCGGACTGGGGACAGCAAGGAGTCATCATGCCCGGTAGTCCTGACGTATGGTCCTAGGGCTCAGGTCCTCCGAGAGAGAGAAAGAAAGAGAGAAGGAGAGAATTAGAGAGAGCCAAGATTTTCAAAATGTTCATAAATGACAAGCATGGTCAAATAATAATCAGGAATAAAAGTCAGTTGGCTTTTCATAGCCGATCATTAAGAGTTGAAAGCAGCAGGTCTGGGACAGGTAGGGGTTCCATAACCGCAGGCAGAGCAGTTGAAACTGGAACAGCAGCAAGGCCAGGTGGACTGGGGACAGCAAGGAGTCATCATGCCTGGTTTGCCGTGACGTATGGTCCTAGGGCTCAGGTTCTCAGAGAGAAAGAAAGAGAGAACGAGAGAATTAGAGAGAGCATACTTAAATTCACACAGGACACTGGATAAGACAGGAGAAGTACTCCAGGTATAACCAACTGACCCTAGCCCCCCGACACATAAACTACTGCAGCATAAATACTGGAGGCTGAGACAGGAGCGGTCAGGAGACACTGTGGCCCCATCCGAAGATACCCCCGGACAGGGCCAAACAGGAAGGATATAACCCCACCCACTTTGCCAAAGCACAGCCCCCGCACCACTAGAGGGATATCTTCAACCACCAACTTACAATCCTGAGACAAGGCCGAGTATAGCCCACAAAGATCTCCACCACAGCACAAACCAAGGGGGGGCGCCAACCCAGACAGGAAGATCACGTCAGTAACTCAACCCACTCAAGTGACGCACCCCTCCTAGGGACGGCATGAAAGAGCACCAGTAAGCCAGTGACTCAGCCCCTGTAATAGGGTTAGAGGCAGAGAATCCCAGTGGAGAGAGGGGAACCGGCCAGGCAGAGACAGCAAGGGCGGTTCGTTGCTCCAGAGCCTTTCCGTTCACCTTCACACTCCTGGGCCAGACTACACTCAATCATATGACCTACTGAAGAGATAAGTCTTCAGTAAAGACTTAAAGGTTGAGACCGAGTCTGCGTCTCTCACATGGGTAGGCAGACCGTTCCATAAAAATTGAGATCTATAGGAGAAAGCCCTGCTTCCCGCTGTTTGCTTAGAAATTCTAGGGACAATTAGGAGGCCTGCGTCTTGTGACCGTAGCGTACGTATAGGTATGTACGGCAGGACCAACTCGGAAAGATAGGTAGGAGCAAGCCCATGTAACGCTTTATAGGTTAACAGTAAAACCTTGAAATCAGCCCTTGCCTTAACAGGAAGCCAGTGTAGGGAAGCTAGCACTGGAGTAATATGATCAAATTTCTTGGTTCTAGTCAGGATTCTAGCAGCCGTATTTAGCACTAACTGAAGTTTATTTAGTGCTTTATCCGGGTAGCCGGAAAGTAGAGCATTGCAGTAGTCTAACCTAGAAGTAACAAATGCATGGATTAATTTTTCTGCATCATTTTTGGACAGAAAATTTCTGATTTTTGCAATGTTACGTAGATGGAAAAAAGCTGTCCTTGAAACAGTCTTGATATGTTCGTCAAAAGAGAGATCAGGGTCAAGAGTAACGCCGAGGTCCTTCACAGTTTTATTTGAGACGACTTTACAACCATCAAGATCAATTGTCAGATTTAACAGAAGATCTCTTTGTTTCTTGGGACCTAGAACAAGCATCTCTGTTTTGTCCGAGTTTAAAAGTAGAAAGTTTTCAGCCATCCACTTCCTTATGTCTGAAACACAGGCTTCTAGCGAGGGCAATTTTGGGGCTTCACCATGTTTCATTGAAATGTACAGCTGTGTGTCATCCGCATAGCAGTGAAAGTTAACATTATGTTTTCGAATAACATCCCCAAGAGGTAAAATATATAGTGAAAACAATAGTGGTCCTAAAACGGAACCTTGAGGAACACCGAAATGTACAGTTGATTTGTCAGAGGACAAACCATTCACAGAGACAAACTGATATCTTTCCGACAGGTAAGATCTAAACCAGGCCAGAACTTGTCCGTGTAGACCAATTTGGGTTTCCAGTCTCTCCAAAAGAATGTGGTGATCGATGGTGTCAAAGGCAGCACTAAGGTCTAGTAGCACGAGGACAGATGCAGAGCCTCGGTCTGACGCCATTAAAAGGTCATTTACCACCTTCACAAGTGCAGTCTCAGTGCTATGATGGGGTCTAAAACCAGACTGAAGCATTTCGTATACATTGTTTGTCTTCAGGAAGGCAGTGAGTTGCTGCGCAACAGCTTTTTCTAAAATTTTTGAGAGGAATGGAAGATTCGATATAGGCCGATAGTTTTTTTATATTTTCCGGGTCAAGGTTTGGCTTTTTCAAGAGAGGCTTTATTACTGCCACTTTTAGTGAGTTTGGTACACATCCGGTGGATAGAGAGCTGTTTATTATGTTCAACATAGGAGGGCCAAGCACAGGAAGCAGCTCTTTCAGTAGTTTAGTAGAAATAGGATCCAGTATGCAGCTTGAAGGTTTAGAGGCCATGATTATTTTCATCATTGTGTCAAGAGATATAGTACTAAAACACTTAAGTGTCTCACCCGATCCCAGGCCCTGGCAGAGCTGTGCAGATCCAGGACAGCTAAGCCCTGGGGGAATACGCAGATTCAAAGAGGAGTCCGTAATTTGCTTTCTAATGGTCATGATCTTTTCCTCAAAGAAGTTCATGAATTTATTACTGCTGAAGTGAAAGCCATCCTCTCTTGGGGAATGCTGCTTTTTAGTTAGCTTTGCAACAGTATCAAAAAGAAATTTTGGATTGTTCTTATTTTCCTCGATTAAGTTGGAAAAGTAGGATGATCGAGCAGCAGTGAGGGCTCTTCGGTACTGCACGGTACTGTCTTTCCAAGCTAGTCGGAAGACTTCCAGTTTGGTGTGGCGCCATTTCCGTTCCAATTTTCTGGAAGCTTGCTTTAAAGCTCGGGTATTTTCTGTATACCAGGGAGCTAGTTTCTTATGACAAATGTTTTTCGTTTTTAGGGGTGCAACTGCATCTAGGGTATTGCGCAAGGTTAAATTGAGTTCCTCAGTTAAGTGGTTAACTGATTTTTGTCCTCTGACGTCCTTGGGTAGGCAGAAGGAGTCTGGAAGGGCATCAAGGAATGTTTGTGTTGTCTGAGAATTTATAGCACGACTTTTGATGCTCCTTGGTTGGGGTCTGAGCAGATTATTTGTTGCGATTGCAAACGTAATAAAATGGTGGTCCGATAGTCCAGGATTATGTGGAAAAACATTAAGATCTACAACATTTATTCCATGGGACAAAACTAGGTCCAGAGTATGACTGTGGCAGTGAGTAGGTCCAGAGACATGTTGGACAAAACCCACTGAGTCGATGATGGCTCCGAAATACTTTTGGAGTGGGTCTGTGGACTTCTCCATATGAATATTAAAATCACCAAAAATTAGAATATGATCTGCTATGACTACAAGGTCTGATAGGAATTCAGGGAACTCAGAGAGGAACGCTGTATATGGCCCAGGAGGCCTGTAAACAGTAGCTATAAAAAGTGATTGAGTAGGCTGCATAGATTTCATGACTAGAAGCTCAAAAGACGAAAACGTCATTTTTTTTTTTGTAAATTGAAATTTGCTATCGTAAATGTTAGCAACACCTCCGCCTTTGCGGGATGCACGGGGGATATGGTCACTAGTGTAACCAGGAGGTGAGGCCTCATTTAACACAGTAAATTCATCAGGCTTAAGCCATGTTTCAGTCAGGCCAATCACATCAAGATTATGATCAGTGATTAGTTCATTGACTATGACTGCCTTTGAAGTGAGGGATCTAACATTAAGTAACCCTATTTTGAGATGTGAGGTATCACGATCTCTTTCAATAATGACAGGAATGGAGGAGGTCTTTATCCTAATGAGATTGCTAAGGCGAACACCGCCATGTTTAGTTTTGCCCAACCTAGGTCGAGGCACAGACACAGTCTCAATGGGGATGGCTGAGCTGACTACACTGACTATGCTAGTGGCAGACTCCACTAAGCTGGCAGGTTGGCTAACAGCCTGCTGCCTGGCCTGCACCCTATTTCATTGTGGAGCTAGAGGAGTTAGAGCCCTGTCTATGTTGGTAGATAAGATGAGAGCACCCCTCCAGCTAGGATGGAGTCCGTCACTCCTCAGCAGGTCAGGCTTGGTCCTGTTTGTGGGTGAGTCCCAGAAAGAGGGCCAATTATCTACAAATTCTATCTTTTGGGAGGGGCAGAAAACAGTTTTCAACCAGCGATTGAGTTGTGAAACTCTGCTGTAGAGCTCGTCACTCCCCCTAACTGGGAGGGGGCCAGAGACAATTACTCGATGCCGACATCTTTTTAGCTGATTTACACGCTGAAGCTATGTTGCACTTGGTGACCTCTGACTGTTTCATCCTAACATCGTTGGTAACAATATCTCTATACTCTCTACACTCGCCAGATTTAGCTTTAGCCAGCACCATCTTTAGATTAGCCTTAACGTCGGTAGCCCTGCCCCCTGGTAAACAGTGTATGATCGCTGGGTGATTCGTTTTAAGTCTAATACTGCGGGTAATGGAGTCGCCAATGACTAGGGTTTTCAATTTGTCAGAGCTAATGGTTGGAGCCTTCGGCGTCTCAGACCCCGTAGCGGGAGGAGTAGAGACAAGAGAAGACTCAGCCTCAGACTCCGACTCGCTACATAATGGGGAAAACCGGTTGAAAGTTTCTGTCGGCTGAATGAGCGACACCAGTTGAGCATTCCAACAGCATTTCCCTCCAGAAGCCATGAGAAAGTTGTCCGGCTGCGGGGACTGTGCGGGGGGATTTATACTAACGTTAGTATCTGTACTTACTGGTGGCACAGACGCTGTTTCTTCCTTTCCTACACTGAAATTACCCTTGCCTAACGATTGCGTCTGAAGCTGGGCTTGCAGCACAGCTATCCTCGCCGTAAGGCGATCGTTCTCCTGTATATTATGAGTACAGCGACTGCAATTAGAAGACATCATGTTAATGTTATTACTTAGCTTCGGCTGTTGAAGGTGCTGACGAACCATGTCCAGATAAAGCGTCCGGAGTGAAAAAGTTGAATGAGGGAAAAAAGTTGCGATGGAAAAACTAAAAATATAAACGGTAATTAAAAAGAAAAAAAAAAACGTAAAGTTGTCAGCTAGCAAAGTAAAGTTGACAACAAAACGCACAGCAACAAAACGCACAGCAACACGTCTGCAAATTCAAGAGGAAGTGACGTGATGGATGTTGTTCAAGTATGACCACAACAGAGAGTTGATCGTTAATTGAGTGTATGTAAACTAAACTGGGAATAAATCATTCTCTCTACTATTATTCTGGCATTTCACATTCTTATAATAAAGTGGTCATCCTAACTGACCTAAGACAGGGAATTTTTACTAGGATTAAATGTCAGGAACTGTGAAAAACGGATTTTAAATGTATTTGGCTAAGGTGCATGTAAACTTCCGACTTCAACTGTATATACTGTATGTCATACCATCTGTTGCATCTTGCCTATTCCGCTCGGTCATCGTTCATCCATATATTTATATGTATATATTCTTATTCCATTCCTTTACTTAGATTTGTGTGTATTAGGTAGTTGTTGTGGAATTGTTCGATTACTTGTTCGATGTTGCTGCACTGTCGGAACTAGAAGCACAAGCATTTCGCTACCCTCGCAATAACATCTGCTAAGCATGTGTATGTGACCAATAATATTTGATTTGATTTAAATGAAGTAAAAGGCTAAAGAAGGTAATTCTGGCCTGATTAAAGGTTAAAAAAAGAAACTAAATAAACAAGTAGACATTTTAAATGTTAATGCTGTACGGAGACTGAGAATACCTTTATGAATCATTAACTAAAAGGTTGGGAGTACCAAGCGCAGTTTATATAATTGATCAATATCATCAGACCTAGGGATGAAGTTACTTTTCATTCCATTAGTGTTTTTTTGTCCACAAATGGTATTTTCATTAGTGGGGTATATACTGTAGTACTGCAGTTTTCAGCCTCCCAAGATCCTCGATCAACAGAGCCGTTGGGATCAATATAGTTTATTTTTATTTTTATAATTCAAATAAAAAATAAATTATTTAACCTTTATTTAATTAGGCAAGTCAGTTAAGAACAGATTCTTATGTACAATGACGGCCTACAACGGACAAACCCGGACGACGCTGGGCCAATTGTGCGCCGTCCTATGGGACTCCCAATCACGGCCGGTTGTGATACAGCCTGGAATCGAACCAGGGTGTCTGTAGTGACGCCTCTAGGACTGATGCAGTGCCTTAGGCCGCTGTCTCCACCCACCGCCCTGTCTCCTTCACCTTCATCTCCCTCTCCATTCCTCCATCCTCCCTCCCGTCATCCAGTGGTGGAAAAAGTACCCAATTGTCACACTTGAGTAAAAGTATAGATAGACTCAAGTAAAAGTGAAAGTCACCCAGTAAAATACTACTTGAGTAAAAGTCTAAAAGTATTTGGTTTTAAATATACTTAAGTCTCAAAAGTAAGTGTAATTGCTAAAATATACTTAAGTATTCAAAAGTAAAAGTATAAATCTTTTCAAAATTCCTAATATGAAGCAAACCAGGCGGCACCATTTTCTTTTCTTTTGAAATGTACCGATAGCCAGGGGCATGCTCCAACATTCAGACGTAATTTAGTCCGCCAGATCAGAGGCAATAGGGATGACCAGAGATGTTCTATCCGGCTAACCATTCAAAATGTAACGACTACTTTTGAGTGTCAGGGAACATGTATGGAGTAAAAACTACATAATTATGTAGTGAAGTAAAATCTAGTGAAGTAAAAATAGTAAAAAAAGATTAATAGTAAAGTAAAATACAGATACCCCCAAAAATTACTTAAGTAGTACTATCAAGTACACCCCTGCCTTCATACTCTTCCTCCCATCCACTCTGCTGCGTCATTCAAGCCATATTCCCCTCTGAGCTCAACCTCCCTTATGATATAACCAACGTCCTCTTCTTTTTCTTTTTCATTACTATACTTTTTGTTTACTATGCTCTCCATCCAATGCTCTACTATCCCCTTTGCGTGACTCCGATCCGGAGAGAGGAGAGCAGTTTGACTTTGACACAGAAAAGCAAGCGTGTCCCCGTGAATCAGAGACTCAGCAGAGCAAGCTCCATGTAGCGACATTTGCATGACTCAGATGGTTTTCTGTTTTGAGAGGGGAGTCACGGGAGCCGATGAACAAATGGTTGCCCCGTTGTCTTTCAACCCTCCAGAGGCTTGGAGTCTCTCAGAGTGACTCGTTGCCAGTCGTAGTTTGTTCCTCACTCAGCTCAGCAGGACTGTTCCTGCCAGAAGATAAAGAGGACAGATGGGAGAGACTGGGCCGGAAAATGGCCGGCTCAGAGGCAGATGGTACAGCGTAGAGCAGTGGTTCTCAAGCTTTTTTGGTCACTATATACCCTGCTTGAAGTCCCAGCTCATGTGCAACCGATCATTAGGCTTATGCACTTCTGGGTTTTTCCAAGTACCCCTTGTGGCAAGGCCAGGTACCCAAGGTTAAGAAACAAAGTCCTCTTCATAATCAAAGAAGATATGTGAGGCGTTTGTTTTTGTCTTTACACTCCATTCCTCTAACAGTCTCGTTAAGCTGGCTGCATAATTGGCTTCCCAATTGGCTTTGTTTGTCTTACACAGCTCTACCTCCACTACACTGCTCTTGTCTTCTTGTGTTTAAAGAAGGGAGGTGTTGTGCTTGTTTTGAAGAAACCTCATCCTCTGCAAATGCAAGAGCCATGTTACAAAGGGCTGCATGTTAAATTACTAATGGGCCAGGGATATACTTGACAAGCGTAAAAGATGCACCTTGACATTTCTGTAATTGGATTTCTCAATAGTTTTCAAGGTAAGACAAAGGGTTGACTTAAAAAACAATTTTGAGATTAAACTTTTTTGTGTAATGGTAAAGTAGTGTGGATTTGCACAGTAAGTGGGGACAACTGAATGAGGTGAACTGACACAGTGCATGAAGTGAATTGACACAGTGAATGAGGTGAACTGACACAGTGAATGAGGTGAACTGACACAGTGAATGAGGTGAACTGACACAGTGAATGAGGTGAACTGACACAGTAAATGAGGTGAACTGACACAGTGAATGAGGTGAACTGACACAGTGAATGAGGTGAACTGACACAGTGAATGAGGTGAACTGACACAGTGAATGAGGTGAACTGACACAGTGAATGAGGTGAATTGACACAGTGAATGAGGTGAACTGACACAGTGAATGAGGTGAATTGACACAGTGAATGAGGTGAATTGACACAGTGAATGAGGTGAATTGACACAGTGAATGAGGTGAACTGACACAGTGAATGAGGTGAACTGACACAGTGAATGGGGTGAACTGACACAGTGCATGGAGTGAACTGACCCTGTAAATGAGGTGAATTGACACAGTGAATGAGGTGAACTGACACAGTAAATGAGGTGAATTGACACAGTGAATGAGGTGAACTGACACAGTGAATGAGGTGAACTGACACAGTGAATGAGGTGAACTGACACAGTAAATGAGGTGAACTGACACAGTGAATGAGGTGAACTGACACAGTGAATGAGGTGAATTGACACAGTGAATGAGGTGAACTGACACAGTGAATGAGGTGAACTGACACAGTGAATGGGGTGAACTGACACAGTGCATGGAGTGAACTGACCCTGTAAATGAGGTGAATTGACACAGTGAATGAGGTGAACTGACACAGTGAATGAGGTGAACTGACACAGTAAATGAGGTGAACTGACACAGTGAATGAGGTGAACTGACACAGTGAATGGGGTGAACTGACACAGTAAATGAGGTGAATTGACACAGTGAATGAGGTGAACTGACACAGTGCATGGAGTGAACTGACCCTGTAAATGAGGTGAATTGACACAGTGAATGAGGTGAACTGACACAGTGAATGAGGTGAACTGACACAGTGAATGAGGTGAACTGACACAGTAAATGAGGTGAATTGACACAGTGAATGAGGTGAATTGACACAGTGAATGAGGTGAACTGACACAGTGAATGGGGTGAACTGACACAGTGAATGAGGTGAACTGACACAGTGAATGAGGTGAACTGACACAGTGAATGGGGTGAACTGACACAGTGAATGGGGTGAACTGACACAGTGAATGGGGTGAACTGACACAGTGAATGGAGTGAACTGACACAGTGAATGGGGGGAACTGCTTCAGTAAATGAGTTAAACTGACACAGTAACTGGGGTGAACTGACACAGTGAATGGGTTAAACTGACACAGTGAATGGGGTGAACTGACACAGTGAATGGGGTGAACTGACACAGTAAATGGGGTGAACTGACACAGTAAATGGGGTGAACTGACACAGTAAATGGGTTAAACTGACACAGTAAATGGGGTGAACTGACACAGTAAATGGGTTAAACTGACACAGTGAATGGGGTGAATTGACACAGTGAATGGGGTGAATTGACACAGTGAATGGGTTAAACTGACACAGTGAATGGGGTGAACTGACACAGTGAATGGGGTGAATTGATACAGTGAATGGAGTGAACTGACACAGTGAATGGGGTGAACTGACACAGTGAATGGGTTAAACTGACACAGTAAATGGGTTAAACTGACACAGTAAATTGCCAAATAATCATAAATTGTGAACTCACTTAGAAGAGGGAGAGAGAGAGAGAGAGAGAGAGAGAGAGAGAGAGAGAGAGAGAGAGACCTTGTTTTCTTTCTGCTTGATAGTGCATTAATTACTTTTCATAAACTCGTCAAACATACGTTTTTATGATGCAATCTGTGTATTTATACGTTTTGACCCTACACTTTGTTTATAATTATGTACGCAAATTTAATTGAGGCATAGAACCCTTTTCTACGAATTTCTTGAGTATCAATGTCGATTTTACACAACTATTGCCATCTTTCTAAAATACTTTAATTCTGGGTCTTACATTAATGGCCTTGTTAAAACACAGAGAACATTATTATCATGTAAGATCCCCCTTGGCCCTTTGCTAACGGATGTATGTGATTTACTTAGCAGAAATATCCCTGAGGATCTCTGGAGACCTCTGAGACCCATCCTTCATGAAAATCACAGGGGATGGCACACACACACACACATACTGTACACACACTTGCATACACACATGCCCACTCATTGGCACGGATGCACACATACACACCTCTTCGTAAGCTATACATGGCATCTGCATATACAGTGCCTCCACACTTGACTTTTTCCACATTTTGTTGTGTTACAGCCTGAATTTAAAAAGGATTCAATTGTCACTGGCCCAAACACAATGCCCCATAATGTTAAAGTGAGATTATGTTTTTAGAAATGTGTGCTAATTAATACAAAAATGAAAAGGTGAAATGTCTTGAGTCAAAGTATTCAATGACTACTTATTCTCTGTACCCCACAAATACAGTTATTCGTAAGGTCCCTCAGTTGAGCAGTACATTTCAAACACAGATTCAACCACAAAGACCAGGGAGGTTTTCCAATGCCTCGCAAAGAAGGACACCTGTTGGTAGATGGGTAAAAAAAAAGCAGACATTGAATATCCCTGGATGTGTAACGATCGTCTGTAGTGGTAGAAGGATCGGACCAAAGCGCAGCGTGGTAAGTGTTCATGTCTTTAATAAAAATCCAAAAACTGAACACAGGAACAAAAACAATAAACGATGACCAAACGAAGCAGTACCGTGTGGCGACAAACACTGACACGGAAGACAAACACCCACAAACCAAAAGACAAAACAGGCTACCTAAATATGGTTCCCAATCAGAGACAATGACAAACACCTGCCTCTGATTGAGAACCATATCAGGCCAAACGACAAACCCAACATAGAAACACAAAACATAGATAACCCACCCAACTCAAGCCCTGACCACACTAAAACAAAGAAAATACAAAAGAACTATGGTCAGAACGTGACAGGATGGTGTATCATACACCGAGTCGCAATGAAGATACAAGGGTCCTTCCTAACTCTGTTCCCGGAGAGGAAGGAAACCGCTCAGGGACTTCACTATGAGGCCAATGGTGACTTGAAAACAGTTAAAGAGTTGAATGGTTGTGACAGGAGAAAACTGAAGATGGATCAATAACATTGTAGTTACTCCACAATACTAACCTAATTGACAGAGTGAAAAGAAGGAAACCTGTACAGAATAAAAATATTTCAAAACATATATCCTGTTTGCAAAGAGGCACTACAGTAAAACTGAAAAAAATGTGGCCAAGAAATGAACTTTATGCTCTGAATAAAAACTGTTATGTTATGTTTGGGGCAAATCCAACACAACACATCACTGAGTACCACTCTTTATATTTTCAAGCATAGTGGTGGCTGCTTCATGTCATGGGTACAGTATGTTTTTTTTGGGGGGGGGGGGGGGTAAAAAGAAATGGAATAGAGATAAGAACAGGCAAACTCCTAAAGGAAACCCTGGATCAGTCTGCTTTCCAACAGACACTGGGGGACAAATTCACCTTCCAGCAGGACAATATCCCGAAACACAAGGCAATGGAGTTGCTAACCTAGACTAAATTTAATGTTCCTGAGTGGCCTAGTTACAATTGTGACTTAAATCGGCTTTAGAATCTATGGCAAGACTTGAAAATATTTGTCTAGTAATGATTAACAACCAACGACAGTGCTTGAAGAATAAAAAAAGAATACTGTGCAAATATTGTACAAGTGTCCAGGTTTGCAAAGCTCTTAGATTACATCTGTAATCGCTGCCAAAAGTGATTCAAACTCAGGGTGTGATAACTTACAGTACCAGTCAAAAGTTTGGACACACCTACTCATTCAAGGGTTTTTCTTTATTTGTACTGTTTTCTACATTGTAGAATAATAATGAAGACATCAAAACTATGAAATAACACATATGGAATCAAGTAGTAACCAAAAAAGTGTTTAACAAATCAAATTATATTTTAGATTTCAGATTCTTCAAAGTAGCCACTCTTTGCACACTCTTGGCATTCTCTCAACAAGCTTCATGAGGTACTCTAGTCACCTGGAAGGCATTTCAATTAACAGGCATGCCTTGTTAAAAGTTAATTTGTGGAATTTCTTTTCTTCTTAATGCGTTCGAGCCAATCAGTTGTGTTGTGACAAGGTAGGGGTGGTATACAGAAGATAGCCCTATTTGGTTAAATTCCATATTATGGCAAGAACAGCTCAAATAAGCAAAGAGAAACAACAGTCCATCATTACTTTAAGACATGAAGGTCAGTCAATGCCTTAATGACAGCTTTGCACACTTGGCATTCTCTCATCCAGCTTCACCTGGAATGCTTTTCCAACAGTCTTGAAGGAGTTCCCACATATGCTGAGCACTTGTTGGCTGCTTTTCCTTCACTCTGCGCTCCAACTCATCCCAACACCATCTCAATTGGGTTGAGGTCAGGTCTTCTGATGCACTACTCCATCACTCTCCTTCTTGATCAAATAGCCCTTACACAGCCTGGAGGTGTGTTGGGTCATTGTCCTGTTGAAAAACAATGATAGTCCCACAGCGCAAAGCAGATGAGATGACGTATTGCTGCAGAATGCTGTGGTAGCGTGCCTTGAATTCTAAATAAATCACTGACATTGTCAACAGCAAAGCAACTCCACACTTCAAGATGGGAACCAGACATGCAGAGATGTATTTTACTAGGCAAGTCAGTTATGATCAAATTCTTATTTTCAATGACGGCCTAGGAACAGTGGGTTAACTGCCTTGTTCAGAACGACAGATGTTTACCTTATCAGCTCTGTATTCAATCTTGCAACCTTCCGGTTACTAGTCCAACGCTTTAACCATTAGGCTACCTGCCGCTCACCTACTCTGTGTCTCACAAAGACACGACGGTTGGAACAAAAAATCTAAAATTTGGACTCATCAGACCAAAGGACAGATTTCCACTTGTATAATGTCCATTGCTCATGTTTCTTGGCCCAAGCAAGTCTCTTATTATTCGGTGTCCTTTAGTAGTCGGTTCTTTGCAGCAATTCGACCATGAAGGCCTGATTCACTCAGTCTCCTCCGAACAGTTGATGTTGAGATGTCTGTTACTTGAACTCTGTGAAGCATTTATTTGGGCTGCAATCTTAGGTGCAGTTAACTCTAATTCACTTGTCCTCTGCAGCAGAGGTAACTCTGGGTCCTCCTTTCCTGTGGCGGTCCTCATGAGAGCCAGTTCCATAGCTCTTGATGGTTTTTGCAACTGCACTTGAAGAAACTTTCAAAGTTTAAAAAAAATGTCTGCATTGACTGACCTTCATGTCTTAAAGTAATGATGGACAGTCGTTTCTCTTTGCTTATTTGAGCTGTTCTTGCCATAATATGGACTTTTACCAAATAGGGCTATCTTCTGTATACCACCCCTACCTTGTCACAACACAACTGATTGGCTCGAACGCATTAAGAAGGAAAGAAATACCTCATGAAGCTTGTTGAGAGAATGCCAAGAGTGTGCAGAGTGGCTACTTTGAAGAATCTCAAATATATTTTGATTTGTTGAACACTTTTTTGGTTGCTACTTGATTCCATATGTTATTTCATAGTTTTGATGTCTTATAGTACAAATAAAGAAAAACCCTGGATGAGTAGGTGTGTCCAAAGTTTTGACTGGTACTGTTTGTAAATGAGATATTTCTATATTTCATTGCCAATAAATTTGCAAACACTTCTAAATGCATGTTTTCACTTTGTCGTTATGGGGTATTGTGTGTAGATGGATGAGGAAAAAATATATATTGAATCCATTTTGAATTCAGGCTGTAAGGCAACAAAATGTGGTCAAGGGGCATGAATACTTTCTGAAAGCACGTTTTGTATACACCTGTCACTATCTCTACCTTTCTCTCACAACCTTATGAATTTCCATATTTAAATTATCCCAGAGCTTTTCTATATGGAACTCTCAATAACCCTCCCTCCACTACAAGAGAGAGGGATATTCTATCACTTCTCTCCTCATACCTCAGTGCTCGAGTGGGAATGAGTGAGCAACAAACAAAGGGGGTTAGAAAGAGAGGAGGGTTGGAGGTGGTTGGTCCCATGGGAGGTCCCCTCCTCCCCCTCCTCCTGTCATCTCCTCCTCTTCTCTCTCTCTCTCTCCCAGAGCCTGTTGAAGCTGCAGATGAAAAGCCCTGAGCAGATAATTAGTCTGCAGTGGCACTGCCTTAGCTTTGTCTCTCATCCTCCTCTCCTGGTGTGTTCCTGTGTCGCTAAGCTGTGTAGTCCGTACGGTTTCATGTTGAGTTTATGACTGGGTTGTTTGTTTCATGTTTTGTAATGACTTGTTAGCGGGTTAGTTTACATTTGGGACTATTTCTGTTAGTCGGTAATGAGTTGCTTATGTTCTCTGCTGGTATTCAGAATCATGGACTTTGTCTAGAAAACCCCTCAAATTGACCTTACAGCAGCAGATGCCCGTGACCATAGATGATTCAATTAATAATCAAATACTTGAGATTTGAAAGCACCCCCCCCCCCCCAAAAAAATGATCTGAAAGAATCTAGGTTGAGAAGTTCCCACGAGCTCTGAGCGCTCTGCATCTAACTTTTTCAAGTCGCGCGTCAGATCTTCAGAGGGAGAAACGAAGCATTTGAAACAAATAGTATTTTAAAGCGACCTAGATTCTCCTGCTGCCTGCCTGCACGAAGTGCGTGAGTCAAACACAGGAGAGAGGAACATCACAGAGTCAAAATGCCACTTCTTATTACCGCCATATAGGCTTCCTGCTATCCCACGTTTACTTCCTCCCTCCCACAATGCTTTTAGCCGCGCCACTGGTTAGGTACATCACAGTACCTCTCATGTATGCTGTACTGTATATTAATGCATCGATGTTGTACATATACCATAGTCAGAAAGACACGCGAGGCGCTACCTCCACTCACGGCTATAGTTCTCACTCTGTAACAGTGAACATAATGCTGCCATGCATATGGAACTGACAGACTCCCACAGCTAAATCCTACATGTTTACTATAGCCAGGTATCCCCAAGCATTTGAAATCTCCCACATTTTATTGTTTTCAAATTTGAATGAATCCTTTGGAAGTCAGCAGGTTTAGTACATACATTTTCTTGGGGGGGATAACTTGCAATATAATATCACCATATGCTAGCGCAGAACAGGATGTAATGTAGCTAGCTATATGTCGACATTTTATCAAGATGAAACTGACATTTTCTCCGACTCCATCATAACATCAGGTTATTGCTATAGGGAGAATGGCACAAGGCTAAATCCATGACCCGTCTAACAGCAGAACACATTAAGGAAGCAGAGAGAGAGACAGAGCAGAAGCAGAGACCTTCCACTCATAAATCAGGCAAGAGTCCCTAAAGGGGAAGAAAGTCAGCTCAGATGAAATGAAATGCTAAACCTATAAGGCTAACAGAGGGAACGTGCTGACCTAGACAGGTAAAAAAAGAAAGGCAAAGAAAAGGCAAAGCCGCCATGATGAATTTAGCTTCTGGTCAATACATTGCTATACAATACATCGTAAATTGCTGATTCTCTGTTTTATTCTCTGGGCTTCGACAACCGGTGAAAAATTCAAGTCTGATGTAGGATCGGAAGATCAGAGGATCTGGCTTTGGGCCAGAAGGACCTGTTAGGGACCAGTTTACTGGCCCATTGTACAGGCAGTAGGTTGCCATTTCTCATTTTACCATTCCTAAGGCATAAAGGGGCCTATCCTGCTGATATACTGTATATCCTATCCATTCTTTATCTCTCTCGCTCTCTCTCTCTTTTCCTCTTTCTCTCTCTTTTGCTCTCTTCATCTCCCTCTCTCCTTCTCTCCCCTAAAGGAGGAGAGTGTGATGAAAACTAAAGAGGTGACAGAGGGAAAGAAAAGAAGGGATGAAGAGAAGAGGTAGCTCTAGGGATAAAAATCTCTCAGCCACACTTAAGGCATCGCAGCGGATGCGTGTCAGGAATCACAAGCAGCCATAACACCCTGCCTAGGACCACATACGCACTGAGACACACACTGAGACAGAGACAAACTTACACACACACACAGACAGACACAGAAACGTAATTGTTATCTATTGCAGTATAACGTTTTTAGTGTCAGAATGTTATGGAATAACCCTTCATTTGACTAATTGGAGGATGATAATAAGTCATAGATCAGATGTGTGGGGAGTCAGCCCACTCCTCCTCGCTTGTATCCTCATTCCTTTGATTGACTTAATTCCGTCTAGTCTACACGATTCCACAGAATCTCTCAGTATACAATGCAGTGGACATGATAACGCCAGTCCAGTCTACCGACCAAAAACCTCCACTATAACACACTCCAACACACTGCCATATTACACACTCCATTTGCTGAGATGCTTAAGACGACATCCAATAAGATGCTAGATAAACTCCCAGATGGGTGTAACAGGCTCAGTGCGTCTCCATGCTGTGGCATAATGGAATGGCCAATAATTGATGTGGATCAGTGTGTATGTGTGTGCACATGCGCGTGAGTGCGTGCACGTGCTTCTGTCGATCGCTTTATTTAGGATCAATTGACCATTCAGTCGGCTACTATTGGTCACCAGTCTGGGCTAATTCCCATGTTGTCATACAGACTGCCATTCATTAGATATATTGCTGATGCTGTGCTGTGGGGTAGCCAGGCCAAAGTCTGTTACCCAATGGGAGAGGAGGAAATCAGAGACAATGCAGTGACCATCACCATCCCTTTGGTCCAAGGTTTATATTTTCATTACAATAAGAAAGATAACCACACACAGTTGAATGCTCACGCGGTTCTATTTTGCAGTGTTTCGACTCTGAGGGCTAGGTTTTCATTAAGCCATCCAACCATTCAGTCTGGGAAGGGGACTCTTGCAGGTGTATGGATATTGTGGTTATTGGTTTCAGGTCTACTGTTTTCATTACCGCTCATTTTATTGAACTTTGCCACTCAGCAATGATTCTCTCAATCCCAGGTGCTGAATAATTGACTAGAAAAGAAAACATATACTATAAATCAAATCAAACTTTATTTGTCGCATGTGCCGAATACAAAAAGTGTAGACTTTACAGTGAAATGCTTACTTACAAGCCCTTAACCAACAGTGCAGTTGTCACGTTCGTCGTAGTGAGGAGACCAAGGCGCAGCGTGATTTGAATACATTCTTCTTTTATTAACGAAGAACACTTAAACAAACTAACAAAACAACAAAACGAACATGACGCTAATCAAACGAGTGCTGACATGCAACTACACATACACAATAACCCACAAAACCTAAATGGAAAATGGCAACCTAAATAGGATCCCCAATCAGAGACAACGATAAACAGCTGCCTCTGATTGGGAACCAATTCAGGCCACCATAGACCTACAATAACCTAGACTTACAAAAAACCCATAGATCTACAAAAAACACTAGACAACACCAAAAACGCATACCCACCCACGTCACACCCTGACCTGACCAAAATAATATAGAAAACATATATAACTAAGGTCAGGGCGTGACAGCAGTTCAAGAAGAAGAAAATATTTACCAAGTAGACGAAAGTAAAAAGTAATAATAAAAAGTAACGCAATAAGAATAACGAGGCTATATACAGGGGCACCAGTACCGAGTCAGTGTACAGGGGTACAGGCTAGTTGAGGTAATCTGTACATGTAGGTGGGGGCGAAGTGACTATGCATAGGTAACAAACAAACAGCGAGTAGCAGCAGTGTACAAAAAGGGGGGGGGGGTCAATGTAAATTGTCCAGTGGCGATTTTACGAATTGTTCAGCAGTCTTATGGGTTGGGGGTAGAAGCTGTTGAGGAGCCTTTTGGTGCTAGACTTGGCGCTCCGGTACCGCTTGCCATGCGGTAGCAGAGAAAACAGTCTATAACTTGGGTGACTGGAGTCTCTGACAATTTTATGGGCAGGGAGCTTGGCCCCAGTGATGTACTGGGCTGTTCGCAGTTGCCATACCAGGAGGTGATGCTTTCGATGGTGCAGCTGTAGAACATTTTGAAGATCTGGGGACCCATGCCAAATCTTTTCAGTCTCCTGAGGGGGAAAAGGTTTTGTCATGCCCTCTTCACGACTGTCTTGGTATGTTTGGACCATGCTAGTTTGTTGGTGATGTGGACACCAAGGAACTTGAAACTCTCGACCCGCTCCACTACAACCCCGTTGATGTTAATGGGGGCCTGTTCGGCCCGCCTTTTCCTGTAGTCCACAATCATTCAGAAATCCACAGCAGCGTATCACTTAGAATGCATGCCCATACTTTGTTATTTCTAAGTGCTACACCAGTATGGACATAGGAACAGATATAACAGGGAGATCACACAGTCTTAAATGAAAAGGCTTTCTACAGCATCTCGGGCGTCTCCAGCAAACAGACCGAACCTGACCCACAGACCTGCATCCAGCTAACAGCACAGATACAACAGTTGTGCTGCGCTGTAAGGCAGGTTAAAGAGGCAAAGCAGGATCTGCGGATGGAGATGAACCGCATGAAGGAGGAACTTGTCAGGAGAGAGCAGTAGAGCCAGTCCCTGGAGAGACAAGTGGAAGAGATGAGGATCATCGTCCTCTCCACCCTGAAGACAGACATCCACACACACACACACCACACACACACTACTGGCACACAAACCAACAACCTCTTCAAAACACACACCATTCCTGACACTAACAATCATACAAACATCACACATACCACTGACACGTATTCAACACCCTGTATTGACAACCACACACCCAACATCCCCAGCACTAACACATATACTCAACCCCTGCCCCATGGAGAGCATTATTAGCATGTAGCTCTTAGGGATAATAAAACATGTGTATGCATGCCAGCAAAGCCACTACACAACACAACACTAAACAATACATGAATTGCACTGTAACGGTGAGCAGGGCCCACAAACTGTTAGGGCCGACATAAAGCAGTCCCAACAGCAGAGATTTCTTTCCAGCACCATGGAGTGAATCCTTACCACCGCTACACCTGACTATCAGCGGAGCCTTGTCTGGCAGCGAAACAGTTCATTCAGCCTCATTTACTGCCTTTTAAAAAAACCATAGCTGATATGGCTGACTTGCTTAAATAAATGTGGTTTCTACTGACAACTGAGATGTACAAACCTTGGCATAAAGGAATGATGAGCGGATAAGAGGCCGTCTGTCATTTTGATTAAGACATTAATGAGCGCGTTAAGACGGACGTAGTCAATTTAACTATTTGTTCGGCACTACATCAAGTCAGAACCATAGGTTAAATAAAGGGGGCATATAAGCAGACAATGAAAGCTCTTACAGTTTTCGATGATTACATTTCTTTAAAACAGGCTATAGGCTACATGTGCACCAACAAGTCAGAACAGTAGGCTAAGTTATGAGGGGGGAATGGGAACCCAATTATTTGGGTGAGGCACATGGGCTACTAACAGCTTACTACACAACATACACTTAGTATTACTTTCTTAGCTACAGTATAAATATCTCCCTGGCATATTACATCATTTATGCAGCGTCATACTAGACATTTTTGGACTCACCTTGTTGTTCTGTGCTCACTTGAACAGGAAGGTGGTGCGGCGGTCCTTCTTGTGGGCAAATTTTGTCATCAAACTTTGTCATTATTAAAGTCTGGCATTTTCTGGATTTATGGTGCTTTCAATACAACTGGGAACTCGTAAAAAAAAACAAGGTTGAATCATGACGTCAGTGATCTTCAGGTCGGAGCTCTAGAAAGAGGCCCGAGTTCCCGACTTGGAATTCCGAGTTGGATGACCGTTCAAAACGTATTTTCCCAGTCGGAGCTCGTTTTAAAAATAAAAGGATTTGCCAGTAGATTGTCGACTTGATTCATGATGATGACTGCTTGCCTAGCTTGCTAGCAAAGATTTTGAAAGTATGATGTTGACATGATCAGTCCAATCAAAGCTACAGTAGATATGACGTGATTTGACATAATTTTATCTGTGGCCAATGACCTTGAGCCTTCTTGGATGGGCACTTCAAATGTAAATCTATGGCAGCACCCAAGAGGCTTGACAGAAGTGACAGAACACTGAGCCAATTACGGTGCAACTAGAGAACATTACCAACCCCTACACTCTGTATTTTCCATTGACTGCCCTACCATCACAGATAGCACTGAGCTAGCCTGAAATACCTGCATGTTTGCAAACTGATATGTGACACGTATTCATTCATTCTAACCTGAATGACGGGTCACCACTGATCACTCCAGACACCCACAACAGCAGCACACAGCCAGAGCAGCGGACAGAGGACAACATGTGTGACTCCAACTGCAAATACCTTGATGGAAGACTGCTCAGTGACTTTCAACGTGGCACCTTCATAGGATGCCAACTTTCCATCAAGTCAGTTCCTCAAATTTCTGCCCCGCTAGAGATGCCCCGGTCAACTGTAAGTGCTGTTATTGTGAGGTGAAAACATCTAGGAGCTCTAACAGCTCAGCCGCGAAGTGGTAGGCCACACAAGCTCATAGAACAGGACCGCTGTCCTCACTACCGAGTTCCAAACTGCTTCTGGAAGGAATGTCAGCACAAAAACTGTTCTTCGGGAGCTTCTTGAAATGGGTTTCCATGGCCGAGCAGCCGCACACAAGCCTAAGATCACCATGCGCAAATCCAAGCATAAGCTGGAATGGTGTAAAGCTCACCCCCATTGGACTCTGGAGCAGTGGAAATGATGAATCACGCTTCACCATCTGGCAGTCCGACAGACGAATCTGGGTTTTGTGAATGCCAGAAGAGCGCTACCTGCCCCAATGCATAGTGCCAGATGTAAAGTTTGGTGTAGGAGGAATAATGGTCTGGGGCTGTTTTCCGTGGTTCGGGCCCCTTAGTTCCAGTGAAAATAAATCTTAACGCTACAGCATACAATGACATTCTAGACGATTCTGTACTTCCAACTTTAATGGTTGTAGCAGTAGTCTTTATTAGTTGTATTAGTGTTATAGCAGTATTTTGTATTAGTTATATTTGTAGTTTTAGCAGTAGTTTTTATTAGTTATATTAGTAGTTGTAGCAGTATTTTGTATTAGTTATATTAGTTGTTGTAGCAGTAGTTTTTATTAGTTATATTAGTAGTTGTAGCAGTAGTTTTTATTAGTTATATTAGTAGTTGTAGCAGTAGTTTTTATTAGTTATATTAGTAGTTGTAGCTGTATTTGGTATTAGTTATATTAGTAGTTGTTGCAGTAGATTTTATTAGTTGTATTAGTAGTTGTGGCAGTATTTTTTATTAGTTGTATTCGTAGTTCTAGCAGTAGTTATATTAGTTGTATAAGTAGTTGCAGCAATAGTATGTATTAGTTGTAGGCCTACTAGTAGTTTTTTATACTGTTAATGTATGTTTCTTATTTGTATTATTATTATGTCATTGTTATTATTATTAATATTATCATTAGATAGTAGTTACCATTGTTAGGTTGTAAATAAATAGAGTAAAAAACTCACGGACGCTTATTAAAGCTCAAACCAAGCTCAGACCCCGCTGGGTCATTCAGCTGCATAAGACAAGGAACATATTCAAACAAGCACTGGTATTTAGCCCTTTCTCCTATACTGAGCCCCTCCTTACACATCTGAACAGCCAATACACCTCTGTGGCTATCCAGAACTTTAGTGAAAACTGTTCTTTCTCACTTCATCTGACCTGACCTCAGCCCCACATTCCTCACTCCTCCCCGTAGGATCCCTGACGTCGAACAATAACATGTTCTGACAGTATTTACACGTCCTGCCTTCCTCTCTCTCCCGCTGCGATATGATTAAGGATGTTTGAGGTTTAAAGGTCGAAACCCATCACCATATTATTCTTGTTCATTTTTTATTAACATTTTTTATTTACACTCTTGAAAACAAGAGGTTTCATCCAGCAAAATTTCAAATAAATAAATAAACAGACATCCTGTTATGACACATCGCGTATTGTACACCATCTCCACTTCCTGCTTGGCCAAACATATGTGCTCATCCCGAATATGAGGAAAAGGGAGAGTAATCAATGGTGACAAGCCTGATAAGGCTAACACCTGGTACCACCTGGGAGCTGCTCCATATAATCCAGTTTAGCCTACCCATCCTCTCGTAATCAGGGAGGGAACCAATAACAGTTATCTCTAACCATAACATATTGTAGAGGGGTTGGGTTAAATGCGGAAGACACATTTCGGATAAATGCATTCAGTTTCCCCATTCCCTATTGACAGGTTTTGTAAACGATTCTAGCCTCTGGAAATAATTGCTGTTTGTTACTAGAGGAGATATGGCAGGTGTGGTAAAAACGGTTTCAATCAGAATGATTTGTTTTAATAAACAGAGCAGGTGAGGGTATATCCATGGAAACCGTTCGTGAGGCTCTCTCTCTAGTGAGGGGGAAATGTTCTTTCGCTTGCGTCTTTGCTGTCTCTAATGTCAACTTCACCTCTCTACGTCTTGATTTGATTTAATGTGGCAAATAGACACGAGAAATTGCATCAAATACATTTGTGGGTGGAGGTAGTAGTGTGTGTTTAAAGGCACTTCCATTACAATCACCTCCTTGGATTGTGAAAACATCAGGTTGAACAATGGCAAGACCAACGGAAGAGACAAATTAGCTCATTCCAAACCTATTGATCTGTGAAGCTATTGATCTGTAAACCTATTGATCTGTAACATAACCATTTTAGCAGGATAACTCTATTGAACTTACAAAATGGTGCCATTTCCCAGCATCCCTGGTGAGTTCCAACCATCCTCTACTCATGTCTCGATACGTGTGGCTTGACTATAATGTAATCTAGATATGATATTCTTAGTCACAAGGGAAAAACACAACACTCTCAAATGTGAATATGTTTCATGTAGAATCTATTATAATTCATTTTCTCACTAGACCCGTTTCTCCCTTTCAAGAGCTCTATCCTGTCCGTGTTGCTTTCTTGAGCATGGGTAATGAGCAAAAGGCAGAGAGGCCCACTCTGATTGTTCTCACTGCTTTGATGTGAAAGCATCGGTCTCTCCGTTGGCAGGCCTTGTTTCAAATCGCATGTGGTTTTCGGAGGTTGTGAAATGCATCTTACATCGCCCATTTGAATTTTTTAAAAGATCAAGACTACGCCATTTATTATGCAAGCACTTTGAATAACCCAAGAATAAAGAAGCGGGGAGAGAGAGAGCGAGAGAGAGAGAGAGCAGCTATAAATATGATTCTATAATTTATTATAAATAACACGGCTCAGTTGTTGAATGCCTCCCTGTCAAAATCGTGAAGTTTGCCCCGGCTTATGAAAAATACATAGAATTACAACTCAATTCCCTTTTCAGGTCTCCAGAATTGCTATTATACGTAATGTTTTCCCTGTTATTTCCGTTGCCCTGTTATTAATGGGTCATAATCATATTAAAGTGAGACACTCTGGACATGGACATGTGTTTGACTGCAACCAAGTGACCTGTAATGTAAAGAGAGGGTGTTCTCTCTCTCTCTCTCTCTCTCTCTCTCTCTCTCTCTCTCTCTCTCTCTCTCTCTCTCTCTCTCTCTCTCTCTCTCTCTCTCTCTCTCTCTCTCTCTCTCTCTCTCTCTGTTCTCTCCTCGGCCGGGGGCTGTGGTTTCAGACTGAGTGTGTGAGACATGCTTCATCCTGTTGTCCCAGAGTTGGTTATTAATTAATAAAACCTTGTCTAGTGCTTACCTGGTTCCTAGACAAAACGTGGCTGCTCTACAAGGAATAAAGGACCATTGTTTGTTCCATGTGCCAAACTACGACAATGCAATTACATTGTTTATAATAATGGAAATTACATACTTATCACACACACACACACACACACACACACACACACACACACACACACACACACACACACACACACACACACACACACACACACACACACACACACACACACACACACACACACACACACACATACACACACACACACACACACACACACACACACGCACACACACACACAGAAACACACACATACACACACACACACACACACACACACACACACACACACACACACACACACACACACACACACACACACACACACACACACACACACACACACACACACACACACACACACACACACACACACACACACACACACACACACCATTTGGAGTGGAGTAACTGCCTTCCCTAGTATATCATTGTTGAGAATGTCAGCCGGTTGGTTGGTAGCTGTCATCAGCTCCATGATCGGGCTCTGTGACCTCGCTATTACGCCTTTCACAGTGGGGTTAAGAGGAAAATGTCTCCATTTGGGATCAGTTACGGCTCAGTTGATCGTGGATGGTCAGGTTTGATCGGTGCTGGGGAAAGGTCAAAGGTTTTCCTCACAGGACTTTAAAGAAGACTCATATAACTGGCCTTGTAATGTGTGTGTCCCAGATTGATTATGTCAACTTTGGGTCCTATATCCCTTACATTACATTGGTTGTTGGAGTTTGACGACCTTTTTCAGGCGAGTTCTAAGAAAACCAGTTCTCAGAAAGTCTCAAGAAAATAGCAGTTTATTTCAAAAGGCTTCTTCTACTGCCGTATGCCTTGGAGCTGATACCTACCCAAGATGGATTGTAGAAAGAGCATGTATGCTGTGTGTAATGCTCTGATGAGACAGAGAGAAATGCATTGCTGTGCACTGTGGGGAAATCAAATGCACCATGAAGAATAGCTTTGGTGGAAAGCTAGCTACCACCTGCAGCTGAGCTGTAGCACAGTGGTAATGATGAGCGCTTCATGTCTCCCAGCTCTGCTAACCAAGATGCAGTCATTCTTATTTCTATCTGGTGCCCGGCTCCATCTGTGCTCCTATTGGCTGACTAGATTAACTTGAGGCCCATGTGACACTCTCCTATCTAGGAGAAAGGATGGCAAAGGGTGCATGCACACGCACACACATTCTCTCCCACGCTCACACACACATATTTGTGTGGAGATTGAATTAACCTGAATAATGAAATTGAAAATAGGCCACCCTCAACTCAGAGAGAGAGAGAGAGAGAGAGAGAGAGTGAGAGACCTTTATTAAACTCACAAATTGACTTGAGACTGTATTGGATGAGACACGCGTTTCTCTGTCGCGCCTGTTTTCAGTGATCTGGACGTGTTAGTCTGTGTTCAGTGATCTGGACGTGTTAGTCTGTGTTCAGTGATCTGGACGTGTTAGTCTGTTTTCAGTGATCTGGACGTGTTAGTCAGTTTTCAGTGATCTGGACGTGTTAGTCTGTGTTCAGTGATCTGGACGTGTTAGTCTGTGTTCAGTGATCTGGACGTGTTAGTCTGTGTTCAGTGACCTGGACGTGTTAGTCTGTGTTCAGTGATCTGGACGTGTTAGTCTGTGTTCAGTGACCTGGACGTGTTAGTCTGTGTTCAGTGATCTGGACGTGTTAGTCTGTGTTCAGTGATCTGGACGTGTTAGTCAGTTTTCAGTGATCTGGACGTGTTAGTCTGTTTTCAGTGATCTGGACGTGTTAGGCTGTGTTCAGTGACCTGGACGTGTTAGTCTGTGTTCAGTGACCTGGACGTGTTAGTCTGTTTTCAGTGATATGGACGTGTTAGTCTGTGTTCAGTGATCTGGACGTGTTAGTCTGTGTTCAGTGATCTGGACGTGTTAGTCAGTTTTCAGTGATCTGGACGTGTTAGTCTGTTTTCAGTGATCTGGACGTGTTAGGCTGTGTTCAGTGACCTGGACGTGTTAGTCTGTTTTCAGTGACCTGGACGTGTTAGTCTGTTTTCAGTGATATGGACGTGTTAGTCTGTGTTCAGTGATCTGGACGTGTTAGTCTGTGTTCAGTGATCTGGACGTGTTAGTCAGTTTTCAGTGATCTGGACGTGTTAGTCTGTTTTCAGTGATCTGGACGTGTTAGTCTGTGTTCAGTGATCTGGACGTGTTAGTCTGTTTTCAGTGATCTGGACGTGTTAGTCTGTGTTCAGTGATCTGGACGTGTTAGTCTGTTTTCAGTGACCTGGACGTGTTAGTCTGTTTTCAGTGATCTGGACGTGTTAGTCTGTTTCAGTGATCTGGACGTGTTAGTCTGTTTTCAGTGATCTGGACGTGTTAGTCTGTGTTCAGTGATCTGGACGTGTTAGTCTGTTTTCAGTGACCTGGACGTGTTAGTCTGTTTTCAGTGATCTGGACGTGTTAGTCTGTGTTCAGTGATCTGGACGTGTTAGTCTGTTTTCAGTGATCTGGACGTGTTAGTCTGTGTTCAGTGATCTGGACGTGTTAGTCTGTTTTCAGTGATCTGGACGTGTTAGTCTGTGTTCAGTGACCTGGACGTGTTAGTCAGTGTTCAGTGATCTGGACGTGTTAGTCTGTGTTCAGTGATCTGGACGTGTTAGTCTGTTTTCAGTGATCTGGACGTGTTAGTCTGTGTTCAGTGATGTGAACGTATTAGTCTGTGTTCAGTGATCTGGACGTGTTAGTCTGTTTTCAGTGATTTGGACGTGTTAGTCTGTGTTCAGTGATCTGGATGTGTTAGTCTGTTTTCAGTGATCTGGACGTGTTAGTCTGTGTTCAGTGATCTGGACGTGTTAGTCTGTGTTTAGTGATGTGAACGTGTTAGTCTGTGTTCAGTGATCTGGACGTGTTAGTCTGTTTTCAGTGATCTGGACGTGTTAGTCTGTGTTCAGTGATCTGGACGTGTTAGTCTGTGTTCAGTGATCTGGACGTGTTAGTCTGTTTTCAGTGATATGGACGTGTTAGTCTGTTTTCAGTGATCTGGACGTGTTAGTCTGTGTTCAGTGATCTGGACGTGTTAGTCTGTGTTCAGTGATCTGGACGTGTTAGTCTGTTTTCAGTGATCTGGACGTGTTAGTCTGTTTTCAGTGATCTGGACGTGTTAGTCTGTGTTCAGTGATCTGGACGTGTTAGTCTGTTTTCAGTGACCTGGACGTGTTAGTCTTTGTTCAGTAATCTGGACGTGTTAGTCTGTTTTCAGTGATCTGGACGTGTTAGTCTGTGTTCAGTGATCTGGACGTGTTAGTCTGTTTTCAGTGATCTGGACGTGTTAGTCTGTGTTCAGTGATCTGGACGTGTTAGTCTGTGTTCAGTGATCTGGACGTGTTAGTCTGTGTTCAGTGATCTGGACATGTTAGTCTGTTTTCAGTGATCTGGACGTGTTAGTCTGTGTTCAGTGATCTGGACGTGTTAGTCTGTTTTCAGTGATCTGGAAGTGTTAGTCTGTGTTCAGTGATCTGGACGTGTTAGTCTGTTTTCAGTGACCTGGACGTGTTAGTCTTTTTTCAGTGATCTGGACGTGTTAGTCTGTTTCAGTGATCTGGACGTGTTAGTCTGTTTTCAGTGATCTGGACGTGTTAGTCTGTGTTCAGTGATCTGGACGTGTTAGTCTGTTTTCAGTGACCTGGACGTGTTAGTCTGTTTTCAGTGATCTGGACGTGTTAGTCTGTGTTCAGTGATCTGGACGTGTTAGTCTGTTTTCAGTGATCTGGACGTGTTAGTATGTGTTCAGTGATCTGGACGTGTTAGTCTGTTTTCAGTGATCTGGACGTGTTAGTCTGTGTTCAGTGACCTGGACGTGTTAGTCAGTGTTCAGTGATCTGGACGTGTTAGTCTGTGTTCAGTGATCTGGACGTGTTAGTCTGTTTTCAGTGATCTGGACGTGTTAGTCTGTTTTCAGTGATCTGGACGTGTTAGTCTGTGTTCAGTGATGTGAACGTATTAGTCTGTGTTCAGTGATCTGGACGTGTTAGTCTGTTTTCAGTGATTTGGACGTGTTAGTCTGTGTTCAGTGATCTGGACGTGTTAGTCTGTGTTTAGTGATGTGAACGTGTTAGTCTGTGTTCAGTGATCTGGACGTGTTAGTCTGTTTTCAGTGATCTGGACGTGTTAGTCTGTGTTCAGTGATCTGGACGTGTTAGTCTGTGTTCAGTGATCTGGACGTGTTAGTCTGTTTTCAGTGATATGGACGTGTTAGTCTGTTTTCAGTGATCTGGACGTGTTAGTCTGTGTTCAGTGATCTGGACGTGTTAGTCTGTGTTCAGTGATCTGGACGTGTTAGTCTGTTTTCAGTGATCTGGACGTGTTAGTCTGTTTTCAGTGATCTGGACGTGTTAGTCTGTGTTCAGTGATCTGGACGTGTTAGTCTGTTTTCAGTGACCTGGACGTGTTAGTCTTTGTTCAGTAATCTGGACGTGTTAGTCTGTTTTCAGTGATCTGGACGTGTTAGTCTGTGTTCAGTGATCTGGACGTGTTAGTCTGTTTTCAGTGATCTGGACGTGTTAGTCTGTGTTCAGTGATCTGGACGTGTTAGTCTGTGTTCAGTGATCTGGACGTGTTAGTCTGTGTTCAGTGATCTGGACGTGTTAGTCTGTGTTCAGTGATCTGGACGTGTTAGTCTGTGTTCAGTGATCTGGACGTGTTAGTCTGTTTTCAGTGATCTGGAAGTGTTAGTCTGTGTTCAGTGATCTGGACGTGTTAGTCTGTTTTCAGTGACCTGGACGTGTTAGTCTGTTTTCAGTGATCTGGACGTGTTAGTCTGTTTCAGTGATCTGGACGTGTTAGTCTGTTTTCAGTGATCTGGACGTGTTAGTCTGTGTTCAGTGATCTGGACGTGTTAGTCTGTTTTCAGTGACCTGGACGTGTTAGTCTGTTTTCAGTGATCTGGACGTGTTAGTCTGTGTTCAGTGATCTGGACGTGTTAGTCTGTTTTCAGTGATCTGGACGTGTTAGTCTGTGTTCAGTGATCTGGACGTGTTAGTCTGTTTTCAGTGATCTGGACGTGTTAGTCTGTGTTCAGTGACCTGGACGTGTTAGTCAGTGTTCAGTGATCTGGACGTGTTAGTCTGTGTTCAGTGATCTGGACGTGTTAGTCTGTTTTCAGTGATCTGGACGTGTTAGTCTGTTTTCAGTGATCTGGACGTGTTAGTCTGTGTTCAGTGATGTGAACGTATTAGTCTGTGTTCAGTGATCTGGACGTGTTAGTCTGTTTTCAGTGATTTGGACGTGTTAGTCTGTGTTCAGTGATCTGGACGTGTTAGTCTGTTTTCAGTGATCTGGACGTGTTAGTCTGTGTTCAGTGATCTGGACGTGTTAGTCTGTGTTCAGTGATCTGGACGTGTTAGTCTGTTTTCAGTGATATGGACGTGTTAGTCTGTTTTCAGTGATCTGGACGTGTTAGTCTGTGTTCAGTGATCTGGACGTGTTAGTCTGTGTTCAGTGATCTGGACGTGTTAGTCTGTTTTCAGTGATCTGGACGTGTTAGTCTGTTTTCAGTGATCTGGACGTGTTAGTCTGTGTTCAGTGATCTGGACGTGTTAGTCTGTTTTCAGTGACCTGGACGTGTTAGTCTTTGTTCAGTAATCTGGACGTGTTAGTCTGTTGTCAGTGATCTGGACGTGTTAGTCTGTGTTCAGTGATCTGGACGTGTTAGTCTGTTTTCAGTGATCTGGACGTGTTAGTCTGTGTTCAGTGATCTGGACGTGTTAGTCTGTGTTCAGTGATCTGGACGTGTTAGTCTGTGTTCAGTGATCTGGACGTGTTAGTCTGTGTTCAGTGATCTGGACGTGTTAGTCTGTGTTCAGTGATCTGGACGTGTTAGTCTGTGTTCAGTGATCTGGACGTGTTAGTCTGTGTTCAGTGATCTGGACGTGTTAGTCTGTGTTCAGTGATCTGGACGTGTTAGTCTGTTTTCAGTGATCTGGAAGTGTTAGTCTGTGTTCAGTGATCTGGACGTGTTAGTCTGTTTTCAGTGACCTGGACGTGTTAGTCTGTTTTCAGTGATCTGGACGTGTTAGTCTGTTTCAGTGATCTGGACGTGTTAGTCTGTTTTCAGTGATCTGGACGTGTTAGTCTGTGTTCAGTGATCTGGACGTGTTAGTCTGTTTTCAGTGACCTGGACGTGTTAGTCTGTTTTCAGTGATCTGGACGTGTTAGTCTGTGTTCAGTGATCTGGACGTGTTAGTCTGTTTTCAGTGATCTGGACGTGTTAGTCTGTGTTCAGTGATCTGGACGTGTTAGTCTGTTTTCAGTGATCTGGACGTGTTAGTCTGTGTTCAGTGACCTGGACGTGTTAGTCAGTGTTCAGTGATCTGGACGTGTTAGTCTGTGTTCAGTGATCTGGACGTGTTAGTCTGTTTTCAGTGATCTGGACGTGTTAGTCTGTTTTCAGTGATCTGGACGTGTTAGTCTGTGTTCAGTGATGTGAACGTATTAGTCTGTGTTCAGTGATCTGGACGTGTTAGTCTGTTTTCAGTGATTTGGACGTGTTAGTCTGTGTTCAGTGATCTGGATGTGTTAGTCTGTTTTCAGTGATCTGGACGTGTTAGTCTGTGTGTGTGTGTGTGTGTGTGTGTGTGTTTGTCTGAGTGAGAGAGAGTGAAGTGAGTGAGAGAGTGAAGAGTGTGAGCAAGACTCCCTATGCATAAAATATAGGTCAGAGATTGCCTATAAGAGATGGAGAGATTGTTCAGCATGATACAATATCATGCCAAGCAGTAGTCAAATGCTTAATTATCCGGAGTGCAATTATAGTACTTAGCTTTAAAGCTGTTTACTTTGATATGACAGTAAACTCGGCAAAATTTAAAAGTGAGTGCCGAAACACAATATTTGGGCAATAAAGTTCCATCACATTAACCCCAATGTGTCACAGTTTTTAAGTCACATACTCAGGCTTAATCCCTCCTGAAAACGTGAGTCGGCTGCCTGGGGTCGCCACGGTCATTTGAAGCTGTCAGGACGGGCTAGCAGTCACCGCAGACTGGCAATCAATCTACCACTGGGCCTAGATGGGCCCTGATCAACTGGGAGAGGGGGTGAAGAGAACAACAGTGGGGTAGGGGGAATGGAGAGAGATGGGGGTAGAGATGTAGGAGGAGAGGAAGTGAAGGAGAGGGAGAAAGAAAAACAGGGACACATCCAGATCACTGAACACAGACTAACACGTCCAAATCACTGAAAACAGACTAACACGTCCAGATCTGAGTCTGCTGCTTTTCAGGAGTCCGGTCACTTCTTCTTCTCCTCCTCATCTCTGCACACGTCAGCTCATGTGGAATCATATTAGGGAGCGCCAGGGTTGAGTGAAATCTCCAGGCATTTTCAATTTCTCCCCCCTCACACCACCTCCCTTTCTCTCAATCGCTCAGTGTTCACTTTCTTCCCCATTCCCTCTCTCCCTGTTTTTCTTTCTCCCTCTCCTTCACTTCCTCTCCTCCTACATCTCTACCCCCATCTCTCTCCATTCCCCCTACCCCACTGTTGTTCTCTTCACCCCCTCTCCCAGTTGATCAGGGCCCATCTAGGCCCAGTGGTAGATTGATTGCCAGTCTGCGGTGACTGCTAGCCCGTCCTGACAGCTTCAAATGACCGTGGCGACCCCAGGCAGCCGACTCACGTTTTCAGGAGGGATTAAGCCTGAGTATGTGACTTAAAAACTGTGACACATTGGGGTTAATGTGATGGAACTTTATTGCCCAAATATTGTGTTTCGGCACTCACTTTTAATTTTTGCCGAGTTTACTGTCATATCAAAGTAAACAGCTTTAAAGCTAAGTACTATAATTGCACTCCGGATAATTAAGCATTTGACTACTGCTTGGCATGATATTGTATCATGCTGAACAATCTCTCCATCTCTTATAGGCAATCTCTGACCTATATTTTATGCATAGGGAGTCTTGCTCACACTCTTCACTCTCTCACTCACTTCACTCTCTCTCACTCAGACAAACACACACACACACACACACACACACACACACACACACACACACACACACACACACACACACACACACACACACACACACACACACACACACACACACACACACACACACACACACCATCTCTCTCTCTCTCTCTCTCTGGAGCTCCTCTCTCTCTCCAGTGGGACCATACTGTTGGCTGATAATCCCATTTCTCCTGGCTGACAAAAGCCCTTGTGGCTCTCACACTAACGCTCACATGCGCTCAGCCACTTCCCCCTACTTTCTCCCTCCCTCACTCGCATTGCACTGCGCTGAATTGTGCAAGCTGTTCAGGGGGGGGGGGGGGGGGGGGGGGGGGGGGAGGAGATGCCACAGAAATGTGTCACACTGTTAAAGAGCTTGGCTGAGAAGACAGAAAGAGCAGCTCACCAACTCCGACCTGTCCCCAAAATGGCTTATTGTTGATGCCTTGGCTGGCTTCCCTCCCAATCCACCCGCTGAGACTTTGGGAATAATAGTCCCTGTCTATTTCCTATTCATCTATTATACATGTTCGAAGCCTGTGATCTTGGAAGAGAAGAGAGCTTCTGGAGGTTTAGTGTTGTGTGAGAGCAGAGATGGAGTAAGGGCACTACGACTCTTAATTAATCAACCTCTTAGATGTAGTCCCCTGTTTAGGGGACCTGCGTGGTTCTGGTACCGGTTCCCACCAATATTTCTGCTTATGAATCGATCTGTGAGCCTGTGCGACATAGGATGTGAAATCTGAAACCACTTGAAGATGGGATGTCCCTCCTACCATTTCATTCGCTCATTTGACTGTCCATCAACTCCTGGCTGAACCCTATGTCCCAGTGAACCGTGACAAAGCACATGTCTGGAATCCTTACATCGTACCGCAGCAGGAGGGGGTGGTTTCGTCACTGTAGCACATTCAGAGATCAATTTATAGCCAGTAATCAAAAATAATTAATAGATTTTAAACAAAAAAACCACATTCTATTTGTCATAGATGGACAGGATTAATATGAAATGAAAGGTGAATTCCTAATGAGGAAGCCAAGCCAGAGCTCTCTGAGACGTTCACAGCGATAGACGTAGATGTTTTGATCAAGAGAGACCTTTCGGAAATAATAAATATACAAATATGTATTTTACACGTATAAGGAAGGTGAAATGTTATAGTTAGTCGAGTTATAATTTGATCATATTATATTTAGCGTATAAGTCATTTCAAGCCTTCATACAGTGTTGTTGAATAGGAAAATATGTATATTTTTACTGTGTAAGCTTGTGTCCTCAAAAGTGACTACATTTATAACTATTTTTACCAGAAATGTGAGATTTTAACCTTTCTTGGAGTGTGCAGCATTGCTAGTTATTGTTAAATAATGACTTTTGTTGTTATGTAGATTACATTTTCGATTACATTTAGTTACATTTAACTGGCTTTAATGCAGCTGCTAACAGTAGAATGGCTAATTGATTGACTGCTCCGTGTCAGACAGTGTTCTCCACTAATGAATACAGTGATGTCTGTCTGTCTGTCTGTCTGTCTGTCTGTCTGTCTGTCTGTCTGTCTGTCTGTCTGTCTGTCTGTCTGTCTGTCTGTCTGTCTGTCTGTCTGTCTGTCTGTCTGTCTGTCTGTCTGTCTGTCTGTCTGTCTGTCTGTGTGTGTGTGTGTGTATTAGGTGTGTTTCCCACAGTATACGCTTCTAGCATCTGTCAAGTGTGTTGTATTCTATCATCATGTCATGTAATGGCATTATGATTCATGAATTAACAAATGAAATCCGGGCAACTTGTTTTAATTAGTAGACCACTACCATTTCATTGAAAAGGGGTTCATCAGCCCTGCGTCGGTTTGAAACTCAACGTGCTGGGATGATAAGACCGCATATAAATGATGGCTCAGTCCCAACAATCTCAACGGGCTTCATCTGCGTCACTCTCTGTGATCTCTGATCGGTGTAAATCAAATCAAATGTATTTATAAAGCCCTTTTTACATCAGCAGATGTCACACAGTGCTTATGCAGAAGCACAGCCTAAAACCCCAAACAGCAAGCAATGCAGACCTGTAACACATGTAACCCAAGGAGTAAAGGAGACACGGAAAATAAATCCTATTTGTTCAATACTTGAACGTACATCGCGGTCCTTGACCTCCAGCCCCTTCCTCTTGAGTGTTGGGCTGAGCTGTCAATCAAGACGGGCTGTGTCACAAGGCCTGTATAACATGATATGCCCTCCCCTTTGGTCTGCCCCTCCTCCAGTGTTGACAAGACCCAGAGCACATTCACACCCCTTCATATATATTTACACCCACCCACCCACCCACACCAACATGTCTGTTGAGTAACTTCAGAAGGGCTTGGCTTCTATCGTTTAAGGACAAAGTTGGCATGGCATGTTGTGAACATTGAAAGAGCAGCCGTGACAGCTAATGTCACAGTTTTAGCGTGACCAATGTATGTCAAAGGATAATGTGCTTGGATTATTTGGATCTTGTGTGAATGTGACTGAAATGTGATATGCTGTTGTGTGCTATTCTTGCTTTGACTATGCGTTGCAGCTATGAAACTACTAAACATGTAATATACCTCTCACACATAGAAACACTATTTCATTCTCTCTCTCTCTCTCTCTCTCTCTCTCTCTCTCTCTCTCTCTCTCTCTCTCTCTCTCTCTCTCTCTCTCTCTCTATATATATATATATATATATATATATATATATATATATCTCTTCTGTCTTTCTCCCTCTTGCTCTCTCTCTCTCTCCTGTCTTCTCTCTCTCTCTCCTGTCTTTCTTCTCTCTCGCTCTCGCTCTCTCTCTTCTCTTCTGTCTTTCTTCTCTCTCTCTCTCTCTCTCACTCGCTCTCTCTCCTGTCTTTCTTCTCTCTCGCTCTCTCTCTCCTGTCTTCTCTCTCTCTCTCACTCTCTCTCTCTCTCTCTCTCACTCGCTCTCTCTCATGTCTTTCTTTTCTCTCGCTCTCTCTCTCTCTTCTCTTCTGTCTTTCTTCTCTCTCTCTCTCTCTCGCTCGCTCTCTCTCCTGTCTTTCTTCTCTCTCTCTCTCTCTCTCTCGCTCTCTCTCTTCTCTTCTGTCTTTCTCCTCTCTTTTCTCTGGTTAGAATAGTGATTGTGCTTCTGCCTTGTTAGCTCATATTTCCAGGTCAGGTGTGCTCAATGATTTTAAAAGCCTTTAGGAGAAGGATGATAATTTGCCTCACTATTCCTGTCAGTATCATTAACACTTCAGTGTGGGGAGTACACGAAAAACACTTTACGGGAGATAAAAGGAATCAACACATTACGCTTAACATAATTAAGCATCATCATGCCAATGCTATAAGTACAACAGGGGTTGTTGGGCTTTGAAGTTTTTTAAAGGAGCACTAGGTAATTTTGTATTCTGCTCAACTGCTTTAAAGGATATCTAAACTATATTTTGGCATTTGCTTCATTAGTCCACTGTTGATACAGTCCCAAAATGTTTTGCATGTCAACAGTGAAGTTTTCAAGATATTGAACTTTCAAAATACAGAAAGTGTCACAGTATGATGTGTTTTGTATCAACAGTAGACAAAGGAAACAAATCACATTTTGTTTTTGAGTGGAATTTTCTTTTAACTGTTGTTTGTTTTTGTCTAGAATAAAGAATCACATCGTTTAAGAACCAAATGGAAGCAAACAGAGAAAAACTAGAGTTTCTATTGGACAAATTCAGGTAGGTCCCTCCCCGTTTTGTTCCGTTTGCTTCTGTTTATGAAACAGAATGGGCGGAATGAATACACCCCTGGTCTATTGATGATACTGTACTTCTGTCAGCGACGTTCCATAACATTTTGAATGCATTTACATTTGTTTATATTTTAGTCATTTAACAGACGCTGTTATCCAGAGCAACTTACAGTAAGTAGTGAGTGCATACATGTTCATACTGGTCCCATGTGGGAATAGAACCCACAACCCTGGTGTTGCAAGTGTCATGCTCTACCAAATGAGCCACCTAAGAGTTGTGCACAATCTCACATTCAATTCGTGCATGTACAGTGGTTCTTCCTTTAAAAGTTGTGTCGTACTGCAGCACAGCTTGCGGGCAGCCGCAGAATTGTATGGCACGTTATTTAAGTGTCAGCCATTGTTGCCATTACTGCCAGTTAGTGCTAGTTTCAGTTCATTTCACTCAATTTATGTTAAAAAGAAAAGTAAGGAACTTGTCTGTCGACCCTGCATTAAAGCCCGAAATTGGTTAAAGAAAATTGTGATAAATAAAAATACATACCAGTTTCATGGACCAAAACATTGACGGTTGTGCAAAAATAGATTGCAAAATAGTTGGGGAGAGATTTTTGATGTACCGATTCCATGGCACATGGTGTATGAATTAACACGCAATTTTCAGTTTATTATAACCTACTGCAGGCCTAAAACCTATGGGTTTAATCATCTGAATGAATTACTCTGCTGAAGATAGAAGCCGCCTCTTAATGAGTTCCGGGTGCCGATCTGTTATCCATCGATTATTATTATTATTATTATTATTATTACTGAATGACAGAGCATGGGGACTGGTCTTGTTGTATAATTTTGGGTTTTTCTTGGAATAGAAACACCATTATATTAATACAGTTAATTAAGCTACATTTCTTAAAATCAATCCCATATACTATATTCTTACAAAAAAAGGTTTTAAATTCTCTAGTGCAGCCAATATTAAAAACAGTCTAATGCTTCTCAAAGATGCCCTCTGGTGGTCAAACTAGCACTAACTAGCAACAATGGCTGACACTTAAATAATGTGCCATAGAATTCTGAGGCAGACTGCAAGCTGTGCTGCACTACGACGCAACGTTTTACCAAGCAACTTTTTAAAAGAGAACCACTGTAGGCTTTAATCAAACAGCCCAATTCCTTCCACCTGTGTTAGTGAGCTAGTCAGTGGTGATGGCCACTACACAAACAACAGGTAACAATTGAAATAGAAAATGAAACCCGCAAATTGCTTTTTACATTCAACAATCCTTTATACGTTAAATTCGAAAATATGTAGGTCTGTTGTTTTTTAAACATTGTCGACGTGTTGGTGAAGCCACTCGTCCGCAATAGCTACACCAAAGAACAAGTCACACGGGGGGTCATCATGGAGATATGCAAATTAAACAATTCTCAGGCATCTCCCCTCTCTCCTCTCCTCAGTGATCAGATGGTGGAGCTCTTCCTGAGTGATTACTGAGTGCTGAGCCATTCCTAAATTAGAATCTCTAATGCAGTTGGTTTTTGCTAGCCCTTCTGAGCCTGAGCAGAGGGAGGGAATGACCAATAACTCGAATGCAATCACTGTCTGTTCCCTAGAGCCTTCCCTCCTTCTGCATCCCTTCGTCCCCTCACATCTGCTGAGTCCAAGGATGGGAGGATGAGCCTGATCTGAAGATTCATCTTGGAAAGGTAAGAGTTAGGACATACTCCTATTAAAGCTACACTCTGGCATTCGGAAAACCACAAAACAACAGCCCAGCCATGTGTTTGTAATGTGTGTATATCAAGAATGAAAATGAACATTGGACAGATTCCCAGGCCCCAGACTGTAACTTCAAGTAAGGCTAAGCTATGCTGTATTGGGAGATGGATTGATTTGACTCCTATACCATATTCCACATTGTTTTCCCCAACATAATGTGTTTACCCTTCATTTGAATTACCCACATTGTATTCATATCTAATTGGTGTCCATATTATATTGAAACCACATTTTGATTTCCAGGTAAAGTAGTACATTTTCTGATTCACTGGAACCCCAGTGTTGACACTGAATTACATTTGAATGGATTCCGTATTTAAAACGTTGGCTATATTTGAACTAGGTGGATATAGGCCTATTGCGTGTCCATTGGGGCCCGTAATGTCATTCAGATTGATCAATTGTCAACACAACTGCTTTTTTATTCTCCTACAAAATGGCTGTTCAATAAAACCCCCCTCTTAGTCGACTCCACATTGACGGCTGACTCTATCCAATCTATTAGAATTCTCAGTCGAGTCCAACCCCCTTATCCAGTGTTATTTCATATGCTTCATTTCAGAGTCACACTCCCACAGACACGGCCATCGAGAAAGAAGCAAGCTGCACTCATCTTGAAAAGCTCCAGAAAATTGGATTCGTTTTTGAGATGAGCAAGCCGGACAGGAGAGAGGTGAGGAGTAAAAAGCACAGCAGAGATCACTGAATTTATTCAGTCTTACACAGTATCACAGGTCTAAATGTAAAACACACTGCTTCCATCCACACAGTGATATTTCTCTCGATATTTCTCCCATCGCAATAGAATCTAATGATTCTATTTCTATGATGTCTCCTGTGGAGTATTGTGTCGTGACGAAGCAGAAAGGATTCTGCCTCAACAATATAGGAGCACGTTCGTTAACTCACTCCCTTTGCTGAGGGCACTTCTGACTTCCCACTACACATGCCTCACTCATGCACTCACGCCGTCACGCACGGATTTGAAGGTTCAAACAGCCTACAGCCTATAAAGAGCACGTCACTGTCGATAGCAGAATGCTTTCAATGAGAAAGGTCAGGAACCCCAGGAGCAAGGTCATCCCGTTTCGCTTTTCACATCTTGTGCAACAGATCAACAGAACGAAGGGATGATCAGATGTATACCTGAGCATGAATCCCTGAACCCCATCTCTCAGCATTCCTGATTGGCGTGCATTCCATTCTCGGGATGGAGAGACGGTGTGATGTGATTTTCTGGGTTTTGTTGTGATTTGAGATCCCTTCTTTTGTTTATTGTCAGATGTTGTTGATATCTCTTGAGCCTGTCATGGTCACAGGCTTATAGGTTACCTGTGCAACCTTGAATAAACTGCACGATGGTATTTATTTCATCTAATGAACGTTTATACCGTCGCTAGGTTAGACTATTGTGGTTACCATTATTCTAGGTCCTATATTCTGATTACTTGTATTACTTCCTCGACTAGAGTAGCTTCAGGAAATCCCAACATTGTATTGGTTATATAAGCAAGCAGCCCTTGGTAAATTTCCCTGGCTTGCTTGCTCGTCCGACCTTGCTGTGTTGGGTCAGAGTTGAATGGAGTATTGAGGTATTGATTGTTTTTAGGTATCTTGTTGAAGGACTGTGACTTTCCCTCTAGTTCCCTGAACCATGGCTCTGTATCTGGACCAGAGGTCATTGACCCGTGTCTGGCCATCGTCAAATATGTGTGTTAAGTTTTCTTCCTTGCATCAATTAGGTATTTATATTCCCCAGAAAAAGGTGCTGACATAGGTTTTTATAACCTTTGATACAGTTCAAATCAATTGACTTAGCAAATTCTATACCTTTTGACCTCTGTTATATCAGAAAGGGTTTTCTTTCATTGGGATGAGTGATCCAGGCAGAGCAAACGGCAGTAAAATCATTCGTTTGGCCTAATCCTTTTTGAGCCTTGTTATAAATGTATTTTCAAAAGTCTATCAAGATGTTGTGTCATAGTGACTGGTTGAGTGGCTGTGCGCGCACACACACACACACACACCACTTTGTTCGAGGGAAGGAAATAACCTAATCCACTTGATGCAGCAGGCAGGCATGTGTTTGATGTGTTGGGAGAGAGAAATATGTTCACCAACTATGATGTACCCACTCCAAGATGAAAGCACATCTAAAATACATGCACGCATTGCATATAGAGTAGAGAAAACACCTCACGATGAGCAGAAAAGGGATGTGCTGTATAAATCCCCTTGCAAACAGGCACAGTATGAGTTAAAACAGCCAACAGGCATCTTCATGTTGGCTTTTGATTAGTAAGCACTTGGCAAGAACTGCATGCTGTGTGCATTCATAGGATATTCATAATTATATATCTTTCATACCTGTAGATAAATAACAACCCAGCCACACCTGACTTTCAATAGATTATTGCTGGTCTCCATGGGGATCAGTTGTCACCCACGGAAAAAGCAATAAACATACCACCCATACCCAGTGTCTGATTAAACAACAATATGCCTAAGACTAACCTGAGGCTACTTCATCCCCCTATACTAACACACTACAGCAAAGAGAGCCATTGTAGATATGCACAGTGTTTATTTTACACTGCTTGGTAACATCTCCCTGTTGTAAACTACCATAAACTGTAGCCCCCCCCCCTAAACCGTTGGCCCATGAAGAAGTTATGACGGAAGATCCGATTTAGTTCGACATTTTGTTTTTATTAATTGCTCCTGAATAATTGATTTGAAAGTTATCCAACTTTATCAAACAAATTAAACTGCAACAAAATCAAACGCCTCAACACATCATTTATTTATAGGTATTTCATCTTTTTGTAAATCCAATAAGAAATCTCAGAAAGGCGTTAAGAGATACAGATGTGTGACGCACTCAGGCGTACTGGGTGCGGAGTCAGGCGCAGGAGGCTGAAGGAACAGAGTAGTAGGAGGAGCTGGAGGTGCGGTGGGGAGACCACTCCTCTCCCATCGGTCCATTCTCTCCATCATCTGGTCCATCGCAGACCCAATCCGATGGAGGATGGTGGTATGATGGAGGACGCGCTCCTCCATCGATGGAGGACGCGCTCCTCCATCGATGGAAGGGGGTAGACGCTGCTCCTGGTGACTCCATTCTTGATGGTGCTACGCACTACGCACTCAGGCGTAGTGGGTGCGGAGTCAGGTGCAGGAGGCTGAAGGTACAGAATAGTGCTTTTATTACGGCACAAGGAAAATCGTACACGCCAAAATGCCGGGCGCACAACCACGATTTGCCCAAAAACAGGACCTAACTAGTCCGGAGAAAAACCCAACACGAAACACACTGCCACACATAAACACAGTGGAAAAATAAGCCCACACAAAGAGCAGGCGGGCCTACCGGCTTAAATAGCCCAACTAAAAACCTAAACAAGAAACAGGTGAAACCAATAAGACAAAACCAACAGAAAAGGGAAAAAGGATCGGTGGCAGCTAGTAGACCGGTGACTACGACCGCCAAGCGCCGCCCGAACAGGAAGAGGAGCCACCTTCGGTAGGAGTCGTGACAGTAACCCCCCCCCTGACGCGCGGCACCCGCAGCGCGCCGACACCGGCCTCGAGGGCGACCCGGAGGGCGAGGCGCAGGGTGATCCGGATGGAGGCGATGGAAATCCCTCAACAGTGACGGATCCAAGATGTCCCCCACCGGTACCCAGCACCTCTCCTCCAGACCGTACCCCTCCCAGTCCACGAGGTACTGCTGGCCCCTCGATGTCCAGAGGGGGCGGAGGGACCTCCGGCACCTCACCTTCTTGCAGGGGACCAGCTACCACCGGCCTGAGGAGAGACACATGAAACGAGGGGTTAAATACGATAATAGGACAGGAGTTGTAATCTATAACACACCTCGTTTATCCTCCTCAGGACTTTGAAGGGCCCCACACACTGCGGCCCCAGCTTCCGGCAGGGCAAGCGGAGGGGCAGGTTTCGGGTAGAGAGCCAGACCCTGTCCCCCAGTACGAATACGGGGGCCTCACTGCGGTGGCGGTCAGCGCTCCTCTTCTGCCGTCCACCGGCCTGTTTGAGGGATTCCTGGACGGCCCTCCAGGTCTCCTTGGAGCGCTGCACCCACTCCTCCACCGCAGGAGCCTCGGTCTGAAGCTGACGTCACGGTGCCAGGACCGGCTGGTAGCCCAACACGCATTGAAATGGTGATATGTTCGTGGAGGAGTGGCGGAGTGAATTCTGGGCCAACTCCGCCCATGGGACGTATCTCGCCCATTCTCCTGGCCGGTCCTGGCAATACGACCGCAGAAACCTACCCACCTCCTGGTTCACTCTCTCCACCTGCCCATTACTCTCGGGGTGATAACCAGAGGTCAAGCTGACCGAGACCCCCAGACGCTCCATAAACGCCCTCCACACTCGGGACGTGAACTGGGAACCTCGACCAGAGACGATGTAGGACGCGCTCCTCCATCGATGGAAGGGGGGTAGACGCTGCTCCTGCTGACTCCATTCTTGATGGTGCGGGCTTCTGTGACGCACTCAGGCGTAGTGGGTGCGGAGTCAGGCGCAGGAGGCTGAAGGTACAGAATAATGCTTTTATTACGGCACAAGGAAAATCGTACACGCCAAAATGCCCAAAAACAGGACCTAACTAGTCCGGAGAAAAACCCAACACGAAACACACTGCCACACATAAACACAGTGGAAAAATAAGCCCGCACAAAGAGCAGGCGGGCCTACCGGCTTAAATAGCCCAACTAAAAACCTAAACAAGAAACAGGTGAAACCAATAAGACAAAACCTACAGAAAAGGGAAAAAGGATCGGTGGCAGCTAGTAGACCGGTGACGACGACCGCCGAGCGCCGCCCGAACAGGAAGAGGAGCCACCTTCGGTAGGAGTCGTGACAAGATGCAACAATAAAATGGATCCATGTATTATTTATCTAGACAAAACTGAATCACCTTCGTGTTCTTCTACACTAGTTATAAACTTTTAATCATTAATATAGCACAGACATTTCTGGAGTGAAGTTCTTGCTACACATCAACAGATAAACATGTCTCTATGGCTCATTAAACGTTGTTTGATCAAATAATCACTTTTCTATGACCATACATAGATAGAATTAGGAAGATTGATTAGGAAGCAGGAGGACAAGGGATGGAACTTTGATTTGAGACGTGGGGGGCACAACTTCTCGTGGGCCCTCCTTTCAAAATGTGTGTGGGGGGAGTAAATGTCCCCCATCCTTCGTAGAAATTACGCCCATACGGGAGGCGAAGAACACATGAAGTAGCTGTTAATCTCACATACTGTTTTACCATTTGATAGCCTGTGGTTTAGTTTTAATTGACTGAATACAGATTAGAAACTTCCCCTTTCCAGATTTCATAATGTGTGTGTGTTTTTAATGCTGTGCAGAATGCAATCACTCATAAAGGCCCAATGCAGCCATCTTTATATCAATCTCAAATCATTAACCAGTTTGCTGCCTGGTAATGTCACCAGGCAAACCAAAACTCATCAAAACAGGCTGATTATAAGGCCAGTGTAGATTATGTTTTCAACCAGCAACTATCAGGAAATAACACTGATCACATTTATTCAAACTTTTACAGAGTTAGTTTCATCAGCAGTTGTACAAGGTGATACAAAACACAGGCAAAACTTAACTTTTCACTGGGCCTTAAACACGCTTTTGAAAAAGCGAGTGCATTCTATGCGGGAGCGGCATTTACATGGGAGGGGTGTTGCATATTTCATGCGTGATTCATTAGAGATGTGGAACAACATGAATGATGAATATCAAGACCTTTAAATTATACTTCAGGACACAGCAACAAATTATGTAACAGTCCGTCACTAGTTTGTTACACATGAGGAATATAGTTTTGCAACAACAACAAAAAGTTAAACATTTTGTAACTCCCGGCCTTGGTAACGTTTGCGTATCATTTTGTCAGTATAGTAAAGTAAGGGCTGGCTTGAGTGTTTAAGCTTAAGACAAGCCAAGTATGCTTGGCTTCCTCAGGAAGCTTTCCTCAGGAAAACTTTAAGTCAGGGAGACTTTTGAGAAGGGGGTAGGGGGGAACCATTATGCTTAGACCACGGCTTTAGTCGTTGCTCCAGGTCATCCGGTTTGAACTGACGGGATGTTCTGACTCTCCTAGCTCCCCTCCTTTTCCCTCCATGCCCCAGCGGTGGTAATCCTGACACACTAGGGTGCACTGATCCCACTCTGGCTCCAGATTTGAACCATGATGCGCCCACCCACCACCTCTCATCTAGGGATGGGTATAGTTAAGATTCTAACGGTATTACTACTCTTACCGATACTGCTTATCGATCCGGTACTTTAACGGTACTCTTATCGGATCTTTTTGTTATTTTTTACAACAAAAAAACGAAACAAAACAGAATTAACATTGCTTTATTTTCTGAAACGTAAAATAAATAAAATAAACTATTATTTACAGCAAAAGAAACAGCAATGTTTTGAACAAATCACTATTATAGACTCTAATGTTGTGATGATGGAAATGTAAAACAAATTAAATAAACTATTTTCCTGCAAAAGACAATACAGTGGTATAGAGCAACACGGGTGGGGCATGCAGGTAGGCTGCAAAAGGACTAACAGTTCTTAGCAGTTCTTCTGGAGAAAGATCAACATATTTGCCTTCTCTGGCAGAAGTCGGGACCTCTCCTGGCTTATTGTGTTCCCTGCAGTCGAAAATACCCTCTCACTAGGGGTGGAGGAGGCTTGAGCACAGAGGTAGCTTGTTGCAATGTTTATGAGGAGGGGCAGAGTAGCTCTCTTCTTTCACCACCACATAACAGGATCTTCAGCCATGGGGATGGGAGGCAGGCCTTTGTAGAGCTCGACCTCTAGGTCAACACGCTCCCTGAGGGTGAGGGACGAGGTGTCCTGTTGGATCGTCAACCTCAACTCCCTGTCATCCTCTGAGAACAGCTCCTCCATGGCACTCCTTGTTGTGTACAATGGAGGGGCCGTCTTCTCCATTTCCTCTCCTTCTCCGTCAGACTCATCCTCCTGTTGCTGGTGCTCTGTGTCTGTCGACTCTGGCTCCTCTGACAACCCTGGTGTTGCCCCTGTCACATTGGCCTCAACAGTTGCTTTCCTCAGCCTGTCCCAGGTGACACCATTAACCGTCTTCCCTTTAAATCTGGGGTCCATTGCTGTGGCCTCGTGCAGGAAGGCTTGAATGTCCTCATCTTTGATGGTTGCCACAAACGTTGTATCTTCATGCTTCACAGTGAAGTGCTCTTCCAGGTTTTGGAGGATGGGTATGATCTGTCCACAGGTGGCATTCTATTCACATGATACACACAGTGTGGATGTATAGAGGATTCTTATGAGCTGGACTAACTCCTCAGCCTTATCCTTGTCCTTCAGACAGTCCAGGTTGTCCTTGGTCATTGCTTTTCGCAGTCGTGGATCCAAGGCTGCTGCTTGGATCGCTGGATACTGCTCCATGAATCTCTCTATCATTAGATAGAGCGAGTTCCATCTGGTCTTGACATCAAGGATTGGAGTGTTAAAGTGTTAAATATTTAATTAAATTGTTAAATGTGGGGCCTCCCGGGTGGCGCAGTGGTGTAGGGCACTGCATCACAGCGCTAGCTGCGCCACCAGAGACTCTGGGTTCGCACCCAGGCTCTGTCGCAGCCGGCCGCGACCGGGAGGTCCGTGGGGCGACGCACAATTGGCCTAGCGTCGTCCGGGTTAGGGAGGGTTTGGCCGGTAGGGATATCCTTGTCTCATCGTGCACCAGCGACTCCTGTGGCGGGCCGGGCGCAGTGCGCGCTAACCAAGGGAGCCAGGTGCACGGTGTTTCCTCCGACACATTGGTGCGGCTGGCTTCCGGGTTGGAGGCGCGCTGTGTTAAGAAGCAGTGCGGCTTGGTTGGGTTGCATTTCGGAGGACGCATGGCTTTCGACCTTGGTCTCTCCCGATCCCGTACGGGAGTTGTAGCGATGAGACAAGATAGTAATTACTAGCAATTGGATACCATGAAAAATTGGGGAGAAAAGGGGGTAAAAAAATAAAAATAAAAAATTGTTAAATGTGGCAAATTCAAACTAATACTTTAATAGATTGAACTGGCTTCTTACCAAGGAGCTGCTGCTTTTCCTTCAAGACTGTTTTGGACATCAAGGATCTGCCAGATTCAATGTGTGTGCAAAGCATCCTATTTTTAGGATGTGTAGGCTCTTGATGGCAACATCCATATTGCCAGCATTATCAACAGTCACAGCTACAATCTTGCTCGGCTCGATCTCAAACTCTTCCAGAATGTCTGAGATCTCCTCTGCCACTACTTCGCCAGTTTGCGATTTATACACTGCCCTGGTGTGGAGGACCTTCTGTTTTACACTGCCCTGGTGTGGAGGACCTTCTGTTTTACACTGCCCTGGTGTGGAGGACCTTCTATTTTACACTGCCGTGGCCCGGACAGAGGCTGGTCCACCCATCTGATGTGATGGCCAGCTTTGGCACGTCCTTCAGCTCAGTGATCACATTGGCCTTTTCTACACCATACCAGGTAGGAATTAATGCGTCACTGAGGTAACTCCTGGAGGGAGGGGTATATTTGCTCCTCTCCCTACAGTAAAAAATATATAGTTTTCATGTGTTGATTTATCATTATTGAATTATTGTGTTGTTGTGTATTGTATTGTGGAGTGATGTGACTAACATACAACCCTTTAAATAAAAATAAAAAAATATTTAAAAAAATATCCTAAAAATGAATACAACTCAATATATACTTACAGACTGTTATACCTAAAGCCCTTGGATTCCACTGTTGCAAAGGGGTGTAGGCATTTCACTATGAACTTGGTCACAGCTAGGTGGCACTCATTCACCCTCTCCTCAGTCATCCTCCCACTAGCTGCCAGCGTGAAGGGGCTTTGGGCTTGTCTTTGGCTTGGACCAGCGGTATTAGAGGGAGGAGTGGGTTGGTTCATTGTAGCTGCAACTGGCTAATGGTTACTTTTGATCATGAACCCATGTTCACATAATTTAGTTAACTCGGTGTGTGGGCTCTAGGCTGCTAGCATACATACCTAATGTAGATCGGGGCAACGAGAGATGCACTACGAGCTAGGCAGTCGAAAACTGTGCATTTCTCTACCTGTACATGATGCACTTTCCATAGATGTTTGGACAGATTGCTCGTGTTTCCGCCCTTACAAGCAAAAGTCTTGTTGCACTTGTGGCAATGAGCATTGTCAGCATCAACTCTGGTGTAGTGTAACCAAACTTTTGAACGTTTAGTTCTCCCCTCACCATGGTCACTAATTAAGAGCAGGGTGCTGTGTGTGCTGTAGCGTATGGGAGATCTCTCTTCTGGATTGGGAATAGCGAAAAAGCATCAAAGACGAATATCTTAATAATCTTATTGCAAATTAGAAACGGTTGATGAGACTAAATGTGCAAGATAACGTTTATGTAGCAATAAGAAATAGGACATGTATTTTCTTAATTTCTCCAGTACCAAAAGCAGAACCGATAACGTCGGAGCTTATCGATACTACGTTATTTCATAAATTAGCCCCGGGGCCCGTTTAATACCGGGTTTCGGTACCCATCCCTACCCTCATCCCTTCACTTCCTGGTGTCAGAGAACTGTGGGGAGAAATACAGATTTGATTTACCTATAGTGTTTTGTATGTCTTCCGCCAAGAGCACCAGGCAGTAGGCTACTGTACTGTACCACCCATACAGTGGCTTGCGAAATTATTCACCCCCCTTGGCATTTTTCCTATTTTGTTGCCTTACAACCTGGAATTAAAATAGATTTTTGGGGGGTTTGTATCATTTGATTTACACAACATGCCTACCACTTTGAAGATGCTAAATATTTTTTTATTGTGATACAAACAAGAAATAAGACAAATAAGTGCATAACTATTCACACCCCAAAGTCAATAGTTTGTAGAGACACCTTTTGCAGCAATTACAGCTGCAAGTCTCTTGGGTTATGTCTCTATAAGCTTGGCACATCTAGCCACTGGGATTTTTGCCCATTTTTGCAAAACTGCTCCAGCCCCTTCAAGTTGGGTGGGTTCCGCTGGTGTACAGCAATCGTTAAGTCATATCACAGATTATCAATTGGATTGAGGTCTGGGCTTTGACTAGGCCATTCCAAGACATTTAAATGTTTCCCCTTAAACCACTCGAGTATTTCTTTATCAGTATGCTTAGGGTCATTGTCCTGCTGGAAGGTGAACCTCCGTCCCAGTCTCAAATCTCTGAAAAAAGACAAACATTTTTCCCTCAAGAATTTCCCTGTATTTAGCGCCATCCATCATTCCTTCAATTCTGACCAGTTTCCCAGTCCTTGCCGATGAAAAACATCCCCACAGCATGATGCTGCCACCACCATGCTTCACTGTGGGGATGGTATTCTCAGGGTGATGAGAGGTGTTGGGTTTGCACCAGACATAGCGTTTTCCTTGATGGCCAAAAAGCGCAATTTTAGTCTCATCTGACCAGAGTACCTTCTTCCATATATTTGGGGAGTCTCCCACATGCCTTTTGGCGAACACCAAATGTGTTTGCTTATTTTTTTATTCAAGAAATGGCTTCTTTCTGGCCACTCTTCCGTAGAGCAGCTCTGTGGAGTGTACGGATGAAAGTAGTCCTATGGACAGATACTCCAATCTCTGCTATGGAGCTTTGCAGCTACTTCAGGGTTATCTTTGGTCCCTTTGTTGCCTCTCTGATTAATGCCCTCCTCGCCTGCTCCGTGTGTTTTGGTGGGAGGCCCTCTCTTGGCAGGTTTGTTGTGGTGCCATATTCTTTCCATTTTTTTTATAATAGATTTAATGGTGCTCCGTGGGATGTTCAAAGTTTCTGATATTTTTTTATAACCCAACTCTGATCTGTACTTCTCCACAACTTTGTCCCTGACCTGTTTGGAGAACTCCTTGGTCTTCATGGTGCCGCTTGATTGGTGGTGCCCCTTGCTTAGTGGTGTTGCAGACTCTGGGGCCTTTCAGAACAGGTGTATACAGTTGCAGTCGGAAGTTTACATACAACTTAGCCAAATACATTTAAACTAAGTTTTTTCACAATTCCTGACATTTAATCCGAGTAAAAATTCCCTGTCTTAGGTCAGTTAGGATCACCACTTTATTTTAAGAATGTGAAATGTCAGAATAATAGTAGAGAGAATAATTTATTTCAGCTTTTATTTCTTTCATCACATTCCCAGTGGGTCAGAAGTTTAGATACACTCAATTAGTATTTGGTAGCATTGCCTTTAAATTGTTTAACTTGGGTCAAACGTTTCGGGTAGCCTTCCAAAAGCTTCCCACAATAAGTTGGGTGAATTTTGGCCCATTCCTCCTGACAGAGCTGGTGTAACTGAGTTAGGTTTGTAGGCCTCCTTGCTAGCACACACTTTTTCAGTTCGGCCCACACATTTTAATTAGGATTGAGGTCAGGGCTTTGACTTTGTTGTCCTTAAGCCATTTTGCCACAACTTTTGAAGTTTGCTTGGGGTCATTGTCCATTTGGAAGACCCAATTGTTACCAAGTTTTAACTTCCTGACTGATGTCTTGAGTTGTTGCTTCAATATATCCACATAATTGTCCTCGCTCATGATGCCATCTATTTTGTGAAGTGCACCAGTCCCTCCTGCAGCAAAGCACCCCCACACCATCATGCTGCCACCCCGTGCTTCACGGTTGGGATGGTGTTCTTCGGCTTGCAAGCATCCCCCTTTTTCCTCCAAACATAACGATGGTCATTATGGCCAAACAGTTCTATTTTTGTTTCATCAGACCAGAGGACATTTCTCCAAAAGTACGATCTTTGTCCCCATGTGCAGTTGCAATCCGTAGTCTGGCTTTTTTATGGCGGTTTTGGAGCAGTGGCTTCTTCCTTGCTGAGCGGCCTTTCAGGTTATGTCGATATAGGACTCGTTTTACTGTGGATATAGATGCTTTTGTACCTGTTTCCCCCAGCATCTTCACAAGGTCCTTTGCTATTGTTCTGGGATTGATTTGCACTTTTTGCACCAAAGTACGTTCATCTCTAGGAGACAGAACGCGTCTCCTTCCTGAGCGGTAGGACGGCTGCGTGGTTCCGTGGTGTTTATACTTGCGTACTATTGTTTGTACAGATGAGCGTGGCACCTTCAGGCGTTTGGAAATTGCTCCCAAGGATGAACCAGACTTGTGGAGGTCTACAAATATTTTTCTGAGGTCTTGGCTGATTTATTTTGATTTTCCCATGATGTCAAGCAAAGAGGCACAGAGTTTGTAGGTAGGCCTTGAAATACATCCAGAGGTACACCTCCAATTGACTCAAATGATGTCAATTAGCCTATCAGAAGCTTCTAAAGCCATGACATAATTTTCTGGAATTTTCCAAGCTGTTTGAAGGCAGAGCCAACTTAGTGTATGTAAACTTCTGACCCACTGGAATTGTGATAGAGTGAATTATAAGTGAAATAATCTGTCTGTAAACAGTTGTTGTAAAAATTACTTGTGTCATGCACAAAGTAGATGTCCTAACCGACTTGCCAAAACTAAGAAATGTGTGGAGTGGTTGAAAAACGAGTTTTAATGACTCCAACCTTAGTGTTTGTAAACTTCCGACTTCAACTGTATATACTGAGATCAAATGACAGATCATGTGACACTTAGATTGCACACAGGTGGACTTTATTTAACTAATTATGTGACTTCTGAAGGTAATTGGTTGCACCAGATCTTATTTAAGGGCTTCATAGCAAAGGGGGTGAATACATATGCACGCACCACTTTTCAGCAATTTCTTTTTTGGAATTTTTGAAACAAGTAATTTTTTTCGTTTCACTTCACCAATTTGGACTGTTTTGTGTATGTCCATTACATGAAATCCAAATAAAAATCAATTTACATTACAGGTTGTAATGCAACAAAATAGAAAAAACACCAAGGGGGTGAATACTTTTGCAAGGCACTGTACCAATCCACTGACCTTACCTAGTACTTTAAATGATCTACCTTTTCCCTAGTCACCTAGCCTCTGACCTTACCTGGTGTATTATATTATCTACCTCTGCCCTATTTACCTAGCCACTGACCTCTGACCTTACCTAATGCATTATATGATCTACCTCTTCCCTAGTCACCTAGCCACTGACCTCTGACCTTACCTAGTACATTATATTATCTACCTCTGCCCTAGTCACCTAGCCACTGACCTCTGACCTTACCTAGTACATTATATTATCTACCTCTGCCCTAGTCACCTAGCCACTGACCTTACCTAGTACATTATATTATCTACCTCTTCCCTAGTCACCTAGCCACTGACCTCTGACCTTACCTAGTACATTATATTATCTACCTCTGCCCTAGTCACCTAGCCACTGACCTCTGACCTTACCTAGTACATTATATTATCTACCTCTGCCCTAGTCACCTAGCCACTGACCTTACCTAGTACATTATATTATCTACCTCTTCCCTAGTCACCTTGCCACTGATCTCTGACCTTACCTAGTACATTATATTATCTACCTCTTCCCTAGTCACCTTGCCACTGACCTCTGACCTTACCTAGTACATTATATTATCTACCTCTGCCCTAGTCACCTAGCCACTGACCTTACCTAGTACATTATATTATCTACCTCTTCCCTAGTCACCTAGCCACTGACCTCTGACCTTACCTAGTACATTATATTATCTACCTCTTCCCTAGTCACCTTGCCACTGATCTCTGACCTTACCTAGTAGATTATATTATCTACCTCTTCCCTAGTCACCTTGCCATTGACCTCTGACCTTACCTAGTACATTATATTATCTACCTCTGCCCTAGTCACCTAGCCACTGACCTCTGACCTTACCTAGTACATTATATTATCTACCTCTTCCCTAGTCACCTTGCCATTGACCTCTGACCTTACCTAGTACATTATATTATCTACCTCTGCCCTAGTCACCTAGCCACTGACCTCTGACCTTACCTAGTACATTATATTATCTACCTCTGCCCTAGTCACCTAGCCACTGACCTCTGACCTTACCTAGTACATTATATTATCTACCTCTTCCCTAGTCACCTAGCCACTGACCTCTGACCTTACCTAGTGCATTATATTATCTACCTCTGCCCTAGTCACCTAGCCACTGACCTCTGACCTTACCTAGTACATTATATTATCTACCTCTTCCCTAGTCACCTTGCCATTGACCTCTGACCTTACCTAGTACATTATATTATCTACCTCTGCCCTAGTCACCTAGCCACTGACCTTACCTAGTACATTATATTATCTACCTCTTCCCTAGTCACCTTGCCACTGACCTCTGACCTTACCTAGTACATTATATTATCTACCTCTTCCCTAGTCACCTTGCCACTGACCTCTGACCTTACCTAGTGCATTATATGATCTACCTCTTCCCTAGTCACCTAGCCACTGACCTCTGACCTTACCTAGTACATTATATTATCTACCTCTGCCCTAGTCACCTAGCCACTGACCTTACCTAGTACATTATATTATCTACCTCTTCCCTAGTCACCTAGCCACTGACCTCTGACCTTACCTAGTACATTATATTATCTACCTCTGCCCTAGTCACCTAGCCACTGACCTTACCTAGTACATTATATTATCTACCTCTTCCCTAGTCACCTTGCCACTGACCTCTGACCTTACCTAGTACATTATATTATCTACCTCTTCCCTAGTCACCTTGCCAGTGACCTCTGACCTTACCTAGTACATTATATTATCTACCTCTGCCCTAGTCACCTAGCCACTGACCTCTGACCTTACCTAGTACATTATATTATCTACCTCTGCCCTAGTCACCTAGCCACTGACCTTACCTAGTACATTATATTATCTACCTCTTCCCTAGTCACCTTGCCACTGACCTCTGACCTTACCTAGTACATTATATTATCTACCTCTTCCCTAGTCACCTAGCCACTGACCTCTGACCTTACCTAGTACATTATATTATCTACCTGTGCCCTAGTCACCTAGCCATTGACCTCTGACCTTACCTAGTACATTATATTATCTACCTCTGCCCTAGTCATCTAGCCACTGACCTCTGGCTGCTGGCTTCAGCTACTGCTGCTCATCTGCCTTCCATCATCATTATCATGTGAATTATCATAATGGCTAACAGCAGTATGATAGCAATATTATTACACACTGTGAGGCATAAAGCTGTGTGGAATTATTCAAACCTACAGCTACAATTAGCACAGTCTGTTATTACTAGCTAATTGGGAATTTATCTGTGGAAAACAGGGGTCAATTTTGTCACATAATTCAAAAATAAAACCTATAATTTTGTGGGTGTAAATAAATTAAGTATATTAATCTCAAATGACCAGCTGCAGCATCAGGAGAATACCAGATGTGAGCAACTCAAGCAAGCTATTCAGGTGAACTAGACCTATAGCTATATAGCCCTGAAAGTTGGGTATGTTTGACGTCCTATATGATTGCACTTCACTGAAGCCTGTTCAATAAATGACTCTCCTTTGATTTTTCTAGTGAGATGTCCATTTGATTTAGGCTGATGGAAGATGTGTATGGGTTCATCCCCAACCCCCACTGTACTGTAGATAGACTACCATCCACCTCCACCAATGCTGAGAAGACAGGAAGGTCTATTTAGTCTTTTGTCCGCACTAGAACATTAACATTACAATCAGTTCGGTCGAATCAAAATATCAAAACATGAATTTGTGAATAGTTGATATTTATTCATTATGGAACTCTATGAATATTTACTTATTCTTTAAGTGATTGTAAACAAAACATTTAATAACTATTCTCACCCTCTCTCTCTCTCACTCTCTCTCTTTCTCTCACTCTGTCTCTCTCTCTGTGTCTCTGCCTCTTGGACCTAGACCTGGCGCTCCGGTACCGCTTGCCGTGCGGCAGCAGAGATAACAGTCTATTACTAGGGTTGCTGGAGTCTTTGACAATTTTTAGGGCCTACCTTGTGTTTACAATGGTGTTTGTTCTTCACTGGTTGCCCTTTTCTTGTGGCAAAAGGTCACAAATCTTGCTGTTGTGATTGCACACTGTGGTATTTCACCCAGTAGATATGGGAGTTAATCAAAATATGATTTGTTTTCGAATTCTTTGTGGGTCTGTGTAATCTGAGGGACATATGTGTCTCTAATATGGTCATATATTTGGCCGGAGGTTAGGAAGTTTTTGGTCAGTGTGCACATAGCCTGTCTTCTCTTGATGGGGACCTTTCTCAATAGCAAGGCTATGCTCACTGAGTCTGTACATAGTCAAAGCTTTCCTTAAGTTTGGGTCAGTCACAGTGGTCAGGTATTCTGCCACTGTGTACTCTCTGTTTAGGGCCAAATAGCATTTTAGTTTGCTCAGTTTTTTTTCTCTTTCTCTTTCTCTCGCTCTATATCTCCCTCTCTCTTTCTCTTTCTCTTTCTCTCTCTCTCTCTCTCTCTCTCTCTCTCTCTCTCTCTCTCTCTCTCTCTCTCTCTCTCTCTCTCTCTCTCTCTCTCTCTCTCTCTCTCTCTCTCTCTCTCTCTCTCTCTCTCTCTCTCTCTCTGTTTCTCTCAGTCTCTCGCTCTTTACACGTCTCTCTCCCACACACAATCTCTCTCTCTTTCATTTCCCCCATGTCTCTCACTCTCTCTCTTCCCCAATTTCTCTCTCTCTTCCCCCATCTCTCTCTCTCTCTCTCTCTCTCTCTCTCTGTCTAACAACCATTTGGTAACATGATGGTCTTGGTCTGTTCGCTTTAGTGTCGAGGCCTTATCATGACTCCACCCAATTCCTTCTCTTTAAGAAAACTGCGTAGGAGGGAGAACTAACACGGAAAATAGCATCTATGACCCTCAAGAGCAGGTATTTCATCGTCCTCTAGCGACAGATTATTCATCTCAATTTTGAAGGAAGATATTTATTTTTAGGAAATTGTAGACTACTTCTATTCATATACATGATGTACATATGGTCTCTCCATCACATACAGCTACATTCTAAACCCCCATGCCCATTAGCATACGTTAGCATGTCCTCTACAATGAACCACATTAAATACTAGGTTGATTGTTTGTGTCATAATCCCACATTGCACGCTAAGTGGTGAATGAAGCATGTTGTGTTTGCATATCAAGTCCTCCCCACGGGCATTTTTGACAACTCATTCTGGTCTCGTTGTCATTCCAGTCGGTCTGACAGATCCAGATCCAGATCTTATCAGATATGGAGAGCTTTGAGGGGGATTAGAGAGGCCGCACATATGCATGATTCAATTGGAAAGCCCTCACTATACAGGCTCTTTGGCTCTGTCTCCCATCTCATTGAATTGGGGCATTCCCAACTCAGAGGACTCAAAGTAGCTGTGTGCATGACATTATGGGAGAGAGGGATACTATGGTGTGTGTGTGTGTTTGGGGTTCGCGGTTGTGTGCCTGGGTGAGAGTGATATTATGAAGTTTTTTTTCTGAAAGTATTTTTTGGGTCCATTTTTGATTGTATAATTTATATCAGGGATGGGCAACTTTGATGGGGGTGGGGTAGTATTGCTGTAGATTTATCCATGGGGCGTAGAGAAAATGGTGCCGTTTTAAAGCAAGTTTGCTGCAATACTACACATTTTTCCATGGGGCGGAGAAAAGATTTTGAAATGTTATAACTCATTTCATGTAATTCTACTAATTTTGCTATGGGGCACAGAGAAAATGTGCCGTTTTTCAGCTCATTTCCCGCAATTCTACACATTTTCCCATAGAGTGGAGGCAAATGTTTGCAGTTTTTAATATGATAACTGATGATCAATGGGCCCCACCCGGTCGGTAATTCGACCATGCTTACTATAAGTTTAGATAGCTGGCCGCTAGACTAAAATTGAAATTGAGAAATTGCACATTGTGTATTCTGTTATTTTAAGTCACAACAGTAAGTTGAGACCCCGACTGAATTTATATATTTTTTTATGTGAAATTGGTCCATGGGCCAGTTGCCCGTCCCTGATCTATATGATCTGTGGGGACTGACTGACTACAGTAATCTGATTACAAAAAAATGAACTGTAATCAGTTACGTTACCAGCAAAAATATTGTAATTAGATGATAGATACTTTCGAATAACTAGATAATTACTTCTTAGAAGTGTGATTAAAAGCATGTTTGCGAAAGAAAAATACATTATGACAGCTTTCTGTTTTCTCAATGACATTTAATTCAGCATTGAAAATATATATATATTTTTACGTTAAATTACTGATTACAAATTTTGGACAGGTAACTATTTAAATAAACCTATCCAATCCTGTCTGGAAGTAGTGTATCTAAAGCAGTGGGCAGTGGCTGTGCAGATAGTATAATACTGGGTTATGAGCGCTGTCTTTTTGGATATTATGTGTGTTTTATCCTCATTATCTGTCTATATTTTGATTGTATCGTTAGTATTTCCTCTGGGGTACTATACAGATGTAGGATCTTAATTTAATCACACTTCTGTTGCAGAGAATTTTCCTGCACAGCAGGAAATACAAACTTGTAGTGTATTTGAGATTTAAAAAGGCTTCTAACATTTGTAATTTCCACTTAAAAATGTCAGACTTGATTTGCCCTGACAAAAAAACATGTCAACCCCTACAAAAAAGTTTGATTATAATTCACATAATAATTCACAATTCACAAACTGTCTCAAATTAAGATCCTACATCTGTAGCTAAAAGAGTGGGCAGTGGCAGTGTAGTTCGTGTAACACTGGGATATGACTGTTGGCTGGGTTGGCGTGGTGATGATACTGCATCGCTCCCGGGGTAATTTCTTCCCTGTAGGCAGACACCATTAGGGTAACTTATGTATAGCAACAATTGATGATTGGTTGGAATGATCGAACCCATGGGAGGTTTACATTAGTAACGGTTCAATTTCGTGTTTCTGTAGAATGGTGTGATCACAGTTTGGGGCCAAATGGTGACCCTGTTTTCTTGATAACGACAAACACAATATAGCCTTGGATCAAGGTTTTGAGTTGATATGTTTCATTGGCTTCTCTTCTTCCATCATTCATTCTTCCCTTCTTTTCTGTCATAATGTTTATGTTACATCATTTTTTATGTTTGACTATATACTCAGTTCTTGCAGACAAAGCATGTGGCTTTAGGTACATCTGCATATTTCAGAAGGGTTAGTCTTTGTGCAGCTACAGATGTAGGATATTAATTTGATCACCCTGTTGTAGAAAATGTAAAATGTGTAGTGTACTTGTGGTTTAAAAAGGCTTCTGAAGTTTGTAATTTTCACTTTGAAATTTCAGACTTGGTTTTCCCTTTCAAAAATATTTATCAACCCCTAGAAAAATGTCCATTAATTATAATCCACATAATAATTCACATTTCCTGTTGCTGCAGGATTATTTCTCTGCTTTAGCAATCTGGCTCAAATTAACATCCTACATCTGTTTGACAACCGTAAGACTGTGGCAATTCTGAATACAGGCAGCTACTTGAAAATAAGATGTTTTTCTTCACTTACTCGCCTGGTTAAATAAAGGTTAGATAAAAAATAAAGTAAATATTTTATAGTGCTTTCAAGATGGTTATTGTAGGCTAGCACACTGACTTGCCTAGTTAAATAAAGGTTACATTTTAAAATGTAAAAATAAAATAGAGGGCTTAGGTCCTGAGAGTACTGTATGTGGGCAAATTAAGAAGAATACAATTAACATCAAAGATGAGATTGCTACAGATGGCTGAATAAAATATGTTGTGGAATGTGACTTCTCACAACGCATTCTATTTGAATCCCTCCCTCCCTCTCCACACACACACACACACACACACACTTAACATGTTCTCTGAAGAGGTACTTGGCTAAAGATGAGTCATGTCCTTAGTTCTTGATGTATGTTTTTTCTGTAATAATGCTGGACCTTCCAGTCCTATGGTATGTTCTGTGCTATTTTCTTGTGCGTGAAGCGTGAGGGAAACAGTTTGTCAACTGCAAATTGTTCCAGTCTGGGTCAAGTCAAGTCGTCATAACCAATGCAGTGCACAGAACAGCACAGAACAAAATGTAAAAGGTTGCCTGTATCAGTAGATGTCATTTTTGAAAAATGTTATTTCCTGGCACGCGTAGATACATATATATTTTTGAATCATTATCATGACAGGCCACCACAGCCAAAAAAGCATGGTGGAATCAAAACTCCTACCACTTCGTATAAGTCAGTTGTTTACCTTTAATGTACTTACTCTGACTCGCAATACACTCCATTCTTCCAACCAGACTCTCTCTCCAATATCTCTCCCCAGCCAGCCAGCCCGTGGCAACTTCTTGCCACTATAGGGGGTGCTGTTTCGCATTAGCATAATTTGCTCTACAGATTAAACGGCTTCCTACTCAATTCTTGCTCGTACAATATGCATATTATTATTATTATTGGATAGAAAACACTCTCTAGTTTCTATAGCCGTTGGAATTTTGTCTCTGAGTGGAACAGAACTCCTTCTACAGCACTTTTCATGACAGGGAGTCAGATTTCAGACATCTTGGCCCCTGATCTGGGGTCGGTTTAAAGGTCCCTGTAAATGCTATGGAGAAACAGACACTGCTTACGTCTTCCCCTGGGTGTCAGTACGTGGTGACGCTTTGAATGGAGTCGATTGCGCAATCAGGGCCTGTATAAAACAGCAAATACCGGAAGTAGCTTCCCTTTGCTGCCTGCGCCTGACGCACGAAGGACGTCGGACTCGCCTCCTTCCAACCTGTTGTTTAGCCAGTAATATTTCTCCGGTCATGTTTTTACTCGTTATAGGTGTTAAAAACATCATAAGGTAGTTAATTTAAACCGTTTTATAGCAATTTATATCCGTTTAGTGCGATTTTGAGGCATTTATTTCTGAGACACTTTGAACCGCTGGGCACGTTTCCAGTTCATGCCAAACGTTAGTGGGCATTTCCACATGGCAAGAGGACAGCTTTCGACCAAAAGACGATTAGACCCAAGAAAGGATTCATTGCCCAAGATTCTGATGGAAGAACAGCTCACAGTAAGAACAATTTATGATGATAAATCGTGTTTCTGTCGAAAAATGTTAAACGCTTATGCCGCCATTTTGTTTTGTATAGCTTCGCTTGGCGCAACCTGTATTGAAAAGTAAGGATAATTTAAAAAATGTAATTCAGCGATTGTATTAAGAATTAAATTGTCTATCAATCGCTGTCCACCCTGTATTTTTTAGTCAAGTTTATGAGTATTTATGTATAAGACTAGATCACTGTCTAATATGGCGCACGACATTTTCTGACCAGCTGGGCTACTTTTCTCATTGTCTAACCATGATTTTGGTGGCTAAATATGCACATTTTCGAACAAACTCTATATGTATGTTGTAATATGATGTTACAGGAGTGTCATCGGAAGAATTCTGAGAAGGTTAGTGAAAAAATTAATATATTTTGGCAATGATAACGATATCGCTCTCTTTGGCTTGAATCAATGGTCGGGTAACGTTTGCATATGTGGTATGCTAATATAACGATTTATTGTGTTTTCGCTGTAAAACACTTAGAACATCTGAAATATTGTCTGAATTCACAAGATCTGTGTCTTTCCATTGCTGTGAGTTGTGTATTTTTAAGAAATGTTTTATGATTAGTAATTAGGTAATACACGTTGCTCTGTGTATTTATTCTAGTCGAGTTGTGATGGTGGGTGCAATTGTAAACTAGGATTTATACCTGAAATATGCACATTTTTCTAACAAAACCTATCCTATACAATAAATATGTTATCAGACTGTCATCTGATGAGGTTTTTTCTTGGTTAGTGGCTATCAATATCTTTATTTGGCCGAATTGGTGATAGCACCTGATGGAGTAAGAAACTGATGGAGTTAGGAAAGTAGTGTCTTTTGCTAACGTGGTTAGCTAATAGATTTACATATTTTGTCTTCCCTGTAAAACATTTAAAAAATCTGAAATGGTGGCTTTATTCACAAGATCTGTATCTTTCATTTGGTGTCTTGGACTTGTGATTTAATGATATTTAGATGCTACTATTTAATTGTGACGCTATGCTAGCGATGCTAATCAGTGTGGGGGGGGGTGGGGGGTGATCCCGGATACGGGGTTGAGGTTCGGTAAAGGTTAATAGCAGACAATCAAACCACCTTCCAGACAGACAACAACTCGGCACAGGGCTGAATATTGGGGTTTTAGTGTGGAGGAAAATGTTTTCCTGGTCTTTCCTCAACGCTCGCGCACACACACACACACACACACACACACACACACACACACACACACACACACACACACACACACACACACACACACACACACACACACACACACACACACACACACACACACACACACACACCATGCTCCCCTCCCTTACATCCAGCCAGACCAATCCAGTCCAGATGGCTAGGCCCAATGTTGATGAGTCGATGGAGGGATAGCTCCCTCTCTCTCCCCCAAATTGCCTGTTCTGTTTGGATCCATCCATGGGGCTAGCTGTGTCTGCCCTACAGTCCTCTTAAGGGAGGTCCGTATAGGCACTAGCTAGAGGGTTATTTAGCGCTGGTGTGACCCATTTGGTTTGTGCTGCTACAGTACGAGCCTCCCTTTGGCAGCTTGTGAGTAAATCATTAACGACTGCTAAGCTCCTGGAATTAGCATACCCCCAGAGTGCTAAAGATGGCATAAAACTGTGCATGAAAGGGAAGACTTGTCCTTGTTGCAGGGTACGCTATATGATAAAGTGAGTTCTGTTAGAGCGTGAATCAGGGGCCATGTTGTGATCACGGCTGTGCAGGACAGAGAGATCGGTGTTGATTTCAACAGAAAGATCTGTTATGTTATGGCTATTCTTCTATTGTCGTATGTCAAATACAATACAATGTACACTAGCACACAAAAGTATGTCGACACCCCTTCAAATTAGTGGATTCGGCTACTTCAGCCACACTCGTTACTGACAGGTGTATACAATCAAGCACACAGCCATGCAATCTCCATAGACAAACATTGTCAGTAGAATGGCCCGAACTGAAGAGCTCAGTGACTTTTAACGTGGCATCTTCATAGTATGCCACCTTTCCAACAAGTCAGTTCGGCAAATTTCTGTAAGTGTTGTTATTGTGAAGTGGAAACATCTAGGAGCAACAATGGCTCAGACGCGAAGTGGTAGGCCACACAAGCTCACAGAACAGGACTGCCGAGGGCATGAAGAGTGTAGCGAGTAAAAATCGTCTGTCCTCGGTTGCAAAACTCACTACCGAGTTCCAAACTGCCTCTGGAAGCAACGTCCGCACACAAGCCTAAGATCACCATGCGCAATGCCAAGCGTCAGCTGAAGTGGTGTAAAGTTCGCCGCCATTGGACTCTGGAGCAGTAGAAACGCATTCTCTGGAGTAATGAATCATGCTTCACCATCTGGCAGTCCAATGGAATCTGGGTTTGGCGGATGCCAGGAGAACGCTACCTGCCCAAATTCATAGTGCCAACTGTAAAGTTTGTTGGAGGAGGAATAATGGTCTGGGGCTGTTTTTTAGGGTTCGGGCTAGGACCCTTAGTTCCAGGGAAGGGGTATCTTAATGCTACAGCAGACAATGACATTCTAGACGATTCTGTGCTTCCAACTTTGTGGCAACAGTTTGGGAAGGCCCTTTCCTGTTTCAGGATGACAATGCCCCCGTGCACGAAGCGAGGTCCGTACAGAAATGGTCGAGATCGCTGTGCAAGAACTTGCCTGGCCTGCACAGAGCCCTGACCTCAACCCCATCAAACACCTTTGGGATGAATTGGAACACCGACTGCGAGCCAACATCAGTGCCCAGCCTCACTAATGCTCTTGTGGCTGAATGGAAGCAAGTCCCCACAGCAGTGTTCCAAAATCTAGTGGAAAGCCCCAAATGAGTGGTGGCTGTTTATAGCAGCAAAGGGGGAACCAACTCCATATTAATGCCCATTATTTTAGGAATGAGATGTTCAACGAGCAGGTGTCCATATACTTTTGGCCATGTAGTGTGTGCTATAGACAACATACACAAATGTAGGATCTTAATTTGAGTCAGTTTACTGCAGCAGGAAAATAATCATGGCGTAACAAGAAATGTGAATTATTATGTGGATTATAATTAATGGACATTTGTGTAGGGGTTGAAACATTTTTTTGATAGGGCAAATCAAGTCTGACATTTTATAGTGCAAATTATAAAACTTTAGAAGCATTTTGAAACCTTGAATGCACTACAAGTTTGTATATTCTGAGGTGCAGGAAATGTCTCAGCAACAAAAGAGTGATCAAATGAAGATCCTACATCTGTATATACAATCATATCATCTTGTTATTCCTATTCCATTGTCTATCATGTCAATAAACACAGAAGACATTGTAGCGTTGTCTTGAATGGCCCTATAGGAATAACAACAAGGCAAATAATAATAATTCCATCATTTATTAATCACTCCATATGCTTTAGATTCCAGACCCGCTGAACTCTAACCATGCCCCACCGACACCTCCAATATAAACCTCTCCATAATACTCTGCCACAGCACACTGGGGGGAGATTTATAACGGCTGGCCACAAAACCACAATTGAGCAATTTATCTTTTCCGCAGCTACGATACAGTAGCCATAATCTCTGTCATATGGAGCCACTCCACTATGTCATGCTTGGCTTTCATCCCGTAGATGAAGAAATATGTGTAATAATACGATCAGCAGCTTGCCTGTTTACTGTGAGGCTGAGATATGCAGTGTATTCTGTTTAATGATGGATGTGAATGGGGGAAGTCGTTTGGCTGCCTGTGTGTAGAATATCGTTCATCACCTGCCTAACAACCTCTAGTCATGTTGATGGGAGTGTCTGTTAATCTATGCACATGCATATAGTTTTAGCGACGAGGCCGGACTCAACATAATGAGGTATAATCCACCAGATTAGTCCTATTGGTTAAACAAACGGAAACACCATCATCCCAGGGAGGGATGCCTGAGAGATGACAGTTGGTTAATATGCACGATCAAAGATATGGACGCTGCTCCGTAGAAAGGGTTTCGGTAGATACATTTGTCGAGTTATCATACGGATAACTAGATGTCTGTATAGCTTCACAGTATCATTCTATTCAAAATGATGTGTTCATTTGCACTTAAAATGGTAGATGTAAATACTTCTGTAAGACTTCGAAGCTACTTGTTATAACTCCTGCAATGTCCATATTTCGAATTTTGTGGGTCTCCGGCAATGAAAGCTGTGATGGACCAAGTCTATACTCCACTCTGACCACACTCTTCAATCATCATCCAGGGCTTACATTGAATATGTATGAACTTTCCAATTTGTAAGTCGCTCTGGATAAGAGCGTCTGCTAAATGACTTAAATGTAAAATGTAAATGCTTACAGACTATCACTCTCGAGCTCCTCTCTCCTCTCTAGTCCCTCTAGTCTCCCTGATGTACTGGCCACTTAGGTCTGATATGTTCTCCTTATCCTGGCTCTCCTAAATTACATTTTACCAGCAAGGCCATAAGAGTTGTCCAAACTCATACTACACTTTGTATAAAGATGTATGAGTCCCGAGCTCTATTCCTAAATCCACACTAGCAAACCAATTTAAATGAAGAACTGTTTATGTCATGCATTCTAGTGTGAATATGGGAACATAGTCCCTGATATGAATCTATTACAGGAACAGAGACAGGGACAGGGACAGAGACAGAGACAGAGACAGGGACAGAGACAGAGACAGAGACAGAGACAGAGACAGAGACAGGGACAGGGACAGGGACAGGGACAGAGACAGGGACAGAGACAGAGACAGAGACAGAGACAGAGACAGAGACAGAGACAGAGACAGAGACAGAGACAGAGACAGGGACAGGGACAGGGACTGATCAGTCATGGATCACTGGCCTTGCTGAACATCTCTCTCTCTCACCGAGGAAGGATGGGGAAATTATCAGAAGGCAAATTGACAAGCGGCTGTAGATGAGTATGGATAATAAAAGCCCTTAGATACCAGACCACCCCCTCCTTGTCTCTCATCCTCTCCACCTATCCACAGCATCCATAACATCCCAACCACCCTCTCTCTCACCTTCTTCATCTGTCATACCATCTCACCCACCCACCCACGCAGACTTTCAAACTTCTCACCCTCTCTCATTCTCTCACCCCAAGCTCTGAGCCTGACTGAGAATGTTGACAGTGGCAGACATGGCCTGGCGATGAACTTAGCATCCATAAGAGCTCTCTCTTTCTCAGTGTGCGTCAGAAGAACATCTGCAGATACCAGCACCGACTTCACACTCACTAGGGTATTTTGTAATTAGACTGTAAACTTCCAACCAGGGGGCGTTTTGAGTTCTAAAGCTATGTGGCATATGCCAGTTTGAGTCACCAGGCACTCTAGGGAGGCAAGTGGTTAAAGGGAATATCGCAAACTGTGAAACTAGGTTTATTAGGGGAAATAAATCAACCTTCTCCAAAGAGGAGCTTCTCGTTTTCCCTTAAAGATGCTCTCCGGGATCTTAAGAACAAATTCGTAACAGATTGCGAGAATTGGATCTGTAAACATATCACAAAAATTGCAAAATTCTGACAATATCATACGAATTGTAAAATTTGGGAACATATAACACAAAATGGATGACTTAGTACACAAATAACGGCGAACCGTTTGGGCTTGTGAGCACCACTTTCAAAACTAATGGCTGAAATTATACAAAAGTTTGAGAATCATTCCTTAACAGGATAGGAAGAACTATCAGGAGAGCAAGGCCAGTGCCTTAACGCTAGATGGCATATAGCAAGCAATTAGGGAGCCAGCTAGGATAAGTTGCATGTCATGGGTCACTTTTTTATATTTTTTTTATAAGAAATAAGCTGCCTGACATCCTTTTTTCAAATATGTCTTTGTTCTTTTACTGTTAAAATTAAGTGCTTTGTAACACCAAAACTACTGGCAACTGAGCTGCCACCAACGTGAAGGAGACGAAACCTTAACTTTGCTGGAGTATTGAAACATCGTCCTGAGATGTTCTGAAACATTACATGGTGTGTTGTAACACCACTTAATCACAAGTTGTGCAACACCTTGCCAAGGACCGGGAGCACTAACAGAAAAGGTTGAAAACACAATTTTGGTGTTTCGAGATCTGTTTAGTGCAGAACCTTAGTACCTTCTCTTTAGGTGTTGTTTCCGCTCTATAGCTTCTAAACACTATGACGGTGTTTAGAAGTTGCCTGTCTAATGCATAATTAGACAGGCACTGCCTGTCTAATGCATAATTAGATACCTTCTGAAGTATTTTGATGTTTAACATTGGTTTATGTATCTGATCATTTGCCAGTTTAACCCATTTTGGCAGGCAGTGTTCAGCACAGTGCTCAAAACCACCAGCAGTGGGTAGAGGTTTAATGGTAAACATGGCAGGATACTGTATCTGCCTCTGCTATTAAAAGTGGGAAATGTGGGAATGGCTCATCTCATCATTAAATGTAATTTTTCCAGATGGTTTATATGTCCGTTCATCATAACACATTAGGCTACACCTCGTGGCAGAACAAGCTGCCTAGTAGTAATATAGATTATACTTTTCTTTCTTCAAGCATGCAGACCACATTGTGTAAAATAAGGAATAAGTCTAAAATGTTTGAATTACCCACAGTCCTCTGAAAACAGAGCCACATGTCAAGATAAGAAGTGCAAAGAGATTTAAACCAGACTTCCAATGAGTTCAATCACTCAATTTTCTCCGTCTTTTGAGCAACATATTACGTTTATTTTAAAATGTTGGGGTAAAATGAAATGAACAAATCATTGAAACGACTTGCACTCATTTTCTGTCAAATTCATTTTTTTTTTTTTACAGTGTGGCTGTGTGGTTGAGTGTATAAAATGCCAATTAAATTCCAATGAAATGTACCATCTTACTAGCCCAGAAGTCGGGGGTTCAATTCCCGCTTCCGCCTGTCCCACTGTCACTCCTTCTCTGTCCCCTGTTTCTAATCTGTCTAAAGAAAGCATTGAAAAAATGAAGGTGGAATTTGACCAAAAAAAATCCATATTCCCTTATCATCAATCGATATTTAGGCTATAAAGCATTTGGATTTCTTTACCATTTGATTGTATGAGAGGCACAGTCCGCAAAAATATTGTTTTGTGTTTTGATGCTACCTTTTACATGCACTGAAACCCCCAAAAGTGTTTTCACAACATTCTGTTAAAAACACCAATATTCAGGTTTAAGAACCACTTTGGGTGTTTCAGAGTACGTCAACTGTTTTAAACCACTTTCTGTGTATCATAACACTTGCATTAGGTTTATATTCAAACACCCTCCAAACACCAGATCTCAGGCTAGGTACACTACCTTTCATGGTTTCATTACACAATCATAGTGTTTTGAGAATATTTTGACAGCGTATAATTTAACAGGACAATCCTCCTTTCTCTTTCTCTCTTAAATACGCACACCTCCCTCTCACCCCATCATCCACGGTGACACTGGCGAGGGCTGTGCTCCTCACACCTTCAGCAAGCTATCACCAGCAGCCCAAAGGCATTACAGACCTGTCCTGGCCTGTGGTGTAGTCATCACAGCTGTTGAGGAACCAGCACTAGACCACACTACACTTCAACACCATCACCCCCATCACCTTGGCGACATCAATAAATAATTACAGACCATTCTATGGACATCAGGGTTCAACCCAGTTTAACAGCAATTTTCACATGTGTAGAGACTGCATTTTTGATCGCATAAGGTAATGCATGTCAAACTGACAGGGACAGGCCAAATAGTCTGACTGCATGAGTGCTCTGTTCGGCAGGCTAAACTTGGAGTGCATGCCTGCTGCCTCATGCCTGCTTATCATCTGATTCCAGATCGGTTTGACAAAAACATGGCACACTACATTTGATTGTGAATGTGTGTGTGTCTACAGTACAGCACACACAGATGCAACCACCTCCACCCAGCTGCGCTGAACACCCTGCTCATGGCACCACACTGCCAGTCCCCATCAGCCTGGCATCATACACCCCTTTTTCACTCACAATCTTACTCGTCATCCCGTGTGTGTGCGTGCAGATCCGACCCGTCCTTATACATAATATCATATGCATACTGATGTTCTCAATATGGTATACATGAACGGACATATTACTCATATGAAGGTAGGCTTTGGTTGAAACGTCACATTCCCTAGCAGTAATCCTAAACGAAATGTCCATGTTCTAAAATCCATGAATGTACTATTTATTTATTTATCAAGCTTTCCTGACCGCTTTGCTCATGGTCTTAGCGGTGGACAACTATCAAGACTCATATTGTTTGATTACCATACCCGTAGAGATGCTGTGCATAATGTAGTAATCCATAATGATACTTGAAAGCAATCATGAATAACATTCAATGTTGTTGTTTTGTAATATTCTGTGTAAAATAGTAAGTAGTCATGTGTAAGCTATGGCTGCTATAGCTTACACATGAGGCTGATCTGGACAGCAACTCGACGAGCAACATCTAATAAATGACAACAAATTGGATACATATGTCAATGAAACAGAGAGAGAGAGAGAGAGAGAGAGAGAGAGAGAGAGAGAGAGAGAGAGAGAGAGAGAGAGAGAGAGAGAGAGAGAGAGAGAGAGAGAGAGAGAGAGAGAGAGAGAGAGAGAGGATGCTAATGCAGTAATGATGTTCCACATCAGTGCTTGTCTAATTTAAGCTATGGCGTGGCTCTGCTGGAACATTTATAGGAGCGAGTAGAATAATGCGCTGTCAGTCACCGGTGCCGCGCGCGTCTGGGGCGGGCTCTCTCTATGCCCGGGTCTCCAAGACCGCTGAGATGTCTGTGAATGTGTCAAGAATCTGTACAGCTGCCGAGCGCTACACCAAATGACTGGTATTCCTACTTTAGAGTCGTATTTCAGAATGTACTATGCTCTCTTGTTGGTGTCGTTGCTAGGTCGGTAAAACCTGTCCAATTATGAGTAGTGAAGTCGATTAGTATTATGTGGGATTCCGAAACTGTTATGCGTTTGCGTTTACCGTGCGCCACGAGCCTGCCGCGTGTTGAATTGTGTCGACATCAGTTGGAGCACTGTCCACGGTGCTGAAAGTCAAGAGTCTTACCCTAAGTGGCGAACAGAGGCAGCTGAGGCGTTCCCGGGTATATGTATATGCAACTCAAATCTTGAGATGACGCGGAAAAGGCTGCACTCTGTAGCTGTATGGGGATTCTTCGCGTGGGAAATAGCTGTGTTGCTAAGGTAAGTGAGTTCGGCAGCAGCCAATATTACGCGGCTTGATTTACTCACACTGATTGTTGAAGTTCCCGAACTGTTTGATTAATGTTAGGTGCTTTGAGTGCGCCAATGATTTGAGTGGTATGCAAATAGGCTATATGACCCTAAAACACTGGAAGCGTTCAATACGGAGTGGATTTTCCTCTCAAATTTGGGGATTAGGCTACAGGCACATATATATAAGAATCATATCAAGTACAAAAGCCTCTAAGAGAGTCATCTATGCATGATGTCTTATCTCGACAAACACACATGTGGTGATCCTTCCGCGAGGGATTTTGGCCATTGCCCAACAAATCAGTGAGAAACGGTACGATCATGATGCACGCGCCCTTTAGTATTCGTGATAAATGAATTACATTTCTGTCTGTATTAAATTTAGACCCTGTAAACTGCCTGCGTATTTCTCAAATCCCCGTTTTCCAGGAATTCGATCGGCATGCTCAGTGTGCTGATCTGATCCTGACGAGGATTTCTCTTCTCACTCTCTCAGTAACAGGTGCCGTTATCGAGAAATCTCATAGAATAGATTTCTGGGCCGGGATCAAAGAAAAAGCCACTTGAATTATCCAAAGAAATTGTATATTTGCATGCAATCCGAATGAGCAGAATTCTCTATATATATGCAACACCTTATATGATTGACAGTTATTAACGATTAAACACTATGGGCTATTGGATATGAAAGTGAAAGTATTTGTAGATCAAGTTGTAACATAAGTTTTCTCACATAGAAGCAATCTTTATAGTGCAATTATGGTCCCAGTCAGCCATGGTCATTTGTTATGTAATACAACACGCTGGAGAGGCTGGTGTGTTGGATTTGGTAAAATATTAAGTCTTTAATATTAAATCAATCTCTCTCTCTCTCTCTCTCTCTCTCTCTCTCTCTCTCTCTCTCTCTCTCTCTCTCTCTCTCTCTCTCTCTCTCTCTCTCTCTCTCTCATATATATATATATATATATATATGTCCAAGAAACATTGATAGATACAACAAAAGCCTTTTTCATGTTTTTCATGTACAACTCAAGCACATGCCCAAGTCTACTTACTATCTAGAGAGCAGGTTACACATGATCACCTACACATGTCTGCTCCACATATGTTTGCTCAAGTGCAGTGTTCAGATGTCAGTTTGGTTCATGTGTAACAAGTTTGACAGTCTACCCACCTCATAGGCCCATGTTAATTGACATTATGTCAGGCATGACAAACAGCTAAGCTACAGAGCAAACCGTCGGGCCCACTCATCTCTACAAAACACGCGGCATGTTGCAATATCTTATTCGTTGTAAGCGGGCTGGACTCCCCTTTCAATAGCTACTCTCTCTCTCTAAGGATACCTCTAGCCCGCCCACTTCAATACTCTCTTCCCACTTCAATACTCTCTCCGGCTCTCATTCTTTCCCCGAGTCCTTCTCAACTAAGCACAGTACAACTCCACAGAGGTAATGCAATTGCTGAAAAGTCTAATCCCACTCAAGCCGTGCATCACCGCCACCAACACAAGTCTTCTCATTCAAAGGCCCCGTACATGCACCGTCGATCATCCTCCATTATTTAACGACGCAACGCATTATTCTCGTGTGATGTGTCTGTGATAGTAATGGTCCTCCGCTGGCATCCCCCTGTATTGAATTATTGATATCATGGCTGTGTCCCGAATGGCACCGTAAGCGGTCAAAAGTGGTACACTATTTAGGCTATCGGGTACCATTTGGGATGCAGGCCATACCTGTTGCCATGTCCCTGACTGGCACATACTGCAATGTGTATTGGTTTAGTGTCAGCTCAGAGTCCAAGGAGACTGGAGAGTTTTCTATAGGGTTTATCTATGGGCTGGGTCCCAGATGGCACCCTATTCTCTACATTGTGCACTACTTTTGGGCCCTGGTCAAAAGTAGTGCACTATGTAGGGAATAGAGTGCCATTTGGGACACAGATTATATGTGTAATTAGAATTCCGAGGATATATAGGTCAGATGCTTATTCTTGGTTGAGGGGTCTAGGCTTTAAACACTGTTCTCCCTCATCTTCATTACTCTGGGCCTGCATAGCAGCCAGTCCATGTTGGAGCACTTTACTTTCCCCTGTGGGTTTGTCACTTCACTTGAATGGCGAAAGGGACTCTTTGCACACTGTGTCGGGCAAGCTATGTACTTGCAAATGAAACATTTATGAGAAAGTCTGTCTATGTTTTGCTGGGCAGATAGATCTACGTCAAGGGAGACATTTCACTTGGGTACCTGGCCTACTGTTTGCAAAGCTTGCACTGTGCCGGGCATTGTGGTCCGCGAGGGGTGCTAGCTTTCCTCTAGAGCCCTTGTCCTGTACTGTGGCATTGTGGTCCGCGAGGGGTGCTAGCTTTCCTCTAGAGCCCTTGTCCTGTACCGTGGCAATGTGGAGCAACATGAGCAAAGAGTCAGAAACCATTGAAGCGGCATCAGACAGGGTTGTAGAGTCGGTGGCAAGGGGCATGGTGAAGAGGGTAGGGGTAAGCCCTGGTAGGCACCATTTTAGAGGTAGTATTCCACTATAAAGCTGTCTATCATACCAGGGCTGGGAGAAGAGAGAGAGGTGACCTGGCGGGCAGCACTGCCAGGAGAAGAAGTGGATTCCATTTTTAGCACTCAAATAAAATCAAATAAAATTGTATTTGTCACATGCGCTGAATACAACAGGTGTGAACCTTACTGTGAAATGCTTACTTACAAGAAAGGGATGTTTGAATAGCATCTCACATATGGTTCTGCTCTGCTGGAAGTTCGCCTTGTAAGACTGTTGTCCTGCTTCTCAAAGTTTAATGACCTCCATTTGGGCTCTTATAGGATCTGTTTTTTGAATCCATGTCATTGCTGGACTGCTTACAAAATGGCAGTCTGAGGGAGAGGATGTTACAGGCAGACTGGAGTTTTGGGTGGGAGATTTTTAGAAAGCAGAGCTTTTAATATTTCACTGTGGATTTCATGCTTGAACTCATTCGTGTCCCCCTGCGGACGTTTAGGCAGGCAGTCACTATACTTTGGGGAGTAACTCATGTACACCAGGGTTTCCCAACTCTCTCCTGGAGTCAGCCTACTCCCAGCCAGTTCCACTTATTTCATTTATTCCACAACTGGAACCTGATTCAACTAATCAAGGGCTACCAGTGCTGAAACACATCAAATAAGTATAGCTACATGCCTGTGTGTTCCCGAAGAGAGGTTTGGGGAACACTGATAAACACTAACTGATAGGTTTTTTCAGCCTAGCCTAGTGAATCATTAACTTAGAACAAAGAGTCTAAATCACTGATAAACGCAAACAGCTAGGCTTCTTCAGCCCAGCCTCGTGAGTCATTAACTTAGAACAAAGAGTCTAAATCTCCAAATCCTCTGTTGGATAATCTGACATGATTGTCACCAGAACCCATGTGGTGTGTGCATCTACTGTGTGTCTATCCGCCCTCACTGGGACACACACACACACACGTTTGTTTGTATCCTCCAATCCATCCCCCTGGGTTTAGTTTAACATGCGCTGTTTTACGTGCACTGCTGTTCTGTACGTGCCTGCCCTGTGGGGATTACTAAATGATCCCCCCACCGGGCGTTACCGTGCCAACCAGCGGGCGGCACACGCAGGCGGGCTACACCACGCAGAGAGAGCACACTGGAGGAAACCTATTTAAACTGTCATATATGGTAATGATGATATGCTCGTTCATCCTAAACGATTTACAGTTCAACACCTAGTCATATTTATACATGTGTCCAATGCAGGAGTCAAACATCATAGGGAGAGCCCACTGGAGGGATCCTGTTCAATCTTGAATCTGATAATATCATATAATATGGTCATTTAGCAGACGTTTTTTACGCAAAAGTGATTAGCAGTTTAACATGTAATTATGTTTAGTGTCCCATGCAGGAAATCAAACCAAATCCCAGCTTTGGTATTGCAAACGAACACCATGCTCAGCCAAATATACTGAGGTCACTAAGAAGCACCTTCTTGACTGCTGTCACTCGACTTCATCTCTCTCCTTTTACTATTCAGCACAGACCGTTAAGGTCCTGTGTCGAGAGGGAGATGTGCTGCTGTTAGAGGTGGGGGTGTTTTGAGAGGTCAGGTTTCTATTGTGCTGTAGTGCGGAACTCTCTCTCTCTCTCTCTCTCTGTCTCTCTCTGTCTCTCTCTGTCTCTCTCTGTCTCTCTCTGTCTCTCTCTGTCTCTCTCTGTCTCTCGCTCTTCCGTAACTCTCAGCATTCAGGGCATTATGGTGATCTTCCTTTCGGTGAATTTGGAGTATATTTTATTCATCAGATCTGCTAGGTTGATGATATTGAACATGTGGATGGATGGATGGATAGATGGATGATGGACGGATGAACTGGCTGACTGTGGTATTATCTGCTTTATAGGATGTGGAGGTGGTTAAGGTTTATCTGACGTCTTCACGGATTGAGGACTCACGACAAACAAGGACTGATGATTTTAGCAACAAAAACAGTATAATATATCAATCCCTCCCACTCCTCTGTGTCTCATTGTTTGTTTGAGAGGACATTTCCCATCCTCTAGCTAATAAGAACATAATCTATTGGAGGATCTCTTCTAACAGAGCTTTGACCAATGGTAATACTGTACAGTAATGTGTTGTTGACTGGAAGATACCTTTAACCATTTAACTCCTATTTGGTGTAAAATTCTAAGTGTAAATGCCAGAGCAACCCTTGGGGACTCTGGAATTGGTGTCAATTATCTGGAATCTCTTTGGCTACGTTTCCACAGGCAGCACAATTCTGGCCTTTTCTTCACTTATCGCTGACCAGCTAGCAAGTGTCTTCACTGATACTTTCAACCTCTCCCTGACCCAGTCTGTGATACCTGCATGTTTCAAGCAGACCACCATAGACCATGTGCCCGAGAACGCCACGGTAACCTGTCTAAATGACTATCGCCCCATAGCACTCACATCTGTAGCCATGAAATGCTTTAAATGGCTGGTCATGGCTCACATTAACGCCATCGTCCCAGATACCCTGGACCCACTCCAATTTGCATACAGATCCACAGATGACGCAATCTCTATTGCACACCACACTGCCCTTTCCCACCTTGACAAAATTAACCTATGTGAGAAGGCTGTTCATTGACTACAGCTCACCGTTCAATCACTAAGCTAAGGACCCTGGGACCGAACACCTCCCCCTGCAACTGGATCCTGGACTTCCTGACGGGCCGCCCCCAGGTGCTGAGAGTAGGCAAACACCTCCGCCACGCTGACCCTCAACACGGGGGCCCGCCGAGCTCCCTGCCGTCCATCACCTCTATACCAGGCGGTGTCAGAAGGAGGCCCAAAAATTGTCAAAGACTCCAGCCACCCAAGTCATAGACTGTTCTCTCTGCAACCGCACTGCAAGTGGTACCGATGCACCAAGTCTGGAACCAACAGAACCCTGAACAGCTTCTACCCCTAAGCCATAAGACTGCTAAATAGTTAATAGTTAACCAAATAGCTACCTGGACTAACTTTTTTGACTCATGACATACACTGCTGCTACTGCTTATTATCTATCCTGTTGCCTAGTCACTTTACCCCTACCTATATGTACATATCTATCTCAATTACCTCGTACCCCTACACATCAACTTGGTACTGGTACCCCATGTATATAGCCACGTTATCGTTACTCATTGTGGATTTATTCCTCGTGTTATTATTTGTTCTATAATGTTTGAAATCTTTATCTCTGCATCGAGCCCGTAAGTAAGCATTTCACTGTTAGTCTATTAACCTATGTGAGATGTAACAAAATGTGACTTGATTTAATTTGGTCTTTTTGACCAATCCGATCAGGTTCTGAAAAAGATCTGATGTGGAAAGATCTGAAGTGATTGGTCAAAAGACCAATAAGTGGAAAAAATATCAGAATTGGGCTGTCTCTGTAAAAACAGCCTTAGTTTATTAGCCTACATCCCAAATGGCAAGCTTTTCACTATAGTGAACTACTTTTAATCAGAGCCCTATGTCAAAAGTAGTTCACTATAAGAACGAATAGGGTGTCATTTGGGACGTAGACTTTTTCCTCTAGTGTATTTACAGGCGTGTATCAATCCAATGTGGAAGAATACAAGATGTGACAATAAAAGCTGGATGTTGTGATAGGCAATCTATGTTTTGGGGAAAAGTGGTGAGCACTAAGGATTGAAATTGGTTTTGAATGGTGTGCGCTCCTGTGTGTCTGAGTTGGTCATGTGGGTGGCCCCTGCACTTTATTGGTTGTCATGAATGTGGCCACACTGGCTTGCTGACCCATATAACCCTGGTTGTGTCTTACACACACAAACACATACACACACTCACACACACAGTGACTCAACCCTCTGTATCAGGGCGATTGAGTGAGTGGCCTGTGACGAGGTGCTGGACACGCCTGACAGGGTCTTCAGTAAGCAATAAGGCATGAGAACCTGGGGACTCCCGAGGCGAAGCCCTTAGATGGGAGTTACAGCCCTTAGATGGGAGTTACAGCCCTTATGAGGGAGTTACAGCCCTTAGGAGGGAGTTACAGCCCTTAGATGGGAGTTACAGCCCTTAGATGGGAGTTACAGCCCTTAGGAGGGAGTTACAGCCCTTAGGAGGGAGTTACAGCCCTTAGGAGGGAGTTACAGCCCTTAGATGGGAGTTGCAGCCCTTAGGAGGGAGTTACAGCCCTTAGGAGGGAGTTACAGCCCTTAGGAGGGAGTTATAGCCCTTAGATGGGAGATACAGCCCTTAGGAGGGAGTTACAGCCCTTAGGAGGGAGTTACAGCCCTTAGATGGGTGTTACAGCCCTTAGGAGGGAGTTATCACACGACAATTCCTTGTTTCTTGGGCCTTATTGCTTTCATAAAATGGTTGTCCACATATAAAAAAAGACGAACAACATGTTTTCAGAAATGTTGTTATATTGAATAAATTTGTAAATGAATCTTTCCACCATACAAAATAGTCTGGGCAAAAGTCAGTGGTTAGTTCTGAGATTGTGAAGTTGTTAGCCAAATGGGCTGGTTGTTCATTCTATCCATTCTATTTGCAGTGGGTAGCTATGCTAAACAAATCACTGGCATGCAGCTATAGAAGGGTTAGCTGACAACGTCACAAAAATGATGCGTGTGCTTCAATGGGGCAGAAGGCCGTGTGTTGTTGTGATTCTGGATGACCAGATAACGAGCGACGATGACAAGAAGCTGCAATGTGTGGAGTCGTAGGTGGTTTGTTTCAGCTAGTTTGATATTTTTCTTGTTACCATGACTTGTTTTGAAGTGTTTTGACAGATGTCACGTCAATGCTAATATGCCAAAATTCGCTAGCTAGCTAACCAACAACTGTAATGATGTATTTGAGAGACAACAAGTGCTCATTGTGCAAATGTATTTATGTTTTCAATAAACATCGGAGACAAAATCTAGTTTACATGTTTCAAGTTTTAATGTCACGTGCACAAGGACAGTGAAATGCCTTTATTGCAAACTCCAAACCCAACAAAGCAGTAATCAATATTAATGTAGCACTACAAATAACAAGGTAGAACAAAAACACACAAAAAAATAATAATAATAAGGACACGAGAAAGTAAGACGCTATATACAGGGTCAGTTCCAATACCATATTTACAATATGCAGGGATACTAGAGCGATAGAGGTAGATACTGACTAGGCATCAGGATATGTGTGTGTGTGTGTGTGTGTGTGTGTGTGTGTGTGTGTGTGTGTGTGTGTGTGTGTGTGTGTGTGTGTGTGTGTGTGTGTGTGTGTGTGTGTGTGTGTGTGTGTGTGTGTGTGTGTGTGTGTGTGTGTGTGTGGAGTCAGTATAAATGTGTGAGCATGTTATGTGTGTGTTGGAGTGTCAGTGAGTGTGTAGAGTCCTGTGTGTGTGCATATAGACAATGCAAAAATGTAATAAATAAAACAATCTAAGCCGAACCGTCTGTTTTGCCCCATAGTTGCGCACGCGTCGGTTTTGTTGCTAAACAACCACGTTATCCATGCATGCTAGCTACTTCTCCTTTGCTAGCTAGCTAGCCCACTAAATCACACCAAGCAGCTGAAATGACAGCCAATTCTTTGGATATATCCATTAATGATCCTGATAAATGAATCGGCGTGTATCAGAGAAGCTGTCAGGCTCGTCACGTTCATATGCATGGCACAGTGGAGATCACACAAAACTGCAACATCGTTCCAGAGGTCAGAGGCAGACAGCAAGGTTTAGACAAATCTGTTGCAAACCAAATGCTAGCCTAGTAGCATGGTGAAATATTGTCTAGACACTTTTTTCCACAGGAGATTAAGCTTATAAATTGACTGCCGGGGCTGTGGGAAAGTGGATGCGCATTGATCAATCTAATGGAACCATTAACAGGCATTACCTGGATAATTTGGGGATTGTGGTGCTATAACTCCCTGCTATCAACCAATCGGCTTCCAGGATCCAAACAACCCGTTTTAAAATATGTCATAGCAGCTCACATGGTCACTGTGCTCTGACATGGAGGTCCCAGGAGGTAAGCTCTGGAAGATAGATATCTGCCTGCTAGAACTACCAACCATGTCCCAGGAGATAAGCTCTGGAAGATAGATATCTGCCTGCTAGAACTACCAACCACGTCCCAGGAGATAAGCTCTGGAAGATAGATATCTGCCTGCTAGAACTACCAACCACGTCCCAGGAGATAAGCTCTGGAAGATAGATATCTGCCTGCTAGAACTACCAACCACGTCCCAGGACATAAGCTCTGGAAGATAGATATCTGCCTGCTAGAACTGCCAACACTCACAAAGCCTGATAGTGGCTCTTCTAAGGCACTGTTATAAAGCTTTAAGGAGGTTTGAAGATGTGGTTATGATCGAAGCTCTGGTAGATATCCGCCTGCTGCCATAGAACTACAACACTTTCAACACAGTCTGGCTGGTGTCCCAGTGGACGTTCTAATCTAAAGCACTGGTATGCAGCTGGATGGTTTTCTTTGAGATACATGTGACTGTGATGTAAGGTTCTGGATAGAAGAGGAAAAAGAGCAACTGTCTGCTTGATGGCTCGTTTCACTGACTTGGCCTGTGTTAACATGAGATGGTTTACAAGAGGCACTATGGATTTTTGCCTTGCAGATCTACACCAGCTCGCTACTGTACATTCCCTTGAGCCTGCCTGTCTGAGTCAGTTGGACATTTCCCTCTTCCTACTTGAGCTTTAACTCTGAGATACACAGATAGCTAAGTAACTATACATCTGCATGGTACTTGATGTATGAGTGGATACGACAATATAAACGTCTTCTCACCCCCTCTACATGATGCTAGGGCAGATGTGAAACCACATCTGTGCTCTCTCTCTCTCCAAATAGGGCGACTCACTGGCTGCTCGCTGGAGCGGAATGTTCCGGGTGCAGGGCAAGGGGCATGAGGCGGGCATCTACCCTACCCGCCAGGGCACAGATAACTCCTCATTTATAGTCTTGGTCAATTCCGTATATAGTGCACTTCTTTTGACCAGGGCGCAGCCATAGTTCCTCTGCTCCATTATACTGTAACTATACTTCCAGGTGTGCTTTGGGACAATTCTATAACGGATTTTTATGTACCGCGCTAACTCATAGTTTCTATGCTCCAGCAGAGGCTCTGCCATTCTAACTCTACTTGAATGTGTGCTTCGGGACAATTCCATTATATGTTTTTCAGTGTCTGATTTGCCCTACTTAGGGACATATCCATTATGTTTTACCATTGACTACATTAGCACATAGAAGCTGTACACTTGATGCTGCTGGCTCTCTGACTCTCAGTAATAACTCTCTCTGCGAAGAGAGAGAGGAGAATCTGGGGGTCTTTAACTCGATCCGCTCCCTTCTTCCCCCCTCCGTCGGCCTTGTGTCACTGGCTTGCATTTTAACAGATAGATTAAGGAGGGGAAGTGTTGAGTTATTGATGACGTTTGCTGGACGCGTCGCTCGTTGCCCCAACGCTCTTTTCTTTCTTGAAGTTATTTTCCCTCTCTCTCCCTGTCTCTCCCTTTCTCTGTCTTTTCGTTGGGTGAAAATCTTCAGAGCTGCCTCTGGAAATCCGAGGCAAAGCAGAAGCAGCTAGCTGGCCTAGTAAGCTGCTTAAAACTCTGTTTATTTAAGTTATCTCAGAGCTATGGAGGATCTGGAGCAGAAACATTCAGGCCTGATTTCACTGCATGGCAGCACTAGCTTAATGCTAATGCTATGCATGCACACACACACACACACACACACACACACACACACACACACACACACACACACACACACACACACACACACACACACACACACACACACACACACACACACACACACACACATACACACACAATACATTTTTTATCAGTCTACACACAATACCCCATAATGACAAAGCAAAAACTGGTATTTAGATTTTTTAGATTTAAAAAAAATTAATAAAAACAGAAATACCTTATTTACATAATTATTCAAACCCTTTTCTATGAGACTCAAAATTGAGCTCAGGTGCATTCTGTTTCCATTGATCATCCTTGAGATGTTTCTACAACTTGATTGGAGACCACCTCTGATACATTCAATTGATTGGACATGATTTGGAAAGGCACACACCTGTCTATATAAGGTTCCACAGTTGACAGTGCATGTCAGAGCAAAAAACAAGACATGAGGTTGAAATAATTGTCCGTAGAGTTCCGAGATAGGATTGTTTCAAGACTCAGACCTGGGGAAGGGTACCAAAAAATATCTGCAGCATTGAAGGTCCCCAAGAACACAGTGGCCTCCATCATTCTTAAATGGAAGAAGTTTGGCACCACCAAGACTCTTCCTAGAGCTGGCCACCTGGCCAAACTGAGCAATTGGGGGAGAAGGTTCTTGGTCAGGGTCACGTCTGGAAGAAACTTGGCTTCTCTATGGTGAAGCATGGTGGTGGTAGCATCATGCTGTTTGTATGTTTTTCAACTGCAGGGAATGGGAGACTAGTTAGGATCGAGGAAAAGATGAACGGAGCAAAGTACAGACAGACCCTTGATGAAAACCTGCTCCAGAGCGCTCAGGACCTCAGACTGGGGTGAAGGTTCACCTTCCAACAGGACAAAGAACCTAAGCACACAGCCAAGAAAATGCAGGAGTGGCTTCGGGACAAGTCTCTGAATGTTCTTGAGAGCCCCAGCCAGAGCCCAGACTTGAACCCAATCGAACTTCTCTGGAGAGACCTGAAAATAGCTGTGAAGTGAAGCTCCCCATCCAATCTGACGAGCTTGAGAGGATCTGCAGAGAAGAATGGGAGAAACTCCCCAAATACAGGTGTGCCAAGCTTGTAGCGTCATGCCCAAGAAGACTTGAAGGCTGTAATCGCTGCCTAAGGTGCTTCAACAAAGTACTGAGTAAATGGTCTGAATACTTATGTAAATTTTATATTTTAGTTTCTAAAAACCTGTTTTTGGTTTGTCATTATTCCATTTTTTAGAATAAGGCTGTAAAACGTAACAAAATATGAAAAAGTCAAGGGGTCTGAATACTTTTCCGAATGCACTGTGTGTGTGTGTGTGTGTGTGTGTGTGTGTGTGTGTGTGTGTGTGTGTGTGTGTGTGTGTGTGTGTGTGTGTGTGTGTGTGTGTGTGTGTTTGTGTGTGTGTGTGTGTGTGTGTGTGTGTGTGTGTGTGTGTCGGAATTTGTAATGATGCAAAACTCCACCCTTTCTTCTTGAATTATGATGAAACACTATTTTAATGAAATAAACATTATGTTCTTAATAAGATAACAGGATTCATGATGGTTTTGACATAAAGAGGTTAATAACGCCTTAGCTCATTTAAACCCAACTCACCCGTGTAGAAATTGGAGACAAATACAGGAACAATGTTAGTATTAAGTCGAAGAAAGCCCCTCTTTTGACAGAGGACATGTTTTCCTGTTGACAGTGATTCAACCCCTCTGTGTTCTGTAGATAACCAAGTGGTAGAGTGTATAGCCCAGTGTTCAGTGGCCTACTGAGTTGGCTGAGTGAGCACATCAAGAGTGAGTCAGGGTCAGTCATGGCTGCACTGAACACACACACACACACACACATACATACATACATACACACACACACATACATACTGGGCTTTGTCATATGGCACACTGCCAAAACATTCCCAAGCAGACCTTTATTTCACCCTTTAGCTTTTAGAAACAGAGTGAACTGGACACTGAATCAGTTATCCTGACAGCTTGTTATATGAATCCTACAAAGATACTAGAAAACAATGGAAACTAACCCAACCTGGGTAGTTTTTTATTTTCTACTTCCATACAGCTGCATGACCCGAGGAGGCAGGGTCAGTGAGCGACTGAGCAAGCAAGCGAAAGGGCCAGACGGTTAGCCCAAAATAATCATGTCGTGCCACTCCGCAGCCATCTCTTTACCCATGGCTGTGCCTGTGACTCTGCCATTTGAGCGAATCCCAAACAGCTGAGCTGCAGCCTGTCGAGTTCTCTTGTGAGGCAGGCCAGTCCGGTGTCACCCCCCTTGAGTTGTCATCCCCTTCGTCCGTAACCCTCAGTGACACGCAGGGGTGACACAGGGGGCAAGGGGGAATGATGCAAGGTCAAGAGGTCATCGGGCACCGCTGGCCATGCTGGCATGTTGCCTGAGGGGTTGGAGGGTCGGCCCAGTGTCAGCCTAGTGTCGACTCAGCGTGTTTGCATCTTATTGTATGTGTGTCTTTGTGCATGCGCGTGTGTGTGTGACAGGCACAACCCTCATTGTAATGTCCTTGTGGGAACAAGAGTACAAAATGACACTCCGGAGAGGAGAACACGTCGCAGAAGATGAGAAATGCCAGCGAAGGCCCGCTGTTTTGTCACTAGTCATTGTAATCAGACGAGGGAGAGGCCTGGCTGGAGCTAAGGGAAAGAGAAGGCAGTATTTTACGACCACAATACGACGTCACATACTATTTGTCTCTCAGACTGGATATCTCTTTGGCTTGCTGAATGATATGAACATTTTTCCTGCATATAAGAAGTCTTAGATATATAGAAACAATTATCACATAATCCCAAATCTTTTCCCCACCATAATATGTATTATACCCCGCTGGAGCAGATCTGAATGGCTTCTTCTTCTGTGGTTGAGGCGGCAGTCAAACTGGCGTTATATTGTAATGGTGAATCGCGCTGTGCATTTGACAGGCACTGAAAACAAGGCGGGTAAAGCCCGAGAGGAGTTTAGTGTGAGCCTGCTTCATATGCAGGGGGATGACAAGGAAGCAAGGATCTGGAGGGAGGCTTTAAATATACCTGGTAACAATTAGACTTCACAAGGAATCAGTTTTTGACTGTGTATCACTAGGCTAGAGAGACTAGAGCATCGCTATGGCAATAAGACTAGGGGGTGGTTTGTATTCATGTGGCTTTATGTTTATTAAAGAAATTAATCAATAGCTGTGAGTCATTTCTGAGACAACCTGCTCATCATGTGGGTTGACTCTGAAAATAAATAAACTCACTGAGAGAGATATTGACGCGAAAGTTTTCCATGCACATATTAAGTTTACTCAAGTCATTATTGTGAGTTTTTGTCAACATAAATGCATTATACTGCAGTTGTTGCTCTTTGGGGTCCTCGAGCTACGCAGTGATGGTTTTTTCGTTTCAATATGAACTTAATGTTACTGTAGAGACTAGTAGGAATGAAAAAAAAAAACTTCTTCACAACTTAGTTGGTTTGTGATAGATATATTTTCGTAATGACCCGTTGAAAATACACCATTTGCAAATCATTTGGCATAAGCTACACAAAACGTCATGCTAGCCCTAATAGATGTATAGTAACTACACTATTATAAGTCATCATAGTCTAGCACCTGTTGTAATGCGCTCAAATCCCCTCAAAAGCACACAGCTGAAGTTAATTTCCCCCCTCTAGGGTGTGAACAAAGACAGAGATGAAAGACCTTAAATCACTACCAGCCCACATGGAAAAAATATTATAGTATACTATGGTATAAATACTACAGTAGTATTCACTGAAATGTTTTTGTAGACTTTACTGTAGTATACTGTATTAAGTTTACTGCAGTTGAAATATTGTAGGAAAAATACTGTTGTATATACTATAGTAATTACTGTAGTGTTTTATTTTCTTTGACATAGAAGTGGGGGCTTTCTCTTTGAGGAAACCTACTGGACAAATACACATTTTCCATAACTTGTAGTTAGGTAGGTCTGAGGTCTGAACCATAGACATTAAAACCAGATGGCGCCGATGGAGATGGCCGCCGTTTTACGATCCCATAACCAATTATGCTATTGTGTGTTTTTTTGCTTTATTTGTAACTTATTTGTACATAATATTTCCGCCACCGTGTCTTCTGACCGAAAAGAGCTTCTTGATATCAGGGCAGCGATTACTCACCCCGTACTGGAGGAATTTTTCTTCAACAAGTCGGATGGGGGGCCTCCCGGGTGGCGCAGTGGTCTAGGGCACTGCATCGCAGCGCTAGCTGCGCCACCAGAGTCTCTGGGTTCGCGCCCAGTCTCTGTTGCAGCCGGCAGCGACCGGGAGGTCCGTGGGGCGACGCACAATTGGCCTAGCGTCGTCCGGGTTAGGGAGGGTTTGGCCGGTAGGGATATCCTTGTCTCATCGCGCTCCAGCGACTCCTGTGGCGGGCTGGGCGCAGTGCGCGCTAACCAAGGGGGGCGGGTGCACGGTGTATCCTCCGACACATTGGTGCGGCTGGCTTCCGGGTTGGGGGCGCGCTGTGTTAAGAAGCAGTGCGGCTTGGTTGGGTTGTGCTTCGGAGGACGCATGACTTTCGATCTTCGTCTCTCCCGAGCCCGTACGGGAGTTGTAGCGATGAGACAAGATAGTAATTACTAGCGATTGGATACCACAAATATTGGGGTGAAAAGGGGGGGGAAAATGTAAAATTAAAAAATGTAATTAAAATAAATTAAAAAAGTCGGATGGGAAGGATTTACTCCAGACACCCGACAAGGCCCACATCCCCATCATTCGCAGGACGAAAAGACGGAGGTATCATGGACGACGGTCCGGGTGCCTTGTAAGGATCCGTTGCCGAGAGGGTAATCTACCTTTACCATCGGTCCAATTAGCCAACTTACAATCAATTGATAATAAAATAAACAAACTACAAGCACGTATATCATAACAACGGGACATTAAAAACTGTAATATATTGTGTTTCACTGAGTCGTGGCTGAACGACGACATGATTAACATACAGCTGGCGGGTTTTAAGCTTATTCGGCAGGATAGAAGAGCGGTCTCTGGTAAGAGGAGGCGGCCTATGCATATTTGTAAACAATAGCTAGTGCACAAAATCTAAGGAAGTCTCAAGGTTTTACTCGCCTGAGGTAGAGTATCTCATGATAAGCTGTAGACCGCACTATTTACCAAGAGAGTTTACATCTAAATTTTTCTTAGCTGTCTATATACCACCGCAGACCGATGCTGGCACTAAGACCGCACTCAATGAGCTGTATACGGCCATAAGCAAACAGGAAAACACTCATACAGAGGCAGAGCTCCTAGTGGCCGGGGACTTTAATGCAGGGAAACTCAAATCAGTTTTACCTAATTTCTATCATTATGTTAAATGTGCAACCAGAGGGGAAAAACTCTAGAACACCTTTACTCCACACACAGAGATATGTACAAAGGTCTCCCTCGCCCTCCATTCGGCAAATCTGACCATAATTCTATCCTCCTGATTCCTGCTTACAAGCAAGAAATAAAGCAGGAAGCACCAGTGACTCGGTCAATAAGAAAGTGGTCAGATGAAGCAGATGCTAAGTTACAGGACTGTTTTGCTAGCACAGACTGGAATATGTTCCGAGAAACTTCTGATGGCATTGAGGAGTACACCACATCAGTCACTGGCTTCATCAATAAGTGCATTGCGGTCGTCGTCCCTACAGTAACCGTACATACATACCCCAACCAGAAGCCATGGATTACAGGCAACATCCACACTGAGCTAAAGGTAGAGCTGCTCCTTTCAAGGAGCGGGACTCTGACCCGGAAGCCAATAAGAAATCTCGCTATGCCCTCCGACTAACCATCAAACAGGCAAAGCATCAATACAGGACTAAGATTGAATCGTACTACACCGGCTCCGACGCTCGTCGGATGTGACAGGGCTTGCAAACTATTACAGACTACAAAGGGAAGTGACACAAACCTACCAGATGACCTAAATTACTTCTATGCTCGTTTCGAGGCAAGTAACACTGAAACATGCATGAGAGCACCAGCCGTTCTGGATGACTGTGTGATCACGCTCTCTGTAGCCGATGTGAAAAAGATCTTTAAACAGGTCAACATTCACAAGGCCGCAGGGCCAGACGGATTACCAGGACGTGTACTCTGAGCATGCACTGACCAACTGGCAAGTGTCTTCACTGACATTTTCAACATGTCCCTGAAATACCAACATGTTTCAAGCAGATCACGATAGTCCCTGTGCCCAAGAATACTAAGGTAACCTGCCTAAATGACTACCGACCAGTAGCACTCACGTCTGTAGCCATGAAGTGCTTTGAAAGGCTGGTCATGGCTCACATCAACACCATTATCCCATTATCCCAGAAACCCTAGACCCACTCCAATTTGCATACCGCCCCAACAGATCCACAGATGATGCAATCTTGATTGCACTCAACACTGCCCTTTCCCACCTGGGCAAAAGGAACACCTATGTGAGAATGCTATTTATTAACAACAGTGCAGCGTTCAACACCATAGTGCCCTCAAAGCTCATCACTAAGCTAATGACTTCCTGACGGGCCGTCCCCAGGTGGTAAGGGTAGGTAACAACACATCCGCCACGCTGATCCTCAACATGGGGGCCCCTCAGGGGTGCGTGCTCAGTCACCTCCTGTACTCCTTGTTCACTCATGACTGCATGGCCAGGCACGACTCCAACACCATCATTAAGTTTGCCGATGACACAACAGTGGTAAGCCTGATCACCGACAATGATGAGCCAGCCTATAGGGAGGAGGTCAGAGACCTGGTCATGTGGTGCCAGGACAACAACCTCTCCCTCAACGTGATCAAGAAAAAGGAGATGATTGTGGACTACAGGAAAAGGAGGACTGAGCATGCCCCCATTCTCATCGACGGGGCTGTAGTGGAACAGGTTGAGAGTTTCAAGTTCCTTGGTGTCCACATCACCAACAAACTATCATGGTCCAAACACACTAAGACAGTCGTGAAGAGGGCACAACAAAACCTCTTCCCCCTCAGGAGACTGAAAAGATTTGGCATGGGTCCTCAGATCCTCAAAAGGTTCTACAGCTGCACAAACGAGAGCATCCTGACTGGTTGCATCACTGCCTGGTATGGCAACTGCACGGCTCAATACATCACTGGGACCGAGCTTCCTGCCATCCAGTACCTCTATATCAGGCGGTGTCAGAGGAAGGCCCTAAAAATAGACTCCAGCCACCCAAGTCATAGACTGTTCTCTCTGCTACCGTACGGCAAGCGATACTGGAGCGCCAAGTCAAGGTCCAAAAGGCTTCTTAACAGCTTCCCAAGCCATAAGACTCCTGAACAGCTACCTACATGTACATATTACCTCAATTACCTCAACTAACCACATTGACTCTGTACCGTTACCTCCTGTATATAGCCTGCACATTGACTCTGTACCGGTACCCCCTGTATATAGCCTCCACATTGACTCTGTACCGGTACCCCCTGTATATAGCCTCCACATTGACTCTGTACCGGTACCTCCTGTATATAGCCTCGCTTGTTATTTTACTGCTGCTGTTTAATTATTATTATATATTTTAAAGCATGGTTAGTTAAGGGCTTGTAAGTAAGCATTTCACTGTAAGGTCTACACCTGTTGTATTCGGCGCATATGACATATATAAACATTTGATTTGATTTAGTCATAGCGCTGACGTCATCCATGTATTCATATGGAAAACTCCTGATGGCACATTAAGTATTTAAATTTGAAGCGTGCCATATTGTTGAATGGGGCTGAATGGCACCAAAGTGGCTATAACTAGCAAAGGATCATGGTCAATGTAGTTGTTTTCATCCAGCCTGAGAAACACGTGCAAAGAGCGTGCATGAGGGCCCGTGTGGCGACAAATGTAGTAGTCAGAATGGATCACTATTTAGTTAAATATCTCGACTTGCAGTGAACTTAAAAAATAAATCAAACTTTAAAATAATCGAACTTGATCAAAATAAACACATTTTAGAGGCCAAAACGGCGTCAAAATTATTTTCTTTGCCCATTCTGGCGATGGTAATTTGCACATGCTTTCTAGGGCAGACCCGGGATTTTGGCCCTGCTAGGTTACTACACAGTAGCCGGCCAGCAGAGCTTGTGACTTCACACTCCAGACTGTACACTGGGGGCCTGGTCTGAATGGATAGTTCAGAGCTTCTGCTCTTTTCTATAACATGTAGGGAACACAATATATGTAGGTTTCTCACTCATGTGTGGCACACATTGGGATATGGTGAGGGGATGGGTAGGGTAGGGTATATGCTAGTTATATACTGTAGTATTTACTATAGTTAAAAAAACATTAATGTTTTTGCTGACAACTGTAGTATTTACTACAGTGTTTTTTTGGTGGATAATACTGTAGTATTTACCATAGTATTCTACAGTATACTAGAATATGCTATAGTAAGTACTACACATGGTCGAGGGATACTACAATGTGCAGTATAGTATTCTACAGTTTACTAGTAGTACTGTAGTATTCTATAGTAAACTGTAGTATTTTTTCATGTGGGAGGTTAGACATGCACTGCCTTTTATTACCTGCCGTCTTTTATTACCTGCTGTGTTCTGAAGAGGCCAGATCAGAGAGAAAACATCCACTAAGAGAGGTACTACAGTAGAGACAGCATGTAACACATGTCCCCTTCACTCTCTTTCTCACTATGAAAGATCTTTCTGACATCAGACATCATGGACATTTCACTCGAATTCACTCGATACAGTACATCTGAAGAGCTTCTCTCTCTCTCTTTCTCTCTACCTCTCTGCCTCTCTATCGCTCTCTCACCACCAAACAGCCTAACGGAAGACTTGTCACAGTATCAAGGCAATGGACTCTAGTCTATATTTGTCTTCAGCCCTGGTACGATTAGATCTGTGTTTTCTGCCTCAGATGGTTGATGTGAGGCTAACGTGCTGTAGAAGAGGATATTAAATTGTCAGAGATATGATGGCAGTGAGTGTGCTCTATATCGATGTCCCAGGGAGCCCATCAGTCCTGGCTGGTGGATTGATCGCTCGACTGGCTGAGGTTGGTATTGATGTTGTGGAGCCCCAGTCAAACACACACACACACACACACACACACACACACACACACACACACACACACACACACACACACACACACACACACACACACACACACACACACACACACACACACACACACACACACACACACACACACACACACACACACACACACACACAGTCTATTGTGCAGACAGATATATTTCAGACAGATATGGAAGCATTAAGTAAATGGATTAAATGAAGTGTGTGTGAGAGGTTGGGAGGGCTTGCGTGACTATGTTTGAGTGTGTGCCCGACTGGTTTTGAACCGGGTTGTCTGTGAGCCACACTGTGTGAGCCTGTTGACCTAAAGCCAGGGAATTCAATGGGGAAGCTAACACAAGTCTTCAGGTCTCAGCCAAGTCTGCATGACTCGAAGGAATCCCTTATGTTACATGTGCATTTGTGAAGATATACTGCACAGTTGGAGGCTTTCAGGGTGTGTGAAGATGTAGTGCATAGTGGGAGACTCAGGGTGTGTGAAGATGTATTGCAGAGTTGGAGGCTCTCAGGGTGTGTGAAGATGTATTGCAGAGTTGGAGTCTCTCAGGGTTTTAATATGTATTGCTGAGTTGGAGGCTCTCGGAGTGTGTGTGGATTACGTGTGTGCGTGTGTGACCCTTCAAAAAAAGCTAAATATTGATTTCCTGAAAACAATTGAAGCTTGGCCCTGCCCTTCCAATGTACAGTACTACCATCCAATAACTCACCTAAGCAACCCGATCAGTGACTAATGCTGTTAGGGGCCAAAATGACATAGGTCAAAATTGGCGGTTTGGATTCAAGAAGTAATCAAGCCTCAAGGGGATCAAAAAAAGTGTTTACACAAAGGTCTCGTTAGGTTCATCAATCCCAGGTCATCGCCTTATGCATGTCAACTTTACAGCAGTACATCAAACATCTGGTCAGGCAGATTCACGCAGTCATTGTAATAGCCAGTCAAGGGAAGAGAAGAAGAGACTGGAGGCCACACACAGGGAAGTGTTTGTGTGTGTGTGTGTGTGTGTGTGTGTGTGTGTGTGTGTGTGTGTGTGTGTGTGTGTGTGTGTGTGTGTGCGTGTGCGTGTGCGTGTGTGTGTAATTCACGCAGACAGAACATGCAATTGTCCAATAGTGTGGGGTTTAATCGTTATATTTAACCTGTAATTATAGTGACTGACAGCCCTTTGTTTTGGAATCAATGCTAAATTCAAGATGTTGAGCTGAGAGATTTAAAAAGCAAGAGCAGTCTTGTGTGTGGAAGAAAGCAACCAAGCGGAGTAGAGGGATGCATCTGGATTTGCGCTATAGGCAATGCCAATATCAGGGTTGGGGTCAATTCACATTTAATTGGAAATTTAAATTCAATTAAGGAATTCACTCATGAAGTCGAGAATTTACTTTGAATTCAATTTGAATTTCAACTATCTTGAAGTTATGAAATTGGAAATGAATTGTAACTAGACTGTTTGGACTGTTTGAATTGAAATTGAAAAAACGTTACATCTTTGGAATTTAATTGATTTGGGAACTCAATATTTGTACATTTCCCAGTTAATGTAATTACTGCATTGGAATTGGAATTTGTGAAATTGTTGGGGAAAATATAATAAATTGGTAATTCCTGGAATTTAGCTAACATTGAAATTGAGAGGAATTGAATGATCTGAATTCAATGACTGGACTGGAATATGAATTAAATAAATGTAATTTACAGGGAAAGGGAATTTAATTAGATTTGAATTTGTGTAATTAACCCTTGCCAATATACCTTTGGTAGGAGAAATAAAACCTAAGTAGTGCCTTCCAGACGATATAAGATATTGGGCATTGTTAGTGCTACTCTCATGTGTGAATGTAATATACAGCTATTGACATTCCATCAGACACAGACAAAGACCCAGACAGTAAACAGGAAATGGGAGAATGTATTGCTGTATGAAGCCCATATCGCATATTACGTTTGCACGCTATACAACCTCAGTTATAACCTATTTGCGTGTAGTGAATGGCTTTTCTATTTGGCGTTGACTGTGTGTGTGCGTGTGCGCGTGCGTGCGTGTACCTAACGCTGACAGCCCACTTACCGTCAACAGTGACAGGTGATTTTAAAAGGTCTTGAGTTAGCTAGCCTAGCAGGCTATCACTACATGTATTTTGTGGTTGTGAGCAATTTATTGTCCCCCATTAGCAAGCTGTCAGCTTAGTGAATTCTGCTCCGTTATCTAGGTGAAATGAGATCTGTTACTGAAGAGATGATGTCAGTGGTCGAAGTAGACGCTGAGGAGAGAACAGAGGGTTGTTGCTGAGTGTTGATGCTATTCCAGGTCCATATTTCCTAATCCCTCTACCATTGTTTTTTGGTTACACGATGGTTTCACACATGAGCCTGGCATCCTGTACTTTTCTTGTAGTATGTGTACTTGAGACTGATATCTCTTTCTAAATGACATCCTGCAGAGTGTGGATACTGTATATTTAGTCACTATTGGTATGTACACAGCCAAATCCCAACAATGTCATTAGACGGACAGATAAGATGTTGACTTTTGGGGACTGTCTCTCACCTTTGATCTGGAAGCTGCTTTCTGGGTGCTCGTCAGTAGACGTGGGTGGTGTATTTGGGCATACTCAATGTACTTGGTATGACACACCACCTACAGTGCCTTCAGAATTTATTCAACACCCCTTGACTTTTTCCACATTTTGTTGTGTTGCAGCCTGAATTTTTAAAATGGTTTAAATTGAGAGTTTTTGTCACTGGCCTACACACGATACCCCATAATGTCAAAGTGAAATGATGCTTTACATTTTTTTCAAAAATGAATTAGGAATGGAAATCTGAAATGTCTTGAGTCAATAAGTAATCAACCCCTTTGTTATGGCAAGCATAAATAAGTCCAGGAGATAAAATGTGCTTGACAAATCACATAATAAATTGCATGGACTCACTCTGTGTGCAATAATAGTGTTTAACATAATTTTTTGATTGACTACCTCATCTCTGTACCCCACACATACAATAATCTGTAAGATCCCTCAGTCGAGTAGAGAATTTCAAACACAGATACAACCACAAAGACCAGGCCGGTTTTCCAATGCCTCTCAAAGAAGGGCATATATTGGTAGATGGGTAAAAAAAAAGCAGACATTCAATATCCCTTTGAACATGGTGAAGTTATTAATAACTTTTCAGATGGTGTATCAATACACCCAGTCACTACAAAGATACAGTCCTTCCTAACTCAGTTGCCGGAGAGGAAGGAAACCGCTCAGGAATTTCACCATGAGGCCAGTTGTGACTTACAGAGTTGAATGGTTGTGATAGGAGAAAACTAAAGATGGATCAACAACATTGTATTTACTCCACAGTACTAACCTAATTGACAGAGTGAAAAGATATTCCAAAACATGCATCTTGTTTGCAACAAGGCACTAAAGTAATACTGCAAAATATGTGGCAAAGCAATTAACTTTTTGTCCTGACTAGAAAGTGTTATGTTTAGGGCAAATCCAATACAACACATTACTGAGTATCATTCTCCATATTTTCAAGCATAGTGCTGCATCATGTTATGGGTATGCTTGTAAACGTTAAGGACTGGCAATTTTTTCAGGATAAAAAATACATGGAATGGAGCTAAGCACAGTGTCACGTTCCTGACCTGTTTTCTGTTGTTTTGTATGTGTTTAGTTGGTCAGGACGTGAGCTGGGTGGGAATTCTATGTTGTGTGTCTAGTTTGTCTGTTTCTATGTCCAGCCTAATATGGTTCTCAATCAGAGGCAGATGGTAATCGTTGTCCCTGATTGAGAATCATATATAGGAGGCTTGTTTTGTGTTGGGATTTTGTGGGTGTTTGTTACCTGTCTCTGTGTTTGTGTTCTGCACCAGATAGGTCTGTATCGGTTTTGCACATTTGTTATTTTGTATGTTGTTTGTAGTGTTTCATTTGTTCTTTTATTAAACATGTTGAACACTAGCCGCGCTGCACTTTGGTCCTCTCCTTCACCTATGGAAGAAAGCCGTTACAGAAACACCCACCAAACCCGGACCAAGCAGCGTGGCAACGGGCAGCAGCAACAGCAGCAGCAGTACAAGGAGGAATGGACATGGGAGGAGATTCTGGACAGAGAAGGACCCTGGGCAGAGCCAGAGGAGTGTCGCCGTCCCAAAGCGGAGCTGGAGGCATCAAAAGCGGAGAGGCGGCATTATGAGGCGCTTGCAAGGCAGAGTGGCTGGAAACCCGAGAGGCTCACCCAAAAATTTCTTGGGGGGGGGGCTAAAGGGGAGTGTGGCGAAGCCGGGTTGGATACCTGAGCCAACTCCCCGGGCTTACCGTGGAGTGAGAGGGCGTCGTACTGGTCAGACACCGTGTTATGCGGTAAAGCGCACGGTGTCCCCAGTACGCGTGCTTAGCCCAGTGCGGGCTATTCCACCTTGCCGCACTGGGAGGGCTAGGTTGGGCATCGAGCCGGATGTCATGAAGCCGGCCCAACGTATCTGGCCTCCAGTACGTCTCCTCGGGCCGGCGTACATGGCACCAGCCTTACAGGTGGTGTCCCCGGTTCGCCTGCATAGCCCAGTGCGGGTTATTCCACCTCGCCGCACTGGCAGGGCTACGGGGACCATTCAACCTGGTAGGGTTGGAGAGGCTCGGTGCTCAAGAGCGCGTGTCCTCCTTCACGGTCCGGTATATCCGGCGCCACCTTCCCGCCCCAGACCAGTACCACCAGTGCCTACACCACGCAGCAGGCTTCCAGGGCATCTCCAGAGCCCTGTTCCTCCTCCCCGCACTCGCCCTGAGGTGCGTGCCCTCAGCCCGGTACCTCCAGTTCCGGCACCACGCACCAGGCCTACTGTGCGCCTCAGCAGGTCAGAGTCGGCCGTCTGCTCAACGCCGCCTGCACTGCCTGTCTGCCCAGCGCCGTCTGAGCCATCTGTCTGCCCAGCGCCGTCTGAGCTGCCTGCCTGCCTAGCGCCGTCTGAGCCATCCGTCTGCCCAGCGCCGTCTGAGCCATCTGTCTGCCCAGCGCCGTCTGAGCCATCTGTCTGCCCAGCGCCGTCTGAGCCATCCGTCTGCCCAGCGCCATCTGAGCCATCTGTCTGCCCAGCGCCATCTGAGTCATCCGTCTGCCACGAGCCATTAGAGCCGTCCGTCAGTCAGGAGCCGCTAGAGCCGTCCGTCAGTCAGGAGCTGCCAGAGACGCCAGCCAGTCAGGAGCTGCCAGAGACGCCAGCCAGTCAGGAGCTGCCAGAGCCGCCAGCCAGTCAGGAGCTGCCAGAGACGCCAGCCAGTCAGGAGCTGCCAGAGACGCCAGCCAGTCAGGAGCTGCCAGAGACGCCAGCCAGTCAGGAGCTGCCAGAGCTGCCCTACAGTCATGAGCTGCCCTACAGTCATGAGCTGCCCTCCAGTCATGAGCTGCCCTCCAGTCATGAGCTGCCCTCCAGTCATGAGCTGCCCTCCAGTCATGAGCTGCCCTACAGTCATGAGCTGCCCTCCAGTCCGGAGCTGCCATTCAGTCCGGAGCTGCCATTCAGTCCGGAGCGGCCATTCAGTCCGGAGCTGCCATTCAGTCCGGAGCTGCCACTCAGTCCGGAGCTGCCACTCAGTCCGGAGCTGCCACTCAGTCCGGAGCTGCCACTCAGTCCGGAGCTGCCACTCAGTCCGGAGCTGCCATTAGTCCGGAGTTGCCCCTCTGTCCTGAGCTACCTCTCTGTCCTGAGCTACCTCTCTGTCCTGAGCTACCTCTCTGTCCTGAGCTACCTCTCTGTCCTGAGCTACCTCCTAAATCATGTGGGGGCCTTGGGGAGGATTCTTAGGCCAAGGTCGTGGGCGAGGGTCGCCACTCAAAGGACGCTAAGGAGGGGGACAAAGACAGTGGTGGAGTGGTGTCCTCGTCCTGCGCCGGAGCCGCCACCGCGGACAGATGCCCACCCAGACCCTCCCCTTGAGTTTTAGGGGTGCGCCCGGAGTTCGCACCTTGAGGGGGGGGTTCTGTCACGTTCCTGACCTGTTTTCTGTTGTTTTGTATGTGTTTAGTTGGTCAGGACGTGAGCTGGGTGGGAATTCTATGTTGTGTGTCTAGTTTGTCTGTTTCTATGTCCAGCCTAATATGGTTCTCAATCAGAGGCAGATGGTAATCGTTGTCCCTGATTGAGAATCATATATAGGAGGCTTGTTTTGTGTTGGGATTTTGTGGGTGTTTGTTACCTGTCTCTGTGTTTGTGTTCTGCACCAGATAGGTCTGTATCGGTTTTGCACATTTGTTATTTTGTATGTTGTTTGTAGTGTTTCATTTGTTCTTTTATTAAACATGTTGAACACTAGCCGCGCTGCACTTTGGTCCTCTCCTTCACCTATGGAAGAAAGCCGTTACACACAGGCAAATCCTAGAGGAAAACCTGGTTCGGTCTGCTTTCAACCAGACACTGAGAGATGAATTCACCTTTCAGCAGGACAATAATCTAAAACACAAGGCCAAATCTACACTCACTTGCTTACCAAGAAGACAGTGAATGTTCCTGAGTGGCCTAGTTACAGTTTTGTCTTAAATCTGCTTGAAATTCTACAGCAAGACCTGAAATGGTTGTCTAGCAATGTTCAACAACCAATTTGAGAGAGCTTGAATAATTCTGAAAAGAATAATGGGCAAGTATTGCACAATCCAGGTGTGGAAATCTCTTAGAGACTTACCCAGAAAGACTCACAGCTGTAATCACTGCCAAAAGTGCTTCTACAAAGTATGTAATCGCTGCTAAAGGTGCTTCTACAAAGTATTGACTCAGGGTTGTGAATACTTATGTAAATAAGACATTTCTGTTTTTCATTTTCAATAAATTAGGAAAAATATCTAAAAACACATTTTCACTTTGTCATTACAGGGTATTTATTGTGTGTAGATCGGTGAGAGAAAAAAAACGATTTGATTAATTTTGAATTCAGGCTGTAGCATAACAAAATGTGGATTAACTCAAGTGGTGTGAATACTCTCTGAAGGCACTGTACATCTAGACCAAGCATCTAAATTTGGCGGATTTATGATTTTGACGTGTTCTCCTGTGACAAACTGACCCGGACCCCCTGCGCGGTGCTGAAACAGAGAGAACAATTTGGATTGAGCTTCATTTGACAGTTCACATCAACGACACAGCATGGGCTTCGGAAGTCCTACTTTCAACCAAAACAAAGCTCATCCAATGGGAGGTGATGATTTATTCATTGTTATGTATTTTTCATGTCCGTCCTCTATTGTTTTGCCTTCAAATGTTCCATATAGTGCTGAGCTGTGCTGCTCTGTCCTATTTACTAGTGTCATAGGGAATCATACTGCATACTATATGAGAGAAGAGTAGAGAACATTGTGATCAAATCAAATTGTATTTGTCACGTGCCGAATACAACAGGTGTAGACCTTACCGTGAAATGCTTACTTACAAACCCTAACCAATACTGCAGTTTAAGGAAAAAAGAGTGAAGAAAATAATTACTTTTTTAAACTTATGTTCATTTAGTAACACAATAAAACAACAATAACAAGGGTATATATAGTACCAGTCAAAAGTTTGGACTCACCTACTCATTTAAGGGATTTTCTTTATTTTACTATTTTCTACATTGTAGAATAAGTAGTAGAATAGTGAAGACATCAAAACTATGAAATAGAAAACATATGGAATCATGTCGTTACAAAAAAAGTTTTAAACAAATCAAAATATATGTTATATTTTAGATTCTTCAAAGTAGCCACCCTTTGCCTTGATGACAGCTTTGCATATGGAGATGGGAGAACCTTCCAGAAGGACAACCATCTATGCAGCACTCCACCAATCAGGCCTTTATGGTAGAGTGGCCAGACGGAAGCCACTCCTCAGTAAAAGGCACATAACAGCCCGCTTGGAGTTTGCCAAAAGGCAAATATTCTCTGGTCTGAGGATACCGAGACTGAACTCTTTGGCCTGAATGCCAAGGTTCACGTCTGGAGAAAACTTGGTACCATCTGGACGGTGAAGCATGGTGGTGGCAGCATCATGCTGTGGGGATGTTTTTCAGCGGCATGGACTGAGAGACTAGTCAGGATCGAGTGAAAAATTAACGGAGTAAAGTACAGAGAAATCCTTGATGAAAACCTGCTACAGAGCACTCAGGACCTCAGACTGGGGGCGAAGGTTCACCTTCCAACAGGACAACAACCCTAAGCACTCAGCCAAGACAACGCAGGAGTGGCTTCGGGACAAGTCTCTGAATGTTCTTGAGTGGCTCAGCCAGAACCCGGACTTGAACCTGATCGAACATCTCTGGAGAGACCTGAAAATAGCTGTGCAGCAACGCTCCCCATCCAACCTGACAGAGCTTGAGAGGATCTGCAGAGAAGAATGGGAGAATCTGTCACGCTCGCTATCCTCAACCTCCCTGTCATAAATCAACCAAGGCGCAGCGTGCATGTCGTTCCACATCTTTTAATAGGAGTGAAACCTTAACAAACAAAAACAAACAAGTAAACAGCAATGAACGTGACGCAACCGAGGTGCACACGGAAAATAATAATTACCCACACATTAGGTGGGAAAAAAGGCTGCCTAAGTATGATTCTCAATCAGAGACAACGATAGACAGCTGTCCCTGATTGAGAACCATACCCGGCCAAAACATAGAAATACAGAAACCTAGAAAACAAAACATAGAATGCTCACCCCACATCACACCCTGACCTAACCAAATAGAGAAATAAAACGCCTCTCTAAGTTCAGGGCGTAACAGAATCTCCCCAAATACAGGTGTGCCAAGCTTGTAGCGTTATACCCAAGAAGACTCAAAGGCTGTAATCGCTGCCAAAGGTCCTTCAACAAAGTACTGAGTAAATGGTCTGAATACTTATGTAAATGTGATATTTCAGTTGAATTTTTTTTATTTATTATAAAAACAATTTTTTTGTAATGTATTGTGCTGGTGTATTGTGCTTAGATTGATGAGGGGGGAAAAAACTATTAATTCCATTTAAAAATAAAGCTGTAATGTAACAAAATGTGGAAAAAGTCAAAGGGTCTGAATAATTTCCGAATGCACCGTATGTGTGTTTACGTGTGTATGCATTTTGCCTGATACTACTTGGTGTCCACGGTGCTAGCTAAGACAACAAATCAAGTTACACGTGTGTGATGCGACGTCTGTTTTTCCCCCTCTTCCCCCTTGTATTAAAGGAAATTACGGGCAATAATATGACCTGTAGATCCATGAAAACATAGCAACAAAAGGGAGCTATTGTTCATGTTAATTGCAAAGGAGGCAGGCTGCGCTGTTGGATATTCAGTTGGACTTTTGCATCTGCTCTAATTACTCCAGGGACCCCTGAGGGCACACACTGTACACACACTGTACACACACTGTACACACACCCATGGCTGGATGTCGGATTCCTTGTGTTTTAATGTCCCAGCTTGGCTCTGTCTTTATTTATCTGTTCACTATAGTGTAGCCAAGACTGCTGCTGCTCCAGCTCTTTCTTCATTGTGTTTTCAAGACTGCTGCTACTGCTACTGCTGCTCTATCTACATTATGTAGTCAAGACTGCTGCTACTGCTACTGCTGCTCTATCTTCATTATATTGTCAAGACTGCTGCTATGCTGCTGCTGCTCCAGGTCTATCTGCATTAGTAGTCAAGACTGCTGATACTGCTACTGCTGCTCTATCTTCATTATACTGTCAAGACTGCTGCTATGCTGCTACTGCTCCAGGTCTATCTGCATTAGTAGTCAAGCCTGCTGCTACTGCTACTGCTGCTCTATCTTCATTATACTGTCAAGACTGCTGCTATGCTGCTGCTGCTCCAGGTCTATCTGCATTAGTAGTCAAGACTGCTGATACTGCTACTGCTGCTCTATCTTCATTATACTGTCAAGACTGCTGCTATGCTGCTGCTGCTCCAGGTATATCCTCATTATGTAGTCAAGACTGCTCCTGCTGCTACTGCTCCAGATCTTTCTACATTATGTAGTCAAGACTGTTGCTACTGCTCCAGGTCTATCTGCATTAGTAGTCAAGACTGCTGCTGCTGCTCCAGCTCTATCTACATTATGTAGTCAAGACTGCTGCTACTGCTCCAGGTCTATCTGCATTAGTAGTCAAGACTGCTGCTGCTGCTCCAGCTCTATCTACATTATGTAGTCAAGACTGCTGCTACTGCTCCAGGTCTATCTGCATTAGTAGTCAAGACTGCTGCTGCTGCTCCATCTCTATCTACATTATGTAGTCAAGACTGTTGCTACTGCTCCAGGTCTATCTGCATTAGTAGTCAAGACTGCTGCTGCTGCTCCATCTCTATCTACATTATGTAGTCAAGACTGCTGCTGCTGCTCCAGCTCTATCTACATTATGTAGTCAAGACTGCTGCTACTGCTCCAGCTCTATCTACATTATGTAATCAAGACTGCTGCTCCAGCTCTATCTACATTATGTAGTCAAGACTGCTGCTACTGCTCCAGGTCTATCTGCATTAGTAGTCAAGACTGCTGCTGCTGCTCCAGCTCTATCTACATTATGTAGTCAAGACTGTTGCTACTGCTCCAGGTCTATCTGCATTAGTAGTCAAGACTGCTGCTGCTGCTCCATCTCTAACTACATTATGTCGTCAAGACTGCTGCTACTGCTCCAGGTCTATCTGCATTAGTAGTCAAGACTGCTGCTGCTGCTCCAGCTCTATCTACATTATGTAGTCAAGACTTTTGCTACTGCTCCAGGTCTATCTGCATTAGTAGTCAAGACTGCTGCTGCTGCTCCATCTCTATCTACATTATGTAGTCAAGACTGCTGCTTGCTGCTGCTGCTCCAGCTCTTTCTATATTATGTAGTCAAGACTGTTGCTACTGCTCCAGCTCTATCAACATTATGTAGTCAAGACTGCTGCTACTGCTCCAGCTCTATCTACATTATGTAGTCAAGACTGCTGCTACTGCTCCATCTCTATCTACATTATGTAGTCAAGACTGCTGCTACTGCTTCAGGTCAATCTACATTATGTAATCAAGACTGCTGCTGCTGCTCCAGCTCTATCTACATTATGTAATCAAGACTGCTGCTCCAGCTCTATCTACATTATGTAATCAAGACTGCTGCTCCAGCTCTATCTACATTATGTAATCAAGACTGCTGCTACTGCTCCAGCTCTATCTACATTATGTAATCAAGACTGCTGCTCCAGCTCTATCTACATTATGTAATCAAGACTGCTGCTACTGCTCCAGCTCTATCTACATTATGTAATCAAGACTGCTGCTCCAGCTCTATCTACATTATGTAATCAAGACTGCTGCTCCAGCTCTATCTACATTATGTAATCAAGACTACTGCTGCTGCTCCAGCTTTATCTACATTATGTAATCAAGACTGCTGCTACTGCTCCAGCTCTATCTACATTATGTAATCAAGACTGCTGCTGCTGCTCCAGCTCTATCTACATTATGTAATCAAGACTGCTGCCCCAGCTCTATCTACATTGTGTAATCAAGACTGCTGCTACTGCTCCAGCTCTATCTACATTATGTAATCAAGACTGCTGCTCCAGCTCTATCTACATTATGTAGTCAAGACTGCTGCTACTGCTCCAGGTCTATCTACATTATGTAGTCAAGACTGCTGCTACTGCTCCAGCTCTATCTACATTATGTAATCAAGACTGCTGCTACTGCTCCAGCTCTATCTACATTATGTAATCAAGACTGCTGCTGCTGCTCCAGCTCTATCTACATTATGTAATCAAGACTGCTGCTGCTGCTCCAGCTCTATCTACATTATGTAATCAAGACTGCTGCCCCAGCTCTATCTACATTGTGTAATCAAGACTGCTGCTACTGCTCCAGCTCTATCTACATTATGTAATCAAGACTGCTGCTCCAGCTCTATCTACATTATGTAGTCAAGACTGTTGCTACTGCTCCAGCTCTATCAACATTATGTAGTCAAGACTGCTGCTACTGCTCCAGCTCTATCTACATTATGTAGTCAAGACTGCTGCTACTGCTCCATCTCTATCTACATTATGTAGTCAAGACTGCTGCTACTGCTTCAGGTCAATCTACATTATGTAATCAAGACTGCTGCTGCTGCTTCAGCTCAATCTACATTATGTAGTCAAGACTGCTGCTACTGCTCCATCTCTATCTACATTATGTAGTCAAGACTGCTGCTACTGCTTCAGGTCAATCTACATTATGTAATCAAGACTGCTGCTGCTGCTTCAGCTCAATCTACATTATGTAGTCAAGACTGCTGCTACTGCTCCAGCTCTATCTACATTATGTAATCAAGACTGCTGCTCCAGCTCTATCTACATTATGTAATCAAGACTGCTGCTCCAGCTCTATCTACATTATGTAGTCAAGACTGTTGCTACTGCTCCAGGTCTATCTGCATTAGTAGTCAAGACTGCTGCTGCTGCTCCATCTCTAACTACATTATGTCGTCAAGACTGCTGCTACTGCTCCAGGTCTATCTGCATTAGTAGTCAAGACTGCTGCTGCTGCTCCAGCTCTATCTACATTATGTAGTCAAGACTGTTGCTACTGCTCCAGGTCTATCTGCATTAGTAGTCAAGACTGCTGCTGCTGCTCCATCTCTATCTACATTATGTAGTCAAGACTGCTGCTTGCTGCTGCTGCTCCAGCTCTTTCTATATTATGTAGTCAAGACTGTTGCTACTGCTCCAGCTCTATCAACATTATGTAGTCAAGACTGCTGCTACTGCTCCAGCTCTATCTACATTATGTAGTCAAGACTGCTGCTACTGCTCCATCTCTATCTACATTATGTAGTCAAGACTGCTGCTACTGCTTCAGGTCAATCTACATTATGTAATCAAGACTGCTGCTGCTGCTTCAGCTCAATCTACATTATGTAATCAAGACTGCTGCTGCTGCTCCAGCTCTATCTACATTATGTAATCAAGACTGCTGCTCCAGCTCTATCTACATTATGTAATCAAGACTGCTGCTCCAGCTCTATCTACATTATGTAATCAAGACTGCTGCTACTGCTCCAGCTCTATCTACATTATGTAATCAAGACTGCTGCTCCAGCTCTATCTACATTATGTAATCAAGACTGCTGCTACTGCTCCAGCTCTATCTACATTATGTAATCAAGACTGCTGCTCCAGCTCTATCTACATTATGTAATCAAGACTGCTGCTCCAGCTCTATCTACATTATGTAATCAAGACTACTGCTGCTGCTCCAGCTTTATCTACATTATGTAATCAAGACTGCTGCTACTGCTCCAGCTCTATCTACATTATGTAATCAAGACTGCTGCTGCTGCTCCAGCTCTATCTACATTATGTAATCAAGACTGCTGCCCCAGCTCTATCTACATTGTGTAATCAAGACTGCTGCTACTGCTCCAGCTCTATCTACATTATGTAATCAAGACTGCTGCTCCAGCTCTATCTACATTATGTAGTCAAGACTGCTGCTACTGCTCCAGGTCTATCTACATTATGTAGTCAAGACTGCTGCTACTGCTCCAGCTCAATCTACATTATGTAATCAAGACTGCTGCTACTGCTCCAGCTCTATCTACATTATGTAATCAAGACTGCTGCTGCTGCTCCAGCTCTATCTACATTATGTAATCAAGACTGCTGCTGCTGCTCCAGCTCTATCTACATTATGTAATCAAGACTGCTGCCCCAGCTCTATCTACATTGTGTAATCAAGACTGCTGCTACTGCTCCAGCTCTATCTACATTATGTAATCAAGACTGCTGCTCCAGCTCTATCTACATTATGTAGTCAAGACTGTTGCTACTGCTCCAGCTCTATCAACATTATGTAGTCAAGACTGCTGCTACTGCTCCAGCTCTATCTACATTATGTAGTCAAGACTGCTGCTACTGCTCCATCTCTATCTACATTATGTAGTCAAGACTGCTGCTACTGCTTCAGGTCAATCTACATTATGTAATCAAGACTGCTGCTGCTGCTTCAGCTCAATCTACATTATGTAGTCAAGACTGCTGCTACTGCTCCAGCTCTATCTACATTATGTAATCAAGACTGCTGCTCCAGCTCTATCTACATTATGTAATCAAGACTGCTGCTCCAGCTCTATCTACATTATGTAATCAAGACTGCTGCTACTGCTCCAGCTCTATCTACATTATGTAATCAAGACTGCTGCTCCAGCTCTATCTACATTATGTAATCAAGACTGCTGCTAATGCTCTATCTACATTATGTAATCAAGACTACTGCTGCTGCTCCAGCTTTATCTACATTATGTAATCAAGACTGCTGCTACTGCTCCAGCTCTATCTACATTATGTAATCAAGACTGCTGCTGCTGCTCCAGCTCTATCTACATTATGTAATCAAGACTGCTGCCCCAGCTCTATCTACATTGTGTAATCAAGACTGCTGCTACTGCTCCAGCTCTATCTACATTATGTAATCAAGACTGCTGCTCCAGCTCTATCTACATTATGTAGTCAAGACTGCTGCTACTGCTCCAGGTCTATCTACATTATGTAGTCAAGACTGCTGCTACTGCTCCAGCTCTATCTACATTATGTAATCAAGACTGCTGCTACTGCTCCAGCTCTATCTACATTATGTAATCAAGACTGCTGCTGCTGCTGCTCCAGCTCTATCTACATTATGTAATCAAGACTGCTGCTACTGCTCCAGCTCTATCTACATTATGTAATCAAGACTGCTGCTGCTGCTCCAGCTCTATCTACATTATGTAATCAAGACTGCTGCTACTGCTCCAGCTCTATCTACATTATGTAATCAAGACTGCTGCTACTGCTCCAGCTCTATCTACATTATGTAATCAAGACTGCTGCTACTGCTCCAGCTCTATCTACATTATGTAGTCAAGACTGCTGCTGCTGCTCCAGCTCTATCTACATTATGTAATCAAGACTGCTGCTACTGCTCCAGCTCTATCTACATTATGTAATCAAGACTGCTGCGGCTGCTCCAGCTCTATCTACATTATGTAATCAAGACTGCTGCTCCAGCTCTATCTACATTATGTAATCAAGACTGCTGCTCCAGCTCTATCTACATTATGTAATCAAGACTGCTGCTACTGCTCCAGCTCTATCTACATTATGTAGTCAAGACTGCTGCTGCTGCTGCTCCAGCTCTATCTACATTATGTAATCAAGACTGCTGCTGCTGCTCCAGCTCTATCTACATTATGTAATCAAGACTGCTGCTACTGCTCCTGGTCTATCTTCATTACTAAGCTTAGCACTCAAGTGTACAGTGTAATACTGTATGAGAATCTGCGTGTAAGATGGATGATGGATGGATGGAGCACATTTCCTCTGGGCATAGTTTCCCCAAACCGTATCTACATTTAAAACTGATGCCTTAACAAACATATATATGAATAAGGTTGTCCATAATGTGACTTTGATGTCATATAAACTGCTCTGGATTTGTTCCCTCAATCCAAAATGGTCGCCGCTGTTACTTCCAGCATTGTCGCATCCTGCACAGAGAAGCTTGGAGAATGATAGCGCTTGTTATTGTTACGTCTTCCACCTACAGTACACTTGCATATGGCACCTGTCTTATCTAACCAACCTGCCTGGTGAACGCCTTGCTCCTGATTCAAGGTGATTGTTTTTCTACCCTCCTTATCCCCCTCCCTTCATCCCTCCTTTCTCCCCTATGCATGCCCAGTGATCCCTTTTAATGACTTGGCTAATGAGATCTCTCTCTCTCTCTCTCTCTCTCTCTCTCTCTCTCTCTGTCTCTCTGTCTCTCTGTCTCTGTCTCTGTCTCTGTCTCTGTCTCTGTCTCTGTCTCTGTCTCTGTGTGTGTGTGTGTGTAGGAGTGAAGCCAGTGCATGGTATTTCGGCAGAGAGGTGTCATTAAGGGAAAACGTCCTCGTTGGGACAGAGAGACCCCAGAGAGCCTTATTCTTTCATTTTGACATTCTGGTGTTATAGTGCCTTGGTGATGGAATGTCATTTCAGCTGTTCTCTGCAAGGCATTTCTGACATGGATCACATTTACAACTAGCGCCATGCAGAGAGATGAAACGCTGTGTGTGTGCTCGTGCTAGGGGGCTGGGCGATATGGCCTAATAATCATATCTACATTTGTTCAAACTTGTGGACGATTCACAATATATATCTCAGTTTGTTTAATTCTCGAAATAAGCTTTGTCGTGGCTTGCGAAATTATACCTAGGCTAAATATAAGCCTTCTACAACTATAACACCTTGCTAACAAGGCAGAACAGTTGAATTGTTATGAACACACCCTTCTGTCCGTCTCCAACTGTTTGAACAGCGTGCTAGCCTGCCCACTTTGTTCAGATGTTCAAATCAAGTGGCCTACCTTATTTCTCACAATGAAAACGAGTTGCCAATTCCTTATAGAATAGTGTTTTATGCGTATTGAACATTTATAAAACACAGACTAGACAGCTAGTATAGCAGTCTTTGGCTAAAATGCTGTTAGCGGTATGCATGCGACAAACTGAACATTCATTTTCAGGCATCATGGGAGGAGTTGAGACATAAAAAGGGCATCGTTGGAAAGGTTCACTTCTTCTCTATTACAGTAAAATAATGTCTCAATGTGTTTTGGTGTCCATGTGATCAGTTCTGTTGGACCAAACCTCAAATGCAAATAACGAGTTGAAACCACTTCTGTCCAAAATAAACCCAATGCGTTTCTATGGGCTTAGTTTGGGACCTAAGCTTGTCGCTTGCCTTCTCGCCTTTGGGACAACGACTCCCATTGTTAGGGCCGAGACATGAGCATCTCGTCATTATATACAGATCTCTGGTGTAAATGGGAAGGTGCACACAGCACAGAAGGAGCCAAAGGCATGAGAACAAGCGGACAGAAACGCTCATAAAAACAAAAAAGAAATAAATCATATTTGAATTAATCAAATTAATCATATATATCGCCAAGCCCTAGCGTGCACATGTGTGTGTATGTTTTTTAAACACTGCTTAGGAGTACTGTCACATAGATGTACAGAGTAATGACGAAACCTTTTCAGTCAAGCAGACAATATGACAGTTCCATAAAGTGACTGCAAAACACATATGGATGGATTGATTACACTGTATAAAGCATATGGTATGTATGTGCAGAGTTCCGTGATTGCAAATCTATTTTATGGTACTTTAGACACGTCGTAAAAGAAACATATGGCTTATCGTTAAATAAACATCTGGCTTATAGGCCAAGATGTACTTGTGACATCTTAATGTTCTTTTTTTCCCAACACATAACCCATCATCATCATCATCACCATCTCCGTTATGGGTACAGTACGTATAACGGCACTGACACTGACAGCATGTTTCGGGAATGACGGAGTGACATTCTCGCCACGCACATAAAGGGACGGGAATGCCAGTCCAGTTGAGAGCATGGGAATATAAAGGCAAAAGAAGAAAGGAGAAGGTTGCAAAGAAATGCTACATTGTATGCATTCTGGCTGCATCGTCTCTCTCTTTGGGCTAAGACAGAAAATAATGAGTCAAAATGAAGAGGGAGGGAGCCAGAGCACGGCTTTGACAATGTTATTTTACCTTTATTTTCAAAAATCTTTATTTTCTGCCTCGCTTTCAATAGCTTGGCTTCTCATCTAGCTGTGTCCTTTTCCTTCGTGCTCCATGCTTCATGTATTGGATTGGGCGATATACAGCACGTTGTTCTATATGATAGGTCTTACCCCTTCTTTCCTACAGCAATCCTTTGTTCACATCGTGAACATTTACAGACTAAAATAAGAAACATTGGTGGCTCAGGATCTAAAAACACTTCCTCTTCTCCACTGTCCTCCAGTCATTTCTCCACTGTCCTCCAGTCATTTCTCCACTGTCCTCCAGTCATTTCTCCACTGTTGTTTAATTGATGACGTATCATGTTTTTGCAGCCGAATCATTAAAGACACCGCTATTGTTTCATCCAGAAGGCTTGGCAAACATCAGCGGATGGATGGTGGTTACCGTGGCATCACTCTACAGGTGAAGGGGACAGGGTTTGGTTACTAAGCAACTGTCACTGATTGCAAAGACGCTGCTGGCGTTTGTGAAGCCTCACGAATATGTATCGGTTTGTGCAGACGCCGCGGAAGTGTACAAACAAACTGGTTCGTTCTCTCTCCCTCTCTTTCTCTCTTTCCCTCTCTCTCTCTCTCTACCTCTCCCTCTCTCTCTCTCTCTCTACCTCTCTCTCTTTCTCTCTCCCTCTCTTTCTCTCTCTCTTTCTCTCTCTCTCTACCTCTCTCTCTCTCCCTCTCTCGATCAGAGAGAGCTGTGACTCTGTAACACTCCCTCTCACAGGTGGGAATTTATACATCACAGCTGTGCTTGAAAGACACACACCCATACACACACACTCTGTTACCAACTGTCACCCTGTGTCGGCATACACACCTTCAAACCCGTTTCCCTCTCACAGATCCCAACGGAACCATAGAGCAACTTTGAAGCCGTAGTTCCATAAATTCCAGTGACATGTTAGGCCTAAAGTCTCTAATGGTAAAGCACAGCCCATGTAATTCATTATATGGTACAGCCTGTTTTCAGCATGTGAGCTATAGCTTGTTCTCATCCCCTTTAATGGAACAGGACATCATGTCAGCCTATGGGTGATGTGGAACCAGCTATAGTGCCCCTGTAGTCCCCTGGGGAGGCTGTCAGAGAGGGTGAAAGGAGGCACACACCAGAGCATATATACTCTGACAGGCTATACAATATTGCCATCTCGTACTCACACATACAGGTCCCAATGAACAAGACAGCGAATGAAACATGGATTGTATGCTAGCAACACGCTCCACGGGGGAGACAGAAATGAGGTTGTACAGAGCGATTGACTGTGGGTGTCGGTGGTCGTAGGCTACTTCCCTTGGCAAGGACAACACAATGAGACTGAGGCCTGGAAGGGTTCCCGGCTCTCTAGTCTATTGTCATGCCACTGGGTTATGGGGACATTCCACTGTTACAGAACAGATAGTGCTATAGCGTTCTAGGCTTTTGTTTCATGGTTTGATGGTTCATTGTTCTCAAGTATGACACTGGCACCTCCTGCTGAGAAGTACTTCTGTTTTCCTAGAATATAGTGTTGTCCATAGGGTTACATAAAGTTGAAGCGCTGCTTATTCTCTACCGGCCTCAAATGAATGCAGAACGAGACAGAACACATGAGCCATGTATAATCCTAAACTGTGAGAATTTTATGCTGTGCGTTTGCATTTTGAATGATAGAAACAACAGACAATGGGGTGTATTGTCTGGGTAGATAGAACTGAAATGAATACAACGGTTTGTGGTTTTCACGTTTTAGAGGGGATGCTTTGATGTCTCGAACAACAAGAGGTGCCGCCGGTACACACACATATGCACACACACACAAACCACATACAGTACACACACATGAATTGTGTTAAAATGATCAAGAGCGGAGAAAATTGACAACAACGTTCGTCAGATGTTCCATCACTGTTTACACCCTTCAGAACAACAGCAGCAATCAACGTCATTTGTTTACCGATGACGTGGCAAAGCTGGAGGGGAGAGGTATGATGAATAATTGAACAGCAATTACACATCAAATGTGGCATTTGTATTTCAAGCTGTAGGCATCAGCCTTTTTGTAGATTTACAAGGTGTGTGTGTGTGTTTGTTTTGTTTGTTTGTACGTGCAGGAGTTTGTGGTGCAAGATGCTACATTATTCAATATTGTAAGTGCACATCTGTCTGGCCTACTGGTCACTGTGGGGGATGCAGGGCGTATAGCTATCTGTCAGTTAAACCCTCATCCTCCTCCCTCTCTTCCCTCTCCCATCCTCTCCGTCTCTCTCTCATAGCTGGGCTGCACGCTGTTGCTATCGGTTAATCTCACTTAGCTGTCCGCTAGACCATTCCTCCACGTCCCTCCCCCATCTCCCCACTCCTGAACGCTTCAGCTCGTCTGACTCACATCCCCATCAGCCAGCCTCTGCCACACCTCCAAGGAGCTGGGGAGGAGAGAGGGATGGAGGGAGGAACTGGAAGGTGGGAGAACAAAGAGATGAAAAGGGAGAGAAAGAGGAGAGGGAGGAAGTAGGGAGGGGGACAGGGAAGGAAAGAGGGATGTGGAAGTTGGGATGGAGGGAGAGAGGTAGAGAGAGAGAGAGAGAGAGAGAGAGAGAGGGAGGGAGGAAGGAAGTGAAACCAGAATGTCAAAATGAAAGAATAAGGCTTCAGGATGGGGTCTCTGTCCCAACGAGGACGTTTTCCCTTAATGACACCTCTCTGCCGAAATACCATGCACTGGCTTCATTCCTACAGACAGAGAGAGAGAGACAGAGAGACAGAGAGACAGAGAGACAGAGAGACAGAGAGAGAGAGAGAGAGAGAGAGAGAGAGAGAGAGAGAGAGAGAGAGAGAGAGAGAGAGAGAGAGAGAGAGAGAGCAAAATGTGTGTGCATGAAAATATTGGCCTGTGTATTTTTTTTGCTTGTTTACTATGCTTCCGCTGATGTATAGTAGACCGCAAGCTTCAGATCAACAAGACTTTGAACTGAATATACTTCCAATTATGGAGCGCCTTTGAGCCAGACGGGTTCATTTAAGTCCATTCTGCTACTGTTCTATATCCAATCTGTGACTGTTCTCTATCCAATCTATGACTGTTCAATAACCAAACTGTTCTTTATCCATTCTGTGACTGTTCTAGATTATGAGACATTTTCTCTACCAAACTGAGGGGAATCCCATGAGGATTGCTGTGTTTTAAACAGTTCTCTTACTCGGTCTGTTCAACCGGTTGGTTTGGTTCACAAAAGCATAGCCGACACCGGCGACCTGCCACTCCGCTCGGTTGACTACCGTGGCTGCAGCTGGACGCTCCAGCGGCCAGGACAGGGTTGCCATGACGACTGTCCCTCCTATCTCTATGGCTCGCCTCGTCTGCCTGCTGCTGGAAGTTTTTTTTCCCCAGGGTGCTCCTTGTTTGTTTGGGAGATGGCGGATGGACTGAAACGTTGGCTCTAGACTACACTGTGGAGAGATGGAAGGATAGAGGGACGCTGGCCTGACAACGATCTCCCTGGAGGATTATGACTCACAGCAGAGCTTTTCTTTGGGTGAGACGAGGGCACTATGGGACCCTGAGGAGAGGCTTGAGCCTGTCATGGTGCCCCGTGAGGGACCCCGGGTCCCTGACACAGAGCTCCTCAAAAGACCCTGTCTGTCACTGTCATGGAGCTCCACGAGTGAGACCCCAGTCAAGGAGGTTACTTGCTGCCTCAGGAGGCCTTGTCAGTAGTCTCTCTATCGCCATCATCAGGGGGTCAGATGCGTCCAGCCCAAACCCCCATGTCAGACATATTGTAGCTCTCTCAGCATTACTCAGTATACATTTTCCCTCAGTATCTTCTGCCACAAGGGATAAATATGCAAATTCCCCATATCCTCATAGGTAACACTGGTGCTGAGTAATGTGAAAGTATTTAGGAATTTCTCCTGTATTCAGCATAAAGACAGTCTCCTATCACTAGGTTATATAGAGAGCAGAGATCTTATCTGTCAAACCAGGACGAGATTCTCCATGTAGTGCTGAAGTGGGGTTGTACAGTAGGCAGTGACCTCAATGTTTATATGTTCAATTTAATTGATGTTAGTTTGTACCCTCCAGGACAATTTTTCTTGTTAAGTCTTTCTGTGTATAAGGATAGGTTCTGGCAGATATCATGTCGCTGTCTTCCTTCAAGAGTCTTTCAAAGTCTTTCAGCTTTCCCCCTGCAGCCTCCAACTCAAGCACTAAATCAAGTTGTGACAAGTTGGACTTACAATGGCTCGTTGTGGGGCTGGTTTGAGATAGGGCTGGAATAAAGATATTGGATTGGGATCAAACGTAGGGAAATCTCTTAGCTGGAGGTTAAAGGGATAATTCAAGCGAAATCTATATTTGGGGGCAATTACCCTTACCTTAAGATGTGTCTGAAGGCCCATAGTGAGAGAATCCACAATAATCCATTGTTGACGTCTGCCACTGGCAAAGGACCTGTTCATGTTTTCTTCACCGCGAGAATTCCAGAATATTCCAATGCTCCATCAAGCCGCGGGTGAGTTTATTCACAGCTGGTAATCAATCCGCATCTGAGTGCCCAATGGAATACAATACAGTATAATACAACTTTATTGTCCATTTTACAGCAAATAGAAAGCGATGCGGCTGTGAGACAACATAAGGAAATCGTTCCAGTTTCGAGTGACAAAATTCCAGCGATTATTTCAGCAGTCTGAACGATACAAATCCCTGCAAATTCCACCAACTGCCAAACTTAGTTGAACTTCTAGCGACTCAGAAACCCGGATCCGGGAGCACCCCCCACCCCCCCACACTGATTAGCATCGCTAGCATAGCGTCACAATTAAATAGTAGCATCTAAATATCATTAAATCACAAGTCCAAGACACCAAATGAAAGATACAGATCTTGTGAATAAAACCACCATTTCAGATTTTTAAAATGTTTTACAGGGAAGACAAAATATGTAAATCTATTAGCTAACCACGTTAGCAAAAGACACCACTTTTCTAACTCCATCAGTTTCTTACTCCATCAGGTGCTATCACCAATTCGACCAAATAAAGATATAAATAGCCACTAACCAAGAAAAAACTTCATCAGATGATAGTCTGATAACATATTTATTGTATAGCATAGGTTTTGTTAGAAAAATGTGCATATTTCAGGTATAAATCATAGTTTGCCATTGCAGCCACCATCACAAATCTCCCCAAAGCGACTAGAATTACTACAGAGAGCAACGTGTATTACCAATTTACTCATCATAAAACATTTCTTAAAAATACACAGCTCACAGCAATGGAAAGACACAGATCTTGTGAATTCAGACAATATTTCAGATTTTCTAAGTGTTTTACAGCGAAAACACAATAAATCGTTATATTAGCATACCACATATGCAAACGTTACCCGAGCATTGATTCAAGCCAAAGAGAGCGATATCGTTATCATCGCCAAAATATATTAATTTTTTCACTAACCTTCTCAGAATTCTTCCGATGACACTCCTGTAACATCATATTACAACATACATATAGAGTTTGTTCGAAAATGTGCATATTTAGCCACAAAAATCGTGGTTATACAATGAGAATAGTAGCAAAACTGGTCTGAAAATGTCGGGCGCCATCTTTGAGAGTGATCTAGCCTAATCGATAACTAATCATAAACTTGACTAAAAAATACAGGGTTGACAGGAATCGAAAGACAAATTAGTTCTTAATGCAATCGCTGAATTACATTTCTAAAATTATCCTTACTGTGCAATACCGGGTCCGCCAAAGCGAAGCTACACAAAACAAAATGGCGATATATGCGTTTAACATTTTTCAACAGAACAGCGATTTATCATCATAAATAGTTCTTACTATGAGCTGTTCTTCCATCAGAATCTTGGGCAATGTATCCTTTCTCGGGTCTAATCGTCTTTTGGTCGAAAGATGTCCTCTTGTCCCGTCGAAATGGCCACTAACGTTCGACCGGTACTGGAAACGTGCCCAGCGCTTCAAAGTGCATCACAAAGAAATGCCTCAAAATCGCACTAGACGGATATAAATTGCTATAAAACGGTTTAAATTAACTACCTTATGATGTTTTTAACACCTATAACGAGTAAAAACATGACCGGCGATATATAAGTGGCTAAACCAAAGCTTGGAAAGAGAGCCAGTCCGACGTCCATCGTGCGTCAGGCGCAGCAAGAAAAGAAAGCTACTTCCGCCTTGTGCTCTTTTATACAGGCCCTGATTGCGCAATCGACTCCATTCAAATTGTCACCTCTTACTGACATCTAGAGGAAGGCGTGGGCAGTGTTTGTATCCTCATAGCATTTACAGGGACTTTAAAACTGACCTGGGACCAGAGGCCAAGATTTCTGAAATCTCACTCCCTGTCAGGAAAAGTGCTGTAGAATGAGTTCTGTTCCACTCAGAGACATAATTCAAACGGCTATATAAACTAGAGAGTGTTTTCTATCCAATAATAACAATAATATGCATATTGTACGAGCAAGAATTGAGTACTAGGCAGTTTAATTTGGCAACGTCAAAAAAAAAAAAATGCTAACAGCACCCCCTATTGACAAAAAGTTAACGTGTTTTTTTAGGAGGTTTCAGCTTGCAATGCAGCTTTGCTAACATCGGTGCCGCTGTTAACATTCATGAATTTTCACAATGCTAATTATGCTAGCTCCTGGCTGTGGCAGATGTTCACAATGGATTATTGTCAATTCTATCATTATAGGGCCGTAGACACAGCTTAAGGTAAGGGTTATTCCACTCAAATAAAGATTTTGCCTGAACTATCCATTCAACGGTTGTTTCCTTGATAAACATGATGTAATCTAGCCTGGGTGCCAGTCTGTTTCTGCTCTCTTGACCATTAGAAACAAGGAGCCAGGCTATATGTAATCAGTACAACTGGAACTGACAGAAAGAGTGAAGTAAGAGAATGTGGACGAGGTACTATAAATCCATACGGCACTCAGCCGATCCTTGCTGAGGTAAGTGGGTTGGGGGCTCTCGGGCCTCGGCTAGGGCACAGCTCTGGACACTCGGAATGGAGTAATGCTATAATACTGGAACATTTCTTTCTGCTTTCTCCCCCTCCCCACACACACAACCAGGTCTCACACACACGTGTGCAAAAAGACACATGAAGGTGTCCACACACGCATACACCAGGGCTCTATTCATTTTATTTGTAATTTTATTTAACCTTTATTTAACTAAGCAACTCAGGGTTAATCCGCAATTTAGGCTTAATCCTAATCGCTTACAGTGACCTTTGACCTATCGTTGTTAACAGAGGCTGAGCAGTGATGTCACAGCTGGTCAATGGGAGTCTTGTTATAACTATAAGCTACTGTATACACTATGTATAGGAACTATATCTCTGTATGCATGTATATATCTTCTACTTACTTGTTATTTTCTTAACTTGACTTTTGATTATTAACGTTATTGACATTTGTACTGCACTGTTGAGGGAGCTTGCAAGTTAGCTTTTCACTGCACCGTTTATACCTGCTGTAAACTGTGTATGTGTTGAAACAAGCAAAGCGTCAATACAGGATTAATATTGAATCCTACTACACCGGTTCTGACGCTCGTCGAATGTGGCAGGGCTTGAAAACTATTATGGACTACAAAGGGAAACCCAGCCGTGAGCTGCCCAGTGACACGAGCCTACCAGACGAGCTAAATGCCTTTTTATGCTCGATTCGAGGCAAGCAACACTGAAGCATGCATGAGAGCACCAGCTGTTCTGAACTACTGTGTGATAACTCTCTCGGTAGCCAATATGAGCAAGACCTTTAAACAGGTCAACATTCACAAAGGCGCAGGGCCAGACGGATTACCAGGACTTGTACTCAAAGCAAGCGCAGACCAACTGGCAAGTGTCTTCACTGACATTTTCAACCTCTCCCTGACCGAGTCTGTTATACCTACATGTTTCAAGCAGACCACCATTGTCTCTGTGCCCAAGAAAGTGAAGGTAACCTGCCTAAATGATAGCACTCACATCAGTAGCTATGAAGTGCTTTAAAAGGCTGGTCATGGCTCACATCAACAGGATCCTCCCGGATACCCTAGACCCATTCCAATTCGCATACCGCCCCAACAGATCCACAGATGATGCAATCTCAATCGTACTCCACACTGCCCTTTCCCACCTGGACAAAAGGAACACCTATGTGAGAATGCTGTTCATTGACTACAGCTCAGCGTTCAACACCATAGCGCCCACAAAGCTCATCACTAAGCTAAGGACCCTGGGACTAAACACCTCCCTCTGCAACTGGATCCTGGACTTCCTGACGGTCCGCCCCCAGGTGGTAAGGGTAGGCAACAACACGTCTGCTACGCTGATCCTGAACACTGGAGCCCCTCAGGGGTGTGTGCTTAGTCCCCACCTGTACCCCCTGTTCATCCACGACTGCGTGGCCTAACACGACTCCAACACCATCATTAAGTTTGCTGACGACGCAACAGTGGTAGGCCTGATCACCGACAACGATGAGACAGCCTATGGGGAGGAGGTCAGAGACCTGGCAGTGTGGTGCCAGGACAACAACCTCTCTGTCAATGTGAGCAAGACAAAGGAGCTGATTGTGGACTACATAACTATAGGAAAAGGCTGTAGTGGAGCGGGTTGAGAGTTTCAAGTTCCTTGGTGTCCACATCACCAACGAACTATCATGGTCCAAACACACCAAGACAGTCGTGAAGAGGGCACGACAACACCTTCTCCCCCTCTGGAGACTGAAAAGATTTGGCATGGGTCCTCAGATCCTCAAAAAGTTATACAGCTGCACCATCGAGGCATCCTGACCGGTTGCATCACCGCCTGGCATGGTAACTGCTCTGCATATGAGTGTAATGCGCTACAGAGGGTAGTGCGTATGGCCCAGTACATCACTGGGGCCAAGCTTCCTGGCATCCAGGACCTATATACTAGGCGGTGTCAGAGGAAATCCCCCAAAATTGTCAGACTCCAGTCACCCAAGTCATAGACTGTTTCTCTGTGACCAAAAGGCTCCTTAACAGCTTCTAACCCCAAGCCATAAAACCGCTGAACAATTAACCAAATGGCCAAATGGCCCCCAAAATGCCCCCCCCCCCCCCCCCCCCCCCCCCCCCCATTTGTTTTTTACACTGCTGCTATTCGCTGTTTATTATCTATGCATAGTCACTTCACCCATACCTACATGTACAAATTACCTCAACTAACCTGTACACCCGCACATTGACTTACGCCTTGTATATAGCCTTGTTATTGTTATTTTATTGTGTTACTTTTTATTATTTTTTATTGTAGTTTATTTGGTAAATATTTTCTTAACTCTTTCTTGAACTGTTCTGTTGGTTAAGGGCTTGTAAGTAAGCATTTCACAGTAAGGTGTTGTTTCACATGTTGTATTCCGCGCAGGTGACAAATAAAGTTTGATTTGATAAAGTTTGATTTAAATAATATCAGTATTGGAATATGTGGAATATGAAAACAATAGCATTTTGGGAATGTTTTCAGTATTATTACAGCTTTAAATGTCTATCCCTACTTTGTGCCCTAATTGTTGCCTGACCATGTGACCGGACCAGGAAAAAACTATTTTTAATTTCATGGCATATAAGTGCTCATGTAAACTATAACTGGTAACTGAGCACAAATTATATTTCAGAATTGATGCCTTGTGAAATTGACCAATCACGTTCCGTTGCCGTACTGTTCCGTATGTGTGGTTCTTTTGAGTTAATTAAGGCTGGCAATATTTTGTTTGTTCCAAATGTTCCCCCTTTTCATATTGTATATTCAGCCAGGGGCAAATGTTGTTCTTCTTGACCTAAATCCCCTTTGGTAATTATTGTTTTCATTTTCAAACAGCTTGTTTTTGTTTTGTCCACGGCATGCAGACAGGATGGCATTATGCCTACTGCTGGTTTCTAACACTGAAATGAGTCAATCTAGATGTCTCTGTGAAGTCGGACAGTGTAAGATTTCACACCACTTACATCCTACTTAGTAGTAAGGAAGCTATGTTATGTGGTCATGCAATTAGAAAATGAATGTTTGATATTTTGAAACGAATTACTCTAACCTTCATTGTCTGTATTTGTATCAGATGAGAAGGTCTGTTTACACAGGCAGCCCAATTCTGATCTTTTTCCGCTAATCGGTCTTTTGATCAATCACGTCAGATCTTTTTCAGAGCTGATTTAATTGGTCAAAAGACCAATTAGTGGGGGGAAAAGATCAGAATCAGGTTGCCTGTGTAGACGCAGCCTTAGAGCAAGGCAGGAACTTGTACACCATGGGGGGTCTCCAAGAACCAGGTTTAAAGCACAACTGATTTCTTACCGCTCTCCAGGAAAAAACTGCTTGCCTTGTCCCAGGTGTCAGGGCTTAAAGAGAGCACCGGTAGCACCGTCTAACATGTGATCCACTGGGGGAGCGAGATACAATACATGCACTGAGCTGTGTCTGCTTAAAGCAAAGGGGATGGAGTCACAACAGGACACATGTACTGCTACCGCCGGTAGCTACCGAACCAACACGTCGAAATAGGGGATGAAATAAGAAACGGAGACTTTCTGTATTGTGGCTCACATTATTTCATCATTCCTACATGGCCCAGCTCATTTATGAGAAGACTTTATATTCTTCTACTACCTGTAATTTTCTTTAGAAGAGAGAAAGAGCGAGAAGATTCCAGGTTTTGATGTTTTAATTAGTCATTGGGCTAACGGGGCTATGCCATAATGACTCGCAGTCTCACTCTCCCTCGAGCAGGATTTTACTTTTACTGCCAACGTGGGTTGACAGCTGTGAATAAATACTTGATGGAGGATTTTTGTGCTGGCATTGTGATGTGCTATAGGGAGGAAGAGAATCTTGGAGTAGAATCCATGTTTATGTTTTGGTGATTGTCCTCTCACTGTCAACAGTTTTTTGTTGTTGTTGTCGCAAAGCTATCTTGTCTTTTTTTTTTTTTTTTATATTATTTTGTATGTTTTCAAATCCCCATGCCAAAACTCTGTCTAAAAAGACAAGATGAAGGTTGTGTATGCGGTTTGCTCTGGGCTATAGCACAAAGTATTTGAGCATATTTGATGAGTTACCCGGGCATTCTCTCAGGGATTGGGGTTTAGCAAATAGAGGGAACAACATTAGAAAACGGCTTCCCTCTGGATAACGAATAAGGACTTTTAGTGGATGGGGTGTCTAGGATGCCGTATCAAATGTATTCTGAACCTTTTCATTTTTTGCCTTTAGGAAATTCATATCGACAGCTATTTATATTTCAGCCATGTTCAAAGATTTAGTGTGGAGCGTTATTGGTGCCACGAAAGACCCCTGTTATATTCAGCTGTTCAATCTCATTTCACAGATTGAGGTTTGCTGTAATGATACTGCAACATATGGAGCCTTCTATTGTATTGATACAGTGAAAGTCCTGCGAGAGGAACTATAATTAACAAACACATTCAATATTAGATGGTTCCTATATCTGTCTGGTCAGCCACTCTGTCTTTCTCTCTCTCTCCATCTGTCCCTCACTATCTCTTTCTCTTTTTTTCTGCTGTTTCTCTCTCCATCTCTCTCTCTCTCTCTCTCCCTCCCTCCCTCTACCCCTCTCCTTCTCTCTCTGTGAATCTAAATACATTTCTTCAGCCTCAGCTACTTTGGCCACAAAAGAGAAGTCCTGAATATGCATTATGATGTCAGAGGACATTAGAGTTAGTGTGTACATTAATGGCCTGGGTTACCTCTGCTGCGCATTTCACTAAAGTCTGTATTTTCTCTGTGTCTCTTCTCTCTCTCTCTCTCTCTCTCTCTCTCTCTCTCTCTCTCTCTCTCTCCATCCGTTTAGTCTGGTGGCGTCTAAAGAGCCAGAGAGTCCTCAGGGGAGAGCAGTGCATCCTCCGTCACCCTCTGACTTCTTGGACAAACTCATGGGGAGAACCTCAGGCTACGACGCCAGAATTAGGCCCAACTTTAAAGGTACAGTATAGGCCTACAGTTTGTTTCTGGCCAAAAGTAGAACTGGCAGTCACAAGTTAAATTCAGGCCAAACATTAAATGTAACTTTCCTCTTTACCCAATGAGCAAGTCAGTTCATCCTCGGTTCATGTGACGTACATACATGAATATCCACAATAATACTTTCCAGGAATAAAGTTCCCATATCACCCCCAAAATCCTTTCATTATGTACCGTATTACAAGTAACATCCAACAGCACAACGTCAGGTGGCTGTTAGCTGCTGACTGAGGCCGAAGTGAACAGTTCCTAAAATGGAGTCAGAACAGACGGTGTTTACTCTCCCGTTTAGCCAAGAGGTCCCATCGGTTCTAGTGTTTACCATACTGCTGGCCAGGCCCAGGGACCGATTGCCTCCAGCCCTGGCCCTGTCCTTCATGGCAGAGGCCTGGCATTGGAATGGGAGTTAACAGAATGGTCTGTCTGGAAGTAAAAGACACGTTCTGTTTCTGTTTGTCACTTTTTATCTTGGCAAACACAGGAATACGAGTCAGATTGGAGTTGCCGTGACTACCCAAATAGAAGTAGGAGTAGAAGGCCGTCCACGAAAGCTTGCCATCACACTCTGTTCTGAGCTGTCCTGATTGACATCATGTAGGCCATGTTCAATACAATGAGTAAAGAAAGTGTTCATGATAGGATGTTTGTGATAAGGCCATGGTCTAGAGAAGGGTTTGTTAGCCAATCAAAGTGGGATTCAGCTGAAAAATTGGACCATCCACAGGGTATGTGATCAATCAGTTGTGGTTGCCGCATGTGGCCACATCCATCCACACATTTGAGCAGGAAGGGGAAATGGGATGGAGTGGTCAGTGGAGCGTTCAGTTGGACCGGCAGAGAGAAACACACACACACACACACACACACACACACACACACACACACACACACACACACACACACACACACACACACACACACACACACACAGCAAAGTGAAAAACCCACACTCTCCCTTATCTCTCCTTTTATCATCATTGTCGATGACAGAGTCACAGAACGCAGAAAGCCACGGGAATACGGATCGCCCGGCTCTGCTTCACAACTAGACTCCTAGGAAAAAAACATACCTGTCATGTATTATTTTACATGCACTAACCACTTACTGACATCACTGTACATGCTGCTCCAAGTGTATTGCTGTTTCTATTGTAGTGTAGAAAGCATGCTCACAGTTTCTATGCCAGTCACGTACAATAATACAACAGTGAAAGGACTTGAGAATATGTCCTTAAGACATGCTAATCATCTTGAATGGAAAAATGTGAAATTATGAAATGAAAATGACTGCTAATGTCGTAAAAAGCACGTTATGTTGTCAGATGTCAATGATACAGACGTAGGATCTTAATTTGAGTCAGTTTGCTACAGCAGGGAAATAATCCTGCAGCAACAGGAAGTGTGGATTATAATTCATGGACATTTTTGTAGGGGTTTATACATTTTTCTTAAGGGAAAATCAAGTCTGACATTTTGGTAAACACTTTACTTGACACCCAGCGTCATAACATGTTGTCACATGGTCATAACCATATCATAATATGTCATAACAGCTGACATAACTTGTCATAACACTGTCATGACACATACTGTAGTTATGTTGTGACATGTATTGCATTTTATGTCTGGTTAGGACACCTACATAATGTGTCAAAACCCACACAACCTACAACACAAGGCAAAACATTCCATTCCATTCCATTACACCATAGTTTGTTATAAAACATTTTCTGAAATGTAATATTGAATTATAATTGTAATTGCGCACAAATTGATGTCGGACATGCACCTACCACAATGCTCTGTTGCTGATGAGTGGGATAAATGCAGGAGCAGGACAAGACACCCTCCTTTTGACTGATGACTTTTCTTAGTCCAAGTAAAGTGACACAGGAGAAAGTTATTTAAAATATGATGAAAAAAAACCATGACTGTAAATAATTAATTACAACAACAACAAAGGACTTAAGAAACAAACTTTCAAACGAAAGGAAACTTCTTGGCAGGGACAAAAGACATTTGAATAACTACAAGTTTTACATTTCCTGCATTGTGGGAAAGTTTTCCTGCAACAGCTGATCAAATTAAGATCCCACATCTGTGGGTTGGCATGTATTTTGTTTTGAGGGAAAAAAACGGATCATTTATCAAGAATTGGAAGAAGATTAAGATATATGAATGCCTCCAGGGCTACAAGGCTATGCAGGATCTATTCTATTGCATCATGTATAAGGCCATCATGGCATGGATTGATGGAACCACAGTTTGAAATATTCATGGATGGGTTTAAGTGAAGATCTATGTTTCTCAAAGACATTGAGTAATCCCTGTATATGTATTTCTATGCCTACCTGTCTTAACCTACTTTGAAGCTATATCATATTTCCGAATGCTATTTTCCTCTCTCTAGGTCCTCCTGTGAACGTATCATGCAACATATTCATCAACAGCTTTGGCTCCATAGCTGAGACTACAATGGTACGTATATATTCATATAAATACATTTACTGCCTTCATTCCAGTCAATGTCAAACACATATATTTGAAAGTCAATGAAATGCAAAGGGTAGCATTGCCAAACGATGACAAACAACGTGACAGGGTGGGGGTAGTGTGTGTGTAACATGGGGTAGTGTGTATGTAACATGGGGTAGTGTGTGTGTAACATGGGGTAGTGTGTGTGTAACATGGGGTAGTGTGTGTGTAACATGGGGTAGTGTGTGTGTAACATGGGGTAGTGTGTGTGTAACATGGGGTAGTGTGTGTGTAACATGGGGTAGTGTGTGTGTAGCATGGGGTAGTGTGTGTGTAACATGGGGTAGTGTGTGTGTAACATGGGGTAGTGTGTGTGTAACATGGGGTAGTGTGTGTGTAACATGGGGTAGTGTGTGTGTGTAACATGGGGTAGTGTGTGTGTGTAACATGGGGTAGTGTGTGTGTAACATGGGGTAGTGTGTGTGTAACATGGGGTAGTGTGTGTGTAACATGGGGTAGTGTGTGTGTAACATGGGGTAGTGTGTGTGTAGCGCGCCAGCGTGTTACCAGCCCAGGATTAGGTCCTGCATGTGTCTCCCAGGGTAGTGTCAGTGAGCAGGCTACAGGACAGAGTACACACACTCTCACTTTGTCTCACACACACACGCATCCGGGCACACACACACACACACACAAACTGATCATGTGGACAAGGAAACATCATAACGCAGCGTGTTTCCCGGGCCAAGCATCTCTCAGACCTCTTCTCCACTCTCTCCTGGGGAGAATCTCTTACGTAAGAATCCATTTCCCTTCCCTTCCTCTCCCACTGAACGGATGAATTAAATAAGCACCATTAAGCTATTAGTGAGGGTACTTTACTGAAACAATAAACATCCCCCTGAATAAGATATCATTTTATAAGAGGGTGTTTACTATTTGAATAAGATCATGAACGTGCCTGATGGAAAGGTTGTTCCTTAAAGAGGAAGGTTTTATTTTAACGTGCGTCTGTGACGTGGATCAGAGATGAAGTTGATGGGTTTGGATGGGGAATGGAGTTAAAGGACTCGACAATGGATCCCCTGGAGCAAGGCTTTGAATGACTACTGAAAGGCACAGACACAATGGCATAGGTACGCATGCACACACTCTCACACACACACCACACACAGCGGATGTGAAGAGGGGGCATCTGCGTCAGTCTGCCAGCGCTAACTTTGCAGTGACGCGTCCACTTGTCACTCACTCACACACACACACACACACACACACACACACACACACACACACACACACACACACACACACACACACACACACACACACACACACACACACACACACACACACACACACACACACACACACACACACACACACACAAAGCCCTGTTGTCTGCCTCCCGTCCCGATCTGAATAAGTCATAGGCTCAGGGAGCTGGCACACAGGCTTACAAGTCATTACCAGTGATGAGACAAGCAGGACACACACACACCACTGCGAGGCTTCCTGCTTTATAGATACCCAACCAGCAGGCACCTCACAAATCATTCAGCAATTACAGAACTGCCTTAGGAACCACAGACCCAGTGGTGTTTGTAGAGGTAGAGATCTCTCTATCTTTCCCTCTAGATGAAATAATCAATACACGCAAATGGAATTTGGTCAGTGAAGCTGGACGTAAAGATGATTTAAAAGACAAATTGTCTTGAAGTGGTTCTTGGGCTTTGGGTAGTTTCTTATGAGTCGATGTAGATGGAAATGTTTTTACTACGACCCATAAAGGATTAGAATTGTCTCACTGGCTTTGACTCTGTTTTGCAAGTCTATAATGAAAAGTGACATGCGTATGAGTGATTTAGTTTTTATAATGTGGTGTTTGTATGAGTACCCCTTCATGGATGTACAAAAGTGCCAAATGATGATGAAGTCATCTGAAGCTAAGTGAGAAAACAGAAGTGAACACAAATCCTTCAATTTCTTAGCATTAGGCATAATTTGGGATTGATGGAGTGATGTGATAAGTCTGATGGTGAAAGAGGACGATGTGGAGGTCTCCAATATATTTGAAGAGGGATAGCATGGAACTGCAAGAGATGGAAAGAGTCAGAAAATGGAGGGATTTCACAGTCCAGTGTGGCTGTGGGGGAAGAGGGGATGTGCAGTGAAGGACAAAGGAGCCATGCTGGAGAGAAAGGAAAAAAAATTGAGAGAGCAAAAGACAGGAGAGGGGGGATCATTCTCCTCCGTATGTCACCGCTGGATTAGAGAGCCTCAGGGGCAGCAGCAGCCCTACTCCCACCATCACCATATGTCCTCCTCCACACACACAGGGAGAAGATGTAACAGAGAGAGAGAGAGCGAGAGAGAGAGAGAGAGAGCGAGAGAGAGAGAGCGAGAGAGAGAGCGAGAGAGAGAGCGAGAGAGAGCGCGAGAGAGAGAGAGAGAGAGAGCGCGAGAGAGAGCGAGAGAGCGCGAGAGAGAGAGAGATATTTATTTATTTATTTTACTGAAGAGCACTAAGGCCTGACCCGCAAGGTGTCATGGCCCATCACAGGGAAAAGGTTTCATTCAGAGACAGACCGAGAGTGGGTGGGTTAAGTCTGTTTGAGCTACAGGGACAGAGTGGATTGGAGAATTCTGTTAGAGACATACAAAGATGTGATGTATTCCTTTCTGGGTCTGATATGATTAGATTAGATTAGAAAAGGACTCTGACCCTGTGTGGCTCTGATTCCTTCCCAGCAAGCAGCAGACCAGACGACAAGCCTTTCTGACTGTGACATGACTTCTGATAGCACAGAGCTGCTTTGACATGGGGATTGAACTGCTGTCAGTGATGGATGGAAACATTGTGTCATAGAGTACAACGGGGGAGGCTACACACTGCCACTTCTTATTTACTATGGCGTGTGTGTGTCCATCCTCCCCCTCTCATCTCAACCAACGAGGGTTGGTTTGACAGATCAGATCTGAGAATAAAGCTCAGTGGTCAATCCTATAGTACCAAGCTATAGTGACCACATTAAAGATGGTGGCTGTGTTACTGTTGGACCAGTGCGTCAAACTAGGTAACATAATTCAAAAAATACCCATCAAAGCCATCAGTTCAAGCTAGAGATATCAGTTTTTTGCATGGGCTGCGTCTCAATCCTCCGCATCCGCTTATGTCGGCCTTCCGCATCTGTGTCCATGTGGCACTGGAGGAGACAAGCCCTCGCCTTTCCTGTTGGGAGGCTAATGGAGCCCAGCTGAGGGTAATAAGTCAATCAAGTGTGTGATTGGCTGGACAATCAGCCCCAACAGTTCATTAGGCTGCTGTTGCTCCCATTTGAGGAGGGGGTGAGGGAGAGGACTGGAGACAGCAGCAGACAGGTTGGGGCTGAAAGGCTCTGTTTAAGATAGCCTTTGTTATTTGTAAGCATTTCTGTTGGTCAATTATGGAATAAAACCTAAGTTTACTCTGCCTCACTGAGCCTCTCCCCAGACTCTGTCACAGTCCAAAAAAAACAGCAATATTTCCTGAGCTGTCTTATCTTCTAGATATACTGTAGGACAGACACTTTGAAACCTTATTCCTTATTATGTATTTTTTGACTTTCTGTTTTGCCATTTCTGAATATGTTACTCAATGTGTTTCTATGGGCTATAGTAGTAAAGGAAATAGTAGAACCCCTTCCTCCAAAGGCTTAGAGGTTATTAAGAGCATTTACCATGCAGCAACCACGTGGACACAACACACACTGAGTGTACAAACATTAAGGACACCTACTCTTTCCATCAAGTAGACTGACCAGGTGAATACAGATCAAAGCTATTGATCCCTTATTGGTGTCACTTGTTAAATCCCCCAATCAGTATAGATGAAGGGGAGGAGACAGGTTAAAGAAGGATTTTCTTTTGCCTTGAGACATAGATTGTGTATGTGTGCCATTCAGAGGGTGAATGGGCCAGACAACATATTTAAGTGTCTTTGAATGGGGTATGGTAGTAGGTGCCAGACGTAGCGGTTTGAGTGTGTCAAGAACTGCAACGCTGCTGGGTTTTTCACGCTCAACAGTTTACATGTGTGCCAAGAATGGTCCACCACCCAAAGGACATCCAGCCAACTTGACACAACTGTGGGAAGCATTGGAGTCAACATGGGTCAGCATCCCTGTGGAGCGCTTTCTACACCTTGTAGAGTCAATGCCCCGATGGAGTGAGGCTGTTCTGAGGGCAAAACTCAATTATAGGAAGCCATTCCTAATGTTTTGTACACTCAGTGTATATGATGTCATGCTACATAAGTCGAGGTTTGCATCATCAGTTGAGTTCTGGAATCGACCACTTCTAGCAACATGTGCAACATGTGCAGGAGGACAGGAGGATGACTAATTATCTAGAGGGGTTGACTGTTTTTTTCCCTCTAGTTTTGCCCTTGTCTATTAAAGCGGCGAGAGTGGTATGGTACATGGTCACATGGTAGACTAGAGTGACATGGTCACATGGTAGACTAGTGTCACGTGGTAGACTAGAGCCATAGAGTCATGTGGTAGACAAGAGTCACAGAGTCACGTGGTAGACTAGAATCACGTGGTAGACTAGAGTCACGTGGTAGGCTAGAGTCACGTGGTAGGCTAGAGTCATGTGGTAGACTAGAGTCATGTGGTAGACTAGAATCACAGTCACGTGGTAGACTAGAGTCAGTCACGTTGTAGACTAGAGTTACATGGGATTTCTAGAAGAACATCTGAAACAAAAGTGGAGACTGTGTCAGTGTTATGTCAGACAAGTATACAATAGGACCTCAAGGTGCCTGTATAGAATAAAGTATGTTTACCATAGGACCTCAAGGGGCCTGTATAGACTACAGTATGTTTACCATAGGACCTCAAGGTACCTGTATAGACTACAGTATGTTTACCATAGGACCTCAAGGGGCCTGTATAGACTACAGTATGTTTACCATAGGACCTCAAGGGGCCTGTATAGACTACAGTATGTTTACCATAGGACCTCAAGGGGCCTGTATAGACTACAGTATGTTTACCATAGGACCTCAAGGTGCCTGTATAGACTACAGTATGTTTAGTTTACCATAGGACCTCAAGGTGCCTGTATAGACTACAGTATGTTTACCATAGGACCTCAAGGGGCCTGTATAGACTACAGTATGTTTACCATAGGACCTCAAGGTGCCTGTATAGACTACAGTGTGTTTACCATAGGACCTCAAGGTGTCTGCATAGACTACAGTATGTTTAGTTTACCATAGGACCTCAAGGGGCCTGTATAGACTACAGTATGTTTACCATAGGACCTCAAGGTGCCTGTATAGACTACAGTATGTTTACCATAGGACCTCAATGTGCCTGTATAGACAACAGTATGTTTACCATAGAACCTCAAGGGGCCCATATAGACTACAGTATGTTTACCATAGGACCTCAAGGGGCCTGTATAGACTACAGTATGTTTACCATAGGACCTCAAGGTGCCTGTATAGACTACAGTATGTTTACCATAGGACCTCAATGTGCCTGTATAGACAACAGTATGTTTACCATAGAACCTCAAGGGGCCCATATAGACTACAGTATGTTTACCATAGGACCTCAAGGGGCCTGTATAGACTACAGTGTGTTTACCATAGGACCTCAAGGGGCCTGTATAGACTACAGTATGTTTACCATAGGACCTCAAGGTGTCTGCATAGACTACAGTATGTTTAGTTTACCATAGGACCTCAAGGGGCCTGTATAGACTACAGTATGTTTACCATAGGACCTCAAGGGGCCTGTATAGACTACAGTATGTTTACCATAGGACCTCAAGGGGCCTGTATAGACTACAGTATGTTTACCATAGGACCTCAAGGTGCCTGTATAGACTACAGTATGTTTACCATAGGACCTCAAGGGGCCTGTATAGACTACAGTATGTTTACCATAGGACCTCAAGGTGCCTGTATAGACTACAGTATGTTTACCATAGGACCTCAAGGGGCCTGTATAGACAACAGTATGTTTACCATAGGACCTCAAGGGGCCCATATAGACTACAGTATGTTTACCATAGGACCTCAAGGTGCCTGTATAGACTACAGTATGTTTACCATAGGACCTCAAGGGGCCTGTATAGACTACAGTATGTTTACCATAGGACCTCAAGGTGCCTGTATAGACTACAGTATGTTTACCATAGGACCTCAATGTGCCTGTATAGACTACAGTATGTTTACCATAGGACCTCAAGGTGCCTGTATAGACTACAGTATGTTTACCATAGGACCTCAAGGGGCCGGTATAGACTACAGTATGTTTACCATAGGACCTCAAGGTGCCTGTATAGACTACAGTATGTTTACCATAGGACCTCAATGTGCCTGTATAGACTACAGTATGTTTACCATAGGACCTCAAGGTGCCTGTATAGACTACAGTATGTTTACCATAGCACCTCAAGGGGCCCGTATAGACTACAGTATGTTTACCATAGGACCTCAAGGGGCCTGTATAGACTACAGTATGTTTACCATAGGACCTCAGGGGGCCTGTATAGACTACAGTATGTTTACCATAGGACCTCAAGGGGCCTGTATAGACTACAGTATGTTTACCATAGGACCTCAAGGGGCCTGTATAGACTACAGTATGTTTACCATAGGACCTCAAGGGGCCTGTATAGACTACAGTATGTTTACCATAGGACCTCAAGGGGCCTGTATAGACTACAGTATGTTTACCATAGGACCTCAAGGGGCCTGTATAGACTACAGTATGTTTACCATAGGACCTCAAGGGGCCTGCATAGACTACAGTATGTTTACCATAGGACCTCGAGGGGCCTGTATAGACTACAGTATGTTTACCATAGGACCTCAAGGGGCCTGTATAGACTACAGTATGTTAACCATAGGACCTCAAGGGGCCTGTATAGACTACAGTATGTTAGTGTGTTTCTATAAGAAGGACTAGAGATGGACTGAGTATTGCAGAAAAATGTGGGAGGATCACCGCTGCTAGATATTTCCCAGATGGGTTGGAGGCCCTGTCCGCCATCACAGATTAGAGAAAAAAGGATGTTTGAATAAGCGACGAAATCGCACAGCTTTTCGCGAGCACCAGTGTCAGTTAAATGAAAAGTGAACTCCCAAATGTGAGGTGTGTTACCCTGTTCAGTCTGTCTCAGAGAGCGGGAGAGAGCAGGCTCAGTGTCATTATTCATGATCAGCTGCTGAACGAATACACATTGTGGAACTACCATTAGCAACTGATTTGGGATCAGCTCTCTCTAGCCGAGTCCTAACGTTAACCATTATGAAAACGAACAACTACACAGGCTACACCATGAACAAAACAAACACCATCATGCCTAATCAAGCCTATCCCAATTTTCCCAGTGGTCTGTCTGTCTTTTCAGCTCTGAACGAGCTCAAGTGAATAGATATTGTCATTCCCTTTTAAGTGAAGAGTGCTAATGGTGATACGGCACCATATGTTTCATAGCAGGAGAGCTGCTGTACTGACGTTGTCTCCGAACAGCAGATGCCTTCAGATGGGATATGCCAGTCCTTTTCTCTCCACTGCACTTTATGTAACATCTACTCTAAATGTTAATGAAAGATCTAATAAAAGCAAATAAAAAATGTATTGCGTTTTCACCCGGCTGAGGTAGACGAGATATCTAATTACAGCTTGGTATTTGCTCAGCAACACTGGTAAGAAAAAAAGGCAATTTAGATTGATGTATCCCCTAAAATGAAGTATGATTTAAAATATATATATATAACCTAGTTGAAAGTAAACAAAGGCTGAAACAGATGTTTATTGTTGGAGCATTCATTAAAAATGTATACCTGAAGTGCCTTTAGGGCATGTCATTTTTGACAGGGCTTTTTCCCCTATGGAACATAAAACCTGTGCAGTACTATACATGAATTCAACTGGACAGGGCATGGGCCGTACACTGCGACATGGACTATGGGGATCGGACGTAGAGATGTAAGGGACATTTTTAAGAAAGCAAATCCCTATAAAGCATCAGCTTTATTAGAAAGCCACGGTGGCGTGTGGCTAAGTGACAGTGACGGCAGCACAGAGAACAGGGAAAGGAACTGAAAGAATAGGGGAGTTGATCCCGGAAGCACCAGAGGCATCCGACGCATCCGCGCCCCGGGTCCCCACCATATGGGGACGTCATGGTCCTCTCTGCCTTGGTTCATTGATGTCAGCTCTCTGAACATCAGCAGGGACCACCAGGACCTTAGAGGGGGGGGATACAGTACTGACTTCGGGTCCCCAAAGTGTCACCACCATATGCGGACTTCGCGCCCCTGTAGGTGCCCCTATGCCTGGTTCATTGGTGTCTGCTCCATGAGCATCAGCTGGGACCACGAGGACCCTAAACTCAGACCTCTGGGGGAATGTGATGAATGCAGAGGGGCAGGACACAGTACTGTAGCTCAGTGTACCATGTTAAAACCCTGCAGTCCACTGCAAATCACAACCTGTCACTAATTCCCTACTCCTCTCGCTCCCTCTCCCCTCTCCCTCCCTCCATCCACTAGGACTACAGAGTGAACATCTTCCTCCGTCAAAAGTGGAACGACCCCAGGTTAGCGTACACAGAGTACCCTGACGGTTCTCTGGACCTGGACCCCTCTATGTTGGACTCTATCTGGAAACCTGACTTGTTCTTCGCCAACGAGAAAGGTGCCCATTTCCACGAAGTCACCACAGACAACAAGCTGTTAAGAATATTCAAGAATGGCAACGTCCTCTATTCTATACGGTGAGTGTGTACAGTATGGATCCCACTAACACCATTTTCGCATTATAATACCTAACTTAACCAAACTGGGCTCGGATAATTCCATCAACCATGGTGGATTCATTACCAGGCTAGCTCAGTACAGCTTGGTTTGGCTCAGCTCAGTTCGGCTCAGTAGTGTGAAAAACCCTCAAGAGGTGTGGGCCTAAGCATCGTCAAATGAGCATCTTACGTTGATACATCAATCACATAATCAGACTATAGGCCCGTTGAATGGCACGTAACTCACACCGAGTCTTATCCCAACTCGAAACATTCAATCCACGACACTTTAGAATAAAAGGTGCTATCTAGAATCTAAAAGGGTTCGTCTGCTGTCCCCATAGGAGAACCCTTTCAAAAAAAATTGGGGTTCCAGGTAAAACCCTGTTGGTTCCATGTAGAACCCTATTGAGTTCTATGTAGAACCCTTTCCCCATAGGGTGCTACATGGAACCCAACCAAAAGAGTGCTACCTGGAACCTGGAACTAAAAAGGGTTCTCCTATGAGGACAGTTGAAGAACTCTTTTGGAACCCTTTTTTCAAAGTGTACTGACAAAAATGCTCTGCCACACCGTCAATCACTTCTCATCTTCTGTCATTAAACATAAAGCCAAAACGGGGGGTGTCACAATGTTGTGTAAATCTCAAGGCGGAGTTGTTGGCGGTGAATTGTTGAAAGCCTTGAGTCGACGGCATCAGTCGGGTTGAGTTATGGAGTTGTGTAGTGGCGGGGCCGTAGAAAAGCTGTGATAGAAGGCTGAGAAGATATGACACGACGGAGCGGAGGGATCCCATCGGCCATGGAGTCTGTCCGCAGCCTGGCGCCTCCGGGGTGGAGGACGTAATTAAAACATGTCCAATTTGCAACCGTCAGCCTTCTTCGTTTTGTCTCTATCCTTTTTCTCATTCTTTCATTCCCTCTCCTCCAACTGGATGTCTCTCTCTCCATCCTTCTCTCTGCCTCTCTCTTTCTCTCTCTCTTCTTTCACACTTTCCTTTTCCTCTATCTCTTTCTCTCTCTCCTCACCAGCGATTTACAGCACTACTGGTTCAACACTGAGCCAAGTACACTTGACAGGATTTGTCCAGGCATGATACATGTGAATGTACACTCTTAGGAAAAAAAAGTTCCAAAACGGTTCTTCGGCTGCCCCTATAGGAAAGCCTTTTTGGTTCCAGGTATTAACCCTCTGTATAAAGGGTTCTACATGTAACTCGAAAGGGTTCTACTTGGAACCAAAATGGTTCTACCTGGAACCAAAAAGGGTTCTTCGAAGGGTTCTTCTATGGGGACAGCCGAAGAACCCTTTTAGATATCACCTTTTTTTTCTAAGAGTGTAGGTTAGGCTGAACAAAGTTGAATTACTGTTTAATGGATGCCCCGCCTCACTTTTCTCCACACCCCAATTTAAAAAAAATACTAATAATCAGATGTGTTATTTTTGGGCCAATATATGCTCTGCTTATAATGCACTGTCTGCTCTCCTTTGAGGCTTTCCCAGAGACCAACCCGACTCAGATCACGCGCTCAGATCATGTTCGAGCCTCGGATTGGACAGTGAAACACACACGCTGGCACCTGCAGGCGACGTGCAGATGTTTCATTTCTCTCTCATGCCTTCATGGCTGAAGCCAGCTCAAATTCCTACTATTTATGTGTCCAGGTTAAACGTGGGACGTCCCTCATTATAAACAAACAGTCGGTTAAATTCATGGTTATTGCATCGGAGATCAAGGCATTCATCAGCAAAGACGCAGTGCAAGCTGATAGTATTTTGGACAACCAAATTGAAGTCAAAATGATTGATGAAATCGAAGTGTGTCAGCTGAATGGTGATTTGCGATTTATAACTTACATTTTACCGGTACTACCAGTAGTAAGTAGTAGGCCAACCGATAACACCACGACGGAATTCGTTTGAAGTGATGATGCGCCGTCAAGAACCGCTAGCACGTCGAGCAAAGTGCATCGCCAGTGACACGCACACACTTCGTGCAGATCAGCAGGTAGCACGTCGAGCAAAGTGCATCGCCAGTGACACGCACACACTTCGTGCAGATCAGCAGGTTGGGATAAGACTCGGGGCTATTCGTGGCAGCCAGACGATCGGAGGAGGATGCGGTGAGAAGTTACTGGGCTCGAATTCAGTCACGTTTGATCTATGTAGATTGATGCTTCTAATTGTGCATGTTATAAACAACATGGTTTTTTGATGATGATGAAAGGTTATACTGTATGGCTGGATTTATGTATTTTATCCACTGCTACATTCATTTGGCAGACCTTACTTGATTGACCCTGTTTCTACAAGGCCTAGTCTATGAGAGTCTATTTTGTTAACGTCTCGGCTATAGAGATGTATTCAGGTAATGAACTCAGATTTGTGCATCAACATTTTAATTTGATTACAATTATTTACTGTTAATCATTCTTGAATTTGTTAGGCTATACAATTAAGCAGCTTAATGCACTGATAAAACATTCATACATAAATTATTTTTCAAAAATAAAGTTTTGAATATGATAGAATATTGCATTCTATTAATACATCCTATGTGAATACTGTTCATTAATGTTAATTTGTGTATTAATAATGATAAACGGATAATCAGTCTGAAATTGAATATTTTGCGTATTGTTCATGTCCATATAGCCTAGGACAATGTGGTAAAGTCCTGTAATTCCTTATCCTCCTAATGATTTTTTTATTTTATTTTATTTGCTTGCTCGCCTCACTTTTCTGGGGGGAAAATCCATTAAACAGTGAATCAATTTTGTCTGGCCTTAGCAGAAAATGTGCTACCACCTAATGTGATGGGTACCTACATAAAGGATTTCAAAACACATTCATAACCCATACTTAACACATTCATAAGGCACGTGATAATGGTGATGAATATGCAAAGTAGTTATGAATGCCTAATGTATAGCCCCTTTCAAGTCAAACGATACCAATGCCTTATAGTTGTGATGTATACTCAAATGTTTTTATTTTCTATTGTCTGTTTTCCAGATTGACATTAACCCTTTCCTGTCCGATGGACCTGAAGAACTTCCCCATGGACGTACAGACGTGTATCATGCAGCTAGAGAGCTGTGAGTACAGCACTATAGTATTACTGTAGTAGTACTGCAGTATTTAGTATATTATCCACCCATTATAGCCCTGTGACTGCAGTATCCGTCGTGGATATTTGGAATAAAATGACAAAAGCCTGTTACGTAAAATGTTCAGATTGAATTTTTCATCTGACGGGCAGTTGGGAGCTTTTTATAGTTCCAAAAATAATGAGGTCACTGGTAAAATAATATGATAAGATTTGCGGTTGAGAGAGCGTGGGCATTGTTTTACCTGGGTAGGATAATAATGCCTTGTCATGCCAGTGTGGGTGGTATGTCCTCTTGTGACCACACAGATGCACGAATGTAGGCTCTCGCTTACACACACACACACACACACACACACACACACACACACACACACACACACACACACACACCGCTGACCTAATACTCTAGGCTCTCTTCCTGCCTGGACTGTCTCCATGGCCTTGTGGAATGGACTCATTCAGGCCAGTAGACCAGTAGTTATTGGCTATGAAGGCTACGAAGGCTGTTAGTGGAGGGTTATTAACATATATTTAGATATGCAAAAGTCTGCATTTCTAATAAGGGAGGACATGTATAAGCATATCAAGTGCCAGCTGAATATGTGCATATAAGGAGCATAATTATTGGAACATTTTACGGGGTAATCTTCAGATTGTCCTTGAGTAAAACATCAATATCTAGCTGCGTATATCGATATTAAAATTCATATACACTTCTTTCGCATAGTATTACTACATAATCTTAACCATAGTTTTGACCCATAGCACTTGTCCATTTAAGTGACTTTCAAGTCCCAATCACTCCATCCATCAAGATGAGCCGCCTCAATTTGTGAGTGGGGTTCCTACACAGCAGAAATCAATCCATGTGGACCATCAATCGCTATGCGTTCCCCAACTCTCGACAGCACACTCCCCTATTAGCTTTTACCACATGGACTAAAGGAAGTGTTCTGTTACCTTGTTAAAGATGTGTGGACTTGAGGAGACACAGCACTGGATGTGTCCGCTGTCCACTAAAAGATGTAGCAAATTGGCAAATACTTACATTTGCACAGAGGCCCCGAGTGTGTCACAAAATAATTCATGCCGATTGCTGCTGTGTCGCAGCTGCAAAGGCTTTTAGCCGGGACATCTCTGTCTCTGTGTCAGAGAGTTTGTTGTACTCCCCTCCCCTTGCTCTCTCGCTCTCTCGTCAAAACATGACTGTGGTAACGCCAGTCACAGGATAACACTTTACTCCCACAGAGCTAGCAGCAGTGGACACGCCGGACCCACTAAACTAAAGCCTGCTCTGCTCAGCCAGCCGCTGAACGGCTTGGATCAGATAGGCCAAGCACGTTAACCCACAGAAGATAATGTAGGAACACTCCAATCAGCATGAATTGGAGTCAATGACTTGAGGAATATATTGAAGAAATACAGAGGGAGCACATATGATATAATATGAATAATGTATTAACAATCTGTATGATGTGCTATAACTTGGTCTGAACGTGAATTGACTCTGAATTGACTCTATTTTTAATTAGCAAGGTACTGTGTTGAGGAAAGCGTATAATTTGACTTATAGGCAGAGGTTAGCATACATGGCCAGATGTGGGAGACATAGTGGAATCAATGTCCGGTAGTGAGTAGGAAGCCCTCCTTTATGTCTCCCTTCATTACCTACAAATTAAATATGTTCAGAGGGGCGGCAGAGGGTGGATTAATTTATATTAATAGTAATGACCACGCTAAATGACCCCCCCCCCCCCCCCCCCCCTCCCTCGGTCTCCTCTAACTCTCCCGTCTCCTCCCCGTCCTCCCTCTCCACCTCCCCTAAACCTTTCCTCCCCCCTCTACACCTCTCTAACATGTGGAAAGAAGTACAAAATGGACACAGAAACGCTATAATTACATGGAGCACCATCATTAATTGTTTTATACTTTTTTACCCACCCTGTCCGTTCCGGTGCAGTTGCGGGGGATAGTTACCATGGCGCTGTACTGTTTAATGCTTGGGGAGATCATTTGTCTTCATTTGTACGGCCTTGCGTTATTTCATTATTTTATGTACCACAGTTGGTGAGGCCCTTCTGGCTGGGTTTAGCCATTTAAATGTGAGTTCAAAGTGGAAAGGGAATGATGTTGATGGGTCGATGCCCGGTGTCTGGAATGGAGGGAAATAGATAGGCATGGGTTATTTTATGTCATTTATGAAATCTTATCAATTATAATGAATGGCTATGATGGTCGGTCTGTTGGGATACTGTAGCGTCATTTAGAATGTATGCATGGCCGGTATTTAGCCTAATAATGTCGTCATTTATTGGATTTGCATGGTGCTTTTCCAGATGCTCCAAGTGCTTAACATAGGGAAAACACACATAGGGGGAAACTCACCTCATCCACCACCTAAGACATAAACTGGCATTAGAAAATCAGCCATTAGTGCGAACCAATAGAAACGTAGGAGCAGAGGAAGTTCTGAGTCATGTTGTGACTACAGTACATTGACTCATACTGCGGAGGCTGCTTTGACTCATTTCATCTCCCAATATTAACCCAAGTGTCTGCACTGCCTAGTCCCCTGGGCTGGTGAACTGCATCATGGGATACTTCGGGTTAAAGATAAATAGCCTACATGCAAGGTTGAGATATATTCAAGGTGCTTCTATATCCAGCTGCAGATATTTCATATAATTTCTCTTGATTATTGAACTCTTGTCGGTATCTTTCAGTGTCCGTACGTTCAAAGATATATATTTTCCTACTGGAGACTGGATAGCTCTTTCGTCTTGCACAACAGTGCATACCTGTTAGAATGCCCGTTCCCTGTAGCTGGCTGATGGACACCATAGGAGATGTTAATGTTTCAAATGGAAAGAGGTCATTAGGATGACGAGAACTCAGTCAACTGGGACCTTATTCCGAGGAACAAACGAATGGATTCCCTTTTTCCCCATTTCAAGGTCCCAGTTTTACATGCAGTTCCTGGTCAACATGGCTTTAGAATCAGACCCGTTTTGTTCAACTGATTACATTAGAATACTCTCCATCCCTCCTCCTTTCACGTCAGTCCCTCCATTATCTGTAAGGCATCAGTCACATTCCATCCCTCCTCCTTTCACGTCAGTCACTCCATTATCTGTAAGGCCTCAGTCATACATTCCATCCCTCCTCCTTTCACGTCAGTCCCTCCATTATCTGTAAGGCCTCAGTCATACATTCCATCCTGGGAAATCATTGCCTGAATTACCCATTTTTTGAATGGATTAACCATTATAATCCAAGGTTGTTGTGGATTGGCCCATGAAGTCTGTCAGTGCTGATCCCTTTAGCACAGAAGACAGTGTGACATTAGCAACATTGATTCCTGGTTGATCTGTTGACATGAACAACTTCTCCTTGATGCAGTGTAATCTATAGCGTTGACATTTCATGTATGATACAGCATATAACACAAAGGGTATCCATGATGTTTTGATCTTCCCATAAATCTGGTCTAGGTGGAGATATGAAATGTATAAACCATCAAGTGAATATGTATTTATAAAGGATTTTTTACGTCAGCTGTTGACATTAAGTGCTTTTACTGTACAGTAACCCGGGCCTAGGCTATATTATCTGATTGCATGTCCCGCCTCTCTTCTTTTCCAGTTGGCTACACAATGAATGACCTGATCTTTGAGTGGCAGGAGAATGGACCAGTCCAGGTAGCTGATGGGCTGACCCTCCCACAGTTCATAATGAAGGACGAGACGGATCTGAGATACTGCACCAAGCACTATAACACAGGTAAGATACAACGGGAGTGTTTGAGGTCGAGTCCATTGCTGTCGGACTGTGCAGAAACACTCAAAATAATCTCTTCCATGCCAAATTAGACTACTATTATGTGATGAAGTTTAGTGAATATGCACAGAGCCTTCCTCAGGCTGTTCCACACAGTTAGAGTTGAAAGATGGGACCTTTTTATTGTGAAATCGAATTATGTCGTCGTGTGGCATCATCAACACCAACGCTAAGAATAATGGTGGGACAAGCGTCTTCACGCTTCTGCTTTGGAAATCTGCCACTCATTCAAAGAAAACAGAATGCACAAACTAGATAATGAGTTGATGGTGACGTGTTAATCATATAGTTTAACTAAATCGTTGAAAGAATGAACAATTCAAGAATTTACATTTATGAATGTACATGTTACGTGTTCATTTGAAAAGTAGAAAATTCATATTGCTCATCTAAATGACTTTGAGCCAAAACAGGCAGGCCAGTTTTACTCAATTCAAGATGGTTTCAATATTCACAGACTGAACATGCTGTATGGCTCACAACATTCTCGACATCAGCAGAGCTCTATTGCCGTTTCTTACAACCAGCAATGTCAGAGAACACGGTTCCAATTCGGGAATTCAACCGTGGTCTTCTTTCACATAACAGAAAAATACCTGCAGGTCTCTAACTCCACGTCTCCAGCTAACTGCACCACTATCTAATATTATACGTTTGGCCTTATTATCATTTTTTACTATTACCATTTGGAGAGCAATGTCACGAAACACGATTCTTACTCAAAAATCAAACTTTTTCTTCCTTCTCATAACAACACAATCGCTGCAGAGGCTTTCACAGCTAACTGCAGTGCTAGATTCATCCTAGGCCTAAGTGGGGCCTTATTCAGCTTCTTTGGCTGTGTTTAGACAGGCAGCCCAATTCGGATATTTTTTCCACTAATTGGTCTTTTGACCAATCAAATCAGATGTTCTCACGTCAGATCTTTTTTTAGAACTGATCTGATTGGTCAAAATACCAATTAGTGGGAAAAAGATCAGAACTGGGCTGCCTGTCTAAAGCAACTATAGACTTGTTTACAGCCAGCCAGCCAGCCAGTGAAGTGTGAGGCTCGAGTCAACCACAGCACTAGCTAGAGTGAGGGTGTGTCCGAAATGGCGCGCATATTCCCTATATAGTGCACTACTTTTGACCAGGCCCTATTTCAGATGCAGCCTAAGTGTGGCCTTATTCAGCCAGTGAATTGAAGTGCACAGTGGAGTAGGAGGCATTGCAGGTTGAATAATGGAGTTTCTTCTACCTGCATCTTTCATGGGCCTGTCATGTCCTTATTGCCAACGCTAAGTCAGCCTTAGCACGTCTGCTTCCTCACTCCTGGCTAATCAGGATTATGTTGTGCTGCAATTAACGAGACGGAGAAAAGGAAACGAAGATGTATTTTTAGATGACAGAGAGCAGCAGAGAGAATGGAAGAGGCTTGGATGGGTGGGTGGGTGTGTGGGTGGGTGGGTGGATGGATGGAGGCAGGAAGAGATAAGGGGGGGACAGAGAGAGGGGGGGTGCAGAGAGAGGGGGGGACAGAGAGAGGGGGGGACAGAGAGAAGGGGGAGTACAGAGAGAGAGGGGGGACAGAGAGAAGGGGGAGTACAGAGAGAGAGAGGGGGACAGATGTAGGAGAAGGAATATCATCTGATAATTGAAAAAGCTTGTTTTTTCCTCCTTTCGCTACGTTAATTATATATAACAAGCTCCTTAGTGCATGTCTAGGCTTCCGTGGATGACACGTCAACAGTGTTTAGAGTGAGGCTGAAACAGTCCCCTATCAATAAGAGGTTTGGCTGCTGACTACTTGAAAAGAGATTCAGTTTTAATACCAGTATCGCTTTTTCTTTGGCTATTATGGTCAATTCAACTTATAAAAAGAGTAAAAGCATAAATGAATACATTTTGGTAATACAGTAGCTATGGAATTGTTATTACAATTGCTTTTCACTCCATGGTAATGGTTTAATGTGCAGCCTTGGTGAACTGGTATACCACCAAACAGTCGCTAAACTAAAGCCCTCCTGAGAACTGTCAGGACCTCATTTTAAGTTCTTAGAAAAGCTTAATCATTTAGTTTTGTTATATGCACGAAAAAGCCAAAGTGTAGGCTTATTCTATGAATGGAGAGGGCCAGAACATGCCTCTACCCAGGCTGCTATTTTTAGAAGCTGTCAGCTCTCTGTCCTGTCTCACATAAGGAGAAGGAGACGAGAGAGAGATGGGGGGAGAGCAGTCAGGCAGGAAAGAAAGAGAGCACTCTGTGCTGGAGGAGGAGGCATGTAGCACTCCAGAATTTATCTGTGTTTGTTGTCAAGACATGATCTTGAGGAATAAACAGTGGGAGAGTTGTGTGTATAGGTCGAGGGCAAGTCAAGGATCACCAACATTCACTCACTTGCCAGGCGCGCACAGTGAGTTACTGAGAGAGAGAGGGGGGGGGGGGGGGGGGGGGGGGGGGGGTAGAGAGAGAGATGGGTAGAGAGAGGTAGAGAGAGAGATGGGTAGAGAGAGAGATGGGGGGAGAGCAGTCAGGCAGGAAAGAAAGAGAGCACTCTGTGCTGGAGGAAGAGGCATGTAGCACTCCAGAATTTATCTGTGTTTGTTGTCAAAACATGATCTTGAGGAATAAACAGTGGGAGAGTTGTGTGTATAGGTCGAGGGCAAGTCAAGGATCACCAACATTCACTCACTTGCCAGGCGCGCACAGTGAGTTACTGAGAGAGAGAGGGGGGGGGGGGGGTAGAGAGAGAGATGGGTAGAGAGAGGTAGAGAGAGAGATGGGTAGAGAGAGAGATGGTAGAGAGGGGTAGAGAGAGGTAGAGGTAGAGAGAGAGAGGTAGAGGTAGAGAGAGAGAGGTAGATGGTAGAGAGAGAGAGGTAGGTAGAGAGAGAGAGGTAAAGAGAGAGGGGTAGGGAGAGTGAGGTAGAGAGAGAGATACACACACACAGAGAGAGAGAGAGATACACACAGAGAGCGAGAGAGATGCACAGAGAGTGTGAAAGGGGTAAAGAGTAGAAGAGAGAGGTAGAGAGAGGGTGTAGAGGTAGAGAGAGGGTGTAGAGGTAGAGAGAGAGAGAGAGGTAGAGAGAGGTAGAGAGAGAGGGGTAGGGAGAGTGAGGTAGAGAGAGAGAGATAGATACACACAGAGAGAGAGAGAGATACACACAGAGAGCGAGAGAGATACACAGAGAGTGTGTGTGAGAGAGAGAGAGATACACACAGAGAGAAAGAGAGAGAGAGATACATAGAGAGAGAAAGAGAGAGAGATACACAGAGAGAGAAATAGTTACTTCACTGGACTCTGTGTAAACTGGAAACCATATATCCTGAGGCTGAATTTATTGTAGCTGGGGATTTTAACAAAGCTAATTTGAGAACAAGGCTACCTAAATTCTACCAACACATTGACTGTAGCACCTGCGCTGGCAATACACTTGACCACTGCTACTCTATCTTCCGCAATCCATACAAGGCCCTCCCCCGCCCTCCCTTCGGCAAATCCAACCACGACTCCATCTTGCTCCTACCATCCTGTTGGCAGAAACTCAAACAGGATGTTCCCATGACTAGAACCATTCAACGCTGGTCTGACCATGCTTCAAGATTATTTTGATCACGCGGACTGGGAAATGTTCCGGGAAGCCTCAGAGGATAACATCGATTTATACACTGACTTGGTAATTGAGTTTATAAGAAAGTGCATTGGAGATGTTGTACCCACTGTGACTATTAAAACCTACCCTAACCAGAAATTGTGGATAGAACTGAAAGCGTGAACCTCCGCATTCAAACATGGAAAGATTGCCTCTGCAAGGCAATCAAACAAGCGAAATGTCGATATAGCAACAAAGTTCAGTTGCATTTCAACGGCTCAGACACGAGACGTATGTGGCAGGGTTTACAGGCAATTACGGACTACAAAAAGAAAACCAGCCACATCGTGGAAACCAACAAACTAAACACCTTCTTTGCCCGCTTTGAGGATGATACAGCACCACCGACCCGCTACCAAGGACTGCGGGCCCCCCTCTCCTTCTCCGTGGCCGACGTGAGTAAGACATTTAAACGTGTTAACCCTCGCAAGGCTGCTGGCCCAGACAGCATCCCTAGCCACGTCCTCAGAGCATGCACAGATCAGCTGGCTGGTGTATTTACAGACATATTCAATCGCTCCCTATCCCAGTCTGCTGTTCCCACATGCTTCAAAATGGTAACTGAACTAAATGACTATTGCCCCGTAACACTCACTTCTGTCATCATGAAGTGCTTTGAGAGACTAGTCAAGGATGATATCACCTCCAACTTACCTGCCACCCTAGACCCACTTCAGTTTGCATACCGCCCCAACAGGTCCACAGACGATGCAATCGCCATCACACTGCGCACCTCCCTATCCCATCTGGACAAGAGGAATACCTATGTAAGAATGATGTTCATTGACTACAGCTCAGCATTTAATACCATAGCACCCAACAATCTCATCATTAAGCTTAAGGCTCTGGGTCTCAACCCCGCCCTGTGCAATTGGGTCCTGGACTTTCTGACGGGCTGCCCCCAGGTGGTGAAGGTAGGAAATATCTCCTCTTCGCTGATCCTCAACACTGGGGCCCCACAAGGGTGCGTGCTCAAACCACTCCTGTACTCTCTGTTCACCCATGAGAAGGTGGAAAGCTTCAAGTTCCTCGGCGTACACATCACGAACAAACAGAAATGGTCCACCCACACAGACAGTGTGGTGAAGAAGGCGCAACAGTGCCTCTTCAACCTCAGGAGGCTGAAGACATTTGACTTGTCAACTAAAACCTTCACAAACTTTTACAGATGCACAATTGAGAGCATCCTGTCAGGTTGCATCACCGCCTAGTACGGCAACTGCACCGCCATCAACCGCAAGGATCTCCAGAGGGTGGTGCGGTCTGCACAACATGCCACCGGGGGCAAACTACCTGCCCCCCAGGACACCTACAGCACCCGATGTCACAGGAAGGCCAAAAAGATCATCAAGGACAACAACCACCCGAGTCACTGCCTGTTCACCCCGCTATCATCCAGAAGGCGAGGTCAGTACAGGTGTATCAAAGCTGGGACCGAGAGACTAAAAAACAGCTTCTATCTCAAGACCATCAGGCTGTTAAACAGCCATCACTAACACAGAGAGGCTGCTGCCTGCATACAGACTTGAAATCCTTTGACACTTTAATTAATGGACTTTAAATAATACCACTTTGATCATGTTTACATATCTTACATTACTCATCTCATGTGGTGTATTTTATACCATCTATTGCATCTTGCCTATGCCGCTCGGCCATCGCTCATCCATATATTCATATGTACATATTCTTATTCCATCCCTTTACATTTGTGTGTATAAGGTAGTTGTGTAATTGTTAGATTACTTGTTCGATATTACAGTACTACACTGTCGGAACTGGAAGCACAAGCTTTTCGCTACACTCACATTAACATCTGCTAACCATGTGTATGTGACAAATACAATTTGATTTAAGTGATTTGAGTCTTCTTGGGTATGACATTACAAGCTTGGCACCCCTGTATTTGGGGAGTTTCTCCCATTCTTCTCTGCAGATCCTCTAAAGCTATTTTCAGGTCTCCAGCGATGGTAGATCGGGTTCAAGTTCGGCATCTGACTGGGCCACTCAAGGACATTCAGAGACTTGTCCCGAAGCCACACCTGGGTTGTCTTGGCTGTGTGCTTAGGGTCGTTGTCTTGTTGGAAGGTTGAACCTTCGCCCCAGTCTGAGGTCCTGAGCGCTCTGGAGCAGGTTTTCATCAAGGATCTTTCTGTACTTTGCTCCATTCATCTTTGCCTCAATCCTGACTAGTGTTCCAGTCCCTGCTGCTGAAAAACATCCCCACAGTATGATGCTGCTACCACCATGCTTCACTTTAGGAATGGTGCCAGGTTTCCTCCAGACGCGACAATTAGCATTCAGGCTAAAGTGTTCAATCTAGGTTTCATCAGACCAGAGAATCTTGTTTCTCATGGTCTGAAAGTCTTTAGGTGCCTTTTGGCACTCCAAGCGGGCTGTCATGTGCCTTTTACTGAGGAGTGGCTTCCGTCTGGCCACTCTACCATAAAGGCCTGATTGGTGGAGTGCTGCAGAGATGGTTGTCCTTCTGGAAGGTTCTCCCATCTCCACAGAGGAACTCTAGAGCTCTGTCAGAGTGACCGTCGGGTTCTTGGTCACCTCCCTGACCAAGGCCCTTCTCCCCCGATTGCTCTGTTTGGCCCGGCGGCCAGCTCGGGGAAGAGTCTTGGTGGTTCCAAACTTCTTCCATTTAAGAATGATGGAGGTCACTGTGTTCTTGGGGACCTTCAATGCTGCAGACATTTTTTGGTACCCTTCCCCAGATCTGTGCCTCGACACAATCTTGTCTTGGAGCTCTACGGACCATTCCTTCGACCTCATGGCTTGGTTTTTGTGCTGACATCTACTGTCAACTGTGGGACCTTTATATTTCCAAATCATGTCCAATCAATTGAATTTACCACAGGTGGACTCCAATCAAGTTGTAGAAACATCTCAAGGATGATAATGGAAACAGAATGCACCTGAGATCAATTTCAAGTCTCATAGCGAAGTGTCTGAATACTTATGTAAATAAGGTATTTCTGTTTTTTATTTGAAATAAATTTGGGGAAAAATCAAATAAACTATTTTTGCTTTGACATTATGGGGTATTGTGTGTAGATTGCTGCATTGTTTTATATAATCAATTTTAGAATAAGGCTGTAACGGAACAAAATGTGAAAAAAGTCAAGGGGTCTGAATACTTTCCAAAGGCACTGTTGTTACAAAGAGAGAAAGAGGGAGAGCCTTATTGACTGAATTTCATTGACAGGAGCTCCCAGGTAGGTCGCGCTGAGGTCCCATGGGGCAACCAACCGTCTGTCAAACACATTCCTGTGGGTGCCCCTCCACAACCCTTTTCACTATAGTTGAATCAGGGCTTGAAAAACACCTATTGATTGGACCAGTTGATGGCGATGCACAGAGCCCTGCATAACTGATTTAAAGAAAATACCACATACCAGACAACTGATGTTCAGGTTGGGTTTAGAATGGAGGAAATGTGTTGTTTAGGAGAAGGACTATGTTAAATACCATTATCTGAGTGTTAGATCAAACTAAATGCACTTAGATCTGTCTGGTACAGTAACAGTAGCGACCTTGGCAAAAACATACACCACCTACCGTTGCAAACCATTGAAAAATGTTTTGCTATGGCTTGCCCTAGTGAACACAACCCAGACGTCATTCTCCAGAGGCTTTCTTTCCCTCTGACCCATTGATGTCTAAAGTGCTCCCGGTGAGATCAAACCCAGGCAGGATTTGACCAATCTCCCTCAGCGAGAGATCTAATGCTTCAATATTCAATTCTGTGGGGCCCGGCTTCACAAAAGGGTTGGACACACTCCCATAGGGTGCCATGGCCCATAGCCAGTCTGCATTGCTGTGGAACTCTATTTATACGATTTGACCGTTTCAGTCCATCGAGCTCCAGCTGAGCTGAGTGCCATTCCAACTGATAGACCGTACCTCCGTCTTCTTTGAGCGCCTGGTCTACACGGTGGTGATTGAGCTACCAGGTGTTGGATCCTATGGTTAGTCTCCTTTCCTTGTCAAGTTCCTAGCAAAAGAGGATTTCATCCACCAGGGATTAACCATCTTCCTGGTTAAATAATGGTTAGATAGGTGGAGTTAAATCTCTCTCTCTCGCTCTCGCGCTCTCTCTCTCTTTCTTACACATCGACATATAATGCTTATACAGTAAGCTAATCCGACTTCTCGCGGTACAATGCTTGTGTCACATCATACAGCCTGTTCTCCTCTGAAACAGTCAGCCAGCTATCCTGTTGCTGCAGGATTATTTTCCTGGTCAAATTAAGATCCAACATCTGTATCTGGAGTAGCATGGGCCCTGAGCTCCCTATGAACCCTGGGTAAAACTCACTGAAGTGGCTAATAAGAAAGTGAAGAGACAGATATGGAAGAACCTGCAGTGATTGTGATAGCCTGTGGTTGTTCATCTAGTTGAGCGTACTGATTTATAAGTGGCTCTGAATAAATGTATAGGTTAGATGTGAGGGTGTTTTATATTATTTTCCTCTATGGTTGCAAACGCAGCATACAAAAAGGATTAAATGTACTGCAATTCAATCTAAGGGAATGTTCTCTTCTTCAATGGTATAATGGAGGTTGTGTGTCATCCTGTGATGACGAATCATAACAACCAATGTCACAAATCCCTCAACGTTTGTTTTGGTTTTGGATTTATTCATATTAGGTTTGTTTTGCTTGTGTTTTTGTCCTTCTCTGCTATGGGAGTGGAGCGCTTGGACCCTGCCGTCCCTCCCCCGGCGTCTGTTAATGTTGTAAATTATATCCAGGGTAGAATCATCTCCCTCTCTCTGTCTCATAATCTTTTTAAAAGGATATCTGGCAAATAAATAGACGTAACGGATGGCAGTGGGGTGATATCCTAGATCTCTGCTGAGGTCAGTGATGATTTCCTACTGTTCTGAAAGGTTTTAATTCTAGATCCATGATTACTAGAACTGATATTCCCATTCATGTTGACGTTCTGTGATGAGTGATAATTCTGTTTCTATGGAGCTCAACTCAACGTTTGTCGGTTTAACACTATCTGCTGCAGATGGTTGATAATCGGCAGTGGAAACGTGTCGGTCGAGTCAACAGAGACAAAACATTTTATTTTCACCAAGCGAGAGGAGGGGGTGCCGATGTAGTGCTGCAGAAGCCGTATGTGGTGGCTTTGTTTTGATGCCAAGCATTGGAGCCCTGCCATGTTTGTTTGGTTACACTGTGAATGGCTGTAAACAGTTATGGGCAGTATACACTGAGTGTACAAAGTATTAGGAACACCTGCTCTTTCCATGACAGACTGACCAGGTGAATCCAGGTGAAAACTTTGATCCCTTATTTGATGTCACCTCAGTGTAGATGAAGGGAAGGAGACAATTGAGACATGGATTGTGTATGCTTATTTTTTATTTAACCTTTATTTGGACAGGGAAGACATATTGACACCTAGGTCTCTTTTTCAAATGTGCCCTGTATGAGATATATACAGTACCAGTCAAAAGTGTAGACACACCTACTCATACTATTTTCTACATTGTAGGGGGAAAAAAGATCCAATTGGTCGGCTCCTGTGGATTTTTGTTATCTATTGCCAGCAAAATATCCAGGTGTCACGCTCGTCGAAATGACCGGACCAAGGTGCAGCGTGGTGAGCGTACATTTTCCTTTATTTTAAATGTCGCCAACAAAACAAGAAACACCAAAAACGAACGTGAAGCTTACTAGGGCTATACAGGTCACTAACAAAGACAACTACCCACAACTAAGGTGGCAAAACAGGCTGCCTAAGTATGATTCCCAATCAGAGACAATGATCGACAGCTGCCTCTGATTGGGAACCACACTCGGCCAAACACATAGAAATACAACACATAGAATGCCCACCCCACATCACACCCTGACCTAACCAAATAGAGAAATAAAACGTCTCTCTCAGGTCAGGACGTGACACCAGGTATGATTTTTCTGTAAATGGCCTAAAAGAAAAGCTTTGACTATAATTTCTCTGATTATTCAGCAAGTTTCCCTTATCAGCATCCAGACCAATATAATTGTGAATAGGCTTAGAAGTTATTTCAAAGAGATAGCCCACTTAAATAAAATGGTGATTAAATGCATCAATTATGGATTTTTTTCCATAATGAGGCCAGGGAATTAATTTGTTGTGGCAGAGAGGAGGAAGTAGAACTCTTCAGGGATTTGACAGTTTTCCAGACTTTTGCCAGGTTCCCATTACAATCTGAAAGAGCAGTTACACAATCATCAGAATTTCTGATTTTTATGTGTGCCATTCAGAGGATGAATGGGCAAGACAATAGATTTAAGTGCCACACAGGTTTGAATGTGTCAAGAACTGCAACGCTGCTGTGTTTTTCACACACAACAATTTCCCGTATGTATCAAGAATGGTCCACCACCCAAAGGACATCCAGGCAACTTGACACAACTGTGGGAAGCATTGGAGTCACCACGGGCCAGCATCCCTGTGGAACGCTTTCGACACCTTGTAGAGTCCATGCCCTGACAAATTGAGGCTGTTCTGAGGGCAAAAGGGAGTACAGGGTGGGTGCGCACCTCAATATTAGGAAGGTGTTCCTAATGTTTTATACACTCAGTGTATTTGTTTATTTACAGAGAATATGTACAGTTAAGTTTACTGTACATAATTCAACTCCACAGCTGTTTCTGAAGCCGTGGTGCTCAACTTACATCCACAGTCATGAAAGTCATTGAATATCAAAGTCCAATCCTCCAATAGGGTCTCTCCAAACATACCTTAGTCTCAGTCTGTCCTTCTGTGACCCTTGAGGCTTTTCTTTCTGCTTGATTGAGATCCATACAGTGTCTATGTGTGTCTGTGTGTGTGTGTCTGTGTGTGCGTGCTCTTTCTGCTTTATTGCCATCGACTTAGTGTCCAGGCGGTGTGCAGCATTTATCCCACAGGAGATCAATAATTCACTGGGTCACTCTGGAGAGATGGACACTGTCAATCAGCTCAGAGGAGATGGCACGGCTGGGGTCACATATTCACACACACAGCCGCGCATGGACGGAGGCACGCACACTCACACAGGCACATACACACATGATAGGGTCGAGCGCACTGCAGGCAGCGTTCGAGCGCTCACACACACACACACACACACACTGATTTGATTTGGCCCATTGATCTGTGATGGCCTTGTCTGCCATTCCCATGGCCTCATTTACTGTAATACTGCAGTTACTGAAAGAGCTTCTGAAGTGCTGTGGATCTGATTGATGGAAAGATTAGACACAGTCATGCATTATCCTTAATGAGAGATGATGGAGATGAATAACATTGGCTATAGGTCATTTTACTCTCTGTGAAGTTAACTTCTATATTAGCTTCACTCGCCTAGTTAAACTGACTTGCCTAGTTAGATAAAGGTTAAATAAATAATAATTCATTTACATTTACATTTAAGTCATTTAGCAGACGCTCTTATCCAGAGCGACTTACAAATTGGTGCATTCACCTTATGATATCCAGTGGAACAACCACTTTACAATAGTGCATCTAAATCTTTTAAGGGGGGGGGGGGGTTAGAAGGATTACTTTATCCTATCCTAGGTATTCCTTAAAGAGGTGGGGTTTCAGGTGTCTCCGGAAGGTGGTGATTGACTCCGCTGACCTGGCGTCGTGAGGGAGTTTGTTCCACCATTGGGGTGCCAGAGCAGCGAACAGTTTTGACTGGGCTGAGCGGGAACTGTACTTCCTCAGAGGTAGGGAGGCGAGCAGGCCAGAGGTGGATGAACGCAGTGCCCTTGTTTGGGTGTAGGGCCTGATCAGAGCCTGAAGGTACGGAGGTGCCGTTCCCCTCACAGCTCCGTAGGCAAGCACCATGGTCTTGTAGCGGATGCGAGCTTCAACTGGAAGCCAGTGGAGAGAGCGGAGGAGCGGGGTGACGTGAGAGAACTTGGGAAGGTTGAACACCAGACGGGCTGCGGCGTTCTGGATGAGTTGTAGGGGTTTAATGGCACAGGCAGGGAGCCCAGCCAACAGCGAGTTGCAGTAATCCAGACGGGAGATGACAAGTGCCTGGATTAGGACCTGCGCCGCTTCCTGTGTGAGGCAGGGTCGTACTCTGCGAATGTTGTAGAGCATGAACCTACAGGAGCGGGCCACCGCCTTGATGTTAGTTGAGAACGACAGGGTGTTGTCCAGGATCACGCCAAGGTTCTTAGCGCTCTGGGAGGAAGACACAATGGAGTTGTCAACCGTGATGGCGAGATCATGGAACGGGCAGTCCTTCCCCGGGAGGAAGAGCAGCTCCGTCTTGCCGAGGTTCAGCTTGAGGTGGTGATCCGTCATCCACACTGATATGTCTGCCAGACATGCAGAGATGCGATTCGCCACCTGGTTATCAGAAGGGGGAAAGGAGAAGATTAATTGTGTGTCGTCTGCATAGCAATGATAGGAGAGACCATGTGAGGATATGACAGAGCCAAGTGACTTGGTGTATAGCGAGAATAGGAGAGGGCCTAGAACAGAGCCCTGGGGGACACCAGTGGTGAGAGCACGTGGTGCGGAGACAGATTCTCGCCACGCCACCTGGTAGGAGCGACCTGTCAGGTAGGACGCAATCCAAGCGTGGGCCGCGCCGGAGATGCCCAACTCGGAGAGGGTGGAGAGGAGGATCTGATGGTTCACTGTATCAGAGGCAGCCGATAGGTCTAGAAGGATGAGAGCAGAGGAGAGAGAGTTAGCTTTAGCAGTGCGGAGCGCCTCCGTGACACAGAGAAGAGCAGTCTCAGTTGAATGACTAGTCTTGAAACCTGACTGATTTGGATCGAGAAGGTCATTCTGAGAGAGATAGCAGGAGAGCTGGCCAAGGACGGCACATTCAAGAGTTTTGGAGAGAAAAGAAAGAAGGGATACTGGTCTGTAGTTGTTGACATCGGAGGGATCGAGTGTAGGTTTTTTCAGAAGGGGTGCAACTCTCGCTCTCTTGAAGACGGAAGGGACGTAGCCAGCGGTCAAGGATGAGTTGATGAGCGAGGTGAGGTAAGGGAGGTCCCGTGTGGCTCAGTTGGTAGAGCATGGCGCTTGCAACGCCAGGGTTGTGGGTTCAATTCCCACGGGGGGACCAGGGTTCAATTCCCACGGGGGGACCAGGATGAATATGTATGAACTTTCCAATTTGTAAGTCGCTCTGGATAAGAGCGTCTGCTAAATGACTTAAATGTAATGTAAATGGAGAAGGTCTCCGGAAATGGTCTGGAGAAGAGAGGAGGGGATAGGGTCAAGCGGGCAGGTTGTTGGGCGGCCGGCCGTCACAAGACGCAAGATTTCATCTGGGGAGAGAGGGGAGAAAGAGGTCAAAGCACAGGGTAGGGCAGTGTGAGCAGAACCAGCGGTGTCGTTTGACTTAGCAAACGAGGATCGGATGTCGTCGACCTTCTTTTCAAAATGGTTGACGAAGTCATCCGCAGAGAGGGAGGAGGGGGGAGGAGGATTCAGGAGGGAGGAGAAGGTGGCAAAGAGCTTCCTAGGGTTAGAGGCAGATGCTTGGAATTTAGAGTGGTAGAAAGTGGCTTTAGCAGCAGAGACAGAAGAGGAAAATGTAGAGAGGAGGGAGTGAAAGGATGCCAGGTCCGCAGGGAGGCGAGTTCTCCTCCATTTCCGCTCGGCTGCCCGGAGCCCTGTTCTGTGAGCTCGCAATGAGTCGTCGAGCCACGGAGCAGGAGGGGAGGACCGAGCCGGCCTGGAGGATAGGGGACATAGAGAGTCAAAGGATGCAGAAAGGGAGGAGAGGAGGGTTGAGGAGGCAGAATCAGGAGATAGGTTGGAGAAGGTTTGAGCAGAGGGAAGAGATGATAGGATGGAAGAGGAGAGAGTAGCGGGGGAGAGAGAGCGAAGGTTGGGACGGCGCGATACCATCCGAGTAGGGGCAGAGTGGGAAGTGTTGGATGAGAGCGAGAGGGAAAAGGATACAAGGTAGTGGTCGGAGACTTGGAGGGGAGTTGCAATGAGATTAGTGGAAGAACAGCATCTAGTAAAGATGAGGTCAAGCGTATTGCCTGCCTTGTGAGTAGGGGGGGAAGGTGAGAGGGTGAGGTCAAAAGAGGAGAGGAGTGGAAAGAAGGAGGCAGAGAGGAATGAGTCAAAGGTAGACGTGGGGAGGTTAAAGTCACCCAGAACTGTGAGAGGTGAGCCATCCTCAGGAAAGGAACTTATCAAGGCGTCAAGCTCATTGATGAACTCTCCAAGGGAACCTGGAGGGCGATAAATGATAAGGAATTCACTCAGTTAACCTATTTCAAACAATGCGTTCTCAGAGCACCAGAATGCAGACTTGCTGTACAGTATACAGCTCATCTTTATATTCTTCTTCAACACCTCTGCGTCAATGTTTTTCTGTTTGCCTGAACCACTCTCCCAGGCCAACCAGAGAGACTTTGTTTCCCGACAGCTTCCATTTAAACTCCAAGGCCAACTTCCTCCATTCTTTCCAGTCATAAAGGATGCTGAGGCAACAGCGGTGCTCTGTCTGGCTCTGGTGAATGCCAGTGTGACATGTGTTTATGAAAAGGGAGACAGAGCGGAGAAAATGTACTTTACTGATGGGTTCAATGTTCCATGCTTATAGACCACTCTCCATGGGCTAGCATAGCATACCAGTCAGCCTTGTCAATCAAACTGACTGGCCACAGGGTCTTCACGCTGGTGTCACAGGGACATTGACCCACGCAATTCGAGGGTAGGCATCAAAACCGGCCAAGCCAAGCCAATCAGGATGCAGAATCAGCAGCACTTCCTGTTTATTATTTGGTTTCTTCCTGTGTGTCCTGTTTATGTGTGTGTGAGCAGGCCGTGGGGCTACTTATGCTTGGTGACTACAGTACAGCATGTGAGTGTTATCCTCTATGGCAAAGATTCTTCAACTTTTTCAGCCTGGGACCCAAATGAGAAATTCTGTGTTTTTCTGGGACCCAAGCTTAAGGAAATATGCAACTATACGTAAATATCGGTACATTTCATTGCCATTATGCCTAAAACAAATATGCAATATAGACAAAAACAAATAACAATGAAATACCCATAAATCTTTTCATGTTTATTTTTCCCCGTTAAAAACACTCTTACATACCTGTCTAGGTTGGAACTGTTGCTGTTAAATACAATAAATAATTTCATTCTGAACTGGATTAAACAGATTGATCACATCACACAGATGTATAACAGAACACACACACACACGCAGGCTTTTTGATCGTGCAACCCTAAGTAACAGTACAGATGAATTCAGGCCTACTGTACATCTTACTGTATAAATTATAGTTGATAGAAAGTCTAGGTTGAAACTGTTGCTGTTAAAATACATATTTTTTATTCTGAACTGGAATAAACTGCTTGATCACATCACACAGATGTAGACCAGAAAACACCTACATACACACATTCCTAATGAGAGGTGTGTGGCTGGTTGAAGCTTCCAACAAGCAGGTCTATTGTGGGCTCAGTTTTTAACAGTACAACACTGAGGTCATGCTCAGCATTGACACTGTTTCTGTACTTGAGAACCCTGACTTGCATAGGTACGTGGTGCCAAACTGGATCAGAACATCTACTGCTTTCTCAGTCAGGCAGGAGACCGCTTAATGCTGCAGATGAGCAACCCAGAACTGTGTGAGTGTTTGCCTCAAAAATCATCTTGCTTCAATCAGTTTATTCCAGTTCAGAATAAAAAGTATTACTTGTAACAGCAACAGTTCCAACCTAGACTTGTTTTCAACAATAATTTCTACAGTAAAATGTACAGTAAGCCTGAATTATTCATCTTCATCTGTACTGTTTCCTAGGGTTGCACTCTCAGTAGCTAGTTAGCTTGCTTTGGCTAACGTTAGCTGTTAGCTGTGTAACGTTACAAGGCCAGGGGATTGTTTGAAAGATTAACTCACATCTACTACGATGAGAGATAGTACTCCCTTATTTCTGCTTATCATCACCTGTTATAAAATGACAACAATGCCTTGTTAGTTGACTTACTTTTCCACTTTTAAAGCACTGTTTCCTGAAGCATTCTACCCTGTTCTGAAATAACTCACTGGGTTTCCGATCATGCTGTGGATGTTTGGTCAAGACCTGTCGTTTTATTAATTTGTTCGTTTTGGGAGACTCATTACTAAGCACTTCCACACACAAAACACATTGTGGGCGCTCCTCGTTATTCCTCAACGTTTGTATGAAAGAGACAAAAACTGTATTTCCGTTTCATGACGACTGAGCTCAGTCAGAACTTGTGAGTCCATTTCATGACAGCGGTGAGTGATGGCGAGTGGGAATAACAAGTCAGTGGCTTGTACCACAGCGCTGCAGCGTGTGGGTCGCGGAGTGATCTTCAACAAAACTGCAGAAAAAGATCCGGTGAACCGCGAAGCACAAGGGCATCTCCCTCTACCTCTCCCTCTCCACTCGCGCAGCTGCCAAACTGAGCAGAGACCGCTGCTAAGCAGAGAGCGCACTGAACCGAGAGTGCAGTTGCACTTGGCCAAATCAAATCCAGTAATTAATGAAATATTTATACATTATTTGGGTCGCAACCCATAATTTAAGAAACGCTGCTCTATGGGGCTTACATGGCTAGCCTCCTAGCTGCCTGACTGCCTGCACCCCTTGTCTTGTTGTGATTGCAAACATACATATACAGACACACACTTACTATACACAGGGATGCTGGCCCATGTTGTGTCAGGTTGGCCTGATGTCCTTTGGTTGGTGGATCGTTCTTTATACACACGGGAAACTGTTGAGCGCGAAAAACCCAGCAGTGTTGCAGTTCTTGACACAAACCGGTGCACCTGGCATCTACTACCATACTCTGTTCAAAGGCACTTAAATCTTTTGTCTTGCCCATTCACCCTCTGAATGGCACACATACACAATCAATGTCTCAATTGTCTCAAGGCTTAAAAATCCTTCTTTAACATGTCTCCTCCCCTTCATCTACACTGATTGAAGTGGATTTAACAAGTGACATCAATAAGGGATCATAGATTTCACCTGAATTCCCCTGGTCAGTCTGTCATGGAAAGAGCAGGTGTTCTTAATGTTTGGTATAGTCAGTGGGGACCAACAATTGATTCCCATTCAAACGTATATTTCCCAAAGCCTAACCCTAAACCTCACCCCTAACTCTAATTTTAAACCTAACCCTAAAATAGCATTTTTTACAAGTGAGGACTGGCAAAATGTCCCCACTTCTCAGAAGTTTTGTTGGTTTACTATTCTTTTGAGTGCTTTTGGTACTCACAGTAATAGTAAAATGTGTACATGCGCACGCACACACATACACGAACCAACACATCAGTACACTGAGGTTGTCTACACTTGACACTTACATGCGACTTCTGCTATCAGAATGTGAAGATATCATTGAATAGATGGATCTAGATGCACAAAAGTGTCTTTGTGGTGTGATTGTGTTCAGATCTGACTAACTACTTCAGGAGGTGGTCAGGGCTGCATTGTGTACGGATTTCTCCTCAGTCTGGACGCAATCAGGCTACCGAAAGTGCATACAGTGGGCGACAAGTCTCCAGAAAACGTGTGTTTTGGGACCGAGAGACACCTTTTCATTATAACGTTGGAGGAAATGCTATCCAGCTAGCTAAAAATATTTTTTGTTTGGCTAGAGTTATGCTAACCCGTTTGCCACCCCTTTAGTGTTGCTTGCTAGCTAGACACAGAGGTTAGCTGGCTAGTTTGCTACAGTAGTTAGCTACTGCCGTCAGTTGTTGTTGTGTTATTATCATATTTAGCCTATTCCACCATTTGTAGAATACATACTGGCATTTGAATATAGCGCAGGAAAGGGGAATCCGGACACACCGTGGATACGGTAGACACATTTGCAAAGTAGGTGAAAATGCACGATGTGTTTGGAATTCCATGATCAGAATACTAAAGCTGCATGAACTGTCAAGTCTAGACACGGCCTGACACACACACACACACACACATCTCTACTACATGCCTCCTCTCCCTCAGAGACCTAGACCAGAAAGAGAAGGAACGGTGGAGCAGAAAGAGTCAGAGACGAGGATGAAAGGAACGGAAGACATTTGATATTATCAGAACCCAGCAGAGAGTGAGTGAGAGCAGAAGGAGTCAGAGACGAGGATGAAAGGAAAGGAAGACATTTGATATTATCAGAACCCAGCAGAGAGTGAGTGAGAGCAGAAGGAGTCAGAGACGAGGATGAGAGGAAGACATTTGATATTATCAGAACCCAGCAGAGAGTGAGTGAGAGCAGAAGGAGTCAGAGACTAGGATGAAAGGAAAGGAAGACATTTGATATTATCAGAACCCGGCAGAGAGTGAGTGAGAGCAGAAGGAGTCAGAGACGAGGATGAAAGGAAAGGAAGACATTTGATATTATCAGAACCCGGCAGAGAGTGAGTGAGAGCAGAAGGAGTCAGAGACGAGGATGAAAGGAAAGGAAGACATTTGATATTATCAGAACCCAGCAGAGAGTGAGTGAGAGCAGAAGGAGTCAGAGACGAGGATGAAAGGAACGGAAGACATTTGATATTATCAGAACCCAGCAGAGTGAGTGAGAGCAGAAGGAGTCAGAGACGAGGATGAAAGGAACGGAAGACATTTGATATTATCAGAACCCAGCAGAGAGTGAGTGAGAGCAGAAGGAGTCAGAGACGAGGATGAGAGGAAAGGAAGACATTTGATATTATCAGAACCCAGCAGAGAGTGAGTGAGAGCAGAAGGAGTCAGAGACGAGGATGAGAGGAAGACATTTGATATTATCAGAACCCGGCAGAGAGTGAGTGAGAGCAGAAGGAGTCAGAGACGAGGATGAGAGGAAGACATTTGATATTATCAGAACCCAGCAGAGAGTGAGTGAGAGCAGAAGGAGTCAGAGACGAGGATGAAAGGAAAGGAAGACATTTGATATTATCAGAACCCGGCAGAGAGTGAGTGAGAGCAGAAGGAGTCAGAGACGAGGATGAGAGGAAGACATTTGATATTATCAGAACCCAGCAGAGAGTGAGTGAGAGCAGAAGGAGTCAGAGACGAGGATGAAAGGAAAGGAAGACATTTGATATTATCAGAACCCAGCAGAGAGTGAGTGAGAGCAGAAGGAGTCAGAGACGAGGATGAAAGGAAAGGAAGACATTTGATATTATCAGAACCCAGCAGAGAGTGAGTGAGAGCAGAAGGAGTCAGAGACGAGGATGAGAGGAAGACATTTGATATTATCAGAACCCGGCAGAGAGTGAGTGAGAGCAGAAGGAGTCGTTTGTGGGTGTTTTGTTGTAGGGCGGCATCATGTGGTGTAGAGGTTATAGCAGTGACTCATGGGACTAGAGAAGTGCATTAAGGGCCACGTGGCGTTTGGCCCTGAAAACCCAGCTGCCCATGGAATTCATTCAGAATTATTGCAGTATATTCCTCAAGAGACTACAGAGTCCTAGTGTGAGAAATGAATAACGGTATCTATACGGTACAGATATCAGTGAGGCAGGCCGTGTCCCAAAAGACCCTATTCCCTATGTGGTGCACAACTTCTGACCAGAGCTTGGGTCAGTAGTGCACTATGTAATGGATAGGGTGCCATTTGGGACACAGTCATAGTTAATCTAGCTAATGGACAATTACATTTTATGTAATAAAATAACATGGGAAATTTTCTCGCTCGTCCGATTCAAAGGTCAACCATCCCTGAAATGAGCCGCAATCCAGAGACAAAAAATGTGAGGTTTCTTTCTGTCCATCCGGTCCATGTACAATGAAGTCTGTTTTACAAAACTGGTTTAAATAAACTATTCCTCCATTGTTGTAACGGTTGTCCTCCTCCTCTTCGTCCGAAGAGGAGGAGTAGGGATTGGACCAAAGCGCAGCGTTGTTATACGACATGATATTTATTAAACAAGACGAAAACTAAACACACTTGAGAATTTACAAAATAATAAACGAAGTCAACAGACCTGAACAAACGAACTTACATATGAACGAAGAACGCATGAACAGGTACAGACTAGACTAGACTACACAAACGAACGAACAAACGAAACAGTCCCGTGTGGTGCACAGACACAGACACGGAAGACAATCACCCACAAACAAACAGTGTGAACAGCCTACCTTTATATGGTTCTCAATCAGAGGAAACGTCAAACACCTGTCCCTGATTGAGAACCATATAAGGCTAAATACCAATGACCTAAACATAGAAACACAAAACATAGAATGCCCACCCAAACTCACGCCCTGACCAACTAAACACATACAAAATTAACAGAAAACAGGTCAGGAACGTGACAATTGTCCACCCCAAGGCCTGCACTGACAGCTTGTCACAGTTAATGCCTGTGAGTGGCAAGGTGCTGTCAAGGTCCAGAACAGACACACACAGATGGACATACACACAGACGGGCACACACCAACCTGGTCTTAGAGCATTTCGTATTATTTTGTAAGAAAATCCGAGACACTCAAATTAGTATGATATGTTACGTTTTGTATGGTATCTATTATTTTGTGGATGTCCATCACCCATTTCAAATCAAATTGTATTTGTACACATGGTTATTGCGAGTGTAACGAAATGCTTGTGCTTCTAGTTCCGACAGTGCAGCAATATCAACAAGTAATCTAACAATTCCACAACAACTACCTAATACACACACATCTAAGTAAAGGGATGGAATAAGAATATGTACATATAAATATATGGATGAGGGATGACCGAGAGGTATAGGCAAGATGCAGTAGATGGTATAACATACAGTATATACTGTACATATGGGATGAGTAATGCAAGATATGTAAACATTATTATTTGTTAGAGTCGCCAATGATTTCAAGTCTGTATGGCTCCAGGTCATCTATAAGTCCATGCTAGGTAAAGCTCCGCCTTATCTCAGTTCACTGGTCACGATATCAACATCCACCCGTAGCACGCGCTCCAGCAGGTATATCTCACTGATCATCCCAAAAGCCAACACCTCATTTGGCCGCCTGTCCTTCCAGTTCTCTGCTGCCTGTGACTGGAACGAATTGCAAAAATCGCTGAAGTTGGAGACTTTTATTTCCCTCACCAACTTTAAACATCTGCTATCTGAGCAGCTAACCGATCGCTGCAGCTGTACATAGTCCATCTGTAAACAACCCACCCAATTTACCTACCTCATCCCCTTACTGTTTTTATTTATTTATTTTTCTGCTCATTTGCACACCAGTATCTCTACCTGCTCATGATCATCTGATGATTCATCACTCCAGTGTTAATCTGCTAAATTGTAATTATTCGCTCCTATGGCCTATTTATTGCCTACCTCATGCCTTTTGCACACAATGTACATAGACTCATTTTGTTTTGTTTTTCCTACTGTGTTATTGACTTGTTTATTGTTTACTCCATGTGTAACTCTGTGTTGTTGTCTGTTCACACTGCTATGCTTTATCTTGGCCAGGTCACAGTTGTAAATGAGAACTTGTTCTCAACTAGCCTACCTGGTTAAATAAAGGTGAAATAAAAAAATAAAATAAAAATGTAGCCAGTGGCCTCTGTGTTAGTGATGGCTGTTTATCAGTCTGATGGCCTTGAGATGGAAGCTATTTTTCAGTCTCTCGGTCCCAGCTTTGATGCACCTGTACTGACCTCGCCTTCTGGATGATAGCGGGGTGAACAGGCAGTGGCTCGGGTGGTTGTTGTCCTTGATGATCTTTTTGGCCTTCCTGTGACATTGGGTGTTGTGCCTTCTTCACCACACTGTCTGTGTGGATGGACCATTTTTGTTTGTCCATGATGTGTACGCCGAGGAACGTAAAACTTTCCACCTTCTCCACTGCTGTCCCGTCGATGTGGATAGGGGGGTGCTCCCTCTGCTGTTTCCTGAAGTCCACGATCATCTTTGTTTTGTTGATGTTGAGTGAGAGGTTGTTTTCCTGACACCACACTCCGATTGCCCTCACCTCCTTCCTATACAGTAGGCTGTCTTGTCGTTGTTGGTGATCAAGCCCACTACTGTTGTGTCGTCTGCAAACTTGATGATCGAGTTAGAGGCGTGCATGGCCACGCAGTCATGGGTGAACAGGGAGTACAGGAGGGAGCTGAGCACGCACCCTTATGGGGCCCCAGTGTTGAGGATCAGCGAATTGGAGATGTTGTTTCCTACCTTCACCACCTGGGGGCGGCCTGTCAGGAACTCCAGGACCCAATCGCACAGGACGGGTTTGAGACACAGGGCCTCAAGCTTAATGATGAGCTTGGAGGATACTATGGTGTTGAATGCTGAGCTGTAGTCAATGAACAGAATTCTTACATAGGTATTCCTCTTGTCCAGATGGGATAGGGCAGTGTTCAGTGTGATGGCGATTGCATCGTCTGTGGACCTGTTGCAAATTGCAGTGGGTCTAGGGCAAGGCACTTCAATCCGGCCCACGAGTCATTAAAAAAAAAAATCAAAAACTATATAAAACATTTTTGCCCCTTTTTTCTCCCCAATTTCATGGTATCCAATTGGTAGTTAGTCTTGTCCCATCACTGACAGCTCCCGTACGGGAGAGGCGAATGTCGAGAGCCATGTGTCCTCCAAAACACGACCCAGCCAAGCCGCACTGCTTCTTGACACAATCCCCGCTTAACCCGGAAGCCAGCCACACCAATGTGTCAGAGGAAACACCGTACACATGATGACCGTGTTAGGGTGCATGTGCCCGACCTGCCACAGGAGTCAAGGAACAAGGAAATCTCGGCCTGCCAAACCCTCTCCTAAACCGGACGACGCTGGGCCAATTGTGCCCCGCCTCGTGGGTCTCCCAGTCACGGCCAGCTGTGACACAGCCTGGCATCAAACCCGGGTATGTAGTGAAGCCTCAAGCACTGTGATTCAGTGCCTAAGACTGCTGCGCCACTCGGGAGGCCCCCACAAATTGATTTTAACAAACAACAACATCCCCCCAAAAAATGCAGCCCTCTGTTGAATTTCAAAATCCCAATGTGGCCCTCGGGCCAAAAAGTTTGACCACCCCTGGTCTAGGGTGACAGGTAAGGTGGAGGTGATATGATCCTTGACTTGTCTCTCAAAGCACTTCATGATGACAGAAGTGAGTGCTACGGGACAATATTCATTTAGTTCAGTTACCTTTGCCTTCTTGGGTACAGGAACAGCAATTTCGTATTATATGTTCCAAATTTGCAAAACATACTATATGTTACGAATCTGCAAAACCTACAATATGTTGCGAATTCTGGCTAGCTAGCTAACGTTAGTCAGGCTAGGAGTTAGGGGTTAAGGTTAAGTAACATGCTAAGTAGTTGCAAAGTAACTCAAATACTAAAGTCATCTGTGATGAGATTTTATACACCCACTCATCTGTGATGTTATACACCCACTCATCCACCCCGACCAACCACCTGACATAAATGTTTTCCTTAAATAGCCATCTGTTTTATGTAACCATACCAAACGTAACGTATCATACTAATTTGAGTGTCCCAGATTTACATTTGCTATGTTACGTCTAGTCTATGAGACCAGGCTGCACACACAGACAAACACACACACCTCCCCGTCCTCCTCTTCAGTTAGTCTCTAGAGGTGCTGGAGCCTCTGGTCAGGTCACTGCCTCTATACTGACAGCTCTGTCAGCCTGCAGGGCTCAGGAAAGAGTGTGTGTGTGTGTTAGAGGAGGCTGGTGGGAGGAGCTATAGGAGGACGGGCTCATTGTAATAGCTGGAATGGAATATATGGGACGGTATTAAATCTATGGAAACCACATATTTGACTCTGTTCCATTTATACAATTCCAGCAATTACAATGAGTCCATCCTCCTATAGCTCCTCCCACCAGCCTCCTCTGGTGTGTATGTGTAGTTATACAATATATGTGCAGTGTCTTTACACCTGTGACGTGTGTGTGTGTGTGTGTGTGTGTGTGTGTGTGTGTGTGTGTGTGTGTGTGTGTGTGTGTGTGTGTGTGTGTGTGTTTGCTGATTGTGGATTCTAACTCTGCACTGCTCTCCCGGGGACGGTGCACAAGCATACAGAGACTCCGAGAGCGCTCCCTCTCTGTCTTTCAGGAAAGACAGCCACTGTTCAAATATGTTTTCAAGCCTCCGCGGCAGAGGGCAAAGAAACAGACAGCTGCAACAGAGGCCTCACACACCTCCTCTCCTCCTCTCTCTTTAAGATCGCTATGCTTTGAGACTCCCTCTTTTCAAAGAGAGCAGAGTGACTTTGTTCAAAGAGCTTCAAGTACATTGCTGTGTGACTGTTAGCAGAGGTGTCATGCCCATAGGGGTCACAGGGGCACGTGCCCCCTCAGATTTGTCCTGTTAAAACCTGTTAGGCTGGCTGGCCCGATATCGGTACACTTATGACAACATCCAGCTCAAGTGCAGGGCGCGAAATTCAAAAGATATTTTTTTTAAATATTTAACTTTCACACATTAACAAGTCCAAGACACCAGATGAAAGATACACTTCTTGTGAATCAAGCCAACATGTCCGATTTTTAAAATGTTTTACAGGGAAGACAAAATATGTAAATCTATTAGCTAACCACGTTAGCAAAAGACACCACTTTTCTAACTCCATCAGTTTCTTACTCCATCAGGTGCTATCACAAATTCGACCAAATAAAGATATAAATAGCCACTAACCAAGAAACAAATTCATCAGATGACAGTCTGATAACATATTTATTGTATAGCATATGTTTTGTTCGAAAAATTTGCATATTTCATGTATAAACCATAGTTTACATTTCAGCTACAATCAGAAATTGCACCGAAAGCAGCCATAATATTTACAGACACCAACGTCAAATAGCTAATTACTCATCATAAAACATTTCTGAAAAATACATAGTCTGCAGCAATTGAAAGACAGGCATCTTGTGATTCCAAACAATATTTCCGATTTATTAAATGTTTTACAGCGAAAACAAAATGTATCGCTATATTAGCGTACCACAATAGACAGAAACAATTGGGCGCCCACGGCCAGTTCACATGCACGACAGATATATGAAATAACATCATAAAATGGGTCTTACTTTTGCTGATCTTTCATCAGAATGTTGAACAAGGTGTCCTCTGTCCAGATGAGTCGTTGTTTGGATTCAGAATGGCAAATTTCCCTCTTCAATTAGCATTGGCACTAGCCGAGTGGCACAAATTTCTCCAACGTAAACACAGTCAGAGGACGGAACACGGCAAAACTCCCGAAAAAATTTCAATAATCTGATTAAACTATATTGAAAAAACATACATTACGATGATATGGTCACATGTATCAAAAAAAATTCGAGCCGGAGATGTTAGTCGTCCGTTACGGCAGCAAAACAGAAGTCAATCCCACTTCCTTCAGAGTACCGGAAGTGGACGGTCACGACAAAGAAATAGGTTTTTTTCCACCACAGACCAAGATGAGCACAAAATTTATTCTCTCACATCCTCTTTACACCAATAGGAAGGCGTATGGAGTGTAAGTAGACTCCTAAGTGTCAAGACCATGTATAGGCATCAGGTTGAAAAGAGCATCGATTTCTGACATTTCACTTCCTGGTCAGGAAAAGTGCTGCAGAAGGACTTCTGTTTCACTCAGAGAAATAATTCCAACTGTTTTAGAAACTAGAGAGTGTTTTCTATCCAAAAAGAATAATAATATCCATATTGTACGAGCAAGATTTGAGTAGGAGGCCGTTTGAAATGGGCACGATTTCACTGGCTACTCAACACTTTGCCTTGCAGCCATAAGAAGTTAAAATAAATACAAAATATATTGTGTTGTTGTGTTGTTGTTGTTTCTCTGTAATACTACTAGCCACCTAGCAATTTTTTAAAGTTGGTTTCAGCTAGCCCAGATGGGTTCCCAATCTCCCAACCTCATAACTACACTGCTCAAAAAAATAAAGGGAACAAATCAAATCAAATCAAGTTTATTTTATATAGCCCTTCGTACATCAGCTAATATCTCGAAGTGCTGTACAGAAACCCAGCCTAAAACCCCAAACAGCAAGCAATGCAGGTGTAGAAGCACGGTGGCTAGGAAAAACTCCCTAGAAAGGCCAAAACCTAGGAAGAAACCTAGAGAGGAACCAGGCTATGAGGGGTGGCCAGTCCTCTTCTGGCTGTGCCGGGTGGAGATTATAACAGAACATGGCCAAGATGTTCAAAATGTTCATAAGTGACAAGCATGGTCAAATAATAATCAGGAATAAATGTCAGTTGGCTTTTCATAGCCGATCATTAAGAGTTGAAAACAGCAGGTCTGGGACAGGTAGGGGTTCCATAACCGCAGGCAGAACAGTTGAAACTGAAATAGCAGCAAGGCCAGGTGGACTGGGGACAGCAAGGAGTCATCATGCCCGGTAGTCCTGACGTATGGTCCTAGGGCTCAGGTCCTCTGAGAGAGAGAAAGAAAGAGAGAAGGAGAGAATTAGAGAGAGCATACTTAAATTCACACAGGACACTGGATAAGACAGGAGAAGTACTCCAGATATAACAGACTGACCCTAGCCCCCCGACACATAAACTACTGCAGCATAAATACTGGAGGCTGAGACAGGAGGGGTCAGGAGACACTATGGCCCCATCCGATGATACCCCTGGACAGGGCCAAACAGGAAGGATATAACCCCACCCACTTTGCCAAAGCACAGCCCCCGCACCACTAGAGGGATATCTTCAACCACCAACTTACAATCCTGAGACAAGGCCGAGTATAGCCCACAAAGATCTCCACCACAGCACAAACCAAGGGGGGGCGCCAACCCAGACAGGAAGATCACGTCAGTAACTCAACCCACTCAAGTGACGCACCCCTCCTAGGGACGGCATGAAAGAGCACCAGTAAGCCAGTGACTCAGCCCCTGTAATAGGGTTAGAGGCAGAGAATCCCAGTGGAGAGAGGGGAACCGGCCAGGCAGAGACAGCAAGGGCGGTTCGTTGCTCCAGAGCCTTTCCGTTCACCTTCACACTCATGGGCCAGACTACACTCAATCATATGACCTACTGAAGAGATAAGTCTTCAGTAAAGACTTAAAGGTTGAGACCGAGTCTGCATCTCTCACATGGGTAGGCAGACCATTCCATAAAAATGGAGATCTATAGGAGAAAGCCCTGCCTCCCGCTGTTTGCTTAGAAATTCTAGGGACAATTAGGAGGCCTGCGTCTTGTGACCGTAGCGTACGTATAGGTATGTACGGCAGGACCAACTCGGAAAGATAGGTAGGAGCAAGCCCATGTAACGCTTTATAGGTTAGCAGTAAAACCTTGAAATCAGCCCTTGCCTTAACAGGAAGCCAGTGTAGGGAAGCTAGCACTGGAGTAATATGATCAAATTTCTTGGTTCTAGTCAGGATTCTAGCAGCCGTATTTAGCACTAACTGAAGTTTATTTAGTGCTTTATCCGGGTAGCCGGAAAGTAGAGCATTGCAGTAGTCTAACCTAGAAGTAACAAATGCATGGATACATTTTTCTGCATCATTTTTGGACAGAAAATTTCTGATTTTTGCAATGTTACGTAGATGGAAAAAAGCTGTCCTTGAAACAGTCTTGATATGTTCGTCAAAAGAGAGATCAGGGTCAAGAGAAACGCCGAGGTCCTTCACAGTTTTATTTGAGACGACTTTACAACCATCAAGATTAATTGTCAGATTTAACAGAATATCTCTTTGTTTCTTGGGACCTAGAACAAGCATCTCTGTTTTGTCCGAGTTTAAAAGTAGAAAGTTTTCAGCCATCCACTTCCTTATGTCTGAAACACAGGCTTCTAGCGAGGGCAATTTTGGGGCTTCACCATGTTTCATTGAAATGTACAGCTGTGTGTCATCCGCATAGCAGTGAAAGTTAACATTATGTTTTCGAATAACATCCCCAAGAGGTAAAATATATTGAAAACAATAGTGGTCCTAAAACGGAACCTTGAGGAACACCGAAATGTACAGTTGATTTGTCAGAGGACAAACCATTCACAGAGACAAACTGATATCTTTCCGACAGATAAGATCTAAACCAGGCCAGAACTTGTCCGTGTAGACCAATTTGGGTTTCCAGTCTCTCCAAAAGAATGTGGTGATCGATGGTGTCAAAGGCAGCACTAAGGTCTAGTAGCACGAGGACAGATGCAGAGCCTCGGTCTGACGCCATTAACCTTTACCGAACCTCAACCCCGTATCCGGGATCACCCCCCACCCCCCACACACTGATTAGCATAGCTAGCATAGCTTCACAAGTAGATAGTAGCATCTAAATATTATTAAATCACAAGTCCAAGACACCAGATGAAAGATACAGATCTTGTGAATAAAGCCACCATTTCAGATTTTTAAAATGTTTTACAGGGAAGACAAAATATGTAAATCTATTAGCTAAACACGTTAGCAAAATACACCACTATTCTAACTCCATCAGTTTCTTACTCCTTCAGGTGCTATCACCAATTCGGCTCAACTAAGATATTGATAGCCAATAACCTATAAAAAAAACCATCAGATGACAGTCTGATAACATATTCATGGTATAGGATAGTTTTTGTTAGAAAAAAGTGCATATTTCAGGTAGAAATCACAGTTTACAATTGCACCGACCATCACAAATCGACTAGAATTACTAGATAGAGCAACGTGTATGACCAATTTACTCATCATAAAACATTTCATAAAAATAGACAAAGCATAGCAATGGAAAGACCCAGTTCTTGTGATTTCAGACCATATTTCAGATTTTCTAAGCGTTTTTCAGCGAAAACACAATAAATCGATAAGTTAGCATACTACATGTGCAAACGTTACCAGAGCATCGATTCCAGCCAAAGAGCGCTATAACGTAATCACCGCCAAAAGATATTAATTTTTTCACTAACCTTCTCAGAATTCTTCCGATGACACTCCTGTAACATCATTTTACAACATACATATACAGTTTGTTCGAAAAGGTGCATATTTAGCCATACAAAACCGTGGTTACACAATAAAAATACTAGGAAATCAAGCCTCAATATGTCTGACGTCATCTATCAGAGTGATCTAGTTTAATTGAAAGCTAATCATATACTTGACTAAAAAATACAGGGTTGACAGGAATCGAAAGACAAATTAGTTCTTAATGCAACCGCTGATTTACATTTGTAAAATTATCCTTACTTTTCAATACAGGGTTCGCCAAGTGAAGCTATACCAAACAAAATGGCGAAATATGCGTTTAAAATATTTCGACAGAACAACAATTTATCATATTAAATATTGCTTACTTTGAGCTGTTCTTCCATCATATTCTTGGGCAATGTATCCTTTCTATGTTATAAACGTCTTTTGGTCGATAGATGTCCTCTGTCCTTCGAAATATCCACTAACGATCGAACGGGACCCCAAAACGTGTCCAAAGTTTCAGAGTGCACAACAAAGAAATTCCTCAAAATCGCACTAAACGGATATAAATTGCTATAAAACGGTTTAAATTAACTACCTTATGATGTTTCTAAGTCCTATATCGAATTAAATTACAGACGGATACATTTCAAGTTGATAACCGAGCCTGTGAAAATGGCGTCCGGAGGTCCCTTCCTGCGTAAGGGCGAGCGTCGAAAGGGGGGCTACTCTCACTCCTTGGTCTTTTATAACCTCTGAGAGCTACGGAGAAGGCCCATTCCACTTCTCATTGGTTACTGACATCCAGGGGAAGGCGGGTGCAGTTCGTGTCGTTCCATAGGATAGACAGAGACCTTAAAAACTGATCTGAAACCAGAGCTTCGCTCTCAGACCTTTCACTGTCTGTCATGGATTTCGCTGTAGAAAGAGTTCTGGGTCACCCACAGACATCATTTCAACGTTGTATGAAACTAGAAGGTGTTTTCTATCCAATATAATTAATAATATGCATATTGTACGAGCAAGAATTGAGTACTAGGCAGTTTAATTTGGAGACGACAAAATGCTAATTCGGAACAGCACCCCCTGTAGTCGCAAGAAGTTAAAAGGTAATTTACCACCTTCACAAGTGCAGTCTCAGTGCTATGATGGGGTCTAAAACCAGACTGAAGCATTTCGTATACATTGTTTGTCTTCAGGAAGGCAGTGAGTTGCTGCGCAACAGCTTTTTCTAAAATCTTTGAGAGGAATGGAAGATTCGATATAGGCCGATAGTTTTTTATATTTTCCGGGTCAAGGTTTGGCTTTTTCAAGAGAGGCTTTATTACTGCCACTTTTAGTGAGTTTGGTACACATCCGGTGGATAGAGAGCCGTTTATTATGTTCAACATAGGAGGGCCAAGCACATGAAGCAGCTCTTTCAGTAGTTTAGTTGGAATAGGATCCAGTATGCAGCTTGAAGGTTTAGAGGCCATGATTATTTTCATCATTGTGTCAAGAGATATAGTACTAAAACACTTAAGTGTCTCTCCCGATCCCAGGCCCTGGCAGAGCTGTGCAGATCCAGGACAGCTAAGCCCTGGAGGAATACGCAGATTTAAAGAGGAGTCCGTAATTTGCTTTCTAATGATCATGATCTTTTCCTCAAAGAAGTTCATGAATTTATTACTGCTGAAGTGAAAGCCATCCTCTCTTGGGGAATGCTGCTTTTTAGTTAGCTTTGCAACAGTATCAAAAAGAAATGTTGGATTGTTCTTATTTTCCTCAATTAAGTTGGAAAAGTAGGATGATCGAGCAGCAGTGAGGGCTCTTCGATACTGCACGGTACTGTCTTTCCAAGCTAGTCGGAAGACTTCCAGTTTGGTGTGGCGCTGGAGGCCTGCTGGAGGTCATTTTGCAGGGCTCTGGCAGTGCACCTCCTTGCACAAAGGCGGAGGTAGCGGTCCTGCTGCTGGGTTGTTGCCCTCCTACGGCCTCCTCCACGTCTCCTGATGTACTGGCCTGTCTCCTGGTAGCGCCTCCATGCTCTGGACACTATGCTGACAGACACAGCAAACCTTCTTGCCACAGCTCGCATTGATGTGCCATCCTGGATGAGCTGCACTACCTGAGCCACTTGTGTGGGTTGTAGACTCCGTCTCATGCTACCACTAGAGTGAAAGCACCGCCAGCATTCAAAAGTGACCAAAACATCAGCCAGGAAGCATAGGAACTGAGAAGTGGTCTGTGGTCACCACCTGCAGAATCACTCCTTTATTGGGGGTGTCTTGCTAATTGCCTATAATTTCCACATTTTGTCTATTCCATTTGCACAACAGCATGTGACATTTATTGTCAATCAGTGTTGCTTCCTAAGTGGACAGTTTGATTTCACAGAAGTGTGATTGACTTGGAGTTATATTGTGTTGTTTAAGTGTTCCCTTTATTTTTTTGAGCAGTGTAGCTATCAAGAAGCCATTTCAGGCTATCAATGAAATTAGAGTAGCTAGCTTGTCTAACTATCTTAGCTGGCATGCCTGCTGGCAAGGTTGTTAGACTTTAGAGAAGCAAGCAGTTACTAAATGTACTGAATAAGACTCACATTCTTTTCAATATTTTACCCAGATATTAGCGGAGATGTAGAGAAGCATATTTAGTTAATACATTTTTTTAAGTAGTCAGGAGGATACAGACAGCTCAAGAGGTATGCTTAGATATCTTGATCTACTTCTCCAGAGTCAGATTAACTCGTAGATACCATTTTTATGTCTTTGAGTGCCGTGTTAACGCAATGACGAAGTCTATGGTAACTGCTAGCATGCTAGTAGATACCATAGACTTCTAGTCATTGCACTAATGCTAGTTAGCATTGTCTCTTAAACTACCTATAACTTCCTTCCTACTGGATGCCGAGACATAAAAATGGCATCTATGAGTTCATCCAACTCTGACAAAGTAGATAAAGATATTGCCAAAATCCCAAAGTATCCCTTTAAGTATAATGAGTGTGGCTGTAAATTGCAGGAAAACGCTGTTTTCAGGATGTTTTTTGTTGTTGCAAAATTCACCAACTCACAGACTGGGGGGCCTTGTCCCCCTCCAGATCACCCACCAGCCATCCAATGTACTTTGTGTCCCCTCAGATGTTTGGGGTGCATGACGCCCTTGACTGTTAGGCTACAGTAAACAAACACTACAGTAGGGAAGGCATTTCTTCCAAGTTGTGTGGGTCGTTGCATTGTATTGCTCACTAACCCCACTGACAGCAACTATTATAGAGGGATTTATTCTCAAGGGAAATATTGAGGCTGGCGGAATCTTTTGCAATACATTATCTCAAATGTCAGAGGTTTACTTTATGGAAATAATGGCTTCATTCCAGTGCATTGACTCTATACATTCATTCCAGTGCATTGACTCTATACATTCATTCCAGTGCATTGACTCTATACATTCATTCCAGTGCATTGACTCTATACATTCATTTCAGTGCATTGACTCTATACATTCATTCCAGTGCATTGACTCTATACATTCATTTCAGTGCATTGGGTTCATATGTTTATCTGAGTCCATTGGATATACATACATTTTAGTGAATTGAGAGTATTTGTGTGTTGGGTACATATGTTTACTAGAGTGCATTGGGTGCATGTGCTGATCACATATGTACAGGCCCAGGGGGGTGCTTTGGGCAAAGTGACCACTCACCTCGTATTTTTTATTTATTTTTTTAACCTTTATTTAACTAGGCAAGTCAGTTAATAAGAACAAATTCTTATTTACAATGACGGCCTACCAAAAGGCCTCCTGTGGGGACGGGGGCTGGGATTAAAAATACTAAATGCAATATAGGACAAAACACATCACGACAAGAGAGACACCACAACACTACATAAAGAGAGACGTAAGACAACAACATACCATGGTAGCAACACAACATGGTAGCAACACAACATGACAACAACATGGTAGCAACACAACATGACAGCAGCCCAGCATGGTAGCAGCACAAGACATGGTACAAACATTATTGGGCACAGACAACAGCACAAAGGGCAAGAAGGTAGAGATAACAATTCATCACGCCCAAGCAGCCACAACTGTCAGTAAGAGTGTCTATGTATCCTGTCAAATGATTTGTCACATGTGCCAAATACATAAATTATAATGCAAAAGGAATAAAATACACAAGAATGAAGCTATATACAGGGAGGACCAGTACCAGATCAATCTGCAGAGGTATGAGGTATTGGTGGCAGGGTAAATGACTAGGCATCAGGATGGATAATAATAATAAGGTATTAGAGGTAGATATGTACACGGAGGCAGGGTAAATGACTAGGCATCAGGATAGATAATAATAAGGTATTAGAGGTAGATATGTACATGGAGGCAGGGTAAATGACTAGGCATCAGGATAAATAATAATAAGGTATTAGAGGTAGATATGTACATGGAGGCAGGGTAAATGACTAGGCATCAGGATAAATAATAATAAGGTATTAGAGGTAGATATGTACATGGAGGCAGGGTAAATGACTAGGCATCAGGATAGATAATAATAATAATAAGGTATTAGAGGTAGATATGTACACGGAGGCAGGGTAAATGACTAGGCATCAGGATAGATAATAATAAGGTATTAGAGGTAGATATGTACATGGAGGCAGGGTAAATGACTAGGCATCAGGATAGATAATAATAAGGTATTAGAGGTAGATATGTACACGGAGGCAGGGTAAATGACTAGGCATCAGGATAGATAATAATAAGGTATTAGAGGTAGATATGTACATGGAGGCAGGGTAAATGACTAGGCATCAGGATAGATAATAATAATAATAAGGTATTAGAGGTAGATATGTACATGGAGGCAGGGTAAATGACTAGGCATCAGGATAGATAATAATAATAATAAGGTATTAGAGGTAGATATGTACGTGGAGGCAGGGTAAATGACTAGGCATCAGGATAGATAATAATAAGGTATTAGAGGTAGATATGTACACGGAGGCAGGGTAAATGACTAGGCATCAGGATAGATAATAATAAGGTATTAGAGGTAGATATGTACACGGAGGCAGGGTAAATGACTAGGCATCAGGATAGATAATAATAAGGTATTAGAGGTAGATATGTACATGGAGGCAGGGTAACTGACTAGGCATCAGGATAGATAATAATAAGGTATTAGAGGTAGATATGTACATGGAGGCAGGGTAAATGACTAGGCATCAGGATAGATAATAATAAGGTATTAGAGGTAGATATGTACATGGAGGCAGGGTAAATGACTAGGCATCAGGATGGATAATAATAAGGTATTAGAGGTAGATATGTACATGGAGGCAGGGTAACTGACTAGGCATCAGGATGGATAATAATAAGGTATTAGAGGTAGATATGTACATGGAGGCAGGGTAACTGACTAGGCATCAGGATAGATAATAATAAGGTATTAGAGGTAGATATGTACATGGAGGCAGGGTAAATGACTAGGCATCAGGATGGATAATAATAAGGTATTAGAGGTAGATATGTACATGGAGGCAGGGTAAATGACTAGGCATCAGGATAGATAATAATAAGGTATTAGAGGTAGATATGTACATGGAGGCAGGGTAAATGACTAGGCATCAGGATAGATAATAATAATAAGGTATTAGAGGTAGATATGTACGTGGAGGCAGGGTAAATGACTAGGCATCAGGATAGATAATAATAAGGTATTAGAGGTAGATATGTACGTGGAGGCAGGGTAAATGACTAGGCATCAGGATAGATAATAATAAGGTATTAGAGGTAGATATGTACATGGAGGCAGGGTAAATGACTAGACATCAGGATGGATAATAATAAGGTATTAGAGGTAGATATGTACACGGAGGCAGGGTAAATGACTAGGCATCAGGATAGATAATAATAAGGTATTAGAGGTAGATATGTACATGGAGGCAGGGTAAATGACTAGGCATCAGGATAGATAATAATAAGGTATTAGAGGTAGATATGTACATGGAGGCAGGGTAACTGACTAGGCATCAGGATAAATAATAATAATAGGTATTAGAGGTAGATATGTACATGGAGGCAGGGTAAATGACTAGGAATCAGGATAGATAATAATAAGGTATTAGAGGTAGATATGTACATGGAGGCAGGGTAAATGACTAGGCATCAGGATAGATAATAATAAGGTATTAGAGGTAGATATGTACATGGAGGCAGGGTAAATGACTAGGCATCAGGATAAATAATAATAAGGTATTAGAGGTAGATATGTACATGGAGGCAGGGTAAATGACTAGGCATCAGGATAGATAATAATAAGGTATTAGAGGTAGATATGTACATGGAGGCAGGGTAAATGACTAGGCATCAGGATAGATAATAATAAGGTATTAGAGGTAGATATGTACATGGAGGCAGGGTAAATGACTAGGCATCAGGATAAATAATAATAAGGTATTAGAGGTAGATATGTACATGGAGGCAGGGTAAATGACTAGGCATCAGGATAGATAATAATAAGGTATTAGAGGTAGATATGTACGTGGAGGCAGGGTAAATGACTAGGCATCAGGATAGATAATAATAAGGTATTAGAGGTAGATATGTACATGGAGGCAGGGTAACTGACTAGGCATCAGGATAAATAATAATAAGGTATTAGAGGTAGATATGTACACGGAGGCAGGGTAAATGACTAGGCATCAGGATAGATAATAATATGAGTAAAAAAAGAACAGAGTAGCAACAGCATATGATGTGTGTGTGTGTGTGTGTGTGTGTGTGTGTGTGTGTGTGTGTGTGTGTGTGTGTGTGTGTGTGTGTGTGTGTGTGTGTGTGTGTGTGTGTGTGTGTGTGTGTGTGTGTGTGTGTGTGTGTGTGTGTTTGTGTGTGTGATGGTGGGGAGATCTGACAAATGCTGACGCATCAAAGGCAGAGAGCATGACTGGCATTTTCATCTGAGGCCCATGCACTGAGCTTTGATGATCAAGATAACCACAGCTGCATGGACCGACTACATGGAGATCGATTTAAACTCCTCCACAGCACGGGCTTTTGCATATTATATGGGTTGCTAGAATTGAGATTGTCTGAGAAGCCACGTGTACAGTTTGTGTGTGGGTTCGTTTACATGTACAGTATACGGTGTGTACGAGAGGAGGAATGCTGACGTTTGTAAGATATGGTCGACAGAGGAACCTAATCGTCTCCAAAGGAGTACGTCTTTCCTATACATTTTCACTGTACATTTCCGAGTATGATATTCAGGCAGACTTTAATACGAAACAAAGAAAGCATAGGCGCTTGTCTCAGTCGCTCTCCTCTCTCCTCTCCTCTCTCCTCTACTCTCTCTCCTCTCCTCTCTCCTCTCTCTCCCTCCTCTCTCCTCTCTCTCCCTCCTCTCTCCTCTCTCTCTCCTCTCTTCTCTCTCCTCTCTCCTCTCTCCTCTTTCCCTCCTCTCTTTCCCTCCTCTCTCCTCTCTCCCTCCTCTATCCTCTCTCTCTCTCCTCTCTCTCTCTCTCCATCCTCTCTCTCCCTCCTCTCTCCTCCTCTCTCCTCTCTCCTCTCTCCTCCCTCTCCCTCCTCTCTCCTCTCTTTCCCTCCTCTCTCCTCTCTCTCTCCTCTCTCCTCCCTCCTCTCTCCTCTCTCTCCTCTCTCTCTCCCTCTCTCTCCTCCCTCCTCTCTCATCTCTCTCCCTCCTCATCTCTCCTCTCTCCTCTCTCTCTCCCTCCTCTCTCCTCCCTCCTCTCTCCTCTCTCTCTCCCTCCTCTCTCCTCCCTCCTCTCTCCTCTCTCTCCCTCCTCTCCTCTCCTCTCTCCTCTCTCCTATCTCTCCTCTCTCTCTCCCTCCTCTCTCCTCCCTCCTCTCTCCTCTCTCTCCTCTCTCTCTCCCTCCTCTCTCATCCCTCCTCTCTCCTCTCTCTCCTCTCTCTCCTCTCCCTCTCCCTCCTCTCTCCTCCCTCATCTCTCCTCTCTCCTCCCTCCTCTCTCTCCTCTCTCCTCTCTCTCTCCCTCCTCTCTCCTCCCTCCTCTCTCCTCTCTCTCCCTCCTCTCTCCTCTCTCCTCCCTCCTCTCTCCTCCCTCCTCTCTCCTCTCTCTCTCTCCTCTCTCCTCCCTCCTCTCTCCTCTCTCTCCTCTCTCTCTCTCTCCTCCCTCCTCTCTCCTCTCTCCTCTCTCCTCCCTCCTCTCTCCTCTCTCTCCTCTCTCTCCCTCCTCTCTCCTCTCTCTCCTCCCTCCTCTCTCCTCCCTCCTCTCTCCTCTCTCCTCCCTCCTCTCTCCTCTCTCCTCCCTCCTCTCTCCTCCCTCCTCTCTCCTCTCTCTCCCTCCTCTCCCCTCCCTCCTCTCTCCTCCCTCCTCTCTCCTCTCTCTCTCTCCTCCCTCCTCTCTCCTCTCTCTCTCCCTCCTCTCTCCTCTCTCCTCCCTCCTCTCTCCTCTCTCCTCCCTCCTCTCTCCTCTCTCTCCACCCTCTCTCCCTCGCTCTCTCTCTCTCTCTCGCTCCATCCTCTCTCTCCATCCTCTCTCTCCCTCCTCTCTCCTCCCTCCTCTCTCCTCTCTCTCCCTCCTCCCACAGGGAAGTTCACGTGCATCGAGGTGCGTTTCCACCTGGAGAGACAGATGGGTTACTACCTGATCCAGATGTACATCCCCTCTCTCCTCATCGTCATCCTCTCCTGGGTCTCCTTCTGGATCAACATGGACGCCGCGCCCGCTAGGGTGGCACTGGGCATCACCACTGTGCTCACCATGACCACCCAGAGCTCCGGTTCTAGAACGTCTCTGCCTAAGGTGGGTCGGGTGCAGAGTGTGTGAGAGTGTTAGTGGGGGTGCGGGTGTGTGGGTTGGCAGGAGAGTGTGTTGTGTGCATCACCACTGTGCTCGCCCAAAAAGGTGTCCCTTCTTCAGGACTGACTGTCCGTTGTTGATTTGTGGTCTGGGTACAGGGTGACTTTTTCTGTTTGCTTAACGGAGCCTTGCAGTGGGCAGTATTGCAGAGATCTTACAAGATTGAATGTGTTGCATCGTTTATACACTCTTGTTACACCTAAATGATCTCAAATAGACTGTATAAAGAGTTACCTAAAGAGAGATATCCATTAAGACATGATATACTGTAAGCGATGTTCTGAGATATGTACAGTAAATGCTCCTGCTAGATTTCTGTCTGTATGGAGCATCTCAGTACGGTTTAATACATCTCATCCCAAAGGGCCTGTGTATATATGTTTGGGATTCACCCATGTAGAAGAACAAAATACTGGCACTTAAGTTCAGTATTTTTAGACTTACTGTAAAACCGAGGATACAATTTTCTCCTGGGCCATAGACTACTGTCAAGGTCAACTTTAAAATAAATCTAAATCAAAAAATACCTAACTTGTCCTTTTACCCTTGAGTAGTATTTAGTGTTCTGTATGCGTTAAAGAATATGGAATGTTCTGTTACGTACCTTAATTAAGCATTCAGCAAGAAGACGTTTTTACACCGTCATGATATAAGTGATTGCATATCGATTTTCTTGACAAATAAAATGGTAACATCATGACAGACTAAATATTAAAGGTCCAATGCAGCTGTTACCTTCAATATCAAATCATTTCTGGGTAACAATTCAAAGAATAGCTTCTTAGCAAAGAGCAATTTCTCAAGCAAGGATTTAGCTAGGACTGCCTGGGAGTGGTCTGAGTGGGGAGGGGGAAACTGAAGACTAACTGTTATTGGCAGAGAGGCTTTGAACTCTCTTTCTTATTGGTCTATTAACTAATTTACCGCCTGGTGATATCACCAAGGATGCCAAAACTCCGTCCCACCTAAACAGGCTGAAATTCCAGGTGGTCTTTTCAAACAGCTCTTACACTAAAAGGGCATTATCATAATTTTCACAATTTCACTGCATTATTCCAACCTAATAGTGTGGAAATATATATAAAACACAGATAAATATAGTTTTTTTTTAAACCTTACATATACAGTGGCAAACAGTATAGGTGGTATCAAGATAAAAACAACTAAATACTCCATGACACATATTTGATATATACATGTATTATGTATTCTCATACACTCCTAACATACTCCAGCATCAATCCAATCTCTGTGAAATGAAAACATAAAACAAGCTGCAAACTTGGCAGGACAGTTGAAATTCTATGAAATTCTGCCAGATAATGTCAGACTATTCATTCTCTCAACTCCTTTGTCTCCGTCTGTCGGTCTGTCTCTGCTCTCTGACTGTGTGACTGTGACGTGGTCTCTGTCTGTGTGGTCTCTGTCTGTCTGTTGGTCTGTCTCTGCTCTCTGACTGTGACGTGGTCTCCGTCTGTCTGTCGGTCTGTCTCTGCTCTCTGACTGTGTGACTGTGACGTGGTCTCTGTCTGTGTGGTCTCTGTCTGTCTGTCGGTCTGTCTCTGCTCTCTGACTGTGACGTGGTCTCCGTCTGTCTGTCGGTCTGTCTCTGCTCTCTGACTGTGTGACTGTGACGTGGTCTCCGTCTGTCTGTCTGTCGGTCTGTCTCTGCTCTCTGACCGTGACGTGGTCTCCGTCTGTCTGTCTGTCGGTCTGTCTCTGCTCTCTGACCGTGACGTGGTCTCCGTCTGTCTGTCTGTCGGTCTGTCTCTGCTCTCTGACTGTGTGACTGTGGTGTGGTCTCCGTCTGTCTGTCGGTCTGTCTCTGCTCTCTGACTGTGTGACTGTGGTGTGGTCTCCGTCTGTCTGTCGGTCTGTCTCTGTTCTCTGACTGTGACGTGGTCTCCGTCTGTCTGTTGGTCTGTCTCTGCTCTCTGACTGTGTGACTGTGATGTGGTCTCCGTCTGTCTGTCGGTCTGTCTCTGCTCTCTGACTGTGTGACTGTGACGTGGTCTCCGTCTGTCTGTCGGTCTGTCGGTCTCTGCTCTCTGACTGTGTGACTGTGACTTTGTCTCTGGTGTTGTAGGTGTCCTATGTGAAGGCCATCGACATCTGGATGGCGGTGTGTCGGTCTCTGCTCTCTGACTGTGTGACTGTGACTTTGTCTCTCTGGTGTTGTAGGTGTCCTATGTGAAGGCCATTGACATCTGGATGGCGGTGTGTCGGTCTCTGCTCTCTGACTGTGTGACTGTGACTTTGTCTCTCTGGTGTTGTAGGTGTCCTATGTGAAGGCCATCGACATCTGGATGGCGGTGTGTCGGTCTCTGCTCTCTGACTGTGTGACTGTGACTTTGTCTCTCTGGTGTTGTAGGTGTCCTATGTGAAGGCCATCGACATCTGGATGGCGGTGTGTCGGTCTCTGCTCTCTGACTGTGTGACTGTGACTTTGTCTCTCTGGTGTTGTAGGTGTCCTATGTGAAGGCCATCGACATCTGGATGGCGGTGTGTCGGTCTCTGCTCTCTGACTGTGTGACTGTGACTTTGTCTCTCTGGTGTTGTAGGTGTCCTATGTGAAGGCCATCGACATCTGGATGGCGGTGTGTCGGTCTCTGCTCTCTGACTGTGTGACTGTGACTTTGTCTCTCTGGTGTTGTAGGTGTCCTATGTGAAGGCCATCAACATCTGGATGGCGGTGTGTCGGTCTCTGCTCTCTGACTGTGTGACTGTGACTTTGTCTCTCTGGTGTTGTAGGTGTCCTATGTGAAGGCCATCGACATCTGGATGGCGGTGTGTCGGTCTCTGCTCTCTGACTGTGTGACTGTGACTTTGTCTCTCTGGTGTTGTAGGTGTCCTATGTGAAGGCCATCGACATCTGGATGGCGGTGTGTCGGTCTCTGCTCTCTGACTGTGTGACTGTGACTTTGTCTCTCTGGTGTTGTAGGTGTCCTATGTGAAGGCCATCGACATCTGGATGGCGGTGTGTCGGTCTCTGCTCTCTGACTGTGTGACTGTGACTTTGTCTCTCTGGTGTTGTAGGTGTCCTATGTGAAGGCCATCGACATCTGGATGGCGGTGTGTCGGTCTCTGCTCGCTGACTGTGTGACTGTGACTTTGTCTCTCTGGTGTTGTAGGTGTCCTATGTGAAGGCCATCGACATCTGGATGGCGGTGTGTCGGTCTCTGCTCGCTGACTGTGTGACTGTGACTTTGTCTCTCTGGTGTTGTAGGTGTCCTATGTGAAGGCCATCGACATCTGGATGGCGGTGTGTCTGCTCTTCGTATTCTCCGCTCTGCTCGAGTACGCCGCCGTCAACTTTGTCTCCAGGCAACACAAGGAACTCTTAAGACTCCGCCCTCGGAGAACGAAGAAGAAGGTAACGTTTACAGACCAATCTAGAACACGTTCGTCCAATCAGAGCGTGAACAAACAACAATGACTGCATATTGCCGTTGTGGTGTGGTTCCTTAAGGAGCTCTGAGGCTGAACTAAGTGGTCACAAAGCACCCTCCGAATAACTCCTATCTCAATGCTTTAGCACCTAACAAATAATGAAACAAGCAATTCTATCCTTCACAGATATATCCTTCTCAGACATGCAGTACATGTACACTGAGTATACCAGACATTAGGGACACCTTCCCCTTTTTCCCTCAGAACAGCCTCAATTCGTCGTGATTCTACAAGGTGCCAAAAGCGTTCCACAGGGATGCTGGCCCATGTTGACTTCAATGCTTCCCACAGTTGTATCAAGTTGGCTGGATGTCCTTTGGGTGGTGGATCGTTCTTTATACACACGGGAAACTGTTGAGTGTGAAAAACCCAGCAGTGTTGCATTTCTTGACACAAACCATTGCACCTGGCACCTACTACCATACCCTGTTCAAAGGCACTTAAATATTTTCCCTTGCCCATCTTTTGCCTTGGCACACATACACAATCCATGTCCCAGTTGTCTCAAGGCTTAAAAATCCTTATTTAACCTCTCCTCTCCTTCATCTACGCTGATTGAAGTGGAATTAACAAGTGACATCAATAAGGGGTCATAGATTTCACCTGGATTCACCTGGTCAGTCTGTCATGGAATGAGCAAGTGTTCCTAATGTTCTGTCCACTTAGTGTATACGTTGAGGATTAATACCACAGATTGTATTATATTGGATTGTTAATGTAAAGAGCTTGTAGCACTGAAGCAAACCACAACGAGTTGTGTCAAAGTCCATGAAACAAGCAGTGTAACATGAAATGTTGTCTGAAGACTGTCTGAGGATGTTGAGAAATGTCAAAAGATGAGGTTGACAGAGGAGCTCTGGGAATTAGTCGGCCCAAAATGTGACTTGACGGATGTAGGGGCGGCTTAGTGGCCTTGACTCTGTGGTTAATTGGGTTTCTGGCCTTTTGGACATTTTAAAAGATTAAGACGGAAAAGTCCAATTATACGCTGTCTGTCACTAAATCGGGCCCTAGCCTGGACTCTGGGCCCAGGTCAGATAAATCCTGTCTCTATGGTCAAAAGGCTTGCTTATTTAGGTTATTGAAGCTATTTATCCAGGCAATTCAGTTGCGAACAAATTCTTACTCATGAAAGTAGACGACAGAAAGTTAGCATACTCTTTGTATTCGGACTCGGCAAAACAACATGGCCTTGTTTGACACAATGAAAACGTTGAGGCACAACAGAAAAGCAACTTCCCCAACAGGTGCAATGTTCTACCATCCACCTTTGAGTCAACACTGCTCCCCTGTGGCCATATACTGTTACTACACCAACCTGTCGTGCACCAAGGATAAAACTTCCAATGTTTACTTCGACATGTTTACTACAAAGCTTCCTGAAGGAAAGAACGGGTCAGTGTCTGAACATTTGGCTGATGTCTGTGTTTCTTCCTGTCCCTCATCCATTAATATAAAATGGAGACTGCCTATCTCTGTACCAGGGGAAAAGTCCATTTGCTTTATACTGTGTGGATTTTACCAAGGGAATACTCAGGCCAATAAAATCAAAGAGATGGAGGGAAATCGAGATAGAACACGATGAGATAAAGATGAATGAACACTGCTAGTAACCAAGAGGAGGAAAAAGTCACTAAGTGGATAGGGGTCATTGTCAATTCAAACATGCAGGGCTCAGCCTTTCTCTGACTAACTTGAGGTAACCAACTTGTCTAGAAGTCAAATACCAACACACACATACAAAAATTATGTTATGTTCAATTTCACCTCGCCCAGTTTCTTAAAGCATGGCACAGCTTTCGTTTTGATTCACCTTCTTGTTTGATGTTCTTGTCTATTTTCATGTGTTTCTGGCATATCCACAGGGTTTCAGGCATATCCACAGGGTTTCAGGCATATCCACAGGGTTTCAGGCATATCCACGGCGTTCAGGCATATCCACGGCGTTTCAGGCATATCCACGGCGTTTCAGGCATATTCACAGTGTTTCAGGCATATCCACGGCGTTTCAGGCATATCCACGGCGTTTCAGGCATATTCACAGTGTTTCAGGCATATCCACGGCGTTTCAGGCCTATCCACAGGGTTTCAGGCATATCCACAGGGTTTCAAGCATATCTACAGGGTTTCAAGCATATCCACGGCGTTTCAGGCATATCCACGGCGTTTCAGGCATATTCACAGGGTTTCAGGCATATCCACAGTGAATTCCTCTATATTGCATGATTCTCATCATCATTTTGGTACTTAGTTTGTTTATGTTTTCCATTTGCATGCTTCTCCTGTGATGAAAGAATGGTGATGAGGATCACTCCATTGATCCCAATGAGCTGGCTGAGTCATTGAGACGCTTTAATGGTTTGAGAAACAACGATACGCCCATATATGGATCTATGGGCCACATCTACAATTCCTCTGACAGGGTAAAGAACATTAGGACCCAGCTATAAGAACCCCACACTCCATCTGGTCATAAGTTTGTGTGTTTGTGTTCCTTGTAGTTTGTGCTGTTCCTCTGCTGTTTGTCGTTGTCGGTGTTCTCTCCATATTCATATTGATTTTCACACCTATGAAAATCTATGAGAGCTATACAAAGACAGCATAGAAACATACATTTTTTAAGAGAATGTGTTGTAAAAATGTGTGGCAATTAAATCTTCCCTGGAGTCAGATGATCTTGTGGATCCCATTTTTATATCTCTGCGTCCAGTATAAAGGACGCTGGAGGTGGTTTTGCGAGCCAATGCTAACTACTGACTGGACGCCTATGGTAAAAGCTAGCATGCTAAACGCTACCATAGAAGCCTAGTCATTGTGCTAGCATTGCATTGCAGTTAGCAACTTCCTTCAAACTGCACGAAGAGGCGTAAAAATGGTATCCAGTTCATCTGACTCTTGGGAAGTAGATAAAGGGCTTCATTGCCGATTTCCCAAAGTATCCCTTTAAGCTTAATGTGACTCACAATGCTGGTTTAGTGACTCATTGACCCTGTGACTTTCTTCATGACACTAATGGCATTCCATTATTCTTCATAATTAGTTTAATGTCATAATGGCCTGTTGTCAACTTGTCACACACACACACTCCCTGTTTTCACTCCCAGTTCCTTGTTCCTTTCAGTTGATGTTTGTTTTTATTTCCCTATCCAAATGCATTTCTGTAGAAATTGCATTTCAGCCTGGAAACAAGGAAAATATCAAAACATTTCCTGCTTTCCTATTCTTCCCTCATGTCAACATTTCATTTGTTGTTCATTGTGAATTCGCTCATAGAAAAATGATTTCTCAACTCGTATTGATTCTGTTTTCATTCCATTTAAATAATTTCCATATTGGTCATGTCTAACAAAACTATCACACGCGGGGCTTTGTTTGTGCGTCGGCCAAAGGTAATACCCCTTCATTCATATGATGTCAATTGCTTTTTAAAGAGAACTTCCAGTTCTGAGCCCTTTTTTCGACCCTAGTTTTGACATTTGAGGGAAAAGGCCAGGGGAACGCTTGAGTGGTGACAACTGTAAAGGGTACAGGACTGAGTAGATTTGAAAGAGAGAGGAGTGTGTCCTAGGATAACACCAGAGGCATTATGGGTTATAAAAACAATAATAGACTAGAGGTTTTAAGCAAGGTCTCATGACGCACAAATCACTCCATGTTCATGTTGCACTGTGATAGATTTATTGAGTTAGGGAGAATAGGCATTGACTCAACATGAAGTCAAAGGCTGAAGTTTAGTTGAAGTCAAGTTTATTTAGAGTGTTAGCAGGAGGGAGACTGAAGTGTACTTGGCTGGGAGACTTAGTCAGCCTGTCATTTTGCTGCTGCTGCTGTTGCTATGGCAAGCGATCCCCCATGGTTAAGAGTGGAGGGAGAGCAAGATCAATGGAGGGAGAGGGATGACGTTTCAGTGTCCCTCTCTGGAGCACCTCAAGGCCATCCATCGGGGGAGCCGTTCCCGTTCGGGGAGTTCATTCATCCTTGACCTCTGACCCCTATCTAACTAACTCCTGCCTTTCCTGTTCGTAGGACGACGATGTGAGGGAGAGCCGCCTCAGCTTCACCACCACGACCGGCAGTGGCGGCACTGCGGTCAAGGACGGCACCATCCCCAAGGCCACCAACAACGCCACCACCACCCCGGGCGCCGCGGGGCCACATCCCGCCCAGCACCCTAAGAAGGACCCGGCCACCAAGAGCCACGAAGAGATGAGAAAGCTGTTCATCGACCGCGCCAAGAAGATCGACACGGTATCGCGGGCGGGTTTCCCCCTGGCCTTCCTGTTTTTTAACATTTTCTACTGGGTCCTGTACAAGATTCTCCGGGCTGAGGATGTGCACAAGGACTAGTACAGAACACTACAGTACAGTAGGGTACATTACAGTACAGTAGGGTACATTACAGTACAGTACAGTAGGGTACAGTACAGTACAGTACAGTACAGTAGGGTACATTACAGTACAGTACAGTACAGTAGGGTACAGTACAGTACAGTACAGTACAGTACAGTACAGTAGGGTACATTACAGTACAGTACAGTACAGTAGGGTACAGTACAGTACAGTAGGGTACAGTACAGTACAGTAGGGTACAGTACAATGAAACAAGGGGAAAGAAGACCCCGGTCCCTCCTTACAATGTGGGAACTGTTTGACATTAACATTTGGCAGTTCACCAACTACCTGGGGTTCCAAAACAAAGTCCTGCCAAGGTTTTAAAAAAGAGGATTAAGGAGATGACTCGGGAGATGAACTGAGTATTTACAGAGCAGAGTTATGCCCGTATCACCCACCGACAACAAGAGAGGACAGACTCCGTGCTCACTATGCAACTGGAGACCAGTTTGGAGCATCGGACGAGTCCCACTTCACCACCCTACGCAATGTGCAGTCAAAACGGGAGCAATGCTTTTATTCACCTCTGCAAACCCTCTGTCACCAACACACACACACACAGGACCTCCCAAACACTGTACCCACACTTGTGTCTTACAGCTTTACTGCCAATGTTCTATGTACAGTACAGTTTCCATACAACACTGGTAAACAAGGAACAACTTCCAGTACACACAAGTCCTTTGTAGATTTTCCACCAGATTATAGTGTATCTTTATTATAACCATCAGATGTTTGTTATACTTCTCAGATATAAAAAGCTGCCACTTTGGCACATTTCCAAGCTCACTAGTGTGGGTTAAATGTCCCGCCCCTAGTGCTACTCATCACGTACAGAAACGTAATGAACCTCTTTGTGACTTTGTTGAGTGATTCAACTCCCCAGGTCCACACTCAGCACAAACTCAACTACAGTGTTGCCATGGTTTCTTTCTCACCTTCATTTCCTTCATTTCCTTCATTTCCTTATTTCCACAAAATGATGATTCACTATTCACTGTTCCGTTCACTCGGTCAAAAAAAACACTGCCGAAACACTCAAGTCAAACGGGGCCAAATATGTGAAAGCATCAACCTTAAATTACCTAGAATCTCAACACAATCTAACAAAGGATCGACCAAAGAGGTAACCTACTGAGAAAAACTGAAATAACAACATGAAAATAGAATATAAAAAGAGAGATTTGATACCGATGTAGTCGCCATGAGTCCCCACTGTGAATTTGGAAGGCTGAGGATATCATTAAAGTAACTGCCGAGTGTTTTCAGATTTCTATTAAATATGACCTATAATTTCTTACAATAGGAGTGAAATTGTTTTCTTTGCTAAATGTTTTAATTAAGTATGTTAAAAGAGCAGGTTTTCTGTGTTTGAAGGGTGTGGACATACCCCAACAACAGAATGGTGTGGGCGTATAAAAATATTAACTCAAGTAGACCGCTGATTGGCCAGCTCATTCTCCTCTAGACTGCTGATTGGCCAGCTCATCCTCCTCAGGGAGATGACATGTTCTATGAGGAAATGACAAGCATTTTTTAAACGGTCTGTTTGAGATACAAGTTTGAGGTGGGGTTTTGGAAGTGTTTTTTTCTCCAATTTATGCTTTGTTCACAAATACGAGTATAGGACGAGTCAGCAACATTATTTGGAAATTAGTTAACAGAATATTAACTTTTAAAGGGGAGATTTTCACTGAGCAGTTACTTTAACAGTATATAGCCATAATACTATACACAGCCTGAATCAGGCCTTTCACTTCTTGGTTTACAACTTGCCTTTCAATATAATCTTTATTTTATAATTTTTTCTATCAAATGCTCACAAATTACTATTGCTCTGGTGTCACTGAGCATATCACTCAGAAACTGTGTTGGTAGCAGTACACAACCCTGGGGAGCACCATCACAATTAAGTTATAACTGATCTAGGTTCAGTATCCAGAGTACCTATATTTGAATAGTTACATGTATGGGATATAAGACTTTTAAATGAAAGGAATTCACACTCTCCATAAGTTGGGGGGTAAAAGTGCATGTATAGAGATGAAGAAAGAATTTAGAATAGATTGTAATTGTTATGATAAAGTAACATTTCATTTAACTGTATTTAAAAAATAATTATAGAAATGAGAGGTTGTTTACTCTGTTGATATACTGAAATTATTATCAACAACAGAGCTGTATGAACAGACAAACTATCGGAATATCGGACAAATGGGCAATGATTCAGTCGTATCATATGCTTGTGTTTGATCAAACCTGATGACACACAGAGACAGTATAAAACTGCAGTGTAAAGACCTGACCTCATTTTAAGATGACTCACAATGGAGAAGACAATAAAATCAACATATTTATGGATACATCTATGAAACGTGCAATATATCAATCTCCTCTCCTTTTTCTAGATGGTTGACAGGTTCTTGTACTCCAAGACTGTTGTGATGTTTTTTGAAAGATATTTTAAAAAATATATTTGGTAAGGCATTTCCAGAATTGTACACTATTTAAAAACAACTACTGATTAAATCTATGAAGAGATACTGTGCCATATAGTTTTGGTAAAAACATATCTATACTCCCACATTCATTAATAAAGTGACAAAGCTTTCATATAGTTCTACAGATTTTAATACCACTTCTACATATTAGTATTTGACACAGTTATACACAATGTGAAGGATGAATTAATATACGTTTCATGTACATTTCTATTGCAGGTGTATTTAAATACTTTATTTTGTACAAAAATGACAGTATTATTAAATGTTAGATGCATGAACTGAATTCAATGTCAATATATTTATTTTTGAACTTGTGTTTGACCTGTGTTTTAGTTGCTGCTGTGATGATGAGAACACATGTGCTTTTTTTCCATTATAATGTACATCTGTAAATACTTTTCATACATCTAATAAAGGTCCTTTGGAGAGAAAGATAGAGAGAAAAAACGTACATTTCTAAATGAAGATTTTGACGTTTGTGTCTTTGTTACTGTATCAATTCAGAGGATCATACAGATCTATACCCACACGGGGTATAGAACCTGTGACCCTGCTGTGCCCTGAAGTTCAAATCACATTTTATTGGTCGCACACACGTATTTAGCAGATGTTATTGTGGGTGTAGCGAAATGCTTGTGTTCCTAGCTCCAACAGTGCAGTGGTATCTAACAATTCACAACAATACAAACAAATCTAAAATGGATAATAATTAAATTAATAAATATATACATCTTAGGACAAGCAATTAGGACAACAAAATACAGTATACTGTATACATATGAAATGAGTAAAAGAGTATGTTAACATTATTAAAGTGACTAGTGTTCCATTATTAATGTGACAAGTGATTCCATGACTATGTAGAAAGGGCAGCAGGCTCTAAGGTGCAGGGTTGAGTAACCTGGGTGGTACTGTAGCCAGCTAGTGATGGCTATTTAACAGTCTGATGGCCTTGAGATAGAAACTGTTTTTCAGTCTCTCGGTTCCAGCTTTGATGCACCTGTACTGACCTCGCCTTCTGAATGATTGCGTGGTGAACAGGCCGTGGCTCGGGTGGTTGATGTCCTTGATTAAGTTTCAGGCCTCTTGGCAGAGGCCAATGGTCACATGAAGGGATATCATATACTGTAGGTCTATATGTCAACGTCATAAAATGCATTCCCAATTTAACGTAAAGCTTTTGCCTTTCAAAACAGACTGTCGGCCTACCAATAGTCAGCTTTATGACTTCACTGCATGGTTGCCCAATATGACCATTGGCCTCTATTCCCTCATGCTGTTTGTTGCCAGTCACAGAGATCATATTAAATTGAGCAATATGTTATTCTATGATGCCAGTAGTGAGCTATCTCACTAGGAGATCGGTTTGGAATATGAAAAAGGTGAAAGACGAGACGGCGTAATTATCCGCCGTGTGTTTATTTAGCGCTATATACACCACACGCCCCTTTTCTGACAACTAATGTACCAGATGATATAGAAGCCTACATAAAGCAGCGCGGCGTGTCGCAGCCATATGAAGCGTAAAAGATGACTCTGCGAGGTAAAGTGGCTCTAGTTACGGGCGGTGCGCAAGGCATCGGCAGAGCCGTCGCAGAAAGCCTACTGAAGAATGAAGCAAAGGTTTGTGTTTATATATAAAGTTATTAGCCTATTGTCGCCCGTAAATGGACGGTGGATTTGGTTACTTTACGCATTTTACGCGCGGCGCTTGTACCAACTTATTGTGGTTGTATGGAGCCAAAACCAACTGTGTTGCACAAGAACCTCTTTAAATATTTGGACATAGTTTTGTAGATGTTCTGATTTTATATCCGCAGGTTGCACTTGTTGACTTGAATCAAAGTGTCGGAGAGGAATGCAAGAAGATTTTAGATGGAGAGTTTGGAGATGGGAACTGCATTTTCATTCAGTGTGACGTGACGGACAGATTGAAACTTAAAGGTAATGTTGCCTGACAATAAAACTGTGATACTTCTGGTTCATAGTCTGAGATGAATGCAATTCATTTGTTTGGAACATTTCCTCTCACAAGCTCTAAGCGCGGATACTACTTTCTATCACCTGGCACATGCACGAAACAATATAAACACGTGTACGAGCTCGGAAAGTATGCATACATCGCTTGTATGTATTTACATCGTGTGAGCATGTTTCAGGTGATAAACATCTGAACCCACTACCAGCGGTTTGAAAAGTTGGTTTGATTATACATTCCTATGGACATTTTATCGCCACTTCCTTACGGTAAAAAGGACCAACAGTATGGACAACCGGTAAAGTAAATGTACATATAATTGTATTCAACATTCTAGCTTGTAAAGAATAGATTACCATGGGGTAACCATGGTAACAGTCTGACTAGGCAAAGGTAATTGCAACTTTACTAGGGTACTGCTATTTTTTCTTTAGAGGTTATTATAGGTTATTAGCCTAACCTACTTTTTTAAAGTATAGCTATATGCCTAGTCTAACTTTAGCATTTTCCTAAATGCATAATAGTCCATTTTATATCATGCTGCGCAGTGGTTTAGAATTCCGAATATTCTCATGTTCGATCACCTTTAGGCCTTAGGCTTATCTATTTTAAGACATCATTCACCTCTGAAACAGACTTTCATTGTGTGGAAATGAATTAGTTACTTTTGACATGATTTCCAAAACGCCACAGGTAAAAGACATTGGAATGTTCTTGGATGTAGCCTTACCTAAATATCTGTGCTTATAAGAGTCCATTCAACCAACACTGAACACTGTCAATGCACGACTGAAACTTAAACGTCGACACAGTCTATTTAGTCTTGTGAGACTGGACATTTGTTAGACATTTGTTGTTTAAGTAAAGCAACGTACTTGACTTGTTGCTCCTACCTTGGTTAAGGTGATTATTATTATATACTTTTTTAAATTGAAGGTTTTCTTGTGGAATGTTTTCAGCTGAAAGGCAGGTGCTGGTGAATACCTGTTAAATTGCAGTTTTTGTGGCTTAGATAATTGTTTGGATGTACTTGTTTACTTAGATAGACAAAGATGCAGTGTTCTTGTAGTAAATATAACCTGTATAATCAATCTAAGAGCTAGATGTTCTTCTTTTATATAGAATCTAAATTATAGTTTAGATGTAAATAAACAAAGATGCAATGTTCTTGACAAATGTCCATCTCCTATGGACTGGTAGTGTTCTTCTTGTAGGGGTAAATCTATAGTTAATCAACCTAAGTGTTGGACTCTTCTTTCATATTGCAGATGCTTTTCAAAGTACAGTCGACCGGTTTGGAAGATTGGACATTGTTGTCAACAATGCTGGCATCAACAATGAGAAGGACTGGGAGAAGACCATTGAAGTAAATCTGGTAAGAGGGGTGGGTGTGGGTGGGTGGGTGTGGGTGGGTGTGGGTGGGTGGGTGGGTGTGTGTGTGTGTGACTAACACCAGTAAATGTTAGTTTGAATGTATTTTTGTCATTGAATGTCTTGTCATTGAGATAGTTTGTGAAAATCTATTTTTCCAAAACAATCTGTTACTTGACTAACTGCAAAATCAATCTTACATGATGCTGTAGTTTAGCCTAGTTACATTATATTACATGATGCTGTAGTTTAGCCTAGTTTACATTATATTACATGATGCTGTAGTTTAGCCTAGTTTACATTATATTACATGATGCTGTAGTTTAGCCTAGTTACATTATATTACATGATGCTGTAGTTTAGCCTAGTTTACATTATATTACATGATGCTGTAGTTTAGCCTAGTTTACATTATATTACATGATGCTGTAGTTTAGCCTAGTTTACATTATATTACATGATGCTGTAGTTTAGCCTAGTTTACATTATATTACATGATGCTGTAGTTTAGCCTAGTTTACATTATATTACATGATGCTGTAGTTTAGCCTAGTTTACATTATATTACATGATGCTGTAGTTTAGCCTAGTTTACATTATATTACACGATGCTGTAGTTTAGCCTAGTTTACATTATATTACACAATGCTGTAGTTTAGCCTAGTTTACATTATATTACATGATGCTGTAGTTTAGCCTAGTTCACATTACATGACATCAACGAAGAGTTCTACCACAGTCTGAATAAGAGCAAAACAGTGTGACTGTTGTTTGTGTTGGATATTGAAACTCAAGCCCTCTTGTTTCTCTCCATAGACATCCGTCATCAAGGGAACTTACCTGGCCCTGGATCATATGAGCAAAGAGTATGGAAAAGAAGGAGGAGTCATCATCAATGTCTCATCCATGGCAGGTAAGGCTGCTCCATACATGCATCAGTACTTTGTGTACTGTACGCTGCACGTCACTAGATTGAAGCCTTCACAGACATAAGAAAAAGGGCAACAGTGGTGGATGTGGATGTGGATGTGGGAATGACTAGCTATGTCTTTGGCAATGCGGTTGCTTTCAGCAGATGTGAGCAACCCCTATGTACTGGAATATGTCACAGGTCATCAGCTATAAAGAACCACAATGACTTCATTCACTGTTATTGTTGAAATTCCCAGGCCTTTGTTTTGGCACGATATGGTTACACAGTGTACCATAACACAACACAACACAGGTGTAAGGCAAACATTACAACATTACCGCTTGATAGATTAGAGTTTGATGTTGTTTTCACAGTGGACAACGAGCATTGCTGTGTGCGTCTACTATTTGCTTAGTGGGGTAGGTTCAGGCTGTTCTATCGCCTCAGTCGGCAAACTAACAACTACAGTACTTCTCATTTTTCAGTGTTTCTCCACAGCAGCATGTGGAGATTGAGAAAGCATGTTATTAGTGCAATCCAAGTCAACCACTTTGTGCAAGAATTGTCTGAATGTCTGTCTGTGGTTCAATGGCTTACATCTTGATCCGGCAGTAAAATCATTAAACTGACAAGGAAGTGGTGGTGGGGTCGGGGTTCAACTTGGTGTGTGGTGGGCTGTGTTGGATTGGGAGAGATTTGTTGCAGTGGAGACAGTAATGCCATGACAGACAGCCCACTGACTGTGAGACTCAGTCAAGTGTCACTAAATCTGTTTTCATAGAAGCAGCACACCTGGGTTCACATACTATTCAAAATCTTTCAAATGCTTTCTGCGTTTTCTCAAGTCTGCCTTGAGTACCAGCTGGGTGGGGTTTGGACTAACAAACGGAATTTAGAATGGTGGTACTCATAGAAAAATTGTGATTTATCAACCAATCCTACAAGCGTCTGGTAGGAGATAACCATTGGTAAATACCATTTGTTCTCAGCCTCAGTGCTGTAGCACAACCTTGGCTGTTTGCATTTTGAAACGCCCCTAATTAAAAAGGCAAATGCATACCATTCCGGTGCACATCCAAGTGCTATCCACCCTCTGGTTTTCGGCAACGGACACTTTTCAGTGGGTGCTTGCCGATCACAGCCCTCCATGAGCCAATATTTTCGACGCAATCATCAGCAAAACAAACATTAACACATACAATTTCCATGCACCATCTCACAACAGGTGGGTTCCCAAACACGAACGGAGCAATAGACGGCACCCGCATCAGCATAACATCACCATCCTAAATGATTTCAACTATGTAAACAGAAATGGATGGATGGATGGCTTGTTGGCGAGTGTTGCCTACTCATTTGAAGTATATTTGCCATTGCTAAGGCAACTTGAATTGTCCCAATGGTCCTCTTTTTGTAGTTGTTTTTATTTTTACTGGTCAAGTCACAACTGAGTGAGCCAAATAAAACCTTTTGGTTGTACTCTATCTGACACTAGCACCTCTATTTCAGTTACGGAAATATTTTTTTTCTTCGTTTTTTTGGGGGTTGCGCCGTTATATTTCATGGTACGGAGTTGTATATCCCCCTCTGGCTTTAAAGGGAGGATTTTGACCATATATGGTTAAAGTACGTCTTGAATCTTCTCAAAAATCCTATACGATTGTTTTTTGGAAACGATATCTGATGAGCCAATCTGTACTTAATGCAGAAAATGTGCCATCTGTCTGTAAAAACGCGCTCTCTGCAAAATGCAGCGTGTGCCAAATCTTTCAACAGAGCAAGGTTAGCCGTCTCTCATGCAATTTCCCATTATCTCAGTCTTATAGAATGTCAACAATGGTTTCACTTTGACACGTACCTCTCATTATAACAAATTACTGTACTTTATATGGATTATTATTGGAACAAATGCACTGATGTGGTCAAATTATATAGCGTGCCAAGCGATGTTTCATGAATTCCCAATGGAAATGCAATTAAAATTGAAAAATGATTTAATTATTACTCTCACAATTTTAACATATTTTCCCCATTCTACGCTTGACAAGCAGTTTCCTTATTCCACCACTTGGTCCTGTGCGTACGCATGGTCATGGCTGTGTGTACATTTACACACACTCTCAAGCAAATGTTCATATTGATCAATTTCACACTGCGTGAACGTTTTTCCATGCGTGGTTTACACACAGATTTGTGCCTATGCATGGTTGATAAATGAGACCCCTGGTCTGGTAAGCAGCACAGATTTCCCTTCCCGTGACCCCTTTGGGTTCTTGAACACGCGGTCACAGGGAGCTAACATGTATGCCGACAGAGTGCAGAGACCGGACAGGTGGACACGCCTCACACTGGGCTGTGGTGGTCATGTGGTGTTGTGACTTCTGTGCCAAGATCCACAGTTTGTGCAATAGTACTTGTGGACTTTGAGTCAGGTGCTCTTGTCTAATTTCAACATAATTGTATCTATTATCATTGGTCTGCACAGGGCCAGTTCTAGGCATAAGTGACATAAGCTTATGCTCCCCCCAAAAATAATGATCTATCTATTTTTTGTTTTTTTACTCAGTCGGGGTCTCAACTTACTGTTAAGAGTTAGAATAGTAGAATATATAAGGTGCAAGTTCGTAATTTGGTTATGCATCAGCAATTTGTCTCTTGTTATGTCCGTCACTGACAGTCACTCAATTAGCCATGTCAGCAAAATAAAAATGTATTGGTAAGTTAGTCTAGCCAGCTATCTAAACTTGTAGTAATCATGGCCGAATACCAACTGGGAATGCTGGGGTCGTGCCCAGGGCCCCTGACCTCCAGGTGGCCCCCATTGATTTTGTTGGTCACCCTCACTCATATATTATTTACATGGCATAAGTCATGGACAAAATGGTAGAAATGCAGGAAATTGACTTTCAAACGTACATTTTTCTATCCGCTGTCGAGGGGGGGTCGTGGAATATTCTAATCAAGTGAGAGAAACTTTGTCATTTCTTCAAACTATCATCTTTATTCAATATCGATTTAATTATAGCAATAATGAGACTGGTCAACCCGAGAGCCTAACCTTTACAGAAATGCAGAGTTCTTTATATAGCTGACACTAAGAATGCTTAGTCATGGCTGGTTCAGAATGCTTAGTCATGGCCCATGCAGACCAAGGGGCGTCATAAGGGTTCATCCGGTTGCTATCTGCACGGGGTTGTTGTCTTAACCCCACCCTGGCTTAGTTTCCCAGATGCCAGGATGATTTTGAGACAATGAGAGATTGTTATACTCTTAAGCTATCTCTAGTAAAACACATTCTTGTCTATGTAATGCCACTGCATTAACTCATTTGTCAGCTCAAGCCATCTCTAGCGACTATATGCCCAGATTAGCTACAGGGAACTAGAGTGGAGACCATAAAAACACAGCATTAGTAGAACAGAAATATCTTACTATTAGTTAAATATTAATTGTTAACCATTAATATCAAATAAATCAGGTAAATACGTAATGTTTCTATCACAGGGGCCACTAAAATGGTTTGCCCGGGGAGCCCAACTTGGGGCGGCAGGTAGCCTAGTGGTTAGAGTAAGAGTAAGAGTAACCGAAAGGTTGCTGGATCGAATCCCCGAGCTGACAAGGTAAAAACCCGTCGCTCTGCCTCTGAACAAGGCAGTTAACCCACTGTTCCCCGGTAGGCCGTTATTGTAAATAAGAATTTGTTCTTAACTGACTTGCCTAGTTAAATAAAGGTTAAATAAAAATATATAATAATAAATTCACTAAATCTCACTTATGCCCCCAAAAGGCTAGTGCCGGCCTCTGGGTCTGCTTGTTGAAATACTACTTGACAATAACATAGGTAATACATTAAGTTTCAGTAATAAAACAGTTGTAAATACAACTGGAGAATGTTGTGCTTGAAATCTCCAGTGCGAACTCTAAGAAATTATAATCATTTGATCAGAAAACAGACTGTATCGTTGGGAGGCTGTTCTCAGGCCTTTGGAATGTAAACAGCAGTGCTGAAAACATAGTTGCTTGTGTTTGATTAAGGTAGAACAGTATATAAACTGGAGGATGGTGAGTTTTCTCTTTCTCTCTTTCTCTCTCTTTCTTTCTCTCGTTCTCTAAATTCAAAGGGGTTTATCGGTATGGGAAACATGTTTACATTGCCAAATCAAGTGAAATGGATAATATAAAATGAAAACATTACACTCACAAAAGTTCCAAAGAAATAGAGACATTCTAAATGTCATATTATGTCTATATACAGTGTTGTAACAATGTGCAAATAGTTAAAGTACAAAAGGGAAAGTAAATATGGGTTGTATTTACAATGGTGTTTGTTTTTCACTGGTTGCCCTTTTCTTGTGACAACAGGTCACAAATCTTGCTGCTGTGATGGCACACTGTGGTATTTCACCCATAGATATGGGAGTTTATCAAAATTGTATTTGTTTTGGAATTTGTGCGTCTGCGTACTCTGAGGGAAAATGTCTCTCTAATATGGTCATACATTTGGCAGGAGGTTAGGAAGTGCAGCTCAGTTTCCACCTCATTTTGTGGGTAGTGTGCACATAGCCTGTCTTCTCTTGAGGGCAAGGTCTGCCTACGGCGGCCTTTCTCAATAGCAAGGATATGCTCACTGAATCTGTACATAGTCAAAGCTTTTCTTAATTTTGTGTCAGTTTGTCACGTTCTGACCTTAGTTCTTTTGTATTTTCTTTGTTTTAGTTTGGTCAGGGCGTGAGTTGGGTGGCTTATCTACGTTTGTTTTTCTATGTTGGGTTTTTCGTTTGGCCTGATATGGTTCTCAATCAGAGGCAGGTGTTTGTCGTTGTCTCTGATTGGGAACCATATTTAGGGAGCCTGTTTTTCTATTGTGTTTTGTGGGTGGTTGTTTTCCGTGTCAGTGTTTGTCCCACACGGAACTGTTTCGGTTTGTATTTCACGTGGCGTTTATTGTTTTGTTTCTGTGTTCGTTTGTTTCATTAAAATATATTATGGACACATACAACGCTGCGTATTGGTCCTCCTCTCTTTCTCCCAACGAAGACCGTTACACAGTTACAGTGGTCATGTATTCTGCCCAAGTGTACTACCTGATTAGGGCCAAATAGCATTCTAGTTTGCTCAGTTCTTTTGTTAATTCAAATCAAATCACATTTTATTGGTCACATACACATGGTTAGCAGATGTTAGTGTAGTGTAATGCTTGTAAATTCTTTCCAATGGGTCAAGTAATTATCTTTTCATTTACTCATGATTTGGTTGGGTCTAATTGTGTTGTTGTCCTGGGGCTTTCTGAGGTCTGTTTGTGAACAGAGCCCCAGGACCAACTTTCTTAGAGGACTCTTCTCCAGGTTCATCTCTCTGCAGGTGATGGCTTTGTTATGGAAGGTTTGGGAATTGCTTCGTTTTTATTTGGTGTTTTATGTTGGCTCTCTTTTCTCTTTCTCTTCGCCCTCCCTCCTTATCACTGTCTGTCTGTCTGTCTGTCTGTCTGTCTGTCTGTCTGTCTGTCTGTCTCTGTCTCTGTCTCTGTCTCTGTCTCTGTCTCTCTCTCTCTCTCTCTCTCTCTCTCTCTCTCTCTCTCTCTCTCTCTCTCTCTCTCTCTCTCTGTCTGTCTGTCTGTCTGTCTGTCTGTCTGTCTGTCTGTCTCTGTCTCTGTCTCTGTCTCTGTCTCTGTCTCTGTCTCTCTCTCTCTCTCTCTCTCTCTCTCTCTCTCTCTCTCTCTCTCTGTCTGTCTGTCTGTCTGTCTGTCTGTCTGTCTGTCTGTCTGTCTGTCTGTCTGTCTGTCTGTCTCTGTCTGCACTTTGACACAGATATGCCTGAACTCCATTCTCTCTCAGCCAATTCACAAACCGTTTAAGATGAATCTCTGCTAAATATTCCATGTGACTCTATTCAGTCACACACTTTACATTGACACTGCACATCTATCCCCTCATCTCTACTTTTGAGACCCTGCATGGTAAACAATAGCACAGTCAACTCCAAGTAAGTTTCCCTAAGGTTTGCCTGCAGAGAGTAGGAGGAAATATCACAGTTCACAACCGTGGGCCAAGAATCTCCCAGATGTCATAAATCTAAATGTAATCAAGACTATATGTTTATCACAAGCGAGACGTATGACTCTGACATATGACGCCATTGGGCTCATTCATACGCATTGTCTGTGTGTTGACATCAATCATGGGGTTCTGGTGAATTATTGTTCTGTGGCTGTGTTGGATGACAGGATTTTGTGGTTGTTCGGACCTAATCCCCAAACTCATACACTGAGCAACTAAGAGAGAGTTGTGAAATAGTTCCATGTAGGTTGTTTAGATCCTGGGCTGGAATTCAAAATCCAACGGAACTTTGGACTGAGTTGACTGTCCTAACTGGAGACTGGAGGCTAATCATTCTCCTGCTGAGGTAGATTTTTTTAAATTTTTAAATTTAACCTTTATTTAACTAGCAAGTCAGTTAGGAACAAATTCTTATTTTCAATGACGGCCTAGGAACAGTGGGTTAACTGCCTTGTTCAGGGGCAGAACGACAGATATTTACCTTGTCAGCTCGGGGATTAATTTTTGCAACCTTTCGGTTACTATTCCAACGCTCTAACCACTAGGCTACCTGCCTCCCCATTTCTTCCTGTGATGTTTTTTAGTTTATTTCCCCTGTCTCAGCAGCTTCTTTCTCTTTTTCGTTTCTTTCTCTCTCGTTCCTCGTTCATTACTCATTGCATAATAGTTTCGAGAGGGAGAGAGAGAAGCTTCCGATTCAAGTTGTCCCAGCACAACAGGCAAAGCTGGTTGAAATGACGTCATTTCAACCAGTTTACAACCACGTGGTTGTACTGAGGTACAACTCTGTGCATGTCCAAGATCATCCAAATATTTTATAGACGTGTAAACACATCCCTGTGCACCTGGTAACATCATATTCTATCATTACGCTACTTGTAGATGCTATTCCTCAGTGCTGTCGCTAGCAGATAAGTGAAAGTTATGCTACAAACCAAAACAAGACATTCCCCAACCATGCCTGTGGGTGATTCCGATACAGTGCCTTCAGAAAGTGTTCACACCCCTTGACTTTTTCCACATGTTGTTGTTACAAAGTGCGATTAAAATGTATTTAATTATAATTGTTGGTCAACGATCTACACAAAATACTTTAATGTCAAAGTGGTAAATACTCTAATGTCAAAGTGGTAAATAGTGGTCAATGTAAATAGTGGTTAATGTGGTGATTCTGACAATACATATTAGAATCACCTTTGGCAGCGATTACAGCTGTGAGTCTTTCTGGGTAAATTTCCAAGAACTTTGCACACCTGAATTATGCAACATTTGCCCATTATTCTTTTTAACATTCTTCAAGCTCTCTCAAGTTGGTTGTTGATCTTTGCTAGACAGCCATTTCAAGTCTTGCCATAGACTTTCAAGCAGATTTAAGTCTAAACTGAAACTAGGCCACTCAGGAACATTCAGTGTCGTCTTGGTAAGCAACTCCAGTCTAGATTTGGGGGAGGGAATACAGTCAGTCACAAAAGTGAACCAACAACCTAAAACGTGAGAACAGGATCCGTAACGTACCAGACACGGAAGTGAACCGTATAGTTCACCTATGGTGAACGGGCCCGCACTCTGACACCACCACAAACTGAGGTAACAACTGTACCAAACAAACAAACGAACACTCCACACAGGCTCTACCCACGAGAGGTTATGCCCTACTTGTCCAAAATAACCTCCCTGCTACACACTATGCAAACAGTAGCACTGTATCCTTTGCTAGCAGTATCTAAAAATGACCAGATGTTGCTAATCACTGGTCCCAGAGGGCTCTCCCAATTGTGTGGTATTTAAAACTGATTGGTTACTTTTCCCACAAGTACGACACTGCCGATGCCACTTGAGGTTTTAAATGGGTTATTATCGATATTCACAGAGCACTCACATACTCGGAACCCCACCCGGGTTGAACAAGGCACACCCTTCCCAAATTCAGTGTTTTGCAGCACACAAACCACAGATGCAGCTGACTGGAGAAGCGACTTTTACCCACGGACTTTTAACCAAGTCAATTACAACAAAACCAAGATCATTAATTGACAGTACAACGAGGCTCATTCATCAAATTTCAGAAATACCTCTTGGTGAGAGAAGCCAGAAAAGTCTCCACCACAGAGGGGTAAACACAATTGACTCACTTCCAGAGAGCTGATTCTGAAGCTTCGCTAAACGAACATGGCTGAAAACCATAGTGTCTCATCCTCTTCGCAATTTCCAGATGGACTAAAGAAAAGAGAATTGAGAAATAAAAGCTGGTTTATTGCAAGTTGCAACAGGGAGACGCCTCCAGCACAGAAGCAGATATCATTTCTAACTGGCCTCTTGGAGACGGGCCCTTTATATTCTAAGTCAGACAACACCAAATGTTCTGGAAACACCAGACCGAGAGGCTCGCAGTTCAAAACAAAGGCAGCGGCTTTGTCAGCTGCTACAGAATCAGTGTCCACAGAAGGTCGTCAATACAACCGTGAACAGTCAGTGTGTCCTTGTACCTCCAGTCTGGTGTCAATCACTATCAACCGATATGAGCATAATCCATAACATTCAGTATAAAGCCTAGTGACCATCAACGTGCACCTTGAGTGTCATAAATAGAACACTGGAAATGTATTACAGAAAGGGAAAAGATCTAAATATGCTAAATATTGTTTTAATCACTCTAAACGTGATTATGTAACAGCGATAGAACTGTTAGATAGGCTAGCTACAATGGACAACAGCATCACACATTATCTCTACCCCAAAGCCAAAACACCGCTGACATGACATCAGTTTGTTTTCTTTACCATTGAGAAGAAACGGTTGGCAAGATGCTGCTTGATGTACAACCGCAGCAAGAGCTGCAGGCGCTCACAGGCCCCGCTTTAAATGGCAGCTGCCTCTAATGGGACAAGGAGCTTTGGAATGTAGGTGGACCCACTGCCGTGTTCGGTACAGGCTTCTTCCTTCACTGGCAAGTCATGCAATGACTGACTGATTGACGAACTGACTGACTGACAGCTCCTATATTGGATCGCGGTATGTTTGATGTAAATCACTGTTTTGGTTCACCCTGTTCTTCATGATGTGTGGTAAGAGGAGCCTAACCTGAAATGTACAAAGGGTATCAGTTGACAATAATCTTGGAGCATTTTGAGGGGAAGGAAAACACACACGTACACATTTTAAATACTTTATTTGAATCCACAAATGACATTACATTAAGAAGGATAAAAAATATTTTAAAGGTCTTGGATACAAGAGCACTTTAAGGATAGAAAAAGCACCTTCTCCACAAAGCTAGGCTGCCAGTAACAGCTGAACCAGAGCAATACTTTGGCTAGTTGCTTTGCTCTCTGCAATCTGAAGGCCACTCACCATATGCACGTGGCCGAGACTGTCAAATACTACTGTCACCAACTTGCACTTATATCCAAGGCTGTCCAAGCGTGATACGAGGGGCTGGTATTTGAGAAACTTGTCAGCAAAGGCCCGGCTTCATGTATCCATCGAAGGAACAGCCCACTTCAAATCAGCACCTCCCTTTGGGCTCGCCCCGTAGCAGCAGTAACTGGCTGATTCTGCATAAAGGGTAACGCGTAATCATCTATCTCAAACCGGGCTATTCTGACGAGAACGTTTGTATGTGTGCTGTTGGTGAGACCACCTGTCTTACCTCAGTAGCTACCAAGTCGACAAGGCAGACATGTCTAGCAATGTACAAGTATTTTTATGAACGGCAACCATTAACAACATGTGCACACCAGAATTCTGTATTTTAACTCGGGGTGTAAAATACAGAAGGGATCATGGTTTGCAGGATACCAGAGTGCTAGGTTGTATTTTGTGGGTAGAATAGAACAGGTGTTGACCTTACCGTGAAAGGCTTTCTTACAACCCCTTCACCAACAATGCAGTTTTTAGAAAATTAAGAGTTAAGAAAATATTAACTAAATAAACAAAAGTTTTAAAAAGTTATACAATAAAATAACTAATGAGGCTATATACTGGGGGTTCCGGTACTGATTCATGTGTGGGGGTACAGGTTAGTCGTGGTAATTAAGGTAATATGTACATGTAGATAGTGACTATGCATAGATAATAAACAGCTAGTAGCAGCAGTGTAAAAAAAGGGGGGTTCAATGCAAATAGTCCAGATAGCCATTTGATATTAGCTGTTCAGCAGCCTTATGGCTTGGAGGTAGAAGCTGTTAAGGAGCCTTTTGGACCTAGACTTTTTGCGCCGGTACCGCTTGCCGTGTGGTAGCAGAGAGAAAAGTCTATGACTAGGGTGGCTGGAGCCTTTGGCAATTTTTAGGGCCTTCCTCTGACACCGCCTGGTATAGAGGTCCTGGATGGCAGGAAGCTTGGCCCCAGTGATGTACTGGGCCACACGCACCACCCTCTGTAGCGCCTTGTGGTCGGATGCCGAGCAGTTTCCATACCAGGCGGCAATGCAACCAGTCAGGATGCTCTCGATGGTGCAGCTGTAGAACCCCTTGAGGATCTGAGGAGCCATGCCAAATCCCCTGAGTCTCCTGAGGGAGAATAGGCGTTGCCGTGCCCCCCTCATGACTGTCCCGGTCTGTCTGGACCATGACAGTTTGGTGATGTGGACACCAAGGAACTTGAAGCTCTCGACCTGCTCCACTACAGCCCTGTCAATGATAATGGGGGCGTGCTCGGCCCTCCTCTTCCTGCAGTCCACAATTATCTCCCCTGTCTTGATAACGTTGAGAGAGAGGTTGTTGTCCTGGCACCACACCGCCATGTCTCTGACCTCCTCCCTATAGGTTGTCCCATCATCGTCGGTGATCAGGCCCACCACCATTGTGTCACCGGTAAATATATATATATTTTTTTAAATGTTACCTTTATTTAACTAGGCAAGTCAGTTAAGAACAAATTCTTATTTTCAATGACGGCCTAGGAACAGTGGGTTAACTGCCCTGTTCAGGGGCAGAACGACAGATTTTTACCTTGTAAGCTCGGGGATTCGATCTTGCAACCTTTCGGTTACAAATCCAACGCTCTAACCACTAGGCTACCTGCCGCCCCAATTTAATGATGGTATTGGAGTCGTGCTTGACCATCCAGTCGTGGGTGAACAGGGAGTACAGGAGGGGACCGAGCAGGCACCCCCTGAGGGGCCCCCTTATTGAGGATCAGAGTGCAGACCCGCTGCCGCCCACCCATACCACCTGGGGGCGGCCCGTCAGGAAGTCCAGGACCCATCCGCAGAGGGAGGTGTTTAGTATGTGGTGTGGGATTTTTCATCATGTGTTCTTGGTGACTCTATAACTCCCAAGAAACCGTATAGTGTTATTATAGACTGTCATTAATCATACTAGATGTGTTTTGTTATGCATCATTCAAGACTCTGGAGGTGAACATACCCAACAATATATATGACGTCATTGCTGAGAATAAAACGCCCCAGGCGAGAAGATTTATACATTTAAAAAGGACAACAACAGCAACACAGTACCAAGTCAAAGATACAATAGACAGAACTGCAGATTATACAGCAAGCAGAGTTAGTTGGGAAAGTCAGGAAAAGTATGTTACGTTTGTAAAATATATTTTAAATCATGCAGCCCTTTACTCTCATAACTGTATACGAGTTGAAAATGGCAGATTTGGGCAATATTAAGCGCCTAAATTGGAATGTAGTGGCTGTTTCAGTAAGGGTTCTGGCTCTGCGCTTCACAGCGCTGTATGGGTTTTTAATGACAGGCATTCTGAACTTGAGCACCGCTCGCAACAAAAAGTTGCCGCCATCCCTTCCAGTAATTCTGCAACTTTTACACATGTTTTGTTGTCCATGTGAGGGGAACTGCTGTAAATTAAGAGTACTGGATGTATTTTGAAAGATGAGATGTTGAGGATTATAAGAAATATCGCTTTGATGTCATACAAGCAAGCCAAACACCTGTGAGTCCAAATGTGCAATTCACATTTCCAAATCAACGTTTATGATCACTATGTTTGATGTACAGTTGCAACATGACATGTCATCATATCCTGGGGTCTTCTGAACAGAATGAGCCTATGTTTGTTTATTGTGGAAACAAATTGCGGCATCACACGCACCTGAATGCACCTAAATTACGATCGTTTTTTCTGAATTTCCTTGTGAAAGCCTAACATTGTAAGATCGTATTTTATAACAGCTAGTTATGTTGGCAATGGAACAAGCTTTCAGATCATGCCCACCTGAACCTGATTGCGATTTATAATGGACCGTTTTTGGATTGCGTAAACAACAACAGTACTTGGGTGATTCTGCAACTACAGGAACTTCTATGTCCTCAGGGTCAATTTATGTGATTTTATTTTTTTTAAATATGTTTTTTTCTTTATATGTTAAGTTCACACTACCATCACCCCCAATTTTTTTTTTACACCTCTCTATCTAGTACTTTAGCTACTTTTCAGATGCATTTTATACCTCAATTTCACTGTTTTGTCCTTGACCCAGACTTTTGAGCTTCCACTATGTTTTTCTATGAGAAAACATTCATAATTACACATTATGTCATGTTATCTTCTATAGAAAAAGTCAATTAAATCTACATCAATATGTGTTGTGAGTATGCCCTTTATATTGTTATTTACACAAAATATACCTGTCCTTTGGTAGTGGTGTCATTTCCACCATTGAGGGCAAATTCCTCATTAATAAAGTTTTGTCACGAGAATTGTAACGATCGTCGTCATATTCCTCCTCCTCGGATGAGGAGGAGCATGGATCAGACCAACACGCAGCGAGGTATGTGGACATAATGATTTATTAGACAAAACGACGAAACACGAAATAACACTTTAGAAATACAAAATAACAAAACGAACTAAACAGACCTAAACTTACGAACTTACATGAAACGAAGAACACACGAACAGGAACAGACAAACCGAAACAGTCCCGTGTGGTAACATGTACTGACACGGAAGACAACCACCCACAACAAACAATGTGAAACAACCTACCTTAATATGACTCTCAATCAGAGGAAACGCCAAACACCTGCCTCTAATTGAGAGCCATACCAGGCAACCCATTAACCCAACATAGAAAACACATAACATAGACTACCCACCCAAAACTCACGCCCTGACCAATTAAACACATACCAAACAACAGAAAACAGGTCAGGAACGTGACAAAAATGTTAACTTGGTTACCATGGAAACGTATTGTGACACTGAAGCACATGGCTGCAGCAGACAGTTGTTCCAGAAGTTGAAGAAAAATCTAGGTAAGCATTACTTGTGTAGAGAATATTTTTATTGTCAGTCATTTCCAAACAGGCTATAAATATGTATTTAGTGAAAACTATATGCTATCTGTAATACTAGCCAAAGCATGCTAAGAAGTCTGGGCAGGTAAGTTAGGGGCAGGTTTGATGGCCTCGTGTTCTGGCTGCAAGTCATCTGGTGACTAAGGTGTTGTATTGCCTGATAGGTAGGTCACAATTGCAACTATTCTCTTTAAAGTCTGTCTTCTATTCTGTTGGTTGCATTTCCATTGCCATCTCTTGCTCCTGAGCTTTGTGAGCTCAGAGATAGATTTCACTTCTCTCTTCTCTTTTTTCTTCCAGTATCTCTCCTTGTCTTTTTTGCAGATGTTCCTGGTATCGTATAGGATAATTTTTTATTTTGTTTCTATGTCTGTGACCTCTGGAATCTTACTTTGTCTTAAATTAATTAAATGTTTAACAATGGTTGTTGTTCAAAATGGTTGCAATAAAATATTGTTTTCCTTCCTTTCCTTTAGGTAAATTAGTATATTATGTGTAATTTATATTGATCGATTTGTTTTAGATATGGAAATCATGTGGTTGTTATCATAATCTCACAAAAAGGTTGGGTGGAAATATCTTATTTTTTAATGATAAATAAATATTTTCAGTTGTCACAAAGGCAAAGTTCACACATTCAGGCGTTGTGTTGAATTATTCATTTTAGGAAAACCTTAAAAAGCACCTAAAATAATGTTCAATGCAAGACAAATGTATAAGAAATGTGTTATAAATTAATTGTATAATATTTCATTTTCAACTAAAATTGATGTTTAATGGCTGTCTGAGAAAAATGACAAAAATATATAGATTCCTCAATAGTACGATCACAGCGATTATCAGATATTATTTCTAGACAAATCAAAGACAATTATAATACTGGTAAAATGGTTTTTCAATCCATTTTAATTTCCGAAATCTTGCATGTCCAAAGTGCCCGAAATTGCAGAATCACCCAATTGTGTTATGGTGGGGATGCAGGGCTGTGTTCCAAACTAAACAACTACAAGTGAGCTTGTTCCTCAACGGCACAGCTAGGAGAGCTCACAAAAGTACCTTTATAGTTGAAGACTTTTCTTTTGAGTCATAAAAGTGCATTGAAATTGCTTAGGAACTGTGCACACTTTGGAGAGGTGTGTGGCCACTTGGAGAGACCAGTTAATCTCCTCACTCAAACCTTTGTAATGTTTGTCTTATGTTGCAACAACCCCACATTTTCCAGGAATAGTCTTATCATGCTAATGAATGTATCCAGAGTATTTTCAGATTTCGTTTTCAACAAAAGTGGCAAAGTACACTAAATGTAAAATACACATAAAATCAACAGTGTAAAATTTGGATTCAGTCTTGTGTCAAGTGAGCTGTTGTGTACTCACATTTGGTCTAATCATTTTCCGATTACCTCCAAACTGTTCCCTATCCATTTCTAAAATGGTTATGCATTTTCATATTTCTTCTGTAAGAAACATTTCAATTTAGCCCTATCCATATAGGCCAATTCCCACAAGGGTAAAGGGTGAAAGCATTTGGTTCAGTATTATACTGTAGTAACCAATTAAGACAGTCAGTATATCATTCACTGTAGTTCAAAATAAGGGAAGAGCAGTCTGACATTTTATGTTATCAGCACTCCGTTCGAGCTGCTTAGGCATAAGGGGAAGTACAAGTATGCCTGAAACTGCAAGATAATGGTTGGTTGTGTTTTATGATAAATTAACCCATATTGTCATGTTATTGCACATACTTTGCTTCCTGTGTGTCCCAGCAGCAAACCTGTGGCTCCTATAGATCCCTTTCCTCCTTGTCACTTGTGTGACTGTTTTTAGCTGAAGTGGCAATAAGATTTGAGGTCAAGACTTTATACAATGTTTCCTATACAATTCCAGCTACCATATTTATGCCCTCTCCTACAAGACTGAAATTCAGCGGGAACACATGGGTGGTTTGGGAGTTCTCATAGTTAAACTCATTTTAACAGAAGGGTTCTATGTACAACCATATATCATATTTCCCAGCATGCTCTAATGCAGGGTGATTTTCAGAATTGTTTGTTTTAATGTGTTTTTGCATATACAGTAGAGGTCCGAAGTTTACATACACCTTAGCCAAATACATTTAAACTCAGTTTTTCACAATTCCTGACATTTAATCCTAGTAAAAAATCACTGTTTTAGGTCAGTTAGGATCCCCACTTTATTTTAAGAATGTGAAATTTCAGAACAATAGTAGAGAGAATGATTCATTTCAGCTTTTATTTATTTCATCACATTCCCAGTGGGTCAGAAGTTTACATACACTCATTTAGTATTTGGTAGCATTGCCTTCAAATTGTTTAACTTAGGTCAAACGTTTCTGGTAGCCTTCCACAAGCTTCCCACAATAAGTTGGGTGAATTTTGGCCCATTCCTCCTGATAGAGCTGGTGTAACTGAGTCAGGTTTGTAGGCGTCCTTGCTCGCACACGCTTTTTCAGTTCTGCCCACACATTTTCTATGGGATTGGGGTCAGGGCTTTGTGATGTCCACTCCAATTCCTTGACTTTGTTGTCCTTAAGCCATTTTGCCACAACTTTGAGAGTTTGCGACCAAGCTTTAACTTCCTGACTGATGTCTTGAGATGTTGCTTCAATATATCCACATTATTTTCCTCCCTCATGATGCCATCTATTTTGTGAAGTGCACCAGTCCCTCCTGCAGCAAAGCACCCCCCACAACATGATGCTGCCATCCCCGTGCTTCACGGCTTGCAAGCCTCCCCATTTTTCCTCCAAACATAACGATGGTCATTATGGCCAAACAGTTATATTTTTGTTTCATCAGACTAGAGGACATTTCTACAAAAAGTACAATTTTTGTCCCCATGTGCAGTTGCAAACCGTAGTCTGGCTTTTTTTATGGCAGTTTTGGAGCAGTGGCTTCTTCCTTGCTGAGCGGCCTTTCATGTTATGTCGATATAGGACTCGTTTTACTGTGAGTATAGATACTTTTGTACCTGTTTCCTCCAGCATCTTCACAAGGTCCTTTGCTGTTGTTCTGGGATTGATTTGCACTTTTCGCACCAAAGTACATTCATCTCTAGGAGACAGAACGCGTCTCCTTCCTGAGCAGAATGACGGCTGCGTGGTCCCATGGTGTTTATACTTGCGTACTATTGTTTGTACAGATGAACGTGGTACCTTCAGGCGTTTGGAAATTGCTCCCAAGGATGAACCAGACTTGTGGAGGTCTACAATTTTTTTCCTGAGGTCTTGGCTGATTTCTTTTGATTTTCCCATGATGTCAAGCAAAGGGGCAATGCATTTCAAGGTAGGCCTTGAAATACATCCACAGGTACACCTCCAATTGACTCAAATTATGTCAATTAGCCTATCAGAAGCTTCTAAAGCATGACCTAATTTTCCAAGCTGTTTAAAGGCACAGTCAACTTAGTGTATGTAAACTTCTGACCCACTGGAATTGTGATACAGTGAATGATAAGTGAAATAATCTGTCTGTAAACAATTGTTGGAAAAATTACTTGTGTCATGCACAAAGTAGATGTCCTAACCGACTTGCCAAAACTAAGACATTTGTGGGGTGGTTGAAAAATTAGTTTTAATGACTCCAACCTAAGTGTATGTAAACTTCTGACTTCAACTGTACAGTACATTGATTGGGTGATACATTTTATGCTACACAAAGATAAATAACATTTATTTTTTTAACTAAACCAATCTGTTAGTAGGTGGACTTATTGCACGCGTTACTGAGATGGTTGCTCCAGTTTGAATACTGAGACTACATCAAGGACCTGATCTTCCCTGGCAATTTTTTTGAATGCAGGTTGCGGTTGATTTAAACAATTCCACTTGTTGGATATCGTAACTCTGGCTAGATTCCAATAGCAATTACACATCACTTTGTGAGCCAGAATAATGTGACTTGCAGGCCTGACGTGGCCTGTAAACCAAGGGTTTCCTAACACCACTGTGATAGGGTTTAACTAAGCCCGTCAACAAGTGGCCTTACGATAGACAGATCTCTTCATAAATAATTTGATTTTAAAGGCTGGTGGAACCATTCATGGAGGGTTCTAAGAATAACCTTTATATAATAAAATGGTTCTTAGTAGAACCATATTCAAGGTGTTCTATGAAGATATCTACATGGTAGACCCTCTGCACCAAAAAGGGTTCAGAAAAACTGAAGAACACTATATGGTTCTACTAAGCACACATTTTTTTTTAAATGCATGTAAACATTCTCTTTGAGCTCAATTCCCTTTGATTTGACTATGTTCCCAGAGGGGTTTTTCCTTCTAATTTCACCTCTGTTCTCTTATACAAATGTGTTGAGAGGTTTCAGAAACAAAGTGCCTTGCTGTACTCCATACAACAGGTTTCTCTTAAGGTTTGCCCTGGCTCTATCCTTTTTAAAAGGGAAAACTAATGATTGATCTTCACAAGGTGAAGGTTTTATGTGTCCATAAAAGGAAGTTGAGCCCATTATTTGGAGGGGGAAGCGAGTTCTCCTGAAATGTAATGTTCTGGAGATTGTTCTGGCTTAAACAGAACTTGGCGGCCGGCCCAACACACACAAACACACAGCTTTTTCATGTTTGAATTAAGTCGAAATAGGGAGAAATATTTTGCCTTGGAGGATCCTGTTTTTCCATGACGGGAAAGGCATAGAGAATAAGTTACAGTACTCATTCATTTCTAGCGAGCGATATGAGATCTCAGTAAAAACCTCAGATTCCACTTTAGCGCGCTTACACAAACACACACACACAGACACACACACACACACACAAACACACACATACACAGAGGACAAGTAACCTCTGTAACAATGACTTTAGAGTGATTGCATTGTTGATAAGCGCCGTCAATGAAAAACGCCTGAGATTTAAATGGGTACCATGTGGAGTATGTTGGTGAGTTACCATGACTGTAAACTTTGTTTTTTCTTCTTTCTTTCTGTCTTTTTCAGCTTTCCTTCATTCCCCCTACCAGCCAGTGTACACGGCCACAAAGCACGGGGTGATAGGCTTCTCCAGAGCCATAGCGGTGAGTTCTAACACACCCCCAAACCTCTCCTCGAGTACACCTAGCCGTTCCACATACAGTGCCCTCCGTAATTATTGGGACAGTGAAACACTTTATTCTTCTTTTGGCTCTGCACTCCAAAAGTGTGGATTTTAAATCAATGACTATGAGGTTAAAGTGCAGGTTAAAGTAGTAAAAAGTATAGCCTACCAATTGGCTTGTCGCAGTGCTTGAGGCGTCACTACAGACCTGGGTTTGATCCCAGGCTGTGTCACAGCCGGCCGTGACCGGGATACCAATGAGGCGGTGCACAATTGGCCCAGCGTCGTCCGGGTTAGGGGAGGGTTTGGCCGGCCAGGAATGTCCTTGTCTCATCGCGCTCTAGCGACTCCGGGTCGGGTGCATGCACTGTCACCATTTGTACGGTGTTTCCTCTGACATATTGGTGCGGCTGGCTTCCGGGTTAAGCGAGCTGTGTGTCAAGAAGCAGTGCGGCTTGGCAGGGTCATGTTTTGGAGGAGGCATGGCTCTCGACATTCGCCTCTCCCGAGTCCATACGGGAGTTGTAGCGATGGGACAAGACTGTAACTACCAATTAGATATCATGAAATTGGGTAGAAAAAGGGGTGAAAGTACAAAAAATACATAAGTTTAGTATTTGGTCCCATACTCCTAGCACGCAATGACTACATCAAGCTTGTGACTCAAAGAATTTGCTGGATGCATTTGCTGTTTTGGGTTGTGTTTCAGATTATTTTGTGCCCAATAATTTTGGAGTCCCTTTTATTGTAAATAAGAATAGAATATGTTTCTAAACACTTCTACAATAACGTGGCTGCTACCATGATTACCATGATTACGGATAATCGTTGATGTAGTCATTGTGAGCAATTAATATGGGAACAAATAGTAAACTTTGGACTACCTTAATAGACATACTGTATGTCATCCAAAACCAGTACAGCTGATTTAAGTAATGAAGGGCTTGATGATTAGTTGACCAGTTGAATCAGATGTTGTAATAGAATACGTGATATGTAGAATGGCTGGGGGTACTCCAGGAAAGGCATGGAAAACACTGGCCTAGACACATTCCTTTGCCCTGGGTGATTACGCTTGACCGTGTTCGGACATGTTTGTGCTCCTCTATCTCACACACACAGACACACACACACACACACACATACCACACACACACACACACACACACACACCCTGACACGTCTGTGTTCCTTTCCTCTCCCCACGCAGGATGCAGCCGAGGTGGAGAACTATGGTGTGAGGATCAACACGCTGTGCCCTGCCTTCGTGGACACCCCTCTCCTGCGCTCCGTGGAACACGAGGACAACATGGGCAAGTTTGACAAGTTCAAGGACGACTTAAAGAGGAGCGTGCACAAGTTCGGGGTGCTTCAGTGAGTTCCTATACATGTTGTGTAGAAGTTGCCTCGTTTCCCTCCTTTTTCACTCATTACCTATTAAGTTCGTTATAACTCAGATTTACAGTAAACCTATGTGGTGTATATAGGATACTGCTTCAGATTAATGTATACAAGTGTTGTTTATACCTAAACAAGTCAGCACAGACCTAGAATCAGCTTACTCTCCCCACATGGCGAAACCACCCAAATAGTAACTCCATTCTACGACATCAAGTAATACAGTATCTAGAGTAGCAAAGCCTCCCTAATCAGTGTCCATTTCCTCCTTAAATCCTGCCTTCACATAGTATGTGTGGGAGGCCATGGAGGTTGTTATCCCTCCTCAGTTTCCCTGTCTTATCTGGAGAGAGGAGCGAGGGGGCCTTGGAAGCTTCCTGGTGTGTTTGTGTCTTGTCCCCTCTCTATGTCACTGTGTTTTGAGTGCTTTGGACGACATCAGATAAGGTTTTCTACTTCAGAAGCAAACGGCGGTAGAGATATACAGATACAAACGTTGAGGGGTATTCTGAGGAAAGACTTAACTAACTTTGTCAACATTATTTGAAATGATTAACTTTGCTACAATATGCATCCGAAACATGCAAAGACAAATATTGAGAAATACAGTGTGTTTGAGATAAGATGCACTTAAATATCATATGCAGGCCAAGTTTTGTTATTTATATCAGAATGCACTTCAGTCTTGAATGCTTACATTTACCAGCTCAGCTGCTTTAAAGTACAGTGTTTCGCAATACCTTGTCCAAGCTGTTTGGCCTGGGGTAAGGTGATTTGATAAATCTGTTGGCTACAGTGTCAAAAAGAGGCCTTTTGAATGTTGATCTTGCATCTCTTTCAGCCAGGAAATTGTTGAATTAAGTTACATCATGTTTCAGGAATTCTCTGATATAATCATGAGGGCATTTTGCAACCTAAATTGTTAGCTAGTCCAATTCAATCCAAAAAAAGAGAATGCATGATCATGGCCTCTCTCTTTCCTGGGTCGTGTTCATTAGCCACCAGGCGGAAGACAACCCGAATAAACCAGGGAGGAACTATCTAACACGACCCTGTTATCTCTATCTCTCGATCTCTATCCCCAGACCGTCGCTGATCGCAGAGGGAGTGTTGCGCCTGATAACTGATACCGGTCTAAACGGCGCCGTGATGAAGATCACCTGCTCTAAAGGGATCCACTTCCACACCTACGAGCCCCTGTCCGCTTGAGAGGAACAACACGGGATACCGTCGGACTTCTGTCACCCACCCAGACAAAGGAACTTAAAGTAGTCGGAGTATGGAGTCATTCAGAAAGTAGACCCATGTGTCTATTGAATTGGTAGAAATGTAGGCCCATTGAATTAGGAATTAGAATAGTCATTTAATGGGACCTCTATTTGTATGCCTACGTTGGATGTAACCAAGATTCCAGTAGTCTTACTTAATAGGTGTGAACAAAGGTAGACAAAGAGGGTTTAGTTTTCGGGTTTCCCTCATCATAAAATCCTCCAGTTGATTTGACTAGTATGAGAGACTTGGTACACATTGACTGCTGTATTTATTTTATTTTATTTATTTAACTAGGCAAGTCAGTTAAGAAAAAATTGTTATTACCCAATTATGAAATGGACATTTTATCACAAAGCACAATATGTGTTTACAATTCTACCAAATAACTGTAGTTTATTTATGATACAATAGCATACTTTATTATCATAGAATATGTGAAAATTGTGTTTTTGTTGTCTGTCAGACAATAAACTTTGACTCCTTTCCTCTTCTCATTCCCTTGTTACATGACTATGTACGTAACGCAGTATCTGTAACACAGTAATGCAGGTTTAGCTGGCAGAAAGAGGACTCCTGCGGGCTGGGGAGTTGTCAGCACGCTACCTAGCTGAGCATGTTGCCGTTGGGCTAAGTATGTTGCCGTTGGGAGTGTCCACCTCAGCTCCACTACCATGCAGTAAAACAGGCTTTGACGAGAGGAGAAACTGTGACAAAGACCTATGTAAATCATGCATGTAGACAGACAGATTTTTTTTTTGTATTTTTCAATCCTTTGCTGCTTTTAGTTAATTCCAGGATGTATGCGTGACAGGAATTAACATTTGGATATTCCCCCCTCCTCCCGCCATCCCTCTCCCCCCCGCCCGCCCTCCCGCTATCAGCTGCAGTCTGTGTTAACTTGTTTACCAAACAGGCTTTCCGAGAGATTCTACGACCAGGAAAAGAGAGGGGTGGAGAGAGCGAGCGTCACACATTTGATAGGGGTCACAGGAGGTGAAGGATGATGCCTGATACAAACCTCCTCAAAGGAGGAGCGTTAGAGAAAATAAGAATTGCTCAGAACAGGTTACCTCATTCAAACTGAGACATTGATTGTGCATGTGTGCCATTCAGCGGGTGAATGGGCATGACTAAAGATTCAAGTGCCTTTGAACAGGGTATGGTAGTAGGTGCCAGGCGCACCGGTTTGAGTTTGTCGAGAAATGCAACGCTGCTGGGTTTTTCACGCTCAACAGTTTCCCATGTGTATCAAGAATGGGCCACCACCCAAAGGACATCCAGCCAACTTGACACAACTGTGGGAAGCATTGGAGTCAACATGGGCCAGCATCCCTGTGGAATACTTTCGACACCTTGTAGAGTCCATAACCCGATGAATTGATGCTGTTCTGAGGGCAACTCAATATTAGGAAGGTGTTCTTAATGTTTTGTCCAAAACTATGAAGTAACATATGGAATCATGTAGTAACCAAAATATTCTAGATTCTTCAATGGTATCAAACACATCTAACACGTGGTTTCCATGTGATTGATACCATTCCATTGTCTCCATTCCAGCCATTATTATAAGCCGTCCTCCCCTCAGCAGCCTCCACTGGCATACATGGATTATATATATTGTATCTTCAAGACGTGAATCTCAGACCTGACATGTCAAACCCGGGTATGTGAAATGCTCCTTCGTCCTGCTGAATTGTGTTTCAACCGTGTTCAACAATGTCCCTTCATATAACCACCTCCCCCCCAACCCCCCCCCCCCCCCCCCCCCCACAGATTTTTCTGGCTACATCATGGTTCTGAAACATAACTCCCAAAAGCAAATTTAGCTGATCATGCAAATTCCGACATGCATTATAAGGTTGAGTCCCAAATGGCACCCTATTCCCTATATAGTGCATTAACCTATGGGCCTTGGTCAAAAGTACTGCACTATATAGGGAATAGGGTGTGCCATTTTGGGATAGAGCCCACGTATGACCAAGGAAGGAACGTCGACCGCTAACTTTACCTACTAATATGCATAATTCAGACAGACTTTACCTACTGTATTTATGCAAAATTCAGACACTCTCCACTGCCATTACAACCTTACCAGATGGAAGACCTCTCCAACTACACAGGTTAGAAGTTTAAATTAAGCTGGACATTTTCTAATATCACTGAGTGGTCTGTAATTGTGTTGTGTGGTATGTCATTGTGTTGCATACGGTATAGTTGACTGTTCTTTATTGTAGTCTGCTATTAACATAGACTTTACATATTTCAGCATATACTCTTCTATTTCTTTAGGATTCAAGTTGCCGTATAATAACCTGTTGATGTTTATAATTGTTACAATATCACTCTGAGGCCATTTTTGTCCCGTATATTCACAGACCCCAACAACTGTGAAAAGATGAACAATTCCGTAGACGGCAATTCTACTCTCCTCTCCACCAAACCCCTACTTTATGTCCAGTATCTACTATACACTGCTGGCGACTCAATAAACCTCATCCTGAGTCTTCCCACCAATGCCTACGTCCTGTGGCTGATAGTGAGCGGAGCGGGGGGGATGATGGCCTCAGACGTTTTCTCTCTCAACCTGGCCGTGTCTGATATACTCACCTGCTTGTCCAGTCTGATGTTTATACTCCATAATCACATCCTGAATTACTTCCAAGAGGATGGTATTTTATGGAGCGTTGCGATTTTCTTTAAGGGTTTCATCCTTACTGGTCGTCCTCTGTTCCAGTGTTGTATCTGTGTGGAGCGCTACCTGGCGGTGGTCTACCCAGTAACCTTCCTGATGTACAAACCCCTTAGGTACAGGGTGGGGTGTTGTGCTGTCATCTGGCTGATGGTGCTTGGGTCCTGCTTTGCTTATATGCTTGGTGAATCAAAATGTATAATGAATGACTTTACTTTGGGTTTCACCCTGGTTATGTGTTCTGTGATGTTGTTCTGCTGCCTGGCTGTTCTCAGGGCCCTGAAATGTCCTGGGCCGGGGGAAGAGGAAGGGATGAACAACGTGAAACTGAGGGCCTTCAGAATCATTTCAATGATCATGGTGTCTATGGTTGTCACGTACCTCCCACTGGTTCTTCAGTTGATCATTTATCGTTTTATAAAACAAGTGGAGTATACATTTGGTATGTCCATTTGTTTCTCTATCATAGTGGTCTTTGGGTTTGTGCAGCCCCTTCTCTACATCCACAGAGCTGAGAAACTGCCCTGTACCAGGAGTCCCTGAGGAGATCGTCCTTAGAGAAGCTACATGTAGCATTTCAACCTATTAGCTCCGAATGGCAATGATATATCACTAGCAGTAATGGAATGAAATGATATAATTATTTAAACATTGTCCCTGACACCAGGGTTGCCACATTTTTGAACTTTTCCAAAATTCCCAGGTTTTACAGAAATCAGAAGGAAATGGGCCAGAAATCTGGAATCCTCCAACCAAGATTTCTGGAAAACCTGGTCATTTTTGGAAAGTAACCAGAATATTGCAACCCTACATGTGATAGAGACCAACTCAGGGGCCTTGTGGGAGATTGATCCCTGGCCGAGTCATACCAAAGAATGTATGGGTCCAGATGTTTCTCTGCTCGCTCCACCATTTCCTGGCTGCTAAATATGTAATAGTTTGCCTAATTTGTACCATCTAAACCACCGTGAAATATCTTTTCAATAACCAAAACTATTGTATTTTCAGCTGTTTTGAAGTAAAAGACGCAAAAACAAAACTTAAGGGAAGCATAGAAATAACACACATAGAACAGATCTAACACTTCTTAGACTTTCTATGTGAATTTGGTCGGGTTCTAAAAAAGTTACATATTGCAGTTTTAAAGGGATAGATTGGTGGTAAGGCCCTGCGATAGACGAGAGTCCTGTCCAGGGAGTGTACTTGTACATCAACCTGCCTCACGGTGCAGCACAGATAGACTCCTGCTCCTATGAGCCGTTTTGGCTTGCACAAGACAAGGCTCGTGCAAGACTACTTATACAATGTGATACAAAACAACACACCCATGCTAAGTACGATAATGTGTCTGCCTAATTATGTCATAGGTCCTTATTAAATGGAGAGATGGGTGGAATGGTATAGTGATGGAATGTGTGTGTGTGAATGTTCTCTCTGCTGTTGTTGGGCTTCTAGGCCATATGTAATGATAGGGTGGCTACATTGACTAGGAGCTGGGTGTGAACTTTATAGTTTAAATCATATAATTAAGTTAACAACACCGGTCATAACCCTATATTTACATCTACCTCCCAACTGCTGTGAATTAGACTGGATGTTCTCTCTCCTGTTCAAAACTCACTTTGTGCTCAAATGACGCACGTAGTTGTTTACTCAGAATGGCATGTACCCATGATGTATTCATCACACTGTTGAGTGCAAATTACACAATGACTAAAGTGCATGTGATAATATGGTATTTCCGTGTATCAGGATGTTGAATTAATTTGTACAAGAAGAAGGTTACATATCCTAATATGGTCCCTGATGTTTCCTTTTGTGATGGGGTGCAATGTCACGCACAGCAACCACGCCTTAAAGGGGCAGTTCAGTAAAAACATATTTTCATGTTTTTGTATGATATGTCCACACTATGAGGTAAAAATAACACAATAACATAATAATGATTACTGCCATTTTTGTGAAGAGCTGTTTGGAAACAATGCCTGGAATTTCAACCTGTTCAGGTGAGATCTAACTTTTGGCCCATATCATGATTATAATAGACTGTTCATCTGGTTAAAGGGGTGGGTTCTAGACCATCCTATCAGCCAATCAGGGCTATGTATGTAAATATATTTGTATTTGTTTACTGATGCCCACACGATCAGACTGAGCATTTCAAGTGTCTCAGGTGATTCAGGGAAATTAAATAGTTATTTTCCCTAAATAAACACACACAGTGATTTATTAGACATACAGTGATGGTTTAAAAACAACATTACAAAGACTGCATGGGGGCTTTAAATACATGTCATTACATGTTGGCTCAGAGTCAAAGGTGTAAAAGCTGAGTTACCCAACCTGCTTTGAGAAATGCGTACACCTCCAGGTGTTTAAAGAATGCTCCTGGTGAAAGAGTTTGTTCAAATACCATTGCCTCGCTCTGTCCCAGGTACAAACATGCGTCCTTTGTCCTGATCTTATCCACATTGTGATAAAAGACAAATGTATTTTATCCGTCTATTGTGTTCGCATTGTGACAAGATTTCCTGGTCACAATGGGTCAGGGTCCCTGACTACCTCTGGAGGTGGTCGAAAGATCTGATCACAAGCTTTTAATCATCTACAACTGTGGGCACTGTCAGAATGTGGACAGGATCAGAACAAAGGTTAGAAACAGGTATAAACAGGGCTTTTGAGAAGTATGGCTCAATGATTGATTAGATATTTAGAGAGAGGTTTCTTTCCACAGAGCAGCCCTTGAATGCTATTCATTGACTACAGCTCAGCATTCAACACCATAGTATCCACGAAGCTCATCACTAAGCTAAGGAACCTGGGACTAAACACCCCCCTCCGCAACTGGATCCTGTACTTCCCGACGTGCCGTCCCCAGGTGGTAAGGGTAGGCAACAACACGTCTGCCACGCTGATCCTCAACACTGGGGCCCCTCAGGGGTGTGTACTTAGTCCCCTCCTGTACACCCTGTTCACCCACGACTGAGTGGCCAAACACGACTCTAACACCATCATTAAGTTTGCTGACGAAACAACAGTGGTAGGACTGATCACTGACAACGATGAGACAGCCTATAGGGAGGAGGTCTGAGAACTGGCAGTGTGGTACCAGGACAACAACCTCTCCCTCAATGTGAACAAGACAAAGGAGCTGATCGTGGACAACAGGAAAAGGATGGCCGAACAGGCCACCATTAACATCGATGGGGCTGTAATGGAGCGGGTCGAGAGTTTCAACTTCCTTGGTGTCCACATCACCAATGATCTATCATGGTCCAAACACACCAAGACAGTCTTGAAGAGGGCACGACAAAACATTTTTCCCTCTCAGGAGACTGAAAAGATTTGGCATGGGTCCCCAGATCCTCAAAAAGTTATACAGCTGCACCATCGAGAGCATCCTGACCGGTTGCATCACCGCATGGTATGGCACCTGCTCGGCATCTGACCGTAAGGTGCTACAGAGGGTAGTGTGTACGGCCCAGGACATCACTGAGCCCAAGCTTCCTGCCATCCACGACCTATATAATAGGCGGTGTCAGAGGAAAGCCCATAAAACTGTCAGAGACTCCAGTCACCCAAGTCATAGATTGTTTTCTCTGCTACCGTACGGCAAGCAGTACCGGAGCGCCAAGTCTAGGACAAAAAGGCTCCTTAACAGCTTTTACCCCCAACCCATAAGACTGCTAAACAATTCATCAAATGTCCACCGGACTATTTACATTGAACCCCCCTCCATTTGTTTTGTACACTGCTGCTACTTATTTTCTTAACTCTTCTTGAACTGCACTGTTGGTTAAGGGCCTGTAAGTAAGCATTTCACGGTAAGGTCTACACTAGTTGTATTCGGCGCATGTGACGAACAAAGTTTGATTTGATATGATGGGGATATGGCCCTGTCTTCACTATTATTCTACAATGTAGAATAATAAAATTCTACAAAGAAAATAGTAAAAATAAATTACAACCCTTGAATGAGTAGATGTGTCCAAACTTTTGACTGGTACTGTACATTATGGTGGTACCAATCCTTCCACCTTGCTGTGTATATAATTTCACAATGGGTGTGATACAACACACTCATTTCCTGGTTATTCTGTCCTGCTTCCGGGAATCTTCATATCCAGAATTGTTGGCACCTTTGATAAAAATGAGCAAAAAAGACTGTATAAAATAAATAATACAAATACTGAGCTGTATTGTTTGCTCCAAACAAATTGGGAAATTATATTATTTGATACTAATACAATTGCTCAGAGAAAGATATTTTGTTTAACAAGTATTCTTTTAAAAAATAAACCCAAAAATATAGGGGTCAAAATAATTGGCACCCATGTTTTCAGTACCCTCCCCTTGCGAGGATAACAGCAGTGGGTCTTTTTCAAAAAAAATTAATGAGATTGGAGAACACAAAATCTCTTTCTCGAAGCAATTCTATTAGTATCAAATAATATAAGCTCTAGACCTCAGCTGAATCTGATAATGAATGGTGTGGCTGTTCAACAAGTCGAGGAGACTAAATGACTTGGTGTGACATTAGATTATAACCTGTCATGGTCAAAACATATAGATTCAATGGTTGTTAAAATGGGGAGAGGTCTGTCCATAATAAAGAGATGCTCAGATTTTTTGACAACACATTTCAAAAAGCAAGTCCTGCAGGCTCTAGTTTTGTCTGATCTTGATTGGTTATTGTTCAGCCATGTGGTCAAGTGCTGCAAAGAAAGACCTAGTTAAGCTGCAGCTGGCCCAGAACGGAGGTGGCACATTGCTCTTCATTGTAATCAGAGGGCTAATATAAATACTATGCATGACAGTCTCCCTTGGCTAAGAGTTGAGGAGAGACTGACTGCATCACTTCTTTCTATAAGAAACATTTATGTGTTGAAAATTCCAAATTGTTTGCATACTCAACTTACACACAGCACTGACACACACACACTTACATCACCAGACATGCCACCAGGGGTCTTTTCACAATCCCCAGGTGCAGAACAAATTAAAGGAAACATATAGTATTATACACAGCCATGAGTGCATGGAACTCCCTTTCATCTTATATAGCGCAAGTGAACAACACACCTAGTTTTAAAAAACCAAATAAAGCAACACCTCATGGCACAGCCCCTCTCCCCCATGTGACCTACTTTATGTGTGTATGTACTGACATGTACAGTATGTGTAACTGATAAACACACTATATGTTAATGTTTTTAAATGTATGTAAATTGTAAACTCTTTTGTCTGTAATGTCTTTTTCTTTTTATGTCGGACACCAGTAAGACTAGCTGTCGCCATTGTCGTCGACTAATGGGGATCCTAATGAATTAAAATCTGCTTTTATGTTTTCTGTGGCCCTAGGAAGAGTAGCTGCTGCTTTCGACAACAGCTAATGGGGATCCTAATAAAATAACCCAAAATACCAAAGGAGAGGCCTCTCGAGTGGCGCAGCAGTCTTAGGCACTGCATCACAGTGCTTGAGGCATCACTACAGTCCCGGGTTTGATCCCAGACCCATGAGGCGGCGCACAATTGGCCCAGCGTTGTCCAGGTTAGGGGAGAGTTTGGCCAGCCGGGATTTACTTGTCCCATTGTGCTCTAGGGACTCCTTGTGGCGGGCCGGGAGCCTGCAATCTGATTTCTGTCTTCAGTTGGATGGTGTTTCCTCTGACACATTGGTCCGGCTGGCTTCCGGGTTAAGCGAGCAGTGTGTCAAGAAGCAGTGCGGCTTGGCAGGGTCGTGTTTCAGAGGAGGCATGGATCTCAAACTTCGCCTCTCCCGAGTTGCAGCGATGGGACAAGACTGTAACTACCAATTGGGGAGAAAAAATGGGTAAAAGTAAAAAGGGTTGTCCCACCTCCCCATGCTATTTGGTCTCTCTCTCTTGAACCGCTGGTACAAAACATACATCAAAAATTGGCTTCCTCACATATCAAAATCAAACAAACTGAACAAGCAATGTCTCTGTATGCAGATTACATAATGTTCTACGTCGCAAACGCTCAGAAATCCCTCCAGCCAATAATGTCTATTTTCACAGCATTCAGCTCATGGTCTTGGAAGCATCAGGTGGACTTGCAGTTCCAAATCAAACATTTTATTACCGATCATTCCAAATGAATTTCCTGAAGACCTGATTAAACCCAGAGGCTTCTGTTCCTTGCCATGCCATAGAAGAGTCAATCGTTTCACCAATTAGATTACAATATTTAGGCAGAGTTGCAAAGAAAAAACCCTATCTCAGACTGGCCAATAAAAATTAAAGATGGGCAAAAGAACACAGACACTGGACAGAGGAACTCTGCCTAGAAGGCCAGCATCCCGGAGTCGCCTCTTCACTGTTGACGTTGAGACTGGTGTTTTGCGGGTACTATTTAATGAACCTGCCAGTTGAGGACCTGTGAAGCTTCAATTTCTCAAACTAGACACAAACTGATGGACTTGTCCTCTTGCTCAGTTGTGCATCGGGGCCTCCCACTCCTCTTTCTATTCTGGTTAGAGCCAGTTTGCGCTGTTCTGTGAAGGGAGTAGTACACAGCGTTGTACGAGATATTCAGTTTCTTGGCAATTTCTCGCATGGAATAGCCTTAATTTCTCAGAACAAGAATAGACTGACGAGTTTCAGAAGAAAGTTCTTTGTTTTTGGCCATTTTGAGCCTGAATCGAACTCACAAATGCTGATGCTCCAGATACTCAACTAGTCTAAAGAAGGCCAGTTTTATTGCTTCTTTAATCAGAACAACAGTTTTTAGCTGTGCTAAAATATTTGAAAATTGTTTTCTAATGATCAATTAGCCTTTTAAAATGATAAACTTGGATTGGCCAGCACAACGTGCCATTGGAACATAGGAGTGATGGTTGCTGATAATGGGCCTCTGTACTCCTATGTAGATGTTCCATTAAAGAATCTGTCGTTTCCAGCTACAACAGTCATTTACAACATTAACAATGTCTACACTGTATTTCTGATCAATTTGATGTTATTTTAATGGACAAAAAATGTGCTTTTCTTTCAAAAACAAGGGCATTTCTAAGTGACCCCAAGCTTTTGAACGGCAGTGTATACATCAAAGGAGCTTCATGAACATTTCAACCTATTAACTATAAATGGCAATGATATATCTCTAGAAGTAATGGAATAAAATTCCATGAGATAAAAAATATAGAATTACTTCAACGTTGCCCCTGACACCAGGGTTGCAAAAATGCCAAACTATTTCTAAATTCCCAGGTTTTCCATCAATTTCGGGTTGGAAGATAGTAGTAGTAGTAATAGCTCGCCTAATTTCAGTTTATGTGACAAAACAAGCAATAGTGGGGAGAATCATTGTAACATCTAAACCGCTGTAAAATATATTTTCAATAACCCAACATGTGGTATTTTCAGCTGTTTGAAGCTGGTGTACAAAACTGAAAGTAAAAGATGCAAGAACGAAACTTAGGAATGGAAGCATAGAAATAACGCACACAGAACATATCTACCACTTCTTAGACTTCCTTTCAGTGAGAATGACAGATCTATAACTCACATTTCTATGTGAAAGTGTTCAGGTTGCCCAAAAAGTTACATATTGCAGCTTTAAAGAGATAGATTGGTGGTAAGGCCCTGCGATAGACGAGAGTCCTGACCAGGGAGTGTACTTGTACATCAACCTGCCTCAAGGTGCAGAACAGATAGACTCCTGCTCCTATGAGCCATTCTGGCAAGCACAAGACAAGGCTCGTGCAAGACTACTGAAACAATGTGATACAATACAACACACCCATGCTAAGTACGATAATGTGTCTGCCTAATTATGTCATAGGTCCTTATTAAATGGAGAGATGGGTGGAATGGTATAGTGATGGAATGTGTGTGTGTGAATGTTCTCTCTGCTGTTGTTGGGCTTCTAGGCCATATGTAATGATAGGGCGGCTACATTGACTAGGAGCTGGGTGTGAACTTTATAGTTTAAATCATATAATTAAGTTAACAACACCGGTCATAACCCTATATTTACATCTACCTCCCAACTGCTGTGAATTAGACTGGATGTTCTCTCTCCTGTTCAAAACTCACTTTGTGCTGAAATGACGCACGTAGCTGTTCAGCCAGAATGGCATGTACCCATGATGTATTTATCACACTGTTAAATGCAAATTACACAATGACTAAAGTGCATGTGATAATAGGGTATTTCCGTGTATCAGGGTGTTGAAGAATGTTGATGAGAGTAATTTGTACGAGAAGGTTACACATCCTAATATGGTTGCTGAAGTTTCCTTTTGTGATGGTGTGCAATGTCACGCATAGCAACCACGGCTTAAAGGGGTCAGTTCAGTTCAAAACTATTTTTTTAATGATATTTCCACACTATGAGATAAAAATAACACTCTGAAATTGTGAAAATTATGATAATACCGTTTTGTGTAAGACCTGTTTGAAATAAATGCCTGAAATTTCAGCCTGTTAAGGTGGGATGGAACATTTGGCCCACTTCATGATAATAAAAAATCATCTGGTTAAGGGGATGGGTTCTAGATCATCCTGTCAGCCAATCAGGGCTATGTATGTAAATATATTTTTATTTTGCTTCCTAATGCCCACACGATCAGACTGAGCATTTCAAGTGTCAACAGAGGCTCAGGGAAGTAAATTATTCAAAATATATTTTGGAGTTTATGTTCATTAAATAAGCACAGTGATTTAGAAATGTCATTACATGTTGGCTCAAAGTCAAAGGTGTAAAAACTGAATTCCCCAACCTGCTTTGAGAAATGCATACATCTCCAGGTGTTTAAAGAATGCTCCTGGTGAAAGGGTTTGTTCCAATACCATTGCCTCGCTCTGTCCCAGGTACAAACATGCGTCCTTTGTCCTGATCTTATCCACATTCTAATAAAATACTTTTATCCGTCTACTGTGTCCGCATTGTGACCAGATTTCCTGGTCTCTGCCTGTATGCACATTATTTGACAGATATTCTTTCAAAATAATATTGAATTATCTATTTTAACAAACACATTGACGCCATAAGTCAATGGTGCCACCTGTCAATGATTTTAGAGGCCGATATAATGATGATTTCACTGTGCAGATCCGTCTACACTTGTAAGTTATCCAGACACAATGGGTTCCCTTGATGGGAATATGGCCCTTTCAACATGCACCAGTGGGAATTGAACTCACAACGATATTGTTGGTGGTGGTAGCTCCACACTCTTACCCACTGAACCAGACGGGACCTTTTTTAAGGTTGGCAAGACAATTGGACAGACGAAAGCAAAAGCTCCACCTCAGTTTACTCAGATACACTGATTGGAAAAGCCTTGACAGGTGTGAACAAAATGGTGGATGCCCATCGTTAGGCTGGCTTTCACCAGAGGGATATGCTATAAAGCAGCATCAATGAGTTAGCCAGCTAGCTAATTTGCCTAAATCTTCTTTAAAAATATTTTAATTTTAAAATAAAACTTGAAATTGGCATGGTCTAATTGACTCAACAACCAATAACACATATCCAAGTTCAACTTTCTTAAATGAACCAGAAAATAAATAGTTATTTCTGGTTGTTTATCAAGGTTAGCTGGCTAACTCATTGATCCAGCTTTGTAGTGTACACCTCTGGTCGGTTCTTTCAGATCAGTGAAATGAACGAGGAGAGAGGACAGGCCTTTTAGTCCATGCAGAAAGAGCTAAAGCCTCACAGTGATACTGGTCGCGTTCCCCTGCTCAGACGTTGCATGCATCCTCCGATGGCCGAGTGCCATGTAACCAACTGTGCAGTCGGGCACCAGTTTGCTATAACACATGATGTGTTTAGCTGATACATAAAATACCTATCCAGGCGTTGTAAGATCTGGCATGCGTTGACAACGCCTGGGCAGAGGAACGCGCCCATTGTAGGAAGTAGGAGACAGAGCCCTCTAGTGATCTTCACTAGGCTGTACACCTGCACCGGCATGGATCCACAGCGAAGACTCTTCATCACATGAAGAACCAGGCCTCTTTACCTGAGTCAAAGGTGAGTTTTAAGTTCTTGTTTACCCATAGAATCTTTGTTATTCTTACAGTGATTCGTGTTGACTTTGTACACTCTGGAAATGCTTTTATTAGACCTGGTTCATCAACAAATATTGAGCAACAAGATGACTACTGTCTATGAAGAAACACATGGGAAGGGTAAACCCAGAGAGCTAGATGGAGGACTCATCTTTATGTCTGTGCCATTATAGAATCTGTGACAGCATGGACAGTGCCATTGAGGCTACAACCCATAGGAATCGCCACCCAGTTGACTGCTTTGACTACTTAAAATGGCAACAAAAAAAGCATGGTGGAAGCCCCCATGCTAAACTGGCCTTTTGGCATCTAGAGGCCTCTATCATTCTCTATGGGTAAACCCCTTGAGGATCAGACATCTAGTTTCATCTAGGGAATCCTGGTAAAAACCAGTGACACAATGACTGCCATCTTCTAGGGTAACCCCCACAACATGCCAGAGAATACAGTAATCAATACATTTGATAACAGGCAGTAAGAAAGACCAGAAACCTTTCAACCACCCTTCATAAATTTAGTCATAGTGTTTCTTTCAATATTGTGTCACGCAACACAATGTCCGCATAAACAAAATGCATAATGTTTATGTCAACTTTAGCATTATGTTAGTCTTGTGTAAGCACTATGATGATTACTTTGCAGTATTGTCACTGGCAGTTCAACACGTGATTTATTAAAACAGTTTGTCTGCACATTATTTTGAGGTTTCCCTCCGTCATTTGGTGATATGATCTTTTAGTGGCTGGGCTTTGTAATGCAGTGTGTGTGTGGTGTGTGTGCATGCCTTTGTTGTATGACTGTGAAATAGGTGCATCAGCTTGACCTTGTGTGAAGTACTGTGACTAGCCTTAATATGTGGTGCAGTGGAAAGAGGAGACCGATGGGTAGAACACAGCAGGAAAATGTGGTAGTGTAAAGTACTGAAGTAAAAATACTTTAAAGTACTACTTAAGTCGTTTTGGGGGTCTGTATTTTACTTTTAATATTTTTGACAACTTTTACATTTACTTCAGTACATTCCTCAAGAAGAAAATTTACTTTTTACTCCATTCATTTTCCCTGAAACTCAAAAGTACTTGTTACATTTTGAATGCTTAGCATGACAGGAAATTTGTCCAATTCACGCATTTATCAAGAGAACATCCCTGGTCATCCCTACTGCCTCTGATCTGGCGAAGTCACTAAACACACATGCTTCGTTTGTAAATGATGTCTGGGTGTTGGAGTGCGCCCCTGGCTAAAATGGTGCCGTCTGGTTTGCTTAATACAAGAAATGTGGAATAATTTATATGTTTATTTTTGTACTTAAGTATGAGAAATTACATTTACGTTTTATGCTTAAGTATATTTAAAATCAAATATTTTTAGACTTTTACTCAAGTAGGATTTTACTGGGTGACACTTTTACTTGAGTAATTTTCTATGAAGGTACATTTACTTTCATTCAAGTATGAAAATCGGGTATTTTTTCCACCACTAAGGAAAAGTGGTATCCCACTGGGCACAGATGTCAATTCAACGTCTATTCACGTTGGTTCAACGTAATTTAATTGAAATGACGTGAAAACAACGTTGGTTCAACCAGTGTGTGCCCAGTTGGATCCCGCTCTTCTGGACACATAGAACTAGCACACAACAACATGGGGACTTTCTCTCCTGTAAGGTTCTCGTGAACTCCTGTGACTCATTGCTTATGTTGTCTGAGGAGAAAATGTCACAGTAGAAATGACTTATGGTTGAGTCACCGCTGCCAAAATTGATTTCCCTATTCTATTTTTGACTATGATGATTCTCTTCATTTCAACCAACTACTGTTACTGTTAGGTCAAAGCAGCATGTTCTGGCAGCATGTGTTCAAAAATAAAAAGTGATTTACACATAAGTTATCGATATCAGCAGGACTACACCAAACTCATGAAGCAAACTGTTGCCTTGTGCTGTGTAAGATAGGCTGCTAATTGGTGGTGGAGGGATGGTGCCAGTGTGAGAAGGTTAGGCTGCAAACACAGACAGTACCTACCAGACTAGAAGGTCACTGACTGGCTGCCATTTAATCTGATTGGCAGTCAGTTAACAAACTCCCTTCAGGGTCTGAATAGAACGCCCCTTTAACCCATACAAGCCAACACAATATTTTGTCAGTATTCCTATGGAGCATGTAAAGCAGAAAATGATCAAATTCCTGTTGCATAGTAATTAAGTTGACCCTGAGGATGGTGTGGTATTAGTGCCTCTGCTTTAGAGAACTGAAAAGCAACCAAAAGGTCAAAGGTCGTAGAGAAACAAAATGAGTATATATGTCTGTAAGTCGAGCCGTCAACTTTCCCAGCATTGTTGCTTTCGCAAGAATGATATGACAACACGGAGCACATGTAGCAGTGATGATTGACAGCCAGGGTTAAAATTAGTCACTCAAAAATAACGGCCCAATTTAAAAGAACACGCATCCATTGAAAATACCCTTAGGCTCTAATTACTGGCTACCCCTTAGAAAAAGTGTGACAGACATTCTTATTCGTTCATGGAAGTTTACTCCTTTACCCTCTGTTTATCATTTAAACTGCATTACATGACGCCTTGCTTCAGAAATGTCTAGATGTTTACGGAAACGTGTGTGACCTCGTCCTATCCTCTGCCGTGGTTGATTGGTTATCGACCACAGGATGTAGTTATTGTTTTGGAGGGGTTCGGAACCGATTTAAGATAAGAACTACAAGAGCTTAGTTAATATGTTCTTTACAAACTATGGTGGGAACAAAAGAGAGAGTACAACTCCCTGCCAACTCCCAGCGTTGCTCGGGGTTGAGATATCGTCAATGTAAACAGAGGCAGAAGGGCTTACATTGGTTCAGCATTCTATAAAAACTCTGCAAACCCTTAGCTCGGCGAGATAGTCTTGTGTTATTTATTCTCTAAACAGCCTTTATCCCAGCCATGTTTTTTACCCATGATGACTGGCTTGTTGCCACAAGGTCTGACAATCCGGCTGACCTTTGCGGCAGATGCTGTTTATGTTTCACAACGGTCGTGATAGAACAGATATAATTGATTAATTTTTCCTGGACAAATACAGTTGAAGTTTACAGTCATTAAAACTAATTTTTCAACCACTCCACAAATTTCTTGTTAACAAACTATAGTTTTGGCAGGTCGGTTAGGACATCTACTTTGTGCGTGACACAAGTCATTTTTCCAACAATTGTTTACAGACAGATTATGTCACTTATAATTCATTGTATCACAATTCCAGTGGGTCAGAAGTTTACATACAGTAAGTTGACTGTGCTTTTAAACAGCTTGGAAAACTCCAGAAAATTATCTCATGGCTTTAGAAGCTTCTGATAGGCTAATTTACATAATTTGAGTCAATTGGGGGTGTACCTGTGGATGTATTTCAAGGCCTACCTTCACACTCAGTGCCTCTTTGCTTGACATGGAAAAATCAAAAGAAATCAGCCAAGACCTCAGAAAAAAAATTGTATACCTCCACAAGTCTGGTTCATCCTTGGGAGCAATTTCCAAACACTTGAAGGTACCATGTTCATCTGTACAAACAATAGCACGCAAGTATAAACACCATGGGACCGGTCACGTAGCCGTCATACCGCTCAGGAAGGAGACTCGGTCTGTCTCCTAGAGATGAATGTACTTTGGTGCGAAAAGTGCAAATCAATCCCAGAACAACAGCAAAGGACATTGTGAAGATGCTGGAGGAAACAGGTACAAAAGTATCTATATCCACAGTAAAATGAGTCTGATATCGACAGCAAGGAAGAAGCCACTGCTTCAAAACCGCCATAAAAAAGCCATACTACGGTTTGCAACTGCACATGGGGACAAAGATCATACTTTTTGGAGAAATGTCCTCTGGTCTGATGAAACAAAAATAGAACTGTTTTGCCATAATGACCATTGTTATGTTTGGAGGAAAAAGGGGGAGGCTTGCAAGCCGAAGAACACCATCCCAACCGTGAAGCACGGGGGTGGCAACATCATGTTGTGGGGGTGCTTTGCTGCAGGAGGGACTGGTGCACTTCACAAAATAGATGGCATCATGAGGGAGGAAAATGATGTGGATATATTGAAGCAACATCTCAAGACATCAGTCAGGAAGTTAAAGCTTGGTCGCAAATGGGTCTTCCAAATGGACAATGACCCCAAGCATACTTCCAAAGTTGTGGCAAAATGGCTTAATGACAACAAAGTCAAGGTATTGGCATGGTCATCACAAAAGTCCTGACCTCAATCCCATAGAAAATTTGTGGGCAGAACTGAAAAAGCGTGTGCAAGCAAGGAGGCCTACAAACCTGACTCAGTTACACCAGCTCTGTCAGGAGGAATGGGCCAAAATTCACCCAACTTATTGTGGGAAGCTTGTGGAAGGCTACCCGAAACGTTTGACCTAAGTTAAACAATTTAAAGGCCATGCTACCAAATATTAATTGAGCGTATGTAAACTTCTGACCCACTGGGAATGTGATGAAAGAAATAAAAGCTGAAATAAATCATTCTCTCTACTATTATTCTGACATTTCACATTCTTAAAATAAAGTGGTGATCCTAACTGATCTAAGACAGGGCATTTTTACTTGGATTAAATGTCAGGAATTGTGAAATTGAGTTTAAATGTATTTGGAGTATCTAAGGTGTATGTAAACTTCCGACATCAACTGTATGTTTTCACCACTGATTTGTGGTGTGTTGTGGGCCAATGTGCCTCTTTCCTTTCTATAGCCTTCTTTACCCAGCCTCTGATGCAGGTCCTGCCAACAGTCCACTGTCGTTTGTAGCATCTGCTCGGGCAGTGACCTCAGCAGCACATTCACAGTGTGAGATAGAGTCGCAGTGTTTATTTTTCAACTCCATGTCCGAGTGACCTCCACAGCTCGCCTAGTGTGCTCGCTCACAATGATAAGATGTTATTGTAGGACTTCCCATAGCCCTATGGAAACTGTTTTGATTGGCAACCCAAAGGGCTTTTGGCCCGGGTCCAACTATAACAACTTGGCTTCTATTGGCCGAGAGAGTGAGAAATAAGAGTAAATTTGCAATCAATCATTAGACCGAGCGGGGGAAATTATTTTCGGAACAAAACAATGAGGAGAAATAGTGGAGTTAAATTGGAGTGTTAGAAAAACAATCCTCGGCGTGAAGTAGGTAAATTGTCCGCAGGATGACCGGCTTGGAACCGAGACAAATGTTAGGTAAGATAATAATGGAAACTTAATGTGAATCAAATCAACAATGACTGGATGTTTTTACACAGGGGCCCTAAGCGGGATCTGGTTCAGCCATGAAGGTTTAGATAGCTGGCTAGACTAACTTACCTAGCAATCTAATCGACATGAGTGACTTTCAGTGACTGACATAACACAAGAAAAACTGCTGATGCACTAGCTACCGAATTTCGAAATTGCACTTGGTGTATTCTTCTATGCTATCTTTCAACAGTAAGTTGAGAACCCCCGACTGAGGTCCCCCCCCAAATAGTCCCCCTAGCGGCCGCGGGGACCTACCTGCAGCGCATAGTCTGCGTATAGGCAGATAACAAAAACATCAAAGTCACTTTCCTCATGAGCTCAGGAAAGAGCTGACAAACAATAGCTACCACTTACTGTGGACAGTCATGGGGGGGGGGGGGAAGTCATGGGGAGAATCCGCTATAAGCTAAGTGTCACATTTGATCGCAGGCATGTGTCTAAAGGCACTTCACTGCCCGGTTTGGGCCCATACATTTCAGTCATCTATACCCGCTGCAGTCATTACAATGACTGATTACTCCAATTAGCCTAGCATGGCCCAAGCAGCGGCAGTGCCTGCCATGTCTGTCTGCTATGGGGCTAACCAATCAGAATGGTAAAGAGTTCATGGGCATGCTTGAGATCCAGCTAATTAGGGGGGGAATGAACTTGAATGTGGACTGGTGTGAGAGGAGGGAGGAGTGGCGGGGCGCACACAGAGGCATATAGCACACACACACACACACACACACACACACACACACACACACACACACACACACACACACACACACACACACACACACACACTCAGGACCCTGAAGGAATGTGCCGAGTGCCAGCTCCCTTAGATTATCCCTCCTTCTTCCCTCTCTCTTTCTTTCTCTCGTTCTGTCTGTTTTCTCAGTACTGCTGTGACTGATGAAGGCTAGAGTGGAGATGCAGATTAAGGTAGATGTGTGGAATGACAGACAGAGCCATGTGTTCCAGCCAAGGCTAATCAACAAAATATAGTGACACATTCACTATGAACTTCTTTTCCTCTCTCTCGCTCTGTCTTAATATCAGCCTCTGGGGCTCTTAGTCTTGAGACACATTGTGATTACATCATGAATCATGAATTTGTTTTAGAGCAGAGTGAATTGGGACTCTGATGGTATCTGGCTTTCAGTTAAAAACTGTAGCTCAATTGGTAGAGCATGGTGCTAACAAAGCCAGGATAGTGGGTTTGATTCCCGGGACCACCCATATATAAAATGTATGACTAAGTTGCTTTGGATATGCTGAATGGCATAGATACTGAACAAAAATATAAACGCAACATGTAAAGTGTTGGTCCCGTGTTTCATGAGCTGAAATAAAATATCCAAGAAATGTTTAATACGTACAAAAAGCTAATTTCTCTCAAATTTGTTTACATCCCTGTTAGTGAGCATTTCTCCTTTGCCAATATTATTCATCCACCTGACAGGTGTGGCATATCAAGAAACTGATTAAACAGCATGATCATTACACAGGTGCACCTTGTGCTGGGGACAATAAAAGGCCACTCTAAAATGTGCAGTTGTCACAACACAATGCCACAGATGTCTCAAGCTTTGAGGGTGTGTGCAATAGGCATGCTGACTGCAGGAATGTCCATCAGAGCTGTTGCCAGAGCTAATGAAACTGTGGGTTTACACAACTGAAGAAGCTATGGACAACGAACACATTTCAATTTTATCGATGGCAATTTGAATGCATACTGTGACGAGATCCTGAGGCCCATTTTCATGCCATTCATCCACCGCCATCACCTCATGTTTCAGCCTGATAATGCACGGCCCCATGTCGCAAGGATCTGTACACAATTCCTGGAAGCTGAAAATGTCCCAGTTCTTCCATGGCCTACCGACTCACCAGACATTTCATCCATTGAGCATGTTTGGGATGCTCTGGATCGACGTGTACGACAGCGTGTTCCAGTTCCCGGCAATAACCAGTAATTTGGCAAAGCCATTGAAGAGGAGTGGGACAACATTCCACAGGCCACAATCAACAGCCTGATCAACTCTATGTGAAGGAGATGTGCCGCTCTGCATGAGGCAAATGGTTATCACACCAGATACTGACTGGTTTTCTGATCCACACTCTACCTTTTTTTTAAGGTAGTGTCTGTGACCAACAGATGCATATCTGTATTCCCAGTCATGTGAAATCCATAGATTAAGGCCTAATGAATTTATTTCAGTTGACTGATTTCCTTATTCGAACTGCAACTCAGTAAAATCATTGAAATTGTTGCATGTTGTGTTTATATTTTTGTACATATGGAGGGAAGGGATTTGCTATTGAAACAGCCACTTGAGCAGATGGTGCTTGACTTACAGTATAGTAGGTACGTTGTAGCAATAAGACAACACAGATGTAATATTAGAGCCTTTTATCAGAAATACACTTTGGAGTTAACAGATGGCATAGTTTGTTTATTCCTTGTTGGACAGTAGTAGGCCTTTCTACTGTAAAATACACATTCCTTTAGGGTTGAAGAAGCATATCGGTTCACAGTCAAGTCCATAAAACAAGAAAACATTCAAATTATGACTGCAAAATGTTTTTTTTCTAATAATCCAATCTAATGCCTTGGAGGATTGACCGTTTTACTGCAATTCATATTGAACTAAACTGATGACTGAGAAGACAATTGCAAAGAAAAAGATTGATGGAATCAATGGGCTTCATTCAACATGCATTAGCCTTGGAGCGATTCCCTTTATTCAATAAATATCGACATTAGGGAGAGAGGGTGTACGTTTCTAGTGAATACACTTCCTCCCCTTCCAAAAGCCCTACAGCTCCGGGTAATTACTTTAAGCTGAAATGGAGCGACTCTCGTCAACTCTACACAATGCAAGAGATGTGTTTGTTCAGGCAGGAGATCACAACAGTGCTTCATTGTACTCTTTAGTCATGTGTTGTATTCAATTCATAGAACATTCTTTTTCTTGGGAGAGGAATTTCTCTTGATAGACTACGTACAGCAAGACACAACCACACAATCCCAACAACAATCAACACACACAGAAAACACAGGATGCACAGTACAGAACATAAAATGAAAACCCTCACACGCAGCCAGTAAAAACAAGCAGGGTTCAGGGAACAATCTTGATGAAACATAGCAGTGGAGAAGAAGTGATTAAGGACTTCTCCCCCGGCTTAGCCACATCTGGGTAGGACAGTCAGGCCGCAGCAGTCCTGTAGTAACCCAGACCGGGTGTTTCAGTATGGGGGAGGGTTGGGGGTGGTCCAGGGTCTCCTGTTGGATTTGGGGGAGGAAAGGAGGGACGTGGGGGTGTTTTTAAAGGAGTTACATGCCGTAACTTGAGTCTAAAAGGAGGAATGTGTGGATCTGCTACTTTTGGTTCTAGCTCTGTAGGTCTATGATCAGACTTTACTCTGCCAGCTGGCACCCCCTGCTGAGCTCCCAGTATCACGGTAAGCTGCTGCCCCCCCCCCAGTTACACACACACACACACACACACACCACCTCCACTGTCAGGGCTCACCTCTGATCTACCCATGTTTTTACTGAGCTGCGTCACACACTTACTCCTGACTCACACTGAAAGTCAATAACAATGTTCAGGAACAGTGCCTTGGATTTGCAATAGCAGGCTCTGTTCCAGAATACTAGTGTGTACATCCTTCCAGACAGGTCCCCACATGACCTGGATGTTTCACCTCTCCAACAGCTTCAGCCAGCTAGAGGCCTGGGAGCTGAGCTAAACAACAGGTAAGAGGGAAGGAGAGGCGGAGGGAGAAAGGTCTGAGAGGTTAGGCTAGCTCTGTTCTAACTTGCTGTCTCTAGAACAAGGGGTCAATGAATGGACCCTCTAGGAATGACCATTCAGATTTAGAGTGGCAGTTTGCTCTGGAAACATTCCATCTCACAGAGCACTTTGCAAATATGCAAAGTAGCAGTGAAGGATAAGACAGATGTATTGTTCTTATACATAGGATGACCACTAGAGGGCAACTATGAAGCATGAATTAATAATGTCAGCTGGAATATACTGTATAGCTAGCTGTCTGTTAGTGAACTCTAGTGGTCAAATCCATACATCACACTGTGGTCACTGAAATAAAGGATCGGCAAAAGCACTGCATTTTTGTATGTGCTTAATTGGTGAAAAATAAAGATTTTGTCTGTGAAATATACAAGCATGAAAATCAAGAGGCATTTGAACACATCGAACACATTTGTTTTTTGACTCCGTTAATAAATTCGGTAATGCAACATTTATTGGATGTCTTCATCGAAGAAGATGCATTGGGGGCAGTGGTGGAATAAGTACCCAACTGTAAAGAAACCTTAATAGAACATGACTCAAGCAAAAGTGAAAGTCATCCAGTAAAATACTACTTGAGTAAAAGTATTTGGTTTAAAATATACTTAAGTACCAAAAGTAAAGGTGTAAATAATTTCAAATGACTTATATTAAGCAAACCAGAAGGCACCATTACATGTATTTAATTTTTTTACTAATAGCCAGGGGCACACTCCAACACTCAGACATAATTTACAAACGAAGCATTTGTGTTTATGTAGTCTGTCAGATGTTCTCTTGATAAGTGCGTGAATTGGACCATCTTCCTGTCCCGCTAAGCATTAAAAATGTAACTAGCACTTTTGGATGTCAGAGAAAATGTATAGAGTAAAAAGTACATTATTTTCTTTAGGAATGTAGTGAACTAAAAGCAAAAGTTGTCAAAAGTATAAATAGTAATGTAAAGTACAGATACCCCCAAAAAATATTTTTACTTAAGTACTTTACAACACTGATTGGGAGTTTGCCACTTAGAGAGCAGCAGGAGCTGCTGAAGACTGTCCAAGCTCCATGGACCTTTGTTTGAATGAAGGTCTTGGTTCAGTTTGATTAAGTTATGCTCTGACAGAGCTAGGCCTTTTGAATTAGAGTTTGATCATGTTGTGGGCCCCTCGGAACCATGGTTCTAAGCCTCAGAAGGTGACCATCCCTTTGGCGACTGATTTGGTGGTTGTTTAGCCCCAGGGAGGTCCTGGCTTTTGATCCCAGTCCCCAGCTAAGTCATTAAAAGTCTATATTTTGCCTTTAACCTGCCTCTTGAGTGTGTGTACTGTGGCCAATCCTCGATTACACCACAGCTTATGTGGCGCTTATAGGAATCAAAGCCAAATCTCTGGTGTTGCAAGCAACATGCTCCAGCACACTGGGTTGTGCATTTCTTTGGATCCACAACTCTCCTTGGTCATTGTTTTTTTTTTTTTTTGTGCATTTATGATATTTTAGGCCAGGATTCAATTAAGGAGCACTTTGTCAGCAAAGACCACATTCACGGTACAACGCTGCATATGGAAATAAGCATATCAAGAAGCTGATTAAATAGCATGCTCATTACACAGGTGCACCTTGTGCTGGGGACAAGAAAAGGCCACTAAAATGTGCAGTTCTCAAGTTGAGGGATCGTGCAATTGGCATGCTGACTGCAGGAATGCCCAAAAGAGCTGTTGCCAGATAATTGAATGTTCATTTCTCTACCATAAGCCGCCTCCAACGTAGTGTTTGAGAATTTGGCATTACGCCCAACCAGCCTCACAACCACAGACCACGTGTAACCATGCCATTCTTCACCTGCGGGATCATCTGAGACCTGTCACCCGAACAGCTGATGAAATTGAGGGGTATTTCTGTCTGTAATAAAGCCCTTTTGTGAGGAAAAACTCATTCTGATTGGCTGGGCCTGGCTCCCCATTGGGTGGGCCTATTCCCTCCCAGGCCCACCCATGGCTGTGCTCCTGCCCAGTCATTTAAAATCCATAGATTAGGGCCTAATTTATTTATTTCAATTGACTGATTTCCTTGTGTGAACTGTAAAACTCAGTAAAAAATCACTGAAATTGTTGCATGTTGCATTTATATTTTTGTTCAGTATAGTTGACAAATTGAATAGGTGTGCTAGCTCTGGAATATATCAAGTACATGAAAGGTCTGGGGATCTCAATGAGAGGTTTGAGAAACCACTGCTTTATAACATGCCTTGAATTGAATCTCGGCCTGAATGAGGAAAACTTTGAGCAGAATTAGACTCTCAAATTATTAATTCCTTGTGTCCTTTCTCCTAGCCTTCTTTTCAAAACGCAATTGATCTTCTTCATACATTTCAGATCGTACAGGGCTTAGGGAAGCTCTACTGTGAGGAGGAAGGATGATTGAACGGGAGTTGGAGTATTGTCCAGTATAGCCAGAGAAGACATCTCAGAGGTCTGTTGGTGACCTCTACTGGCCAGGTCCATAGTAAAAGTAAAGTTTCACAAGACCGGGTATGTACGTAAAGTTGTTTGTGCAAATAAAATACAGAACCAGTCTAAAGTTTGGACATTCTCATTGAAGGGTTTTCTTTATTTGTACTAATTTCTACATTGTAGAATAATAGTGAAGACAGCAAAACTATGAAATAACATATGGAATCATGTAGTAACCAAAAAAGTTTAACAAATCAAAATATATTTTATATTCTTCAAAGTAGCCACAGCTTTGCACTCTCTCAACCAGCTTCATGAGGTAGTCACCTGGAATGCATTTCAATTAACAGATGTGCCTTGTTAAAAGTTCATTTGTGGAATTTCTTCTCTTATTAATGCGTTTGAGCCAATCAGATGTGTTGTGACAAGGTAGGGGTGGTATATAGAAGATAGCCCTTTTTGGTAAAACACCAAGTCGATATTATGGCAAGAACAGCTCAAATAAGCAAAGAGAAACGACAGTCCATCATTACTTTAAGACATGAAGGTCAGTCAATACGGAAAAGTGCAGTCGTAAAAACCAAGCGCTACAATGAAACTGGCTCTCATGAGGACCGCCACAGAAAAGGAAGACCCAGAGTTACCTCAGCTGTAGAGAAGCTTATTAGAGTAACCAGCCTCAGAAATTGCAGCCCAAATAAATACTTCAGTGTTCAAGTAAGACACATCTCAACATCAACTGTTCAGAGGAGTGCGTGAATCAGGCCTTCATGGTCAAATTGCTGCAAAGAAACCACTACTAAAAGGACACCAATAAGAAGACGAGACTTGCGTGGGCCAAGAAACACGACCAATGGACATTAGACCGGTGGAAATCTGTCCTTTTGGTCTGAGTCACAATGTGAGATTTTTGGTTCCAACCGCCATGTCTTTGTGAGACACAGAGTATCTCCGAATGTGTGGTTCCCACCGTGAAGCATGGAGGAGGTGTGATGGTGTGGCAGGTAACCTAGTGGTTAGAGCATTGGGCCAGTAACCGAAAGGTTGCTGGATCGAATCCCCGAGCTGACAATGTAAAAATCTGTTGTTATGCCCCTGAACAAGGCAGTTAACCCACTGTTCCCCGGTAGGCCGTCATTGCAAATAAAAATTAGTTCTTAACCGACTTGCCATGTTAAATAAAAAGGTCAAAAACAAAAAAATGGTGTGGGGGTGCTTTTGCTGGCGACACGGTCAGTGATTAATTTAGAATTCAAGGCATACCAGCATGGCTACCACAGCATTCTGCAGCGATACGCCATCCCATCTGATTTGCGCTTAGTGGGACTATCATTTATTTTTCAACAGTACAATGACCCAAAACACACCTCCAGGCTGTGTAAGGGCTATTTGACCAAGCAGGAGAGTGATGGAGTGCAGCATCAGATGACCTGGCCTCCACAATCACCTGACCTCAACCCAATTGAGATGGTTTGGGATGAGTTGGACCGCAGAGTGAAGGAAAAGCAGCCAACAAGTGCTCAGGATATGTGGGAATTCCTTCAAGACTGTTGGAAAAGCATTCCTCATGAAGCTGGTTGAGAGAATGCCAAGAGTGTGCAAAGCTGTCAAGGCAAAGGGTGGCTACTTTGAAGAATCTAAAATAAAATATATTTTGATTTGTTTAACACTTTTTTGGTTACTACATGACTCCATATGTATTATTTCATAGTTTTGATGTCTTCACTATTATTCCACAATGTAGAAAATAGTAAAAATAAGAAAAACCCTTGAATGAGTAGGTGTGTCCAAACTTTTGACTGGTACTGTATATAATGGATTGTGAACACAAGTTGATATTTATCCATGATACCTTTATTCATCACTCACATACTAATCCAGAGAACAATTACAAAAATATATTTTTTTAAAGTCTGAATTTACATTGAGGGTTCTATACTTCTTAAAAGGCTGGAAGTGTCTTTCATCCTAAAACAAAGGAGAAGAACAAAACAAAGTTAATAATGAAATTAAACAAATGCAGTATTATTTTATATACAGTAGATGGTGTATTAGCCTTGGTTAACATTAGAGGGAATACAACATAGATCTAGAGTACTTACATGTTGGCTATCCTTTCCAATCTCTCTTTCATATTCTCCTACAGAAAATGAGTCAAGACTGAATGAAAAACAAAGGGCTTGATTTAATCCTTATTGCGGAAGATCCGCGTAAAAATTCGAAGGTAATTTCCAATTGAGTCGGCATATGCAGAGTTTACCGTGAATGAAGTCTCCTCGAACATTGCCTTCAAAATTTCAAATCGACCTATAACGTGGCTCTTTCACGATACTACAGATTGAATCCAGCCCAAATAGTCTTCTAATGTTTCCATTATATTTACTTGTAATATCTGCCATTACCTCTGGGGGTGCCGTTGTCACACAGGGGCTGATGGGATAGCTAGCAGAAGGGGTGGAGGACTGAGGACGCTCACAGCCAGAGTTGTGTAGGAGACTCTCTGGAGGACTGGGTCTTGACTCTAAGGGTATGTGAGCATCAGTTTAACTTTTATATCACACTGGGAATTTGATCTTTCTATTACTGTATTTCAGTTGTTGTATACGATGGCCTCAATAATACTTTACTAAGACACTTTTATTGTCAAAATCAGTTCCAACCAGTGACTTCTGTTGCATTATCCGCCATGTGATGACTCCAACCTCCATTGATAAGTGACGACTCCTAGAGGGGAAAAAAAAAAACTTGAAAGCTGTACATTTTTCCATCTTTAAATCAGCAAACAGAGATACAGTAGACATTCTGGAATGGACTGACATCATTAGTTCAACATCTGCATCTGCTTCTACTTGTCATTAGATAGAGGTACGGAGAGTTCTTTAGAAGCGTCTCAAGATTGGACAGATGTGGTGTAAAGATCCCTTCCTACCTGGGCCATGGCTGACACACACGCAGACACACAGTATCAAAGAGCCTACCTGGGCCGTGGCGAGGGTCAGTCTGGTCTCCAGCAGTAGCACTCTGCTCTCCAGGTTCTCCCACTGGTGCTTGTCTATAGTGATCCTCCCGGTCGAGGCCTTCTCTAGAAGCTCCAGCCTCTGCTCCAGGGCCGAGAGCCTCCCCAGCCTGGTCTGGACCTGCAGCAGCTGGGCCTCCAGCTCTGCCAGCCTCCCCTCCACCACCAGGTCCTGGAAGGGTGGTCACAATCCAGTCAGTTTGTGTGTGTTTGTGTCACTTTGGTACTGTGTGTTACAGAGAGAAGGGCTGTGTGTCTGTGTTTATAATTGTGGAGAAGTATGCTGGTAGTCACTGTTTGAGGGACTGTAGGTGCTTGGTTCTGGACCTCCTCCAGTCCCAGCCCTTCCTCCTCTTCCTCAGACTCTTCATTATCTGAGGTTCTACTAGAGGAGACCCAGGAGTCACCACCGATGTGTCTCTCCACTAGTGGCCTGCTTAGGGACAACTGTGGGAAAGAACCATCTCACCTAGTCATGTTAAGGCCGGGCCATGTATTCATGCAGCATTACAATGGACTATTTTATTATTTTAACATTTTTTATTTAACCTTTATTTAACTAGGAAGCTCAGGCCTCTTTGATAAAGTGTAGAGTTGAACAGGTCTGTTGGACACTGTCATGTCCTTGGCAAAGACTTACTGTGGTGGCCATAGGGTTCATTGTTTCAGCCTGAAATGGGAGAGCCTCACTTTTGGAGTCTGAACTCGAGGCCTGAAAACGAGCTCTCGGCTTTGGCTGCAACACACACAGATGCAATACATGGACCTTTTCTTTTACCAGGTAGTCTATTGAGAACACATTCTCTATTACAATACAGACATGATCTGATCAAGAGGGTGCAATAGTTAATTGAACCGTGAATACCGTGTCATCATTATCATGTTGTCGATGATGCTCTAGGCTCGTCAAAGCTGAGGGAGACAGACTGACCTTGTTGCCTTTGCTGAGCTCTTTGTGTTTCTGCAGGGCCAAGGCGATGACATCACAGAGGATGCAGGTCTTTCTTTCTGCATAGCCAAACTGGAGGAACTGCTGCTTGGTCAGGACAGGTTTGTAGTGGAAGAGATCCCGCAATACCTAGATGTGGGTGAACAATAGACAGTATGACACACACACGGCTGAAAACTTGTTTCAAATCAAAAATACACCATGGTTGTTTTTTCATTCAAACAGTAGAAAATGCAAAGATCAAAACAATATTCATTGAAGATCACTGAAAATGACATTGTAAAGTATCTGGTACAGGGGTTTAACTAATTTTGCGCCGGGGGCCACATTCGTTCTTCAAGAAGGTCCAGAGGGTCGCACTGAAAATGTGTTCATTTCTTCGCCATCAAAACGTGCAAAGAAATTGTCCTGTATCCAATGCTTCTGCAATTTGATGCTACCCGACTGTCTAGGTTTCATTTGAATGATTATTAGTGAGCTGGACACAGTCAAGAAACAGTATAAATGTAGAACACATGACAAACCCAAACAATCTATTGATGATTGTAAAACTCACTATAGTTGACAGGAGTTCAGGGAAAGATGGCAGTACGTATGACAGGAGGGCTAAATGAGTGCTTTCCTGTTACACCGACTATAATGCAGAGCAAATGGCTTGTCTTCTCTTTGCACTGTCTTCTGTATGAAATGCTGCTGGTGTGTCGGCCCAATCTGTCTCCCATATGTGTGTGTGTGTATGTGTGTGTGTGCCAGCCAGGCGAAGCAGTGACTGGGCGCCAGCCAGAGGGTCTCGCTCTTCCTTCTCCGTCTCCCTCTCCTCTCTCGCCAAAATGAACCGATGCTGTGAGAGGCAGATAGCGCTGAGGCCGCAGGCGAGCTAAGAGAACAGAAGAGGGGATTCTGATCCGAGATGAGAACTTGGACCAACATGGAGTTCCTGTGTTCACCGCAGGAATCAGGATTTCATGTGAGCCTTTAAAAAATATAATTGCTCAAGGACGCTGTGCTGCCGACCACCGGTTGCCAGCTGGAAGGAAACACCACCAGAGAGTGTGTTAAATACAGATGCTGCAGATCAGGGCCCGCTCAGTGAAAACCCTTCTGGTTCTGATAGCAGGGTTAACAGAGGCTACAGTACAGCCTCAACAAAAAGACTGAAAAACCCCTGATGCATTTACACAAGTCATTCCTTCCAAGTCCTCGGTTGGTTGTGATGAGAGAGGAGCTATAATATTAGAACGTGCGATGAAGGAAATGGCTTGGCCTTGACCTGACCAAGCACAATATCATGGAAAAAGGAATTCCGACAGTGGAGGCCTATACCATTTCCCATAGATAAGAATGAATGGAATTCCAAGACTACTTTAAGACTCCATTCATGTCATTTGAGCGCCACAGGAATGAAAAGGAATCCCACATGTGGCCTACCTTTTACTTCTACAGGGGAAATCCTGCACTGTTTCAAAAGGACTTTATTGGTAGTGAGTGATGCAATAGCAATGTCTTCCGTGTGTGTGTGTATTAGAGGAAAATATTGCGGTTCAGCTCAAGCTTGGAGGGGTTAAACCACAGCAGAGCGTCTGGGGAGACAGCCGTTGGCCTCAGGAGACCCCAAGGAATAAACTGAAGTCACAGTGTGCGAGTGTGTGTGTCCATTGCCTCTGAGGAAACAACAGGAAACACTTTGCCATTTTGAACCATTACGATGATAACTGTGATGTATGAGAGAGGGGATCTAGAGGGGAGTCCCAGTCCCATTGGGAGAAACTGTTCCGTGTTAGTGAGACGACACTGCATGGGGCCACATGGGGAGAGCGGTGGTGGGGAGCCTACTGGAAAAGTAGGACCCAGGAAAGTGAATGAACAGAGCATTAAATCATAGGGAGGGCATGAAGGAACGAGCCTGGGAGATAATACAGTCAACTGGAGAGTGATGCCAATGTGTTTCTCAAACGGGTAGGTCTAGGTCTGGATGTGGGATTGCTGCAGGGGGGGATACATTCGAAAACATGATTTCATCACTTAAGATGTTAGTCATTAGAACACAGACGCTCTGCGTCTTCTTCCTACCATACTAATAGAGACCTATGGAGTAAAACCCCTCCGCTGTGCATGATGATAGTTAAATACTAAGGCTGTCATGGAAACATGTTAACCTACAGTACCAGTCAAAAGTTTGGACACACCTACTCATTCAAGGGTTTCTCTTTATTTTTACTATTTTCTACATTGTAGAATAATAGTCAAGACATCAAAACTATGAAATAACCCATATGGAATCATGTAGTAAAGTGGGCAATGCGTCAAAGAAGCAGTGCGGCTTGGTTGGGTTTCGGAGGACGCACGGCTCTCGACCATCGCCACTCCCGAGTCCGTACGGGAGTTGCAGCAATGAGACAAGACTAACTACCATTTAGATATTGCATTCCTCATGAAGCTGGTTGAGAGAATGTCAAGAGTGTGCAAAGCTGTCATCAAGGCAAAGGGTGGCTACTTTGAAGAATCGAAAATATATTTTGATTTGTTTAACACTTTTTTGGTTACTACATGATTCCATGTGTGTTATTTCATAGTTTTGATGTCTTCACTATTATTCTACAATGTGGAAAAGTCAAAATAAAGAAACCCATGTCCAAACTTTTGACAGGTACTGTACACTATTACCCTTAATAGATTTTTTTTTTAAGAACACAATAGAATCAATGTGTGGATTTACCTTGTAGATGCATTCGATAAAACGTAGGTCGTTCTTCCCAGTGAGTTCCACTCCGAAGCCCACCAGGTGTTCAGCAAGGTGTGGTGAATAGGAGATGAATGCATAACTCACTATGGGGAGAAAGGCAGAAGGATCCCCTTTGGCCAAGCTGTAGAGATAAAGCATAGATTGTGTACTACTGTTTTCATATGCATTAGTATCATTTAGGCCTAAAAATATATGACAATAATGCTCTGTTCAAACAGGTAGACCGATTATTCAACAAACAAAAAATGTTTTTTGACCAATCAGATCAGCTCTCATAAAGATCTGATGTAAATGGTCAAAAGACCAATTAGTGGAAAAAATATGTAAGAATTGAGCTGCCTGTCTAAACGCAGCCCAACACACATTTTGACATCAATGGAACCCAAACGAGTTCAATAAAAACGAGAAAAAATATATACATTTGAAAAGTGGCCAAACTTTTGTCTCCTGATTTAAATTGTCTCACATCGACAGAAAATTGTATTTGAGCCACATCATTTTTTAAATTCCCCACAAGCATATTGTGTTTGATGCTCTTCACTTCAAAAGGAATCCCTGCTTCCCTGCTCATCAGATGTGCAGACTGGGGTCCTCGTCAGAGGGGGACCCACGGCTGGTTAATGTAAAGCATGTTTACAAACCGAGTTATAGTCGGGCAGGGCGCCGTACCACCCCCTCTGCCGCCTGCCGGAGACTTCAAAACAAACCCAGACCATGAACTGTACCCGTGGCTACAACCCCAATCTGGATGTTTATAGGACTACAGATGTTTAGTCTGTCTTCCAGCCAAATCATTTAGTCTTTGTCGCAAATAGCACCCTATATAGTGCACAATTTTTTAAAACAGAGCCTTATGGGCCCGTAGTCAAAAGTAGTGCACTATCTGGGGAATAGGGTCCCATATGGGACACATCCAGTGACATTATCCTACACTACAGAGCAGGTTTGCCTATAGCACACAAGAACATCATACAGACTGTTGATAATATTCATTCTAGCCTAAATTTTCATTCTTAATTCATCACAAGTTCCATATGTCATCACACTTGCAATGTGTTGGCACTTTCAAGCCAAATGGCTTGTGGAGTGTAATGGTCAAAGGCCATAGAAATCAGTGACCCCACAACCTGGATAAAGAGCTGGTCAGATATGCTCATCATAACAATGGGATCATTGGAAATTAGGCTCATGGTGGAACAAAATGTTAAATCATGAGAAATGCTACCATATGCACACCTGCCTCTCCAAGGTCTCGTCTGCCCAAAATATTCTTAGATACTGCATGGATGGTTAATATTTAGAATATTTGTAGAATAATAGTGAATACATCAAAACTATGACATAACACATATGGAATCATGTAGTAACCAAAAAAAAAAAAATCGAAATATATTTGAGATTTGAGATTCTTCAAAGTAGCCACCCTTTGCCTTGATGACAGCTTTGCACACTTTTGGCATTCTCTCAACCAGCTTCACCTGGAATGCTTTTCCAACAGTCTTGAAGGAATTCCCACATATGCTGAGCACATGTTGGCTGCTTTTCCTTCACTCTGCGGTCCAACTCATCCCAAACCATCTCAATTGGGTTGAGGTCAGGTGATTGTGGCGGCCAGGTCATCTGATGCTGCACTCCATCACTCTCATGCTTGGTCAAATAGCACTTACACAGCCTGGAGGTGTGTTTGGGTCATTGTCCTGTTGAAAAACAAATGATAGTCCCAATAAGCCCAAACCAGATGGGAGAGTCATACTGATGGCAGAGTCTATGGACACTGCCTGGTGTCAACAGTACAGGCTGGTTGCAGTGGTGTACCGCCGTCCAATCTGCAGCAACTGCATGACACCATCGCGTCAGCATGTACCAACATGAATGTGTAACATTTCTGACTTGTAGAATCCATGCCCCGAAGAATTCTTGGTATTCTGGAGGCAAAGGGGGGTCCGACCCAGTACTAGACGGGTGTAGCTAATAAACTGTCCGGTGAGTGAGTATGTACAGTGCCTTCGGAAAGTATTCAGACCCCTTGACTTTATCCACATTGTTACGTTACAGCCTTATTCCAAAATGGATTCAATAAAACATTTATCAACAATCTACACACAATACCCCATAATGACAAAGCAAAATGTAGAAATGTTTGCAAATTTATTCAAAATAAAAAACATACCTTATTTACATAGTGTAAGTATTCAGACCCTTTGCTATGAGACTTGAAATTGAGCTCATGTGCATCCTGTTTCCATTGATCATCCTTGATATGTTTCTATAACTTGATTAGAGTCCACCTGTGGTAAATTCAATTGATTGGACATGATTTGGAAAGGCAGACACCTGTCTATATACGGTCCCACAGTTGACAGTGCATGTCAGAGCAAAAACGAAGCTATGAGATCGAAGGAATTTTCCTTAGAGCTCCGAGACAAGATTGTGACGAGGCACAGATCTGGGGAAGGGTACCAAAAAATGTCTGCAGCATTTAAGGTCCACAAGAACACAATGGTATCCATCATTCTTAAATGGAAGAAGTTTGGAATCCCCAAGACTCTTCCTAGAGCTGGCCGTCAAGCCAAACTGAGCAATCTGTGGTGAAGGCCTTGGTCAGGGAGGTGACCAAGAACCCGATGGTCACTCTGACAGAGCTACAGAGTTCCTCTGTGGAGATGGGAGAACCTTCCAGAAGGCCAACCATCTCTGCAGCACTCCACCAATCAGGCCTTTATGGTAGAGTGGCCAGACGGAAGCCCCTCATCATTAAAAGGCATGACAGCCCGCTTGGAGTTTGCCAAAAGGCACCGAAAGACTCTCCGACCATGAGAAACAAGATTCTCTGATCTGATGAAACCAAGATTGAACACTTTGGCCTAAATGCCAAGCGTCACACCTGGAGGAAACATGGCACCATCCCTACTGTGAAGAATGGCGGTGGCAGCATCATGCTGTGGGGATGTTTTTCAGCGGCAGGGACTGGGAGACTAGTCAGGATCGAGGCAAAGATGAACGAAGCAAAGTACAGAAAGATCCTTGATGAAAACCTGTTCCAAAGCGCTCAGGACCTCAGACTGGGGCGAGGGTTCATCTTCCAACAGGAAAATGACCCTAAGCACACAGCCAACAACACAAGAGTGGCTTCGGGACGAGTCTCTGAATGTCCTTGAATGGCCCAGCCAGAGCCCAGGCTTGAACCCGATCGAACATCTCTGGAGAGACCTGAAAATAGCTGTGGAGTGAAGCTCCCCATCCAACCTGGCAAAGCTTGAGAGGATCTGCAGAGAAGAATGGGAGAAACTCCCCAAATCAGGTGTGCCAAGCTTGTAGCGTCATAGCCAAGAACACTTGAGGGTGTAATTGCTGCCAAAGGTGCTTCAACAAAGTTCTAAGTAAAAGGTCTGAATACTTATGTAAACAATTTAAAAATATATATAAATTAGCAATATTGTTTTTGCTTTGTCATTATGGGGTATTGTGTGTAGATTTGAGGGAGGAAAAACAATTTATCAATTTTAGAATAAGGCTGTAACGAAACAAAATGTGGAAAAAGTCAAGGGGTCTGAATACTTTCCTAAGCCACAGTTGTGGCCAAAAGTTGAGTGACAAATATACATTTCCACAAAGTTTGGTGCTTCAGTGTCTTTAGATATTTTTGTCAGATGTTTCTATGGAATACTGAAGTATAATTACAAGCATTTCATAAGTGTCAAAGGCTTTTATTGACAATTACATGAAGATGCAAAGAGTCAATATTTGCAGTGTTGACCCTTCTTTTTCAAGACCTCTGCAATCCGCCCTGGCATGCTGTCAATTAACTTCTGGGCCACATCCTGACTGATGGCAGCCCATTCTGCATAATCAATGCTTGGAGTTTGTCAGAATTTATGGGGTTTTGTTTGTCCACCTGCCTCTTGAGGATTGACCACAAGTTCTCAATGGGATTAAGGTCTGGGGAGTTTCCTGGCCATGGATCCAAAATATCAATGTTTTGTTCCCCGAGCCACTTAGTTATCACGTGCTCCATCATGCTGGAAAAGGCATTGTTCATCACCAAGCTGTTCCTGGATGGTTGGGAGAAGTTGCTCTCGGAGGATGTGTTGGTACCATTCTTTATTCATGGCTGTGTTCTTAGGAAAAATTGTGAGTGAGCCCACTCCCTTGGCTGAGAAGCAACCCCACACATGAACGTTCTCAGGATGCTTTACTGTTGGCATGACACAGGACTGATGGTAGCGCTCACCTTGTCTTCTCCGGACAAGCTTTTTCCGGACGCCCCAAACAATTGGAAAGGGGATTCATCAGAGAAAATGACTTTACCCCAGTCCTCAGCAGTCCAATCCCTGTACCTTTTGCAGAATATCAGTCTGTCCCTGATGTTTTTCCTGGAGAGAAGTGGCTTCTTTATTGCCCTTCTTGACACCAGGCCATCCTCCAAAAGTCTTCGCCTCACTGTGCGTGCAGATGCACTCACACCTGCCTGCTGCCATTCCTGAGCAAGCTCTGTACTGGTGGTGCCCTGAACCCGCAGCTGAGTCAACTTTAGGAGACGTCCTGGCACTTGCTGGACTTTCTTGGGCGCACTGAAGCATTCTTCACAACAATTGAACCGCTCTCCTTGAAGTTCTTGATGATCCAATAAATGGTTGATTTGGGTGCAATCTTACTGGCAGCAATATCCTTGCCTGTGAAGCCCTTTTTGTGCAAAGCAATGATGACAGCACGTGTTTCCTTGCAGGTAACCATGGGTGACAGGGGAAGAACAATGATTCCAAGCACCACCCTCCTTTTGAAGTTTCCAATCTGTTATTCGAACTCAAATCAGCATGACAGAGTGATTTCCAGCCTTGTCCTCATCAACACTCACACCTGTGTTAATGATAGAATCACTGACATGATGTCAGCTGGTCCTTTTGTGGCAGGGCTGAAATGCAGTGGAAATGTTTTTGGGATTCAGTTCATTTCCATGGCAAATAGTGACTTTTTCATCAATTCATCTGATCACTCTTCATAACATCCTGGAGTATATGCAAATTGCCATCATACAAACTGAGGCAGCAGACTTTGAAAATTAATATTTGTGTCATTCTCAAAACTTTTGGCCCTGACTGTACACACACTGAGTATACAAAACAGAACACCTGTTCTTTCCATGACATAGATTTCACCTGGATTCACCTGGTCAATCTATGATCCCTTACTGATGTCACTTGTTAAATCAACTTCAAATCAGTGTAGATGAAGGGGAGGAGACCGGTTAAAGAAGGATTTTTAAGCCCTGAGACAATTGAGTCATGGATTGTGTATTTGTGCCATTCCGAAGGTGAATGGGCAAGACAACATATTTCAGTTCCTTTTAATGGGGTATGTTAGTAGGTGCCAGGCGCACCAGTTTTTGTTAAGGGCTGCAACACGGCTGGGTTTTTCACACTCAACAGTTTCCTGTGTGTATCAAGACAGGTCCTCCACCCAAAGGACATACAGCCAACTTGAAAAAACTGTGGGAAGCATTGGAGTCAACATGGGCCAGCATCCCTGTGAAACGCTTGACACCTTGTAGAGTCATGCCCCGATGAATTGATGCTCTGAGGGCAACTCATTATTAGGAAGGTGTTCTTAATGTTTGGTATACTGCATGTATACTGTATACAGTGAGCTCCAAAAGTATTGGGACAGTGACACATGTTGTTGTTTTGGCTCTGTACTCCCAATACTTAGGATTTGACTATGAAGTTAAAATGCTGACTGTCAGCTTTAATTTGAGGGTATTTTCATATAGACCCCCATTTTAGGGGACAAGAAGTATTGAGACAAATGAACTTGTGTGCATTAAAGTAGTCAAAAGTTCAGCATTTGATCCCATATTCCTAGCATGCAATGATTACGTCAAGCTTGTGACTCTACAAACTTGTTGGATGCATTTGCTGTTTGTTTTGGTTGTGTTTCAGATTATTTTGTGCCCAATAGAAATGAATGGTAAATAATGTATTGTGTCATTTTGGAGTCACTTTCACTGTAAGTAAGAATATAATATGCTTCTAAACACTTATTCATGTGGATGCTACAATGACTACAGATAGTCCTGAATAAATCGTAAATAATGATGAGTGAGAAAGTTAGACTCACAAATATCATACTAACCTCTCCCATTATAATAACAGGGTAGATTAGCATTTGGGGGTGTATATTTGTGCATCTAACTTTCTCACTCATCATTATTCACGATTCATTCAGATCTATCTAATAATGATAGCAAAAATGGAGGGACTATGTACAAAAAGTGTTGTCATTTCTAAACGGTTCCTACCCTCAAATTAAAGCTGACAGTCTGCACTTTAAACTCAATCGTTGTATCATTTCAAATCCAAAGTGTCAACCCACTGTCCACCAGTCTTGGAACACCTGATGGTCAAATCAGGTGCTGGAGTACAGAGCCAAACAACAACAAACATGGTCACTGCCCCAATACGTTTGGAGCTCACTATATATCAGAATGAATGAACATATGGGGGATTTATTTCTCCAATGTAAGCAAGTAAAAATGACACAACTGTTCATACATCTCCCGCACTGCAACTAAGAGACGGAATAGTGGAGCCATCATGTGGCCATTAACTGAACAACCACAACACAGGTGCCGACAGATTGTATAAACTGGCTCCTTTCCTCAAAGTTTGGGAACGTGGCACAATTGTTTAGTTAGCACTGGCACACATTTTATCCATGACCTAGCTAACATACCCATTATAGTCGACCTCTCTTGGGTACTTCAATGCCCGTAGTTGAGCATCCAGCTTCCGAAGACATCCTTTCAAATCACCGGTTGACATCATTGTGGACCTTGAACATGCAAATGGCAGACAGGTAACGTTACCACAACAATTCTCCCATTAACTATTTTGCAACGAATGGATAAAACACCAACTAGCTAACGTTAACTAACATAAACAATATAGCTATGTAACGTTACATGTTGGCTAGCTACCAACACAGCTTTCCAGCAAGTTACTTGCTATGTTATAGGCTAACGTTAGATTTTGTTGAGGTGACACGTTGTAGCAGCTACTGAAACGGACCATAACACAAAATATAATAAATTACCTTATATTTAAGTAGAAGTGCTAGCCAAATTAGCTCGCTAACTAGACATGTATTTAGTTTGTTTTGCCCGGGTAAATAACATAACTGCCGCGATTGGTTGCCATGATAAGTTGAATCAGAAAAACTAGAAGGAAGATTCACAAGAGCACATTCGTAGCTAGATGGCGCTAAAAGTTTTGTTTGTAGACTTCTGGTTTTAATGTCGATGGTAAACTGACGACGACTTATGAAACAAGCAGAACTTACTAAATCCATGTAAAACGTCGTCTTTACTGTCTGTAGTTGAAAGGAAAACCAAATTATTCTGGTTAGCTACCTTTAATGTGTTAGAAGAAACAAAGCAATGCACTGTATATTTTTTGTAAAAAGTCCAATGGATCTCATTAGATTCGTTAGACTGCTCTGTGTAGACCCACATTTTTTACTAGAATAATATTTTTTTAAACAAAACAATTGAAATATTGTATATATCATAGTTAAGTACCATTCACAATCGTTAGATGGATTTACTCAGTTACAGCTACGTCATTTCCACCAATAACAAGCGAAACGTCAAACCAGACAACTGTGCGTGTGAAAAGAGGAGGGCGAAAGGAGGAGTTGAGGAAGCCCTATATTGAGTATATTGAGTGTATTGACTGATGGGGCAGATTAGGCCTGTTGTCACTTTGTGAGCAGTTTTTCTCTACAACAGCGAAGAGAGTGGGTCTTTTTGGCCAGCATTCAACGGAGATGGGAACATCTGGTTACCAGTAGAAGACCCAAAACTATTCCCACCGAAGTTGTTTACGTTCTGGACTGTGTATACGTCGCGGCGGCGGTACAATCTTCCATACAATTCAGGTAGGTGGCGCTGGTTACAATGGTCTGTCATTGACAAGACGAGCCTCCCCAATGGCTGGTTGGCTTGTATAATTATATTGAAGAAAGGCGAGGGCTTTAGGTCAATCTAGCTTGATAGTGAAATTATTATATATCAGCTTCTGAACATAACTTCAATGTTGATGTTGTTTACAGCAAGACACTGAACGTGTTTCCAGCCCACTACTGTCTGACTTTGTATGACAGTTTATCCAATTACTGAATTAGGCAAACGTCAACAGACGATGGGGCACATAACTCTAGTGCTTGACAGAGTATGGTCCCTCTGTTTAGCAAGAGACAGTTCTTATTACGTGACTACAGGTATGTATGAATGTCCTTCTCCCTAGCGTAACGTTTGCATTAGTTTATTAAAGATTGTACATTCAGTAGGCAGCTGATCAGAATGATTTCTCAATCTGTAAGCTGCGTCACTTTATTGACTGTACACAGACCATTGGGTACAACATTCTCCGTACACACATGTACAGGTAGGCTACCACCTGTTTTTCCATCACGAATAAGTCAAAACCCACTGTAGATAGTTGCTCATTTTAAACTCAAATGATATGTTTGCAACCACCAGATTCAGTTAAAACACATTTGAACAAATACACCCTTAGGTCAGTTGACCTAATCCAAACAGTTTAGGCTATGTATCTAGACCTAGTCTAGGCCTACATGTCTAGAAACATCTATGACCTACAGTAACCCTCTCACCATATAACCAGTAGACTCATGTCAACTTTAAAGATGCAACATGCAGAAATAGCTCTGCCTTTTCCTGGTTGCTAAAATTATAATAGTTTGTGACAAAATAATCAGTCAGTGTAGAGAATCATTGTACCATCTAAACCGCTGTGAAATATGTTTTCCATATCCAAAAATAGTGTATTTTCAGCTGTTTGAAGCTTGTGTACAAAAGTAAAAGATGCAAAAAATTAACATAACAGGAATCATGGACATAGCTTACAAAGAACATAACTACCACTTTTTAGACTTGCTTTCAATGAGACTGACATATCTAGAACACACATTTCTTTGAATTTGGTCAGCTTGCCCAAAAAGTTACATATTGTAGCTTTAAGACATTCCCCAGTGTGTTTTTTGAGCAGCCTACAGTCTTAATGCTCCAGCAGCAAGCAGGGAATGCTGAATAACAAGTGCAATGGCATTGCAGCAATATAGCAGCGAGCAGCCTAGGAGCATGCCCACATCACATGGGGAAACAGAGAATTGAGGAATTCCGAGGAGTGGGTAGGCTAAATAGGCTGGAATTGAGATTCAGCTTTAGTAACAGGGATGGAAGATTCTAGCTTGATCCCAGATGTGTTTGGGCTGTCTTAACAATTGCCAACTCCTGTGGTGATTGTTAAGATGGCACAAACAAATCTGGGACCAGGCTATGATTCAGCTCCGAACCATTCTAAGATGCTATTACAAGAGAGAAGAGAGTGCCTGTAGTGTAAACTGTCTGACATGTTATTTGTCACGTGCCAACTACAACAGGTGTAGACCTTACAGTGAAATGCTTACTCACAAGCTCTTTCCAAACAATGCAAGTTAAATGAGAAAAAAGGGGAAACAAACGTGTGACAAAAAAACAAGAATTAGAAATTAAGTTACAAACATACTCACTGAGACTGACTGACAGGGGAGTCGGAGAGAGTTGAATGCATGTCACCTAGCGGGTTAACTGAAGCGACTTCTGGTTTATAATATAATACCACATCAATCTGTGTTGTGGATGGAGTTTGTTTTCATGGAGAATAGCTGGCATGATAGAGGGTAAATGATAGCAGGCTAATTGGTTTAGGCCTTGCCTCAGTTGCTCTGTCTCCTGTCTGATGGGGTAATGGTTTAGATGGCTATAAATGGAAGGGGTAATATAGTCGTTCCTGGCCAAAGGATTATAAGGATAAAGATGGAGATGGCAGGCTTGATGCATATAGCAACTACACTGAACCAAAATAGCAACATGTAAATTGTTGGTCCCATGTTTCATGAGCTGAAATAAAAGATCCCAGACATTTTCCATACGCACAAAAAGCTTATTTCTCTTAAATTTTGTACACAAATTTGTTTGCATCCCTGTTAGTGAGCATTTATCCTTTGCCAAGATAATCCATCCACCTGACGGATGTGGCATGTCAAGAAGATGATTAAACAGCATGATCATTACACAGGTGCACCTTGTGCTTGGGACAATAAAAAGCCATTCTAAAATGTGCAGTTTTGTCACAACACAATGAGACAGATGTCTCATGTTTTGAGGGAGCGTGGAATTGGCATGCTGACTGCAGGAATATCCACCTCTGAGTTGTTGTCAGAGAATTTAATGTTATTTTCTGTACCTCCAACGTTATTTTAGAGAATTTGGCAGTACGTCCATCCGGCCTCACAACCGCAGACCACGTGTAACCACGCCAGCCCAGGACCTCCACATCCAGGCTTCTTCACCTGCGGGATTGAAATTTAGGAGTATTTCTGTCTGTAATAAAGCCCTTTTGTGGGGAAAAACATTCTGATTGGCCTGGCCTGGCTCCGCAGTGGGTGGGCCTGTGCCCCCCCCAAGCCCACAGATGGCTGCGCTGCTGCCCAATCATGTGAAATCCATAGATTAGGGCCTAATTTATTTAAATTTGACTAATTTCATTATGAACTGTAACTCAGTAAAATCGTTAATCGTTGCATTTATATTTTTGTTCAGTATATTTTGAAATGGCTTGTTGTGCAAAGTCACATTAGAATCTGCCTCGAACCCTTAGAGACTGTTCCAGAGTGCACTTTCAGGAAGCAATTGCTTTGATTTGATTAGGCTAATGTATGTGAGATGACACATGAAAGCAGAGGCAATCATTGAAATGTTTCTGCGGACAAACAGCTAAGGTCTGAATCCAGATTAAATTGACCCGTCACGGATGTTTCTCTATTTTGTGACAACCGCTGAGCCCTTCAGTGACTCAGCATAGCAGGGTAACTCCAAGATAGATATGCCTACCATCAGCTGTTGCCATGCCAGTGACTAAAATAACCAGGAAGTAATCCAGTTGCCCAAACATTTAAACAAGGTAGCACGATGGCCTCCGTTTTTATATTGGATTGTTAAAATAGGACTTTGGATCAATCAAATGTAATTATAAAGCCCCTTTTACATCAGCAGATGTCACAGAATGCTATACAGAAACCCAGCCTAAAACCCCAAACAGCAAGCAATGCAGATGTAGAAGCACGGTGCACAGGAAAAACTCCCTAGAAAGGCAGGAACCTAGGAAGAAATCTAGAGAGGAATCAGGCTCTGGAGGGGTGGCCAGTCCTCTTCTGGCTGTGCCGGGTGGAGATGGCTATTTAAGGCCAGATTGGATGGCCAGGAAATTCCCAATTTAATGCCTAGTAACTAGACCACTGAGCTACTTCTGTTTGATATTCCTCCTGAGGGAATAGTTTCCCTATGTGACGCATGCAGACTGCTGCCTGTGTTGTCTTGCCTATACACCAGATCCTGCAGATGGGTCAGGGGCTGTGGAGGGTGGCCAGGAACCAGCAGCTGCAGCAGGAGTACGGAGAGCACTGGGACGCTGGACCTGGCCTTGACGGAGATCCCCAGGATTTGGGGATGGAGATGGGGGCTAATCCAGGCCAGGCTCCCCCCTCCCCCGGGGTGGGCGACCTGGGTGGAGGTCCCCTGCCACCTCACCCCCACCCGCGGCGCCACCCCCAGCACTGCCAAGGGGCAGACATCTACCAGCTGCTGCGTGCCCGCCGGGGGAAGGAGCAGCAGGGTTTCATAGACCTGGAGATGCTTCCTCCAGAGCTCAGCATCACCATCCTGTCCTACCTGAACGCTACAGACCTCTGTCTGGCATCCTGCGTGTGGCAGGACCTGGGCCACGACGAGTACCTCTGGCAGGGGTGAGTAGTAGACTGACAGGGTCTGTGGAAGGGAGCCAGGGGTGAGTAGTAGACTGGCAGGGTCTGTGGAAGGGAGGCAGGGGTGAGTAGTAGACTGACAGGGTTTGTGGAAGGGAGGCAGGGGTGAGTAGTAGACTGGCAGGGTCTGTGGAAGGGAGGCAGGGGTGAGTAGTAGACTGACAGGGTTTGTGGAAGGGAGGCAGGGGTGAGTAGTAGACTGACAGGGTTTGTGGAAGGGAGGCAGGGGTGAGTAGTAGACTGGCAGGGTCTGTGGAAGGGAGGCAGGGGTGAGTAGTAGACTGACAGGGTTTGTGGAAGGGAGGCAGGGGTGAGTAGTAGACTGGCAGGGTCTGTGGAAGGGAGCCAGGGGTGAGTAGTAGACTGGCAGGGTCTGTGGAAAGGAGCCAGGGTGAGTAGTAGACTGGCAGGGTCTGTGGAAGGGAGGCAGGGGTGAGTAGTAGACTGACAGGGTCTGTGGAAGGGAGGCAGGGGTGAGTAGTAGACTGACAGGGTCTGTGCAAGGGAGGCAGGGGTGAGTAGTAGACTGGCAGGGTCTGTGGAAGGGAGCCAGGGGTGAGTAGTAGACTGGCAGGGTCTGTGGAAGGGAGGCAGGGGTGAGTAGTAGACTGGCAGGGTCTGTGGAAGGGAGGCAGGGGTGAGTAGTAGACTGACAGGGTCTGTGGAAGGGAGGCAGGGGTGAGTAGTAGACTGGCAGGGTCTGTGGAAGGGAGGCAGGGGTGAGTAGTAGACTGGCAGGGTCTGTGGAAGGGAGGCAGGGGTGAGTAGTAGACTGGCAGGGTCTGTGGAAGGGAGGCAGGGGTGAGTAGTAGACTGGCAGGGTCTGTGGAAGGGAGGCAGGGGTGAGTAGTAGACTGACAGGGTTTGTGGAAGGGAGGCAGGGGTGAGTAGTAGACTGACAGGGTCTGTGGAAGGGAGGCAGGGGTGAGTAGTAGACTGACAGGGTCTGTGGAAGGGAGGCAGGGGTGAGTAGTAGACTGGCAGGGTCTGTGGAAGGGAGGCAGGGGTGAGTAGTAGACTGACAGGGTCTGTGGAAGGGAGGCAGGGGTGAGTAGTAGACTGACAGGGTCTGTGGGAGGGAGGCAGGGGTGAGTAGTAGACTGACAGGGTCTGTGCAAGGGAGGCAGGGGTGAGTAGTAGACTTGCAGGGTTGGTGGGAGGGAGGCAGGGGTGAGTAGTAGACTGGCAGGGTCTGTGGAAGGGAGGCAGGGGTGAGTAGTAGACTGGCAGGGTCTGTGGAAGGGAGCCAGGGGTGAGTAGTAGACTGGCAGGGTCTGTGGAAGGGAGGCAGGGGTGAGTAGTAGACTGGCAGGGTCTGTGGAAGGGAGGCAGGGGTGAGTAGTAGACTGACAGGGTCTGTGGAAGGGAGGCAGGGGTGAGTAGTAGACTGGCAGGGTCTGTGGAAGGGAGGCAGGGGTGAGTAGTAGACTGGCAGGGTCTGTGGAAGGGAGGCAGGGGTGAGTAGTAGACTGGCAGGGTCTGTGGAAGGGAGGCAGGGGTGAGTAGTAGACTGACAGGGTTTGTGGAAGGGAGGCAGGGGTGAGTAGTAGACTGACAGGGTCTGTGGAAGGGAGGCAGGGGTGAGTAGTAGACTGACAGGGTCTGTGGAAGGGAGGCAGGGGTGAGTAGTAGACTGGCAGGGTCTGTGGAAGGGAGGCAGGGGTGAGTAGTAGACTGACAGGGTTTGTGGAAGGGAGGCAGGGGTGAGTAGTAGACTGGCAGGGTTTGTGGAAGGGAGGCAGGGGTGAGTAGTAGACTGGCAGGGTCTGTGGAAGGGAGGCAGGGGTGAGTAGTAGACTGGCAGGGTCTGTGGAAGGGAGGCAGGGGTGAGTAGTAGACTGACAGGGTTTGTGGAAGGGAGGCAGGGGTGAGTAGTAGACTGACAGGGTCTGTGGAAGGGAGGCAGGGGTGAGTAGTAGACTGACAGGGTCTGTGGGAGGGAGGCAGGGGTGAGTAGTAGACTGACAGGGTCTGTGCAAGGGAGGCAGGGGTGAGTAGTAGACTTGCAGGGTTAGTGGGAGGGAGGCAGGGGTGAGTAGTAGACTGGCAGGGTCTGTGGAAGGGAGGCAGGGGTGAGTAGTAGACTGGCAGGGTCTGTGGAAGGGAGGCAGGGGTGAGTAGTAGACTGACAGGGTCTGTGGGAGGGAGGCAGGGGTGAGTAGTAGACTGACAGGGTCTGTGGGAGGGAGGCAGGGGTGAGTAGTAGACTGACAGGGTCTGTGCAAGGGAGGCAGGGGTGAGTAGTAGACTTGCAGGGTTAGTGGGAGGGAGGCAGGGGTGAGTAGTAGACTGGCAGGGTCTGTGGAAGGGAGGCAGGGGTGAGTAGTAGACTGGCAGGGTCTGTGGAAGGGAGGCAGGGGTGCGTACAGTTAGAGGGCGTTCAGATTGAATTATTCAAAACTAATGTCACTAATTGGTATTTTGACCAAATATGATCAGCTTAAAAAATGTGAAAAGTTCTGATGTTATTGGTCAAAAGACCAAGTATTGGACAAAATATCAGAATTGGCCAATGAGAAGTGTGCTGCAGGAAGTGTGCTGCAGGGACAGGACCTGATATACCATTTACAGATTCATCTATGTTTTTAATTGTCCACAAATCATTCAAATGGTGCTTGCCACAAGTATGTATAACATTTACCAGGTTCTGTGTGACAATGTGCTTTTTTTAATGGTTCAGAGTTGATTGGGTGATCATGTTTCTAATTGCAGTCCTCCCTTTTTCTCTGTCGCTCGCTTGTTCCCTGACTTGCTCGCTCTCTCTCTGTCTCTCTCTGGCTGTGCCCTAGTTTGTGTAAGTCCACATGGGGTCACTGTTCCATCTACAATAGAAGGCTTCCCTATGGCTTCTCATATAGAAGACTCTACATGATGCTAGATGAAGGCAGTCTGACGTTCAACGCTAACCATCAGGAGGTAAGTCATCTCTTTTTCACCTTTATCCCGAATGCCTCGTTCTCCTTTTTAAAGCACCACTTCCCCACTGAAACACTCCGGTTTCCCGGACGTCGATAAAACCGGCTTAATCTGTTTCCGGGAAATTGTTCCTAATATATATAAGATTTGGCTAGATGTATATGGGCCAATTAGCTTTTTTTCACTATGTTATTGATTCTGCATAGATCAGCCTTCCTCACTATATGAAAACCACAAAAAACAATATGATTTAGAAATAGTAAGTACACATTGAACCCACCACACTTCAGCCCACCTTGAAGACAAATGACTACCAGCTAAATTACTTGTTTACTGCTGATGCATACATTCTGAAAGACATCAGCCTTGGAGGTCACTGCAGGTCAAAGCCTGGTTCCCTAGAATCTGTGGAACATTCTAATGGCGTTATTTGGTCTGCCTGTATCGCTAAGTGGATTCGGCTCACTATGGCCAGCCACTTAAAGGGCATGTGATAGCTGTGTGATGGACTGAGATGGTGCTGGGTCTCTTCTCTCTACTCTCCCCATCTAATCCCTCTTTCTCTGTGTGTGTTTCATATTGACTCTCTCTCTCTTTTCCCCCCCAATAGGGTATCAGTTACTTCATGTCCAAAGGCATACTGGTGGACCACCCCAAGGAGCTGGCCAAGTTCATCTTCTGCACTCGCACGCTCAACTGGAAGATGCTGAGGGTATACCTAGATGAGAGGTGGGTTTTCTTCATCGAATTCTCACGGGGATTTTTTCAAATTCTTATTGGCTTGTCTCTAATTGCAGGAGAGATGTGTTGGACGAGCTGGTCACGCTGCACAACTTCAGTAACCAGTTCCTGCCTAACGCACTGAGGGACTTCTTCAGACACATCCACGCCCCAGAGGAGAGGGGAGAATATCTGGAGACGCTTATCACCAAGTTCTCCCACCGCTTCTGCGCCTGCAACCCCGCCCTGGTTCGGGACGTGGGTCTCAGCCCAGGTCAGTGCACTGCAGGGAGTTGTAGTTCTAATCCGCAGGGTGTTGAGGGAAGTCGGATGAGTGGAGGGGATTGTAGTTCTGGTGCACGTTATGTTAATTCAGCCTATGTGAGCAGAGGGAGTTGTAGTTCTACAGGATGTTTAGTTTGGGGTGGAATTGTAGTAATAAATTAGTTCATGGGAATTGTAGTCCTGACAGGTGTTGCGTTAGAGGCAAGATGTGTGTGGGTGCTGCAATGTTTTTGTCTCTTTTTTTTGCCGATGATCTAGCCGTCTGCTCGCGCTACAGAGTGCTATATCGGTCTGCTAATACAGGACTAGTAAAGGCCCAGCGCACTACTTCTGTAAGAGAAATGTATGGGCCTCCTGAGAGGGGCAGTGGTCTAAGGCACTGCATCGCAGTGCTAGAGATGTCACTATAGACCCGGGTTCAATCCCGGGCTGTATCACAACCGGCCGTGATCGGGAGTCCCATAGGGCGGCACACAATTGTCCCAGTGTTGTCCGGGTTAGGGTGGGTTTGGCCGGGGGGGGGGGGGGGGGGGGGGGTTTAATTGGCTCATCGCACTCTAGCGACTCCTTGTGGTGGGCCAGGCGCATGCAGGCTGACCCAGGTCGTCAGTTGAACGGTGTTTCCTCTGACACATTGGTGCAGCTGGCTTCCAGGTTAAGGGGGCATGTGTTAAGAAGTGCGGTTAGGTGGGTCATGTTTCGGAGGACGCATGACTCGACCTCCGCCTCCCCGAGCCCGTTGGGGAGTTGCAGCGACGAGACAAGATTGTAATTGGGGAGAAAAAGGGTGTAAATATATAAAGTCGGGTCCATAAATATTTGGCCATTGACCATATTATTATTTTAGCTGTCTACCACAGCATATTGGAGTTAAAATTAAAGAATGAATATGAGCTTTAATTTGAGGGCATTTACATCTAAATCGGGTGAACGGTGTAGGAATTACAGCACTTTTTATATGTGGGTCCCCCCCATTTTTAAGGGACCAAAAGTAATTGGACAATTGGCTGCTCAGCTGTTCCATGGCCGGGTGTGTGTTATTCCCTCATTAGTTAATTTACAGGTAAGCAGATAAAAGGTATAGAGTTGAGTTCAAGTGTGGCATTTGCATTTGGAATCTGTTGCTGTTAACCCTCAATATGAAATCCAAAGAGCTGTCACTGCCAGTGAAGGAAGACATCATTATGCGGAAATATCAAAACAAAACCATCAGAGAGAAACATTAGGTGTGGCCAAATCAACTATTTGGTACATTCTTAAAAAGAGAACACACTGGTGAGCTCAGGAACACCAAAAGACCCACTGAAAACAACTGTGGTGGATGACAGAAGTCTTTCCCTGGTGAAGAAAAACCCTTTTACAACAGTTGGCCAGATCAAGAACACCTTCCAGGAGGTAAGCGTATCTGTGTCAAAGTCAACAATCAAGAGAAGACTTCATCAGAGTAAATACAGAGGGTTTACCACAAGATGTAAACCATTGGTAAGCCTCAAACAGAAAGACCATATTAGAGTTTGCCAAAAAAACATCTAAAAAAGCCTGTACATTTCTGGAACAACATCCTATGGACAGATGAGACAAAGATCAACTTGTACCAGAATGATTAGAAGCGTATGGAGAAGGGAAGGAACTGTTCATGATCCGAAGTATACCACCTCATCTGTGAAGTATGGTGGCGGTCGTGTTATGGCGTGGGCATGTATGGCTGCTTCCCTTGTATTTATTGATGTGACTGCTGACAAAAGCAACAGGATGAATTCTGAAGTGTTTAGGACTATATTATCTGTTCAGATTCAGCCAAATGCTTCAAAACTCATTGGACGGTGCTTCACAGTGGAGAGTGACATTGACCCGAAGCATATTGCGAAAGCAACCCAATACTTTTTTTTAAGGCAAAGAAGTGGAATATTCTGCAATGACCAAGTCAATCACCTGACCTGAATCCAATTTGAGCCGCAAGAACGCCCCAAGAACAAGCAGGAACTGAAGACTGCTGCAGTAAAGGCAGAGCATCACCAGGGAAGAAACCCAGCATCTGGTGATGTCTATGGGTTCCAGACTTCAGGCAGTCATTGACTGCAAAGGATTTGCAACCAAGTATTAACTAACTTAATTTGATTGTTAGTTTGTCCAATTATGTATAAAATGGTTGTAATTCCTAAATGGTTCATACAATAATTTTTACAAAACCGTTAAATTTAAAGATACATCTACACTTAAAGCACATCTTGATTGTGTGTCTTTATTTTTACTATTTTCCACATTTAGAATAATAGTGAAGACATCAAAACTATGAAATAGCATGTGGAATCATGTAGTAACCAAAAAAAGTGTTAAACAGATCAAAATATATTTGAGATTCTTCAAAGTAGCCACATTTGCCTTGATGACAGCTTTGCACATGCTTGGCATTCTCTCAACCAGCTTCATGAGGTAGTCACCTGGAATGCATTTCAATGAACAGGTGTGCCTTGTTAATTTGTGGAATTTCTTTCCTTCTTAATGCGTTTGAGCCAATCGGTTGTGTTGTGACAAGGTAGGGGTGGTGTACAGAAGATGGCCCTATTTGGTAAAAGACCAAGTCCATATTATGACAAGAATTATAAGACCTGAAGGTCAGTCAATCCGGAAAATGTTAAGAACTTTTAAAGTTTCTTCAAGTGCAGTTTCAAAAACCAACAAGCGCAATGATGAAACTGGCTTTCATGAGGACTGACACAGGAAAGGAAGACCCAGAATTACCTCTGCTGCAGAGGATAAGTTCATTAGAGTTACAAGCCTCAGAAATTGTAGCCCAAATAAATGCTTCAGAGTTCAAGTAACAGACACATCTCAACATCAACTGTTCAGAGGAGACTGCGTCAATCAGGCCTTCATGGTCGAATCGCTGCAAAGAAACCACTACTAAAAGGACACCAATAAGAAGATAAGCCTTGCTTGGGCCAAGAAACACGAGCAATGGACATTTGAGTCCAAATGTTAGATTTTTGGTTCCAACCGCCGTGTCTTTGTGAGACGCAGAGTAGGTGAACGGATGATCTCTGCACGTGTGGTTCCCACCATGAAGCATGGAGGAGGAGGTGTGATGGTGTGGGCGTGCTTTGCTGGTGACACTGTTGCTGATTTTTATTGAGAATTCAAGGCACACTTAGCCAGCATGGCTACCACAGCATTCTGCAGCAATACGCCATCCCATCTGGTTTGTGCTTAGTGGGACTGTCATTTGTTTTCAACAGGACAATGACCCAACACACACCTCCAGGCTGTGTAAGGGCTATTTGACCAAGAAGGAGAGTGATGGCGTGCTGCATCAGATGACCTGGCCTCCACAATCACCCGACCTCAACCCAAGTGAGATGGTTTGGGATGAGTTGGACCGCAGAGTGAAGGAAAAGCAGCCAACAAGTGCTCAGCATACGTGGGAACTCCTTCAAGACTGTTGGAAAAGCATTCCAGGTTACCTCATGAAGCTGTTAGAGAATGCAAAGTTGTCATCAAGGCAAAGGGTGGCTACTTTGAAGAATCTAAAATATATTTGGATTCTTTTGGTTACTACATGATTCCATGTGTGTTATTTCATAGTTTTGATGTCTTCACTATCATTCTACAATGTAAAATAAAGAAAAACCCTTGAATGAGAAGGTGTCAACTTTTTACTGATACTATATATTAATTCAGATTTTTCAGGGGTTGCTTCAGCACCCGATAATTTCCGCGGCTATGGTAAGTGGATGTTGTAGTACTGGCAACAGATGGATTCAACCAGTCTAGACGTAGGTCTGCTTTAGAGGACCGAGCCCTAGAAGACCCAAGTACTGTAAAAGGCTCTTTACTCCACTAAGAGCTAAAAGGAATAGGTGATGTCACTGTAAACACCTGACATCATGCGTCTGTCTGGTCTTGTCGACAGCGCCTGCAACCACCTGCCAGTTTCTGCCACAGTCGAACAACTCCTAACTCGGGGGCCACGCTCAACAAATCCCACAGGCTTTAGGACTTCTCTCCTCTGTTGATCTCCCCACAATGCCTCTGTAATTTACAAAGGGCTCTGATGTTGCACTTGACCCAAGTTGTCCTGTCCTTGTTGCATGAATCAAATGTGTGAGAAATCTTTGTACTAACACTGTCATTGGTCCCTAAAGCCACAATAATCCCACGGGCTTAAAGTGTTAGGAGAGTGAGGGCAGCGCTCCAGCCAATCACAGGACGGCGTTGTAATAACATCTGGCGCGGTTCTCAGTCGTCCTGGAGGAGAAGTCGGCTGATTTATTATAAACTTACTGACGATAGAATTGGCAGAGCAGTAAAGGAGGAGCGGAGATGTACGCTCTCACACTTTCTCTCGCTCTCTCCCACTCTAAAGAGACCCCCTGTTCAACCCCTCTTAGTCTGCCCAGAACCAGGGCTAATACCCACACTGTAAGGTCTGAGAATATGAGTAGATATGTCTCTTTCCTTCCCTGGTATGTGTCCTGTCTTAAAGGAATATTATTCACACTTCAGAATGTGTTTTTTTTTTTTTTTTTTTTTAGACGTGTCATTATGAAGCTATTTTTCTTTATCTGCCTTTCTCTTCTTCTGATGCTCTTTTCTGGTCTTCCCTTCACTCTGTCTCCCTGTCGTTTATTCTTAAACTCACACCCACCCTCTCAGCCAAGTGATGACCACACAATGAACAGAGAAAGTATTGCTGGACTGAGAAAGACATCAACTAAAACATTGGGGCTGGCTAATATATTGAATACATGTATATTACTAAGCAAGATAAAATATGTATTTTGTTGGTGTGTGTGCCTCATCGCCATTATTGATCTTAAGTCTAAAATAGTTTTTTAGGTAAACACCATCACTTTTATATATATCATTTAGCAGACGCTATTATCCAGGGTGACGAAGTGCCTTGCTCAAGGTCACATCGGCAGATTTTTCACCTTGTCGGCCCAGGATTCGAACCAGCAACCTTTGGGTTACTGGCCTGACGCTCTTAACCGCTAGGCTAGCTGCCACCCCACAGCTCCATATAAGACTTTATCTTCATTGGATGCTTGGTGCTGGGACTTGTTTGACCTCTCTCACATTCTGTCCATCTCTCCTCTCCAGATGCGGTGTATGTGCTCTGCTATTCGCTCATCCTGCTGTCGATTGACTTGACCAGCCCGCACGTCAAGAACAAGATGTCCAAACGCGAGTTCATCCGCAACACGCGCCACGCTGCCCAGAACATCAGCGAGGACTTTGTCGGCCATCTTTACGACAACATCTATCTCATCGGCCACGTGGCGGCCTAACTGGGAAGTGACGAGGAGTGGAAGTCGGTGATACACGAACCAGTGATTGCACTGATGCAGGATACTACTTTGGACAATAGTTGTTGCTGGTAATCCTCAATATAGGGTCCTGTACTGCTAGCAATGCTTGTTTCCATACTGGGTGGGAGGCGATCTGTTCTCCGGCTGTAGAGCCAATGGAGACCAAGTAGCGTAGAGATTTGGCCCGCCCACATGAAGTGACATCTTAAGGTGCGAGGCCTCAGACAGGCTAGACGTATATTCAGCACACAAGTAGCATACGACAATATAACCAGCTACTTCCAGCTTAACCACGCAGAAGTGTAGCTCCAGTATGTTAAGGAAGTCAAGAAGAAGTTAAACATATGCTATGAACAAGGACTGAATATTATTACAGCAACAATTAGCAGTTGTGGTTCACATTATACTGTTTTTGTTTTGTGATTTGCTCTATGAGTTTAATATTCTGGTTTCTTTTTTAAATTAATGTTGTTTTTGTTGGAATGTTTTTTACGATTAGAGGAACTTAAAAGAATGACTAATGGGCTGGTAGAAACTCCACTGCATTTTTGTCTTTGTGAGCTGGATTAAATTGGATGGAATTAAAATGCATTTCCAAGAGGCACAACAATAATTAATCCAACCACATTTACAACATGGAATCCTTTTATTTTTATCAGAGAACTTCAAAGGACTATTTGCGTCCATTCCAAAGTACTTTATGAGTTGTAAAGCAATCGCCATGGGTCATACTCTGAATTGATGTGTGTGTGGATGACTCGAATGTCCATGGGAATCTCGGAGCATCCAATTTTGAGTTTGTAATGTGAACTCTCATCTGCATGCATCTCAGCTGGGTCCTATTAATTAGTGTGAAAAATTGAAAAAGTTTTTCGCCTACGGAAGACAAAAATGTTTCTTATTGGACAAGTCCAATTAGTTTCTCAATGTTGCAATCCATTTTCTTCTATTTGGCGCCTAATGAACACAACACTGGTAATACAGCTCTTGATTGTTGATGGAAAAATAGGTGTCAAAGTTGAGGACAATTGTTCAGTGAGTTTTTACTTGGGCCCAAGCTGGGATAGGTAATGTTGGTAAATGAAGGTATATGTTAGTGTATCTATGTTACTTTATCCTTTTGTGTTGACAAGTATTCTACCCCTTCAAAACAGGCTGGATCCCAAATGACATCCTATTCCCTATGTGTTGCACTACAGTTGAACAGGGCCCATAGGGCTCGGGTCATAAGCAGTGCATTATGTAGGGAATAGGGTGGCATTTGGGACACGTTCCGGCACTGACTCTAGCACCGATGCCTGCGTTTATATATTTTTTCCACTCATTGGTCTTGACCAATCTTTTCACGTCCAGATCTGATTGGTCAAAAGACCAATTAGTGAAGAAAAAAAGGTCAGAATTGGGCTGCCTGTGTAAACAGCCGAAGTGACACCACAGATATGAACGTTCATCTTTCCCACCATCCTTTGCGGGCTACATTTATCTTGTGATTTGTTTTATGTGTGTGACTCTGGACTGATACCTCTATCATGTTTAAATCTTCCTGTCAATCTCTATTCTATGACTGCAACATCACTCTTTCTCTCCCCAGTGACTTAAGGGCTTGATTCTATTTGCTACAAATGTCCAGAAATATGTCATCTAGATCAGACATACCTCTCTGACATGTAGAATAAGGAATCATGTCCGCTCTATTTGTGACATTTCTATATGCAGTGTTCAGTAGATTGCACGTGACCCAGGACTACAAGATTGTTTCTTTTAATGATTACTAACTAGTGAGCACTTTAACCAGGGGGTGTTTTTTCTCCACACTGTCTTCTGATTCATATATATCACACTATTTAGTTCTCACATATCTGAAGGACTGTTTGTTTTCTATCTGTTGTCTTAGCCATGCAGTCTTTATTATTAGTTATAGTGCCAATAAACAAAATGTTGAAAATGACAACCACACTGACATGTGAAACTGAGCAGAATAACTACTGTGGTAAATGTTTGCATACAATTGATTTAAAACCCAGATTTTATTTTATTTGCACATGTATATATTTAAGTATAGAGATTTATATAAGAAACATTTTATTTTGACGTATTTTAACAAAGATTTTTTTTCCCCTCACAAGTAGACCTGTTTTTGCACTGACGTTTTGTATGAGCACTGGACTGCATGCAGAGAACTGAGTCTTTGCACAGTTAATGTTCTCCACTACCATGATCAATTTAAGTGATTTGAGATTATTATTCTAATATTTATGAAATGTTAATTACACTTAGTTTAACAGCAGCAAATGACAGTACAGACTTTTTTTTACATTTTCTTCAATTCCATGTACATTTTAGTTTCCGGTGTGGATTTATGGATTGAGATTTTTATAGACAATTCCCGTTTCAACAGCCTAACAAAACCATTTACATCTGAGAGGTTGCTGAATGACAACACTGGAAATAAAACATGTCTAGATTGTATAAAAATAAAACTCTGAGAAAATATTCCCCTTGTGTTGAGCTGTGACTATTTCTACAGTGATCATAATGTTTTTATATTCCAGATCGTGACCATTACTGATTCACCCTTCGACTATGTACGCTATATTTACGAATTAGGTCACCTATATACACTTCTCAACACGGCTCTCAAAACTACCAAACCCCATTTCAAAGCCCCGATCCATAGTGTATATATTAACCATAGAGTTCCTCTGAGCCTGTCAGTGTATAGATAGACAGGAGTAAATCGACTCCAGACACAACATGACCCTCGACCTCTAGCAGAGTGTGCTTTATGTGCTGTAAATGAAAAGCGAGAGCATCACAGGGGCCGTCAGCGGAGAGATACAGGGCCCTTGGAGCTGCATGGGAGAGGGGTCAATCTGAGAAGGTTTAGAGAGTGGTGATGCAATGCGTACCCTGACCCCTTTTTAGCTCTCCATAGCGCAGGCAGACACACGGGACCATGTCAAGGAGGGAGAATATATAACTTAACTTTATTTGTCTTCCTCAAACACTCATTTCAGGGCCTACAAAAAAACATAGCAATGCCAAATACTAGGCTAAATTGGATGGAGAACTGAAATGGTTCATGATTGAATGGTTGGTAATCTACTTTGGATGATACGATCCATTGGCTTAATGATTCATTTACTACCAGCTTTTTCAGTCAAACACATGTTAGTAACTAATTAAGATATGATTGATAGCCTACCTATCATTGTTGCAACAACCATGGGGTTATTCTACATTGAGGACCTATATCTACAACTGTGCCAAAAGGAGCTCCAAGCGCCTTCCATTACTCTTATTATATAAAAGCAATACTATTTAAGAAAATCCTACATGCAAGTTACATTAATTCATAGGAATCGTCGTGTTTAATTGACTGACATAAATTACTTTCTGATAAGGCAGATTCTTAACATGAGTAAAGCGATTACGCACGAGTTGACCCTGTAAATCAGTCGATGAGGATTTGTGCCAAACAATCTACTTACGCGCATAGGGAGGAAGGATGGAACATAAGATATAAAGATTACAGTTAGTTCACCACACTGACCATAAAATTGTACATGCATCATTAATATAGTTACATTTGGGGGGCGTATTATTCTTTATGCACTTTGTAGTAATTTGTAGCATTAAATGGAAATTGTGATTGTTTATTATTCAGCTTTTTTTTATTACACAAAACTTATTAGCCTAGCTCATACATGTTCATTTATTGGGCCATACCGTTCATTTAATTTAGTCTAGGTGCAACAAATGTATGATGAAATTAGATTTTTTTCCCTACCTTCCAATGAATAGGCTATATTTGATTCTGCTCTGTTCCCATAGACTAATCAGGGTTTCCGACAGTTGATGCTGTTTATACAGGTAACATTTTTTTTCGGGGTGGCTGACACCGAGGTTGCCTTTCATTTGGAATGATTGATGAAGTCCTTACGGTTCTCCATATTCTGCAGTTTGTCAACACAACTACCTGCTGAGGGAGCGGGACGCAACGTTGTCGCTGCTGAGGGAGCGGAACGCCACGCTGTCGCTGCTGAGGGAGCGGGACGCCACGCTGTCGCTGCTGAGGGAGCGGGACGCAACGCTGTCGCTGCTGAGGGAGCGGGACGCAACGCTGTCGCTGCTGAGGGAGCGGGACGCAACGCTGTCGCTGCTGAGGCGCGCGGTCTCTGGATGAAAGCAGGGGAAATGTGGGTAGGCTTCGAACACATAAACTAGCCTATATTATAAAACTATACGCTGTAATCTTACTAATAATAACAATAATAATAACAACAATAATAATTGTAATATAACATTTACCAACATTCATATTGTATATTATTGAGGAACAGTAGGCCTATTCTAAAATTAACCCTCAAAATAGGCCATATACAAAATACAGTTTGAGAGTTCAAGATAAACTCTACCAAAGTTTACGAATTTTGTAGCAAACAGTTAATATCTTTCTGGATAGGTTACGGCGAATGTTGAGTTCCATTTACCAGACTTTTGGTCACGCAAATCAAAAACGGATGCTAATCTGAAAGAAGCCAGGCCTATACTGCACAGGTATAATAAAAGTAATACAAATATCATTGTCATTATTATAGTCAAATAATATGGATGAATAAGAATATTTCGATTCTGGAAATAGGCCTATCTACTATTTCGTCTAGTTGACGCCAGCATGATAGGCCTACTTTCACTGGTCTCGTACACTTTGGCGAACTGACTATCAAACTCTAAACGTGATCATGCTGGACTAATTATGTTCGTCCGAAACACAGCAACCGGCATTTTTGCAATACTATCCATGACATCACAGTTTGAAAAGAGGCAAGAGGGGGGAAATGGCACCGCATGCATCTCCTTTCATTATTTTGGTATGGAACCACCAATAATGTTTTCTGCCCAAGGTTTTAAATGTGCTTTGGCATCTTTATTGGTGTTACTCTCACGCAAGGCTTCCTCGGGTCCAAATGTCAAGCAGATGCCAAAGTTGGGGATGTTCTTAACAATCTGAAACCGCACCTCCCAATTCAAAGCCCAAACCCAACGCTCTTGGAAATTGGAAATTCGGTTCCCATAGCCTTTATTCTTTTTTTGGTGTAATTTTACAATTTATGGTTTAGGATTATTGGGTTTTAATGATTTTCTGCTCTTTTTTAAGTCCTAAAATAGATCTCAGTCAAGATGACATCGAAATACTGTGATGTCAACAGACAGCAGGTATAGAAAGGCAGGGGTTTTGAGTGTTGGTTTTGTTTACCGATTTGATCCATGAGTATAGGCCTATATTGTCTGCAGTTTGTTTCAAAAGCATGCCAATCTGAGCATGCCAATCTGATTGCAAACGTGCACTGATTACGTTTCGAAAGTTTTGGTTGGATCCACTAGGCCCCATAACACCCCTGCGGCACAAAGGGATGTGTCAATACGGTTTTAAAAGCGTATTAATAAAACTGAAAATGATGGTGAACATAATTTCAAGAAAACACGTTCACTAGGGGTAGTCCTTTGAAAGAAATGAATTACCCATCGGCAGTCCCGCAATGATGGTGCTTGTAGCTGCACTCTCTGTCTTCGGGTCTTCATTTGTGCTCTTGAGACTCTATTTCCTATCGAAAAAGCATCGAATTGCGATTATTTTAGGGAGTTACATGGCCTAATAATTATATAATTATTTCCAATAGCATCGTTATAAGATGTATCTAATAAGTTCTCAATACTTAAACAAAGTATATTGCTTGTAGGGAATAAAGCAATTTACGTGATATATAACGAGATGTCCTTATGATAATTCTTTCAACATGATTTTCTATGATGAAAATATTTCAGACATACATTCTATTATCCTTATGAAATACGTCAGTTCACGTAAATAAATTAAAAGCAGAAACATTTTCACAACAATATTTCCCCTAACACTTATCAAGTAGCCTTATTGGCCATATCATAAATAATCATGATACGATATTATACTGATATGATTACCTGATATAATTGCTTGTTAGTCCGCTGAAATGTCACATTTGATTTGATCAAGAAACTGTACAAGAGATAACGGACTTTAGTTCTGTCAGAGGTTTAAAAGAACTGTAATCTCCAGATGGCCTTCTAATTGAAAATGGGCTGCCTTATTTTGTACTTAAGGTAACAAATGAAAGACGCAAGAAGACTTGATTTTTATGGCCGTTATGTCATGCATGGGGAAGTCCTTTCAAGGAAGATGGAGGAGTATTGTAGTCCACTGAATATTTATTTATATAAATGAATGAATCCTACATTTGCTATAGGGTTACATGGATACATATTGTTGTTGGGTGGGGAAAATGAAAACAATATCATACCCTTTTTCTGACCTGACAGAGCAGCAGCAAGTTGGTCGCAATTGATACTAATGTCACAGTCCATCCTAAAAACAAAATGGTATAAAAAGTTAGCAAAAATCGGAAATCTTCTAATGATAATGTAAATGTATGTTCTCATAATGAATTACAATATGTCCAGGTGTAGCCGCTGTACACTATACTGGCTATGAAGCCAAGCCAGTGAAGCAACTAATTGTATAGTATAAGTCCAGTATATACCATAAGTATATACACCCTAAACATAGCTCCATCTGCAAACAGGGTCATTCTCTCCATATCCCCACACACACACACACACACACACACACACATACACACACACTCTGCCTCCTATCCTGCAGCCTAAAGCGCCCCTTATTTTCTGGAGTGGACAGAGAGTCTTCTGGACATCCAACAGCTCTGGACAGCTGTTGTCCAGCTGTGGGGAGCGTTCAGTGACCAAGTCTCTATACCTATCATAGACATCCCATCACAGACACGGCCCATAGGCTGATTCTCTATACCTGTCCTGTCATGGCTGTGCTCTGATGAAGGGGAGTTAGGGAACAGTTGTCTTCTGTTTCATACAGGGAAGAAGGAAGGACACTTCATATCCTATTGGACAGGGTACTTTTCAAAACCTCGGTCTGGCGCTCAACGGTACGGTATAATATTTCGTATTTGATTTATTTCGAATTCAGATTGGGAAGGAATATGGCTGCGAATATGACATGACAATCATTTTCAGCACCAGGACAGTGCTGACATAGCCATGTACATAACCTAGTTGACTGTTGCAGTCCGTTCTCTCGCCTTATGGTTCTCGTTTCTGAGTCGAATACTCAAAAGGTGAGTTCCTGATTCTAAGGCGAGTCCTGAATAAGCCGTTAGGTGACGTAAGGGGCGGGGATATGTTTTATGGGATGTTTCTTTCATGAGACCATATCTCTCTGACAACTTACATTACATTACTGCCTCCCCTCCCCCAAACGACATAAAGATATACTAGGGAGAGCCGCCCTGCCTGGACGTGACAGGCTGGGGTGTCTGACACTTGTCAGATTACAAGGAGGGGAGATCAGTGATCACTCTATAGGCTGTTGAGCTGTTGGATGGAACTACTGCTTTAACCTATCTGCTTATACATCCCCATCATATCGCAATCGCGGCGCTGCTACTGTTACTAGATTGGCACTGAGAGATGGAGAATAGAATAGAATTGGATAGAATGGGATAGAAAATAATACACCAAAATATTCACTCATTTGTCCAACATAGCCCACACATTATAACACGCTGGAGTACATTTCCAACATTTGGAAATTAACTCAGCTGTAAATTTGGCAATAAGCTTTTATAGGAGGCAGTTCCTTTCCGGATGGCGAGGGACAATTTATTCAAAGGCTCTCTTCTGACATACTGCTGTACAACACCAGGCCATTCAGCAGCACTGTGACAGTGTTATAAGATCCTGAGTGCATCTCAGGAAGTGTGGCCCGGGCGTTACTGGCTACGCTATTGAACATTAAAAGCCCACTAGGCATAGGAGCGTAATCTATATAATAACCCATAAAGGTTTCATTTACAGAAAGCCCCCTTGTTTCTCACCTCAGTGTCTATGTCTTAAAACGTATCCTATTCCCTACATAGTGCACTACTTTTGACCAGGACCCATAGGGCTCTGGATAAAAGTAGCAAACTATGTAGGGAATACGTTGACATTTGGGACGCAAACCAGTGAATTCCATAAGAGTTACATTGTATCAAGCGTCAAATCTAAACAGGATCTGCTGGGCTGGTTTCCAGCTAGGGGTTCCTAAAAGATCCGACAGGAAATGTGATGGAAACCACTGAAACACAATCTTCGGGTTAAAGCTGTTTTCTGGCCTTACAAGGGTCTAGTTTCTGTACTGAATGAAGAGGCAATAGGTTGGTTGGGGGGAAAGGGGGGATATGACTTTCAGTGAATTGTCCAAAGTATGCAGCATAAAGACAGAGTACCCTGGCATATTAAAGAAAGGGTGGGAAAGCTACCATAAGGTGTGTACATCACATACACAGATGGGGTGGCACAGACAAACACAGACCAACAGAGTGGTCAACCACATGTTGTGAGAGTTGTTACGAACGGCGTTAGTTATAGTAGGGTGGGTGCCAATGTCCCCACTCTCCACAAGAGCTCATTAACTCCAATGCCCCCTGCTTCAAAGCACCAGGAGGGAGACCCAGAGATCCAACGAGACCTCGGTTGGGAGCAGCCCTCTGTGGGTATGGAGGGCACCAGAGCCAGGGTGCCAGACCTCAGCCTCTCTAAGGGCCCAGTTCTTCCAGGTTCCTTTGGCCCTCTGGCTAAAATAATATCCAGTGGCTCCAGTCACTGAGCCTGGTTAATGCATCTGTCCAAGGCCTGCAATTACCTGGTCATAACATTACCCCAGCCGTTGCCAGCCAACCAATCAGGGCAGGGCTTCGATAGGCTTTTAAACAGCGCACATTTCGCCAATGTCAAGCTGTTTGATCTCTGAGGGTAATATTGCCGAGAGAAACGTATCAGGAGAGAGGAGAGGGGAGAGGCCGAAGAGATGTATTTTTGTCTTCTACCTAGCTCCTATTGTTTGGAGGTATCCACCTTCATCACAGACTGGGACCTACGAGGCATACTACACACACAACGGTGCACGTTTACACGTATAGAGAGACACACACACACACACACACACACACACACACACACACACACACACACACACACACACACACACACACACACACACACACACACACACACACACACACACACACACACACACACACACAGATAACCATGCATTATGTTTATACACTTTTAGTAAGAAATAAATACTATGGGCACGTGTTCAAGATGTGTTGCTTATAAATCAATCTGACATTTTTCTTTTTTATATGTCAAATAATTATTCAGCTCTAGTTTTTAGATGTAAGCTATCCGTTATATACGTGGGGTTTTAAGATCATTCAAATGACCTAATTTCTGTAGGCCTATAGCTGCTCTGTGTTGTGCCTGCATGCTGCCTCTTCATTATAGCTTAATGAAGCATGGACGTTTTGCTTGTTTGTTATTTCTACAAGTCCAGCGTCGTCTATGTACCATGTTTAGCTGCTTTGCCTATGAGCACTGGTGGTATAGTGCCTCGGTGTCTGCCTACTGAAAAACATAAAAAGGCGCGTGATTAATCGTGCAATTACCAGGGTAATTTTCCCTCTTATCGGCGCCGGACTGCGGAGTGATTTGCTTTATTGACTGGGCTGTCCTTGTTTTCACACATTACTACATTGTAAAAAGTCAAGGTGCGTTAATAAAAGGCAGAGGTGAGCGCTGTGTAATTATAAAACACACACATTTGTATTCCCGAGCCATCAAAGCGGTGAGACATAATTATAATTACTTTGACAACCGATTATGTTTGTTTTTCAGAATGATTTGTAACGGGTTTTGATTTGTAATCGATTCGTTTAATCATAATTATCTTAATCAGAGGGAAATAATCACATTGAGGGGATGAATGAGTGCTTTAAGAAAGCCTAGAGGAACATTTTACCGCCTGGTTTATCACTATGTCCATTACATACAAATGAAAACATCCTTGATTTTGACCCACTCAACATGCAAGAAAAATATAGCAAACTCTACTTAAGCAGGCCTAGCCTCGGTAAATTAATGTTTGCTTTGAAATCCAATGCAATAAGGCTTTACTGATATTGTACACTACATTGGAACTAAATCTAGGCCAGAATTTGTTTGAAACAAGGTGACATTTATCCAGTTATTCTTTGTAATGATTAATGCGATATATATATATATATATACGCAATATTAATATAGCCTTATTGCGTTTCACTTCAAAGCAAACATATTAATTTACCTGGGCTAGGCCTACTGAAGTAGATTTTGCTACATTTTTCTTGCATGTTGAGTGGGTCAAAATCAACGCCGTTATATATTTGGGTCGACTGTTAGAAAAAAATATAGTGGGTGATGGGCGATTTTCGTTAAAACAAATATGGGTAACAACGTTGGAACGAAGACATTTACGTTGTTTTTTTTAGATACAGCTAATAAGAGATTGAATGAATGTATCAGTTTCCGTGTGTGTGTGTAATGTATATGCTGTACTTTTCCTATAATAGAAAATCTATAGGCCTATCGTCTATTGAAGATTGGGGTGTCCCTTCGCAATCATCGGTGCAATGCGGACTCTTCCCCCGTTGTTGGAAGAGGAGTACTCGGCTATATAAGTCAGTCAAGCATCCCCTTTACATAGCCAGAAAAAGCAAATTATTTGATTCAAAGTGACCATGAGTCCTATGGCATTCTTTTCAAACAAGGATTATATCGCCACGAAACCAACAAATACACTATTCAAATGAATTTTAAACGATTCATAATCATTCGATAGTGGATAGGTCCATTAAGAATTGTGAGGGGAAAAAAAGTGAAAAAATCATGCTTTCAAAATAACGACAATGAGGAATACATTCACATAGACAACAATGATGGGTTCAACAATTAGATTAACATTTTTTACAGTTGCATTCAGGGTTAGTGAGCGAATTGTATGCAGTTTAGGCTATTTCTATTCCCTTATTTAACTTGGCAATACGGCCAGACAAAGCAGAGGCACTACATAGGCTTAGAATACATCATACACAATAACATTCCTAGAACTGTATACATTGCTTCGAGTTGTGCTCTTATACGATGACGTATGCATGCCACATCGTTTAAATGATGTTATAGGCCGAATAATGAATCATGTTATTATTTTTAATAAATGAACGACATATTTTTCACTAGGGTAAAATAAAAACGAACGGTAGGCTGATTCATTTAGAAAATAATGGATTGTAGTATATTTTACTCTATATATCTCATATTTACATGCGAAAGGAAATTCTACACACCATGAGCAAGGCATTTTGACACAAAACAGGCAGGAAGAATAACTTAATTAATTCCTGATCACATTTGATATTGCATAAAAGGCCTTTCTTCAAGAAGAGGATGAATTTCTCTCCAATAGTATTTGTGTTTCGTTTTCAGATGCTTCCATTATACACTTGCCTGACATATGAATTCAATTCACGAAGAGCAAATCTGCACACAATATTGATGCTCTATGTTATTTGCTGTTCTATCCTTCGATGCGTCAAGGACACATTGCAAGAGCTGGTCACAACGATTTTAGACCAAATAATAATAAGTACAATAAGAAATCCATTCCCGTAAAATTGACCTACGCTCTTAGAAACCATTTTCGCATAAACGAACCATATACACTCTTAGAAAAAAAAAGTTTCGGATAGATCCAAAAAGGCTTCTACGGTTGCTTCATATATGGCACCTCTTAAGGGTTCTATATGGTGCCATGTATGAAGCAAGCAATATAACCCTTTTTGGTTCTATCCGGATTTTTTTTTAAGAGTGTATGTTTCGTTTATGCGAAAATGATACAATCACAACTGGGACTTTTTTCTTCTGAAGTCGACCATCTTCTCATCGAATGCGGGAAAACCATCATTGCTACCCGTAAGGTAGACCACACTCTCTCTCACTCTCTGCACCAAGGCATTGTCCAGGATCACTAGGTGGCGATAGAAACCCCCACTAAAACACAACCTTGTTTCAGAGAAACCTGCCAACTTTTCGCCTCAGTCGAAACAACCAAAACAAAAACATGTCCAAGTGTAAGCAGCATTCAGCAAGAACACAACCCCCCTAATAAACAACATCAATTACTGCTTTTCTCTAGAACATGAGTTCATGCTCTGTAGTTAACCTGCAGGCCTATTCCAGCTGCTCCTCCAATCAGATCCCACTGGGAACACACTGGTTGAATCAACGTTGTTTCCATGTCATTTCAATGACAATACGTTGAACAAACGTGGAATAGACGTTGAATAGATGTCTGTGCCCAGTGGGATATCAACCATCCATCAATCCCATCAAGACCTGGTTTGTAGTATAGAAAGCTTACAGTTTATGTTAAAGTTGACTTTTCGTAGCAGGTTAGAAGAATTTACGTAGCAGGTTAGGAAAATTTACGTAGCAGGTTAGGATAATTAGGTTAGGGTTAGCTAAAATACAAAACAAATCTACTTTTGACGTCAATTTGACATAAACTGAATCCCATCTAGACATGGCCACATCTAGCTGAACAGTGAGGGAGACAGTTCTAATCCCCACTGTTGTGCTCTTGAGTCTCTCTCTCTCTGTGCCTCTCTTGGCTGCTCTACCAGTCTCTCATCTGTCTTTCACTCTCCCCATCTCTCTACACCTCTTTTCTCTAGAATGGTGAGTGCAGCCAGTCACATCAAACAATCTCTCGCTCTAGTTCTCTATTTTATTTAGTCTCTGTATACCTCTCTCTCTCTCTCTCTCTCTCTCTCTCTCTCTCTCTCTCTCTCTCTCTCTCTCTCTCTCTCTCTCTCTCTCTCTCTCTCTCTCCCCCCCCCCGAGGGGCCTGAGGTGACCCAGGGTGCCCCTCTCACCCGCTCTGACCGCCTGCGGGTGGCCGCGGGTCGTAAGGCTGGCCTGGACTGCCATAGGAATGCCCCCGGCTCCAGGCCTTACTCACAGCTGTTGGCATACACTCAGTCCAGACACACTGTGCACTTTCCCCACATTCCTCCACACGTTGTTCCTCCTCAACCCCAAACTGACTGACGTCTAGTCAACCCCAAAGCCAGCCTGGACAACCTAGTCCGTGCCAGACAGAGACATGTGTGGATATTTGTTGCCTGACTGACAAGGGAGATGCACGGTAAGAGGGTTGCACTCCGCACACAGCATGGAAAACACTGCCCATTGAACACTACAGATGGTGTAGTCAAAGTAACATTAGATACACAAAACAATGGGGGGGGAAGAAGGTAATCTTGCAAAAGATTCATTCAATTATAAGCCGACGGAAGGATACTACAACATGGCGCGCATTTTGATTACACTCCACCGAGTAATCTATTAGTTAGACATTTCCCTCATTAAAGATCTTGATTTTTTATCATTAAATTATATTGATACAGTCAGCTAGAGGACTAGAACCCCCATTCTAATCAAGCTCTGTATAAAATCAATCATCCTCCAGTTTCAGTGGCCACAGTTTTACGGCTGCTACAGACGTGCGGGGCCGGAGAAGCTAAAAGTGGAGGGCCTGTACCTGGATTATGTAACTGTTTGAAGTTTCTCCCTCTCAGATGGGCCCTTCAGTGAAAGGACACAATCAAATTGGGCCCCCTTCCCAGTTTAAAGGGACTAGAGTGGGACCACCAACAGCCAGGGAGAGCCAGGGCTGGGGCCTGCTTTTATGGCCTAGGTTGGGGCTGGGCTGAGGGGGTTGAGGGGCCGGGGTAGGCTAGTAGCTAGCTGGGAATCCATTTCAGCAATGGAAGTGAAGAGTTGGATAATGGCCTTCTTCCCTCAGGGGTGGCTCGATGCGTTGTAAATCCTAGGAGTACCGAGTCCCATACTCCATTTTTACTAGGTGCTTGCCTTGCCTGCTGATGTGAATGGATGAGTGAGTATCCAGTTTCAATTTAAGTTAGAAATAGTAGAAATGAGACTGAAAAAGGGCACTTATAAGGCAGAAGTCTTCTTTTTCGTGCTCCGCAAGGACAAAGGCTTCAAAGTGACATAGAAGGGGAGATCTTAATCCACTTTTCCGCTGTTAATTCGTTTTTTTCCTGAGACAATCGGCTTGGGTTGCCCTGCCTGTACCAGAGAGAGAGACAGAGAGAACGAGAGAGAGAGAAAGAAAGAGCGAGAGAGAAAGAGAGAGATGTTGAAGTAAAACAGAGAGCTTAAAGAACCCTTTATCTCCACCCGTCCTGATCAGTTACTCTCTCCAAAATGGCCGCCCATGTACCACTACCACACACCCCTTCCTCCTTCGAGCTGGCTACCATAGAAACGGGTCATTACCATAGATACAGGGGTCAGACCCGGTATGACCTCAGAGCAATAGGATGCCAGCGGCCAATCACGGGCCTCCCTCACGTCCCTCTGGGTTAGCGGTGGCATAGCGTGAGACGTAACAGATGCTTGCCCTCCTTCACCACTCAGCCACAGCAAGGCAGAGCCTAGCATTTCATCATCCTTCTTCACAGCTCCAATCGCAAAATCCAATAGAAGCATAAGCCACAACCGTCTTGAGTGTTTGGAAGTCTGGCATTTAAAAACAAACAAATGTTGGCCCCAAAACATGCATTGTTTGACCATAAGGACAACACATACACTAATATTTGCGGAATCAAATCAAATAAGGAAAATTAAGTTGTTGTTTTTTACTTGTCAGACTACAAATCAACCCTGATTGAGTTTCCAACTGCAAAACGTGATGAAACTACACCTCCCATGATCCTCTGTAGTGGCTTCATCATAAACTGTGGTGGTCAGAGTAGCCTAACAACATTGTTGAAAGCTGTGGAGGAGCGGCCAATACTAAACAGAGCGGGTCCCATGGTGTTAGCACCTGGGTGGGCAGGCAACTTTCCCATGTCACGGCGGCCCTCGCCATTCCTGTCACAGCGATTACACGCCCTGTAAAATACTTGAAATAGTGTCGCATTAGTGAGAATATGTGAATGAGATTGGCTGTTCTGCGATAGCTGGGGTTTGCGTTCATGTCAGTGTGTCGTGGCGTGACGCCTACGTGACAGGGACAAGTAGGTGGTGCCACTTCATAACAACAACACTACTTTACTCAACGGACTGCGGAAATGATGTTTTCCCAGGCGTCTAAACATTATCCTGGTGCCCTGTTTGGACATTTTGAAATCATGGAAATCAGTCACACACATCAGAATTCAACCCTCTAACCCATTTGCTAAACCCTTCTGAATAGGCCTGAGGTAAACTAAATGACCAAAAGTATGTGGACACCTGCTTGTTGAACTTTTCATTCCAAAATAATGGCCATTAACATGGAGTTGGTCCCCACTTTGCTGCTATAACATCGTCCACTCTTCTGGGAAGGCTTTCCACTAGATGCTGGAACATTGCTGCGGGGACTAATGCCACAAGAGCATTAGTGAGGTTGGGCACTGATGTCGGGCGATTAGGCCTGGCTCACAGTCAGAGTTCCAATTCATCCCAAAGGTGTTTGTCTTTACAAATGTCTTTGTATGCTGTAATGTTAAGATTTCCCTTCACTGGAACTAAGGGGCCTAGCCTGAATCATGAAAAACAGCCCCAGATCATTATTCCTCCTCCACCAAACTTTACAGTTGGCACTATGCATCCGCCAAACCCAGATTCGTCCACCGGACTGCCAAATGGTGAAGCGTGATTCATCACTCCAGAGAACGTGTTTCCACTGCTCCAGAGTCCAATGGTGGCGAGCTTTACACCACTTCAGCCAACGCTTGGCATTAGAAATCCATTTCATGAAGCTCCCGACGAACAGTTCTTGTGCTGACGTTGCTTCCAGAGGCAGTTTGGAACTCTGTAGTGAGTGTTGCAATCGAGGATAGACAATTTTTACATGTTACGTGCTTCTGCACTTGGCAATCCCGTTCTGTGAGCTTGTGGCCTACCACTTCGCGACTGAGCCGTTGTTGCTCCTAGACGTTTCCACTTCACAATAACAGCGCTTACAGTTAACCGGGGCAGCTCTAGCAGGGCAGAAATTTGACGAACTGACTTGTTGGAAATGTGGCATCCTATGACGGTGCCACGTTGAAGTCAGTGAGCTCTTCAATAAGGCCATTCTACTGCCAATGTTTTCCTATGGAGATTGCATGGCTGTGTGTTCATCAGCAACGGGTGTGGCTGAAATAGCTGAATCCACTCATATGAAGGGGTGTCCACATACTTTTGTATATATAGTGTATATACTTATTGTTAGGAATCAGTGTCATTACTGAAGACAGACAGAGACACCCATTCATAAGATGTTGTGTTGTGATTTGTGAGAAATGCTGGGGTAGACTTTATGGTGTAAACCCCCTGTGGTAATGACTTACAACTGATGACCACAGACCACCACACACTGCTACAGGGGCCCCATGTCTGAGACACAACCAGGGCAAACAAGTCAGAACAACAAATCACCTATTGCTGAAAGTAGGGACAGTGGCAGTGCCTCTTAGACTAGAGGATAGCACCTGCTAAGTGTTGTGAGGCATAAGGGTCTCTTACTGTTGAGATCCAGGGACTGTTGTGGCTGGCTATTCCAAAATGGCTGCTCAACCAAAGGAGGAATTGTCAGACATCACCTAAAGTAACCTTAAATACAAAACACTCAAATGGAAGACAAAAACTCTGTTGAGTGAAGAAAAGCATAAGCATTGCTTTATGTTCAGGTTACATAATGACCAATAGTCATTTAGAAAATGATTAATTATGATGAGGGCAGGGTAGGGTAGGACGAAAACAAACAAAAATGAAGAAATTCAAAATAAGGTGAAACTAGTCCTGTTGCAGCCTGGTAGAGATAGTTGTTATTGCAGAGACCAACGAAAGTGCTTTATCTGCGACAGAGAGAACATGCCGTTTCTCACCTCTCTTCTCTCTCTCTCTCTCTTTCTCTCTCTTTCTCTCTCTCTCTCTCTCTCTCTCTCTCTCTCTCTCTCTCTCTCTCTCTCTCTCTCTCTCTCTCTCTCTCTCTCTCTCTCTCTCTCTCTCTCTCTCTCTCTCTCTCTCTCTCTCTCTCTCTCTCTCTCTCTCTCTCTCTCTCTCTCTCTCTCTCTCTCTCTCAGGGCTTATTATAGTTCACACTTCATTCATTAGCTGAACTAAAATCCATCCAATGGTTTAATTGTTTGTGGACTGTATATCTTTAAGGCATCTTGTTTTGGAGGTCGGAGGCCAAGAGGAAACAATGGAACACTGTTTTCCTTTTTCTGTTAATTTGTTCTCCCGGCAACCCTGCCATTATGGCTCTTCATCTAAATGAGTCTCCCTCATGCATCAGAAATCATCCAGAGGTTTATATGTCTGTAAACCTATGTTTATATTGTTTCTATATATGTACAGTATATATTTTTATATATATATAGTGAGGGACTTTATCCCTTCACTGAAACATTCATTAAGATTAGGGTTAACAGACACTACTGTATGTTGGTATACGATGTAATTCAGACTTTACTGTGGTTCTTTGCTGAGTGGCTATGTGACAGAGCGGTCTTATAAAGAGAACTTCATGACAGAGTGAGTGTACTTTGCGCGTTAACCTACCTTGTTAGTCGAAAGACAACTTTTACAGGCCTGTTAAAATGGCAAACTAGACCTTTTTTGTTTTTACCTCACCTCTGCATGCGTGTAAACTAAGAGTTTGTAATTTCCTGTGACCGTATCTGCTTCCCATCCTCCTGTGTTTAATTTTTACTATCTTTTTTTACCATTTAATGTCGAATTTTCTTTCTCTATTCAGCATTTCTTCCCTGCTGTGGGGTTGATTCCAACCTCTCCAATTTGTGTGTCTGAGGTCTGGTGCCTCTAGTATTACATTTATATCAGCAGGCTATAGACCTTTTCTAGCATGAGAGCTACTTTTCTCCTCTCCCTTGCAACTCTTCCCCGGGTCCTTAGTGCACTATATTCTCTTGTACACTATGTTTTCTGTCAATATACCTGGTAAAATAATGGTTAATTAACAACTCTAAGGTGGGCCCTAAAAAATCTGATTTAAAAAAAAAAAGTTTAATATTTTCACAAATGATGGTGTCTCAGTTAGATTTTTCCTGGTTTTAGATATCTTTTAGTTTTTCCACTCTCCAATTTATTTAAATTTTTATAGAGAAACAACGAAATTGGATGTTCTGAGTCCATGTCAATGGTTAAATCACATCAGAAGACCATCTTCTTTAGGTCTGGAAGAAAAGGAACACATTCATTTTTTTGTCTAATTCCCAATTCATTGCGCATCTGGCCCTTTAATTGCGCATCTAGTGAGTGAGGAATGTGCAGTCTGATGTGCAGGTCTAACGATGGTTCTGTACTGCTGCTCCTCATTTCTTAGCAAAGTTTGCTAATAACAAGTAATAGATACAAATGATATACTCACTTAAGATATACTTCTGCCAGGTAATCCTACTTTGCAGTGAACATTTCATTGAGAAGTATTTCTGTCAACCTACAAGATGGCTATCACATCAACTGGCTACACATGAAGTAATAGACAAATGTCTGCACCACACAGACAGACACGGACAATATTGCTGGAAATTAATTGGCAGATATTGTGTTAGGTTTGGCTTTTTAAGCCAATAGTGGCTAACCAGGGGTGGGATAATGTTAATGTTGCGTTCATTAGATTGTAGCTGGGAGCTTGTGTCTGATACTTGTGAAATTTGTTTATGACAGTTTGCGATGGAACACGTGAAAAATTGCACATACTTTTGGAAATTGTTTGCCGAGCTACTCATATGTGGGCTACGAGCTACTGGTATCTAGCGATAGACCTGTTGGAGACTCCTGCTATAGGCAGCCAAGCAGACAAGCGGACATGCAGACAGACAGGCCGACAGACCAACCGACAGGCATACAGACAGACGGCAGGCAGACTAGGCAGGCAGAGGGGTCGAAGCTGAGCCCACTATAGAAATAGAACTACTAGAACGGGAGAAAAGGCCCTCATCACAGGAATATTGACTTTCATTGCACGGTAATGTCTACAGTCGTGGCCAAAAGTTTTGAGAATGACACAAATATAAATTTTCACAAAGTCTGCTGCCTCAGTTTGTATGATGGCAATTTGCATATACTCCAGAACGTTATGAAGAGTGATCAGATTAATTGCAATTAATTGTAAAGACCCTCTTTGCCATGCAAATAAACTGAACCCCCCCCAAAAGAATCCTCCGCATTTCAGCCCTGCCACAAAAGGACCAGCTGACATCATGTCTGTGATTCTCTCGTTAACACAGGTGTGAGTGTTGACGAGGACAAGGCTGGAGATCACTCTGTCATGCTAATTGAGTTTGAATAACAGACTGGAAGCTTCAAAAGGAGGGTGGTGCTTGGAATCATTGTTCTTCCTCTGTCAACCATGGTTAACTGCAAGGAAACATGTGCCGTCATCATTGCTTTGCACAAAAAGGGCTTCACAGGCAAGAATATTGTTGCCAGTAAGATTGCACCTAAATCAACCATTTATCGGATCATCAAGAACTTCAAAGAGAGTGGTTCAATTGTTATGAAGAAGGCTTCAGGGCGCCCAAGAAAGTCCAGCAAGTGCCAGGACCGTCTCCTAAAGTTGATTCAGCTGCGGGATCAGGGCACCACCAGTACAGAGCTTGCTCAGGAATGGCAGCAGGCAGGTGTGAATGCATCTACACACACAGCACAGTGAGGCGATGACTTTTGGAGGATGGCCTGGTGTCAAGAAGGGCAGCAAAGAAGCCACTTCTCTCCAGGAAAAACATCGGGGACAGACTGATATTCTGCAAAAGGTACAGGGATTGGACTGCTGAGGACTGGGGTAAAGTAATTTTCTCTGATGAATCCCCTTTCCAATTGTTTGGGGCATCCGGAAAAAAGCTTGTTTGGAGAAGACAAGGTGAGCACTACCATCAGTCCTGTGTCATGCCAACAGTAAAGCATCCTGAGACCATTCATGTGTGTGGTTGCTTCTCAGCCAAGGGAGTGGTCTCACTCACAATTTTGCCTAAGAACACAGCCATGAATAAAGAATGGTACCAACACATCCTCCGAGAGCAACTTCCCCCAACCATCCAGGAACAGTTTGGTGACGAACAATGCCTTTTCCAGCATAATGGAGCACCTTGCCATAAGGCAAAAGTGATAACTAAGTGGCTCGGGGAACAAAACATAAATATTTTGGGTCCATGGCCAGGAAACTCCCCAGACCTTAATCCCATTGAGAACTTGTGGTCAATCCTCAAGAGGCAGGTGGACAAACAAAACCCCATAAATTCTGACAAACTCCAAGCATTGATTATGAAAGAATGGGCTGCCATCAGTCAGGATGTGGCCCAGAAGTTAATTGAGAGCATTGAGAGCATGCCAGGGCGGATTGCAGAGGTCTTGAAAAAGAAGGGTCAACACTGCAAATATTCAAATATAGACTCTTTGCATCAACTTCATGAAATTGTCAATAAAGGCCTTTGACACTTAGGAAATGCTTGTAATTATACTTCAGTATTCCATAGAAACATCTGACAAAAATATCTAAAGACACTGAAGCAGCAAACTTTGTGGAAATGTATATTTGTGTCATTCTCAAAACTTTTGGCCACGACTGTACACTTGTTGTATTCGGCGCATGTGGCAAATACAGTTTGATTTGATTTGAATGAGAATATCCGTTCTAGTCATTTTATGTGTATGTAGGACATCCTCTCTACCAAAGGAGAGGAAGTAGCCATGTCTGTCTGACAGGCTTTACATTCAACCTAGAACAGAGCAGCTTACAGGGAAACAGACATCTCACCTGAGATTCTTTTCATTTATTTAAATATCAAAGTGTTGTCCAATCCCCCATTACTCCCATATTATCCTAACGTTGATGTTTTAAGGGATCTATGATGGAATTCGATGATTATTATTACTATTATAATGTCAAAGGTCAGTGTGTGCGTGTGCATGCCAGTTTGTGCGCGTGTTCCATTGCATGCGCAGGAACATGTGCGCATGTGTACCAGGTGAATGTGTGTGTGTGTGTGTGTGTGTGTGCTCTGCCTGCGGTTATGGAACCCCTACCTGTCCCAGACCTGCTGCTTTCAACTCTTAATGATCGGCTATGAAAAGCCAACTGACTTTTATTCCTGATTATTATTTGACCATGCTTGTCATTTATGAACATTTTGAAAATCTTGGCTCTCTCTAATTCTCTCCTTCTCTCTTTCTTTCTCTCTCTCGGAGGACCTGAGCCCTAGGACCATACGTCAGGACTACCGGGCATGATGACTCCTTGCTGTCCCCAGTCCGCCTGGCCTTGCTGCTATTCCAGTTTCAACTGTTCTGCCTGCGGTTACGGAACCCCTACCTGTCCCAGACCTGCTGTTTTCAACTCTTAATGATCGGCTATGAAAAGCCAACTGACATTTATTCCTGATTATTATTTAACCATGCTTGTCATTTATGAACATTTTGAAAATCTTGGCTCTCTCTAATTCTCTCCTTCTCTCTTTCTTTCTCTCTCTCGGAGGACCTGAGCCCTAGGACCATACGTCAGGACTACCGGGCATGATGACTCCTTGCTGTCCCCAGTCCACCTGGCCTTGCTGCTATTCCAGTTTCAACTGTTCTGCCTGCGGTTATGGAACCGCCACCTGTCCCAGACCTGCTGTTTTCAACTCTTAATGATCGGCTATGAAAAGCCAACTGAAAATGATTCATGATTATTATTTGACCATGCTTGTCACTTATGAACATTTTGAACATCTTGGCATAGTTCTGTTATAATCTCCACCCGGCACAGCCAGAAGAGGACTGGCCACCCCTCATAGCCTGGTTCCTCTCTTGGTTTCTTCCTAGGTTTTGGCCTTTCTAGGGAGTTTTTCCTAGCCACCGTGCTTCTACACCTGCATTGCTTGCTGTTTGGGGTTTTAGGCTGGGTTTCTGTACAGCACTTCGAGATATTAGCTGATGTACGAAGGGCTATATAAAATAAACTTGATTTGATTTGATTTGTGTGTGTGTGTGTGTGTGTGTGTGTGTGTGTGTGTGTGTGTGTGTGTGTGTGTGTGTGTGTGTGTGTGTGTGTGTGTGTGTGTGTGTGTGTCTGCGTGTGTGCGTGTGTGCGTGCGTGCGTGTGTGTGTGAGAGAGAGAGACGCTAGAATCTGCAGTGGCGGATTTGCCCATGGAGAGATGAGAGTGAAGGCCTTTTACCTTCTCTGACCCTCCTTCTCTGACCCTGTCTCTCTCAGAGTGAGGTGTGTTGAGTTTTTGTAATTTATTTATTTATTATACTCTCAAAGGTTTATAATATGGCTGCATTGCCATGTTTAAGGTGTACACAGATCCATTCTGTTGATTGTGTTATAATTTTATGTGATGGGATAACTCCTTAATAACCCAATACATTTACTGTCAGTGGTTTTATACATACAGGATGTGAAGGCTATAGTTTGTTGTGTCTTATATAACATTTTGAAATGTTCAGTATAAATTGCTGTATTATATTCGGGCGTTATCATTGGGACATAAGTCTGTTATACATGTGTAAATGTAATAATTATGTAGCATATGTCCCAAGGTTACATTTCATTATAATTATGCACATCGTTTACAAGGATGGTTATACAAGGCTACAAACTGTATTTACAGGATTAGCCTACAAAGGCTAGATTATTTACTGGTGTTTTAGAACACAATAAAAGTCCTCTGAATTTGTATCTCAAGATATACTAGGGGTTTCGCTTTCACTCAGTCATTTTACAGCATTAGTGAAGTGTCCAATCGTTTCACCATTGCGCACAGGGGAGATTTCTAGATAATATCAAGATAGCAGAAAACTAAGAGCCACCACTTGTGGCTGATTGATTGAACCCAGGCCCTATTTAGTGACTGTTGGGCTGGCTGGGCTCTGTGAGGTTGTGGCTCGTTGAGCCTGCTGCTATCAGAAGCTCTGCTCCCTTATCTGATCACTGTGATCACACCAGCCGGTCGGTCGGTCATCCCTGAGTCGACAGTACGTGGACCAGGCCAACCATGCGCAGACCGCGGTCCCAGTCACCCCTTTGGCCTTTGATTAGTCATCAGAGAGAAAGGAGGATGGAGGAGCGTCTGGTCGTTGAGGGGGGATAACATGATTAGGAGCCTGAATGGCCACTGCAGCAGCCTTGATGTCACAAACGGCCTTAAATCAGCTGCTTTAGTGGACTAGTCCGGGTAGGGGCCGGTGGCTGTATAGACCAGCTGCTAGACGCCTGACCAGCCTGATGGGGGGACATTAACAAGACTGTCAGGATGACCTGGCCCCCAGGGGGTCACAGCTGGACCACCACCGGCCGGCACTTGTTCCTGTTCCTGTTTCTGAAATGACTGTTCCCTAACAGGCCGATATCATTTCATAATTGGATTCATGTAATGAACATAGTGTAAATGTTGCTGCAAATGCACAAAGAGCTTTTTCAAACGTAACTTGAGAAGGGCTAGACTCAGATTTCACTAAAGCGCAAGATAATCAGCTCGATAATTTACAGTTAAATGCATATGAAAATATCACACTGTTTATTGCTTACGCATTACTTAAGATTAAATCATTTCTACTGCATTCCATTTCTTTTTCTGGAAAGGTTATGGAAATTAAACACGTTTCTGCTAAATCATCTGTATATATCCAAAGGAGAGAATGAAAAATAATATATATATTATGTTGCAAATAATATAGTTGCCACAGTAATATTACATTCTGAATATTCCCATGTACTGTTAATGAAAGCACAACAAAGTCATTTACCATCAGCTGTTTTAAAGAGCTCATGTAAAGTGGTTACGGTAAAGTGAGGTTTGCCAGAACACTGCAAAAGGATGCTTGCTGGATATCCAGGTCGTGGATAGTTTGGTGGACTCACTCCAACGAGTGCACACTACCACAAAAACAACACACACACTCCAACGAGCGCAGACTCCCACATAAACAACATGCGCACACTCCATCGAATACAGACTCCCACTGAAACACACTGATAACTACAATTTAGTTTGCCATCTCGTTATCTTTGTGTCTCTTTTCTAGGTTTCATTTGACTGGTGAACCATTACAGAGAGAGTGTGTGTGTCTGTGTGTGTGTGTGTGTGTGTGTGTGTGTGTGTGTGTGTGCGTGCGTGCGTGCGTGCGTGCGTGCGTGCGTGCGTGCGTGTGCGTGCGTGTGCGTGCGTGCGATAATGTCCCTACAGTAGAGAAATTGAAACGACACCATGTATAGCCGTACTTATTTCTGAATTGCCTTTGTGTTTTTCTGTGTGGGTCATACACCAGTCATTAGCCATTAGAGGAAGCATCTCTCTGCAACCCAGAGGTTACCCGCGTGCCAGCTTTCATGTCGGCGGCCACGGCAACCCTCTGTGACTGCGGGTGGCACTGCCGCCGCTCAAAGGCCCCCATTATGCTGCTCCGTCTCCCGCCTGCTCGGTTATAAATGATTTTCTTGTCCGCCCAGCGTGTGCGGTATCATATACCCTCATCATCTTCAAATGCAAAATATCCCCTTTTCTTTTCCTGCAAAGAGTTCCAAAGCCTTAGTCCTTTTCAACGAGCCATTGAGGATTTCCCTAATTGCCCTGAAGGAAGCGTTTCTCATGTTTAAATAAATACAGTTAGTAATGACCCGCCGGTTAGCAGCCTATAGGCCCTGGGCTGCTGACTGATAAGGAGGGTTAGGACTGTTTTGGTCAGTTGGACTCTGAAACCTCTTTACACAGTATCAGAGAGGGCAGCGGGCAGGGCAGAGAAAGAGAGAGAGACAGAAAGGGCACAGAATGAGAGAGGGAGCACAGGGAGAGAGTGAAGGACAGAAAGAGACGGCACAGAGCGAGAGAGGGAGACAGAGAGAAAGAGAGAGAAGGGGGAAACAGGAAACTATAAATCAGAAAAGAGCCAACGACTGATTGCTGTGTGCTGCTAATTGAATCAGAGTGCTGTTCGGTGCAGTCGGCTCTCAAACCCCATTTCCATTTCCACCCCGGCCAAAAACACACAAACACACAGACCCACATCTGACCATTGTCCGTCTGTCCGTCTGTCGTCTGTGTCCAGCAGGGTTGGGGTCAGTTCCTTTTTAATTCAAATTCAAATTCCACATTTTTCTAATAGAGACACATTGAGGAAAATTGAAATTAGAATCGGAAGTTCAGTATATTCCCTGAATTGACTCAATTGATATGGAGCTGAACCCAACCAGCCAACGGCGGGGCAACACAGGAACGGGATAGGATATCAGTGAAGGTGGACTATCACCATCACTATCAACAACACTAGAGGGGGGCCAAATCACTGTGTAGTGAAATCAGCGCTGCCGGACCAGACGGCCCTCTGACACTCACCAGATACCTTGCTGGCCCTGCTTTAATTCACTTAACCCTGTCCCCTATGTGGTTCTGGGACCTGACTAGCCTCTGGGCAAGGGTTTGGGTTTATTACCATAGGGTTAACTGGATTTGGGCGATGTGTAATTGATGCTTAATGCACGTGTGTGTGTGTGTGTGTGTGTGTGTGTGTGTGTGTGTGTGTGTGTGTGTGTGTGTGTGTGTGTGTGTGTGTGTGTGTGTGTGTGTGTGTGTGTGTGTGTGTGTGTGTGTGTGTGTGTGTGTGTGCTTTAGAGAGAGAGGGATTGATGCTTAATGCACGTGTGTGTGTGTGTGTGTGTGTGTGTGTGTGTGTGTGTGTGTGTGTGTGTGTGTGTGTGTGTGTGTGTGTGTGTGTGTGTGTGTGTGTGTGTGTGTGTGTGTGTGTGTGTGTGTGTGTGTGTGTGTGTGTGTGCGTGCGTGCGTGCGTGCGTGTGTTCGTGTGCATGGTTGTTCTTGGAAGTGGACATGGAGATGGAGAGAAGGGTCTGATAACGTGGTTATATCCGGATTATAACGTCGGGTATATCGTTGATTTATATTCTAACGCGAAACAGATCCACTGTCGTAGTTACCGCGGTGATTTATTTCGCTGACGTTAGACGACGTGACTTTGACTGGGAATGAGTCACTGGTACATGATAAATATATTCGATCACTCGGTATATTGCACGTCTTTTTGCAGAACCACTACTCAAAATAAAAACAGTTGTATCAAGGCATTGCAATGTCAAAATATATGGTGCACACTCTGACACATTTGGCCTGTTATATCTTACTTCATAAAGGCTGTCAAACTATTTTGATTAGCTAATATATTGCTAAGAAAATATTTTTCTGCCATGTATTATTTTACTGATAGAAAGAGAAGCCTCCATTAAAGTCGGTGGTGTGGGGTATCCGAGTGTAGGCCTCTGCTCTGTGTAGGGAAGTGAGCAGAAAGGTCATAGGTCATTTTGTGGTTTTAAGGTGATGATTGCCTTAGGAACAGGGTCACCACCGACAACAGCCACCAACAGACTTCTCTGCAATGAGTTATAATAGCTTCAGAACCGTTGTGCACATAGCCCATTATGCAACTAAAGGGTTAAAGAATATGGTTTATAGTGATGAGCTCTATGACGCTATCACGCAATCGCTATTATTTAATTGATTTAATAAATAGCTCTATTGCAATCGATCTTTTAAATGACTTTTAATCAAGGCGAACAGGCCATAAATCAGAAGGAGAGTTGACCGCGGTAGATGAATGAGTCTCCCACTCATATGGCTGTACACGGGTTATACTTCCTCTGTTTTGTACAGCACAGTGATTCTGCTCTGACGGTTAATTCATCTAATTCTCTGGGGTTTTTTTCTTTTCTTTTTTTTTCTTTTCTTCCTCTCGTCTTTTTACGACGGAGTTGTTTGATGAGGTTTCTCCCAGAGTGTATGAGAGCTCCGTATTATTAATAGTGGCTGCATAGGGCTGGCCTGGACTGTGTACTTCCCTGTCTCACACACACACACACACACACACACACACACACACACACACACACACACACACACACACACACACACACACACACACACACACAACAGGAAATGCACAGCGCCAGGGCACACGTCTTTGATTAAAATGATTCAGTCACTCCTGTACACTGTGGAAAGATTAATATTGTCACTGTTTATTTTGAGATTCACAGAATGTCGATAAATCATGTCGACATTTAATGGATGATGGAATGGCGCAACACTTTATTTCCACATCGCGTTGCTTTCCATTCACAATTTGCACCTGACCCGATAATAAATGTTTTGAATACAATATCAATATGGAAAGATCGGAAAGATCAACAGGCTGTGTAACCAGGGGAAATATTTACACATGGACCAGGCTAATATGGAGAGGGGCATTGTGCCAATTGAGTGTGCCAAGGTCAAATGGCGCTCATCTGTGTGTATTTGTGTGTGTGTGTGTGGAGGGGGGGGGGGGCGAATCTCTGCCAGGTGCCCCTGCCCATTTTCCCTGCATTAGCCACGGGGAGCGAGAAAAATGTGTCACTAGCTAATCATGATAGATAGTTCTTACAACTGCAATGGCAAGTGCTCTGTTGCTGCATTCAACACTACAGCTGGTGGTAAGCAAGCTCCATATTTGAACTTTTAGCTCAAAGCTACAGTTGAAGTCAGAAGTTTACATACACTTAGATTGGAGTCATTAAAACTGTTTTCCAACCACTCCACACATTTCTTGTTAACAAACTATAGTTTTGGCAAGTCGGTTAGGACATCTACTTTGTGCGTGATACAAGTCATTTTTCCAACAATTGTTTACAGATTAATTCACTTATAATTCACTGTATCACAATTCCAGTGGGTCAGAAGTTTACATACACTAAGTTGACTGTGCCTTTAAACAGCTTGGAAAATTCCAGAAAATTATGTCATGGCTTTAGAAGCTTCTGATAGGCTAATTGACATCATTTGAGTCAATTGGAGGTGTACCTGTGGATGTATTTCAAGGCCTACCTTCAAACTCAGTGCCTCTTTGCTTGACATCATGAGACAATCAAAATAAATCAGCCAAGACCTCACAAATAAATTGTAGACCTCCACAAGTCTGGTTCATCCTTGGGAACAATTTCCAAACACCTGAAGGTACCACGTTCATCTGTACAAACAATAGTACGCAAGTATAAACACCATGGGACCACGCAGCCGCCATACCGCTCAGGAAGAAGACGCGTTCTGTCTCTTAGAGATGAACATACTTTGGTGCGAAAAGTGCAAATCAATCCCAAAACAACAGCAAAGGACCTTGTGGGGATGCTGGAGGAAACAGGTACAAAAGTATCTATATCTACAGTAAAACGAGTCCTATATCGACATAACCCAAAAGGCCGCTCAGCAAGGAAGAATCCACTGCTCCAAAACCGCCATAAAAAAAGCCAGACTACGGTTTGCAACTGCACATGGGGACAAAGATCGTACTTTTTGGAGAAATGTCCTCTGGTCTGATGAAACAAAAATAGATCTGTTTGGCCACAATGACCATCGTTATGTTTGGAGGAAAAAGGGGGAGGCTTGCAAGCCGAAGAACACCATCCCAACCGTGAAGCACGGGGGTGGCAGTATCATGTTGTCGGGGTGCTTTGCTGCAGGAGGGACTGGTGCACTTCACAAAATAGATGGCACCATGAGGGAGGAAAATGATGTGGATGTATTGAAGCAACATCTCAAGACATCAGTCAGGAAGTTACAGCTTGGTCGCAAATGGGTCTTCCAAATGGACAATGACCCCAAGCATACTTCCAAAGTTGTGGCAAAATGGCTTAATGACAACAAAGTCAAGGTATTGGAGTGGCCATCACAAAGCCCTGACCTCAATCCCATAGAAAATCTGTGGGCAGAACTGAAAAAACGTGTGCGAGCAAGGAGGCCTACAAACCTGACTCAGTTACACCAGCTTTGTCAGGAGGAATGGGCCAAAATTCACCCAACTTGTGGAAGGCTACCTGAAATGTTTGACCCAAGTTAAACAATTTAAAGGCAATGCTACCAAATACTAATTGAGTGTATGTAAACTTCTGACCCACTGGGAATGTGATTAAAGACATAAAAGCTGAAATAAATCATTCTCTCTACTATTATTCTGACATTTCACATTCTTAAAATAAAGTGGTGATCCTAACTGACCTAAGACAGGGGATTTGTACTCGGATTAAATGTCAGGATTTGTGAAAAACTGAATTTAAATGTATTTGGCTAAGGTGTATGTAAACTTACGACTTCAACTGTATATAATCAATTCATATTTTTCCTTCAATTTTACTTATCTGTTTCAGACTGTGCTGTTCTGTATCTCTATATCAAAAAGCAGACACTAAAATGTCAGATGACACAAAATGTGAAGATAAAAGAAAGACTCCTAATCAGCATCGTAAGCCTCTCTGCTCTCATGCGTGACATCAATGGAAAGGCTTGTGTCCCATCATCAGTCCTTTTGGGTTGGTTTGTCTTGTTTCCACACAGTACTGATAAATACTTCATGTCTTCTCAGAGATAGATAGGCAATCATGCTGGAGCAGACCAGGGCCTCCACATTCAACTCACTAGTCACCACAAACACACTGAGAACCATAGAAATATCATCACTAGAACTGTTGAAAAAAACGTAGACCACTGTGATTCTATTTCTATCCTGAGAATAACTTCATTCCATCCAAACCCATTCATATTCATGGAAGATTACTTTTATCTCTCCTCCTTCTCAGTCAGTAAGTCCTCGCTCACACAGAAGTCAGCCAGCCAGGCCCCCAGACTCCCGGCAGTTATAGGGGCTCTAGTCTGCACTCTGCCTTAGGGTTCAAAAGGTGGAGGAGAGGAGAGGCGATTGAGTAGTCAGAGACAGCCAGACTCTCTGGTCATCTCCATCTCTTTCCCCCTGGCTTTGATTTCCACTCTGGGGCCCTGGTAGAAGGAAGACCCTGAGAGGCTGAGGGGGCGCAGAGCGATCGGACGTGTCACGGCGCCCGGCACAACCCGTGATTTATCCTCGCCGGTCGGGACCCACGTGAACACACCTCATTTGATTATGATGATGCAGAATGTTGGAATTCTTGGATCCGTGTTCAGTTACGGTTAAGGTTGGAATCCTTATGTGGACTGAGAAAAGGGACTGAGGGAAGGGAGGTAACAATATGGTTCCCATTTTGAGTTTTTTATTTTTCGCTTCTTTTCTATTTTTTTTAGAAGGGTGTGGGTTGGCGAGGAAGGGTGGATGAAATGGGGTCTGGGGGTGGTGGGTGAGGGAGGATTACGCATGCCAAAAGTTCAGGTGTGCCAGCTTTGAACGCATAAAACAAAACGAGAGAGAGAATGAACAAACGAGAAAGAGAGAGAGCGAACGAACGAGAGAGAGAGAATGAACAAACGAGAAAGAGAGAACGAACAAAAGAGAAAGAGAGAGAGGAGATTTTGTTGGATGAAAGCCTGGCACACCCTGTATCCCCGGATATTTTTACGGCCGCCTTTCAAGATTACTGTTCAGAAATACCGTCTGGGAGGGGGGTGTAGGAGTGGAGGGAGGGGAGGGGGGTATAATTGTGAAATCAATTAGCCGGCAGCGTGAGGTGATGAGGTGTAGTAGGCCTCTCTCTCTCTGGTTGACACCCGCTGTCCCCTGTATTATTGTCCCGGTCCCAAATGGTACCCTAATCCCTATATAATTCACTCGGACCAATAGGGCTCTGATCAAAAGTAGTGCACTACGTAGGGAATAGGGACGCAGACGTTGTCAGCTAGCGCTAGACCGCCTCACGCCCACCTCCGCTACACTGGGCATCTGGACTACACATGTTAGGCTCTCCTACAGCCCCCCCACCAAACTACCACCCCCCTGTGTTCCCCACTACCTTTACACCCTACACCCCTTCCCCCTTCCACCCTCTCTCCCCATACGGCAGTAAGGCACTTGAACCCAGAATAGGGTGGAGGAATATTCCTGGGATTGTGACAGGAATTAAGTCTTTTCAGCTTTGACTTTATTACCTTTAGTATTTACAAAATCAGGTACAGAAAATGTAGATTCATTTCTTTAAACAGACACACATTCATATGCCATAAGTAGCCAATGCACAAATAAAGTCAATCAAACTCTATTTTCTTTTTTTGATTTTTTTTTAAAAATAATTTTATCCCATTTTCTCCCCAATTTTCGTGGTATCCAATCGCTAGTAATTACTATCTTGTCTCATCGCTACAACTCCCGTACGGGCTCGGGAGAGACGAAGGTCGAAAGCCATGCGTCCTCCGAAGCACAACCCAACCAAGCCGCACTGCTTCTTAACACAGCGTGCCTCCAACCCGGAAGCCAGCCGCACCAATGTGTCGGAGGAAACACCGTGTACCTGGCCCCCTTGGTTAGCGCGCACTGCGCCCGGCCCGCCACAGGAGTCGCTGGAGCGCGATGAGACAAGGATATCCCTACCGGCCAAACCCTCCCTAACCCGGACGACGCTATGCCAATTGTGCGTCGCCCCACGGACCTCCCGGTCGCGGCCGGCTGCGACAGAGCCTGGGCGCGAACCCTGAGACTCTGGTGGCGCAGTTAGCACTGCGATGCAGTGCCCTAGACCACTGCGCCACCCGGGAGGCCCCAAACTCTATTTTTAATACAATCAAGGAAATTAAACGTCATAATTACGTCAGAATGTATAATTTTTTCTATAACAAGTTGTTTTTGTGATAAGATACCCAAAAAAAGAATGAGGTCAAACACTGTCCCCATTATGAAACACACTACAGCCATGAATCATAGGGCTACAGCAGAGATACAAGAGTCAAATCAACTAGCTTGGAACAGTGACTGATGTTGTTCTTCCACCAAAGAGCCACGCTAAGGATCTCACAAGATAAGCAATAAATAATCTCCCTATCCCAGCAACCAGACACTTTCCATCCTTAGTGAGGTCACCAGAACCGTGTGTTCGTCAGGCTTCCAGCCCCCCCCCCCCCCCCCCCCCCCCCCCTTCCCCTTCCCAGACCACCCGTTGCCACCCCCTGCTACCCCAACCACGGTGGCCCAGTGCTGGGCTGGTGGAATAAGTTAACCCCCTCTTGCCTCTGGAGTTATGGAGCTCCCAGCTCCCAACTCCCAACCCACTGGCAGTGGTAGAAGATTAGAGGACCAGCTAGGTGCCAGTGTTATCTGTGTGAGTGGAGAAAAGGTTACACTACACTAACAAGAATGTCCCTGGCCATGCTTGACAAACTCCAGCTGCCTATGCCTGCCCCTGGTGTTGCCCGCTTTCCAGGGCGGTGTGTGTGTGTGCGCGCGTGTGTGTGTGTGTACACGCTTTCCAGGGCTATGTAAGCTCTGAGGACTGACTGAAGGGCAGAAGGTTCTACTTAAAAGTAGGGGAGGGGAGTGTTGAGGCGTCTCTGGAGATTAAGCACTCTAACTAGCCGTTTCCACCTCTCTGAGGGAGAAAATGGACCGACCGGACTCATCACGACGCCATTGGTTGGTCTACACGTCTGCTGCCATACCCTGGTCTCTGGTCACAGCAGATGAAATCATTTACCTTCATAACCTCTTGAACCTTCATGGTAGTTTTTGCTTCAGTTGTCATGGCTCCAAAAGTGAAACGTTTTTGTACAGAGGCTGAACATTTATCTCTTGACAATATCGAAACAATTTGCCTACAGCTTTTGATAATGCAACAATAAGAAAACATGTAACATTCATGTGGTATGTAGTATATATTTATTCCTAAGAATGGATATTTAGTTTCGCTATGTATTTTATCAAGGTATCATACCTCAGAAACCTTGGGATGAAATCAATGGATATCAAATTAGACCCATACTACATGTATTGGTATCTCCATGGTAACGTATTTAAGAGGTGGCGCCAGGGCGGCGAACACACCACGCACCACAAACCTCCTACCCGCCCTCAATGATAGCCGTCGGTCTTTTGTCACTGTGGCGAGGGCGTCAGGCTTCCTGGTCATGTGACCGGTTAGTTGTCCTGGCCCTATTAGGCTGTCAGACTGTTGATAATGGAGAAGATTGCTTGTTTAGACTGTGTAGTGGCTCCCCTTAATTCACTGTGTGTGTGTGTGTGTGTGTGTGTGTGTGTGTGTGTGTGTGTGTGTGTGTGTGTGTGTGTGTGTGTGTGTGTGTGTGTGTGTGTGTGTGTGTGTGTGTGTGTGTGTGTGTGTGTGTGTGTGTGTGTGTGTGTGTGTGTGTGTGTGTGTGTGCGTGTGTAGTGGCCTCCCCTCTTTAATTCAACCCCGGCTCTGCACTGACACCTTTAAATGGCTATCATCAGAAAATCCACATTTTCCAGAAGGACTAAAAACAACAGGAGTCTTGGTTTGGAGGTTAATTTAGCTCCTCTCTTTAGGGCCTAATTACCCCCTCATGTTTAATCTGCAATCTGGACCGAATCCTTTCCATCTCTCTCTGGCTGGGGTTAGAGCTGGGCTCTACCAACCAGGCAGGCCTACTGGCCCCTATTATTTAATGACTGACCACTCACTCACTGCCAGTCCTGGCTAGGGGAAATGTATGAAGAGTAAACAATGATATAAGTATTGTCTGGAAATGAACCATGATATTGTATCAAATGTTGTATTATATCAGAGATTGGAGCAAAACAGCCTCTAATGGTTCACTTGGTATAGCCTGAAATCTAGTATGATTATGTAATGAATAAACTGAAGAAAGAGGTTTGCCATTTTCCTTTTGATATGGGAATCTAGGCTTTTCCAAGAATATGAAAATGTGTTATTTCATGAGTTGTTAATCCAGTTGGCTACTAAAGTAACCAAAGATCTAATCCGTGGAATTCACAGTATATCTGCTACAGAGGAAAACCTCTAGTGATAATACATGGAGTAAAAGCAATCATTGCCAATAAGCTAGATTTGAATACACTGGTCCATTGTTTGAAACAGAAGCAACGGCTTGTTCCCAAATGCCCTTCGGAGTCCAGTCTATCATTCCCAGCTCATAAGATCATCTTTGTGGGGGGAAATTGCAAAAACGGACAGTTTTCCTACTTGGCAGATAAATCAAAGAATCCATTTTGAAATGGTTAAAAACATGCGTTGCTTTGATCTTGCTCTTAGATCTGGATAGACGGCAGAAGGAGGGAGGACATCTTTATGCAGCCATTGTAGTTTACTAACTGCAGTCCTACAAGTATAATTGATACAAAAGTGCTTCTTTTCAATTAAATATATGGGGAGGAAACAAGAGATTGACCTACGCTAGTTCACTAAGCACTGGTAGCCTAAATCATGTCCTATGGTATTACTTATATCCTAAGTGTGCTATCTGAACATTGCAGTTAAACACAGTACAATAACCAACCTGGCATGTTCAATAGGCTAATGGTGTAGAATGGTTCAGTACAAATACGGTAGACAGAACAAACGTGCCTCTGTGACATAGCTGTTCATGACATATCCGTCTCAAACATTCAACAGCGTTTACTAAACGCGCCCCTGGTTTCAACAGCAGTCACGGTGACTCCCCTGGATGCTTGCCCGAAAGTGGCCCTGCTAAATCCAACCAAATCTCTATGAGACGCCAGATTGCCTTCACACTTAAAAGCTAATTCCCCTTATGCTATAGCTGGAGCCCATGTAAGATGAGGGATTGCCTCTGCAGAGTCAAATATCACCACTGCTAGAAATAGAGAGAGAGAGAGAGAGAGAGAGAGAGAGAGAGAGAGAGAGAGAGAGAGAGAATAAGAAAGTATGAAAGAGAGTAAAGAATTGTTCAAGAGTTTGATGCACACTTGTTGCTTCACCATTGCCTTTAGAAAAAACCTTTTGCTCCATAAAAATGTGCAAGAGAGTAAGAAAGTGAAAAAACACTCTTGTTGGACTGTCAAATTGCATTCACATACACTCACACCGGCATCCTGAACTCCATAACGCTGTCCGACTACTAGAGTTACCAAAACACTGCTAATAGACAGTAGTAGTGACAGCGCTGTCAGCATTAGCATCATCAGCCCTCCTCAACGTCTCTCTCTGCCCGTAGAAAGAAAACAACAGGAAGGGCACCATCTTGTTTCCACGTCGAATTCCATCTGCCTGCAAATGTTTCCACACACACTTGAGCATGCACACACGATACACACACACACACACACACCAGTGGAGGCTGCTGAGGGGAGGACGGCTCACAATAATGGCTGGAACGGAGCAAATGGAATGGCATCAAACACATAAAAACCATGTTTGTTCTATTTGATACCATTCCACTGATCCCGCTCCAGCCATTACCCCGAGCCCATCCTCCCCAATTAAGTTGCCACTAACCTGCTGTGACACACACTCTCACACACGCACACCCCCTTTTTCTCCGTGATCATCCGGTCATGGCCAGTTTATGTTTTCCCACAATTATAACCAATTTTATGAAATAGCCACCCGTTTCAATTTGTCCGTGACAAACCACCACCGCCGTTGGTGGTGTCATTACAGGGGGAACGTATTCCGAGCTCAAGGGGAATTAGGAGGACTTTGCATCACAAACTGAGTTTATAATTCAATTATTTTATGAAGATATAATTGCATAACGGTAATGCCATGTTGTGAAGGCTTGAAAGCTTAATGGACGGAGTCACAACACGATGGGAGGGCCTCCTTGACCTGTAGAGTGAGTTAAATTGTTTTTAATGTTCAAGAGTGACTAGTCTAGACAAGTGGTTGTGACAGCTGGAGGCTCTCTGTATTCAACAAAGAACATAAACAAACACTTTTCTGAGATTATTTGAGAGATGTTTCATCTGGAAAATAAATGTACTACTGATAATATCAATTGAGTGCTTTTAGTGAACTGTGCCAAATTTGGAAGTGGTAAATTCTAATGGCTGTAATTTTCAACATGTCAAAAAATATTTTAGATTACAGTTTCCTTCTGTTGCACTGATCTGACGGAAACTGATGAGCCATTCAGGAGCAATAATTCTCCTACTGGTAAACATTTATAAGCAAAGCTGCAATGTGTCAGACCGGGGGCTAAACAGGTTCGTATTGTTCTTCCTCATATAGAAGAATAACTTTACACATCTGAACAAATATGGTGGGGCTGGCAGTGTGTGCAAGTGTGCGTGCCCACACTCACGTGTGTGTGTGTGTGTGTGTGTGTGTGTGTGTGTGTGTGTGTGTGTGTGTGTGTGTGTGTGTGTGTGTGTGTGTGTGTGTGTGTGTGTGTGTGTGTAGTTTTGTGCTTTAGATATCCCCAACCAGCTCTTTCTGGACCAGACGTTCTCCACAACCTCCAGTGATTATCATACTTTTCTCTGCTGTGATCAAACAGATTGCTAGTGTGAGCCATCCAGATTGGATCCACATAACGAGCAATCAGACACCTCCGGAGGTCGATAAGGCGGGGAGTCGTCCACACACACACACACACACACACACACACACACACACACACACACACACACACACACACACACACACACACACACACACACACACACACACACACACACACACACACACACACACACACTCGTCCTCATGCGCCGGTCGGGGTATTCCTGAGGTTACAAAAACATCTAAGTGCACCACTATATTACCCCCCCATTAAAGCTGACTCACTATGGCATGGCATCCTTGTTTGGGTGAATGGGGGCTGGTGTGGGGGGGTGGGGGTACCCGGCTAAAGTTTGCAACATTCCCATACGGGACATGAAAGAAGGCTATTCTTTTTTTCTCACCCACTATTTCACTCCTATAGGCTCAGGGGCTTGGGGCAGAGGGCCAGAGGAGCAGCCAGGTTACAGCCAGGCCAGATGTCTGGGTCAGGGGGATCCACCGTTTGTTTCGTTGTCTGGGCTTGGGTCATAGAGCTGGGGCTGGGGAATGGGGCTGGGAATGGGGCTGGGGTTATGGGGTGGTTAAGATAAAAACAGGGTCAATTGCCTGCCTATGTACAACAAAGTGTGGTCTGGCCTGAGATATCTATAACGCTATAAGTCTGTGGATACGCTCAGAGATCAATGAAGTTATGTTGCAGGACCCAGGACCCCCCTCACTAAACCTTAAATCACTGCAACATCAAAGGAGAGCAGGGGGCTACGAAGGTGGGCAAGCTGGTGCCCTCCCTACCCCTCCCTAGGTGAACAACCTCTGGATCCAGATGCCTTATCTATAATGGTCAGTCTGACCTCCAGTTGGAACTAATTTACTCCCAATCCTCGGCTATAATAAATTTGCCTCAGCATCACATGCCTCAATAAACCGCCTGGAGGAAGGCTAGCTATGTTGCTAATCTGGGGAGTGATGACGTGATGTTTCTTGAAGTGTGAAGAAGACGAAGAAGAAGACGAAGAGGAAGAAGAATGGTCCATTCTATGGGGTTCTAATAAGAGGCTTGTGCCATATTTGCCTTGTTTGACTTTAAAACATCCATTTATATCTTTGACTTCTTGCTTAGGACTCCAGCTGAATATCCCTGAAGATATCCTGAAGCAGGGTAGGGAGTTAGTTTAATAAAAACATCCTGGTAGCTGAGTGCTAATGTTGCTGTTAAATCCACTTGGCCTAGTTTTAACTCTACACATTGTGAACAGAACACACGTTTATAAAATCAACTGACTCGATGAAGGGAAACGGATGAAACAATGCCAATGTTTTATAACTGAACTGAATTAAACTATTGCATAGTCTTTTCCCTCAATCCACAGAGGAAAGGATGCAAATCCTTCAACTACAGAATCAATCAATCAATCAATCAAATGCTTTAAGAAAGCCCATCTTACATCAGCTGATGTCACAAAGTGCTGTACAGAAACCCAGCCTAAAACCCCAAACAGCAAGCAATGCAGGTGTAGAAGCACGATGGCTGGGAAAAACTCCCTAGAAAGGCCAGAACCTAGGAAGAAACCTAGAGAGGAACCAGGCTATGAGGGGTGGCCAATCCTCTTCTGGTTGTGCAGGGTGGAGATTAGAACATGGCCAAGATGTTCAAATGATCATAGATGACCAGCAGGGTCAAATACAATCCCCCTCATTCTATACTATGGATTGTTGTTGGGCACTAAATCATCATAATTACCATAGTAAAATAAAAAAGTAGAATACCTACCCTTCCTGCACAGCCAGATGGAATCTATGACATTCGGAAACATGGGAAACCACAACATGGTTGTCAGTCTGATCCTTGTTAACTCTGGTCTCCTCTCCTCTCTCTCCCACTCAGAACCACTGAATCTGGATGCATTCCTGGCCCTCTGTGTGTGTGTGTGTGTGTGTGTGTGTGTGTGTGTGTGTGTGTGTGTGTGTGTGTGTGTGTGTGTGTGTGTGTGTGTGTGTGTGTGTGTGTGTGTGTGTGTGTGTGTGTGTGTGTGTGTGTGTGTGTGTGTGTGTGTGTGCGCGTGCTTGAGGAATGGACTGTGATGTGATGACAGGTTAGACCCCTTTCACCTGTTTCCCCCCCACCCTCCACCTCCCAGCAGTTCCAGCTCCCGTGACCTCCGCTATCTTCTTCAAGGCCTCCAGGGGTCAGAGGTCAGCCCAGACATGGGGCATGCTGGGTAACATATGTTCGCGGACCATTCAATTATATTACAACTGGAAGTTGTGACAGTGATAGACGTCTGGCTCTTTACCTCAGAAAGGGAATGCATGGTTTGTTTGGTTGTTGGCGTTTGTTTAAATTGTGTTTTTATCTGCTTTTTCACGACTATCTTTCTTCCATCTTACTATTTTCTGAATTCTCCCTGCAGGTTCAAATACCCACTGGGCACAAACTGGTTGAATCAACGTGGTTTCAAGGTAATTTGTTAACATATTGTGACGTGGAATCAACGTGGGAAATAGTTTGGATTTAAAAAAAACAGCAACGTAAACTATTGTTTAAGAGGGTGAAAGTTCAACCCCAGGATTATGTCATCATGGTAACCCAATGTCAAAATAAACAAACATAGAAAATATGTAGAAAATATGTTGAATTAGAATCTTTAAAACAACGTAAGCTCTTCAACGTTATATATCAGGGAAAAAAACTGTAGGCTGAGTAGCACCTCCTACTTGACAAAGTATCTATCTACAGCTACCATTTGGTCTCCCTTCCAGGGTTCTAACCAGTCCTGCTTAGCTATGCTGTTCATCCCTGACTATTACATAGTGCTGTTGTGAGAATGGTTGTTGAGAGATCTCCACTTCTCCAACGAAATAGATTCACTGTTGCTATCGAAGTCATTCCAAAGGGTGGGTTTGACAGAGCAAACGAAATGTGGTTGATGAAAGCAAATTAAAGCTCTGGTTGATTTCAAATGTATTTATATTTTGTGATATTGAATTGTGTCAACATTTGAAGGAGATGTATCTCCTGGTTGGGTAGTTCCTTCTGCCACTCATTTAGTCTGGCTTTCACTTCAGTTTGTCTACAAAGTAATCATTGATATGTTGCATTCACGTCTCCATCTCAACCAAAAGTTAAAGGTCCAACGTAGCCATTTTTACCTCAATATCAAATCCTTTCGGGGTCACAATTCAGTACCTTACTGTGATTGTTTTTTTGAAATGGTCAAAAATAAATCAAAATAGCTTCTTAGCAAAGAACAATTTCTCAAGCAATAATTGTGCTAGGACTGTCTGGGAGTTGGGAGGGGGAAACTGAAAACTAGCTGTTATTGGCAGAGGGGTTTGGAACTGTCTTATTTGGTCTATTAACTAAGTTTCAAGTTTCAAGATTTAATGCCAAGTACAGTGAAATGCTTTTCTTGCTCCAAACCCAACAAAGCAGTAATCAATATCAATGTAACACTAAAAATAACAAGGTAGAACAAAAACACACACAATAGAAATAAGAACAAGAGAAAGTAAGAAGCTATATACCAGGTCAGTTCCAATACCATATTTACAATGTGCAGGGATACTGGAGTGATGGAGGTAGATATGTATAGGGGTAAGGTGACTAGGCATCAGGATATATGATAAATAGAGTAGCAGCATCATAACTGATGATTGTGTGTGTGTGTGTGTGTGTGTGTGTGTGTGTGTGTGTGTGTGTGTGTGTGTGTGTGTGTGTGTGTGTGTGTGTGTGTGTGTGTGTGTGTGTGTGTGTGTGTGTGTGTGTGTGTGTGTGTGTGTGTGTGTGTGCGATAATGTCCCTACAGTAGAGAAATTGAAACGACACCATGTATAGCCGTACTTATTTCTGAATTCCCTTTGTGTGTAGAGTCAGTATAAATGTGTGTGCATGTTATGTGTACAGTAAATAGCCTAATGTAACATTCAACCTTAAAATGAGTGACACATCCATGGCCACATTTTGAGGCCACTGCAACTATAAATGTCTTCTTATGTAATCATAGAAAGCGTGGATGTTCAAGATCAAGACCTTCACAAATACTGTAATCATCTGTGCAGAATCTCGAACAGCATTGATCACTTGCACCATGTACTTATAATGTACTCTCAACTGCAATCCAGGTCATTTGGTTGTGCTATTAGATGAAGTACAGTGATAACACATTAATCTGTTGTACAAATAAACTAAATGTCTGAATATTTATTCCATTGGAATTTGGTTGTGCTTTTACATGGTAGAAAGCATAGTGATAACACATAGAAAATTCAACTCACTTTTTGGCTTTTTTTTTTTTTTTATCATTCAAATACTTTACCTGTTCTTGAATGAACTTGCTTGGCACTGGAACTAATAAAATAGTCAAAAAGACTAAAGATTTTTACCATTTGAACCCAGGTCAGATACTCCCATGGGGATCCAACCCTCGTGGGTGGGGATCCAACCCTCGTGGGGATCCAACCCTCGTGTTTACTCCCTACTCACTAATGTAAATGAAGTCACGGTTAAGGCCTAAACGTTTTCGGCTTCCCTGACACTGTTATGTCTTTACGGTCTGGGCCAGCTAGAAACAAACACTAACTGATCACTCACCCTCACACTCACACACACACACACACACACACACCCTCACCCTCACACCCACACCCACACCCACACCCACACCCACACCCACACTCACACTCACACTCACACTCACACTCACACTCACACTCACACTCACACTCACACTCACACTCACACTCACACCCACACTCACACTCACACTCACACTCACACTCACACCCACACCCACACCCACACCCACACCCACACCCACACCCACACCCACACCCACACTCACACTCACACTCACACTCACACACACACACACACACACACACACACACACACACACACACACACACACACACACACACACACACACATACACAGACCTAGACAGGTAGACCCATCCATCAGTTTTAAAAATACACACATAGCGTAAAGATGGGCCCTCAGAGAGACGAATGATCAATTACATGGAAGAAGTGGGACTCTGGTCTCCTGTGGCTTAATTTGCTTGAGGCTCTTTATCACAATGACCAATCAGTCACCTCCAAGGAAGGGAGGACCGACATGAGACTTCTGCAAGAGTAAAACATCAGTCGTCATACTATTCTAAATAAAAGTGATGAAAACATATTGTTAGTTGCTTGTTTTGACTGTCACTGTGGTTGTTGACATGTTGTTGTTGTGTCTTTAACCCTAGTGGGTTAAAAGGGAGTGTGTAAGGGGTTCAGAAGGGTCAGTGACCTTGTGGCGAGGTCTAAAAACAGGGAGGCAGACAGGGCGCGACCTCTAACCCCTGCCTTGTGCCTTGTCAAACGATACCTCCTGTGGGCTGTAATTACAACACTGACAGGCATCTATTTTAAGATGCAGCACATCAACCGGTCTACTCAGATGGATATAAATAGCAGACTAAAAAATGCAAATTCTGACAAAGATTAAAATACCTTAAAGTAGCTATAAAGAAAATAGCCACACATATTGAGATCGAACAGGGTAGCAAAAGAACCTCCAACCAAAACGGCATCCATGCACACATACACACACATACACAGCCCCTCACCCCGACTCCAATTCGCCATTTTTGGCCGACCTCAACCATGGGCCCTGTTATTGATGGCTGTGTGTATCCGCTTTCTAAGCTAGACCATTAGAAAACAAGGCCATTAAGACAATGCTGTTGTTCCTGGAACATCTAATAAAAGTGGCCATTTAGTTGCTCTGATGAAGTCCGCTGGGCTGAACCAGGACAAGGCAATACATTTGAGTCTCTGTTCTGTTCTGGAGAGACTTCTCTGATATTCTGCCAGCTGCTCTCAAACACTGTTTACTCCCTTAAAAGCCCTCGTCTAAGTCTGTCTGACATGCTGCTGCTTGAAGCTCTCTCAATTCCTTCTCTCATACTGTGATCTCGTTCTTATTCTCTCTCTCTCTCTCTCTCTCTCTCTCTCTCTCTCTCTCTCTCTCTCTCTCTCTCTCTCTCTCTCTCTCTCTCTCTCTCTCTCTCTCTCTCTCTCTCTCTCTCTCTCTCTCTCTCTCTCTCTCTCTCTCTCTCTCTCTCTCTCTCTCTCTCTCTGTCTCTGTCTCTCTGTCTCTGTCTCTCCCCCTCCCTCTCATTCTCAATTCTCAATTCTCAATTCAATTTCAATTTAATTAGGGGTGGAGTTTACACTTTTGGGGAAAATCGTTCAAAATTTAAAACGGCCTCCTACTCAATTCTTGCTCGTACAATATGCATATTATTATTAATATTGGATAGAAAACACTCTCTAGTTTCTAAAACAGTTCTAATTATTTCTCTAAGTGAAACAGAACTCTTTTTACAGCCAATTTCCTATCCGGAAGTGAGATTTCCAAAATCGAGGTCTCTCTTCAAGAGCTTGTCTATAAAAGGGCATGTCACTTATGACTGTAGAAACACGCCATACGCCTTCCCCTGGGTGTCATGCGGAAATGAGAGCAGAAATGAGGTGATTATCTCGTTCAGGGGTTGAATACAACCTCTTTGATTGAGAGGACCGCCATTTATTTTTTGTTGGGAGGCGCGAATTTGGACCTGGTATCGCCTCCTGGAAAACCGTTGTTATTGATGAATATGATCTCCGGCTTCGATTTTATTCGATACATGTCACAATATCATCCTAAAGTATGTTTTTTCAATATAGTTTAATTATATTATTGAAATTTATTCTGGACTTTAGACGTGATGCGACGCAAGAATTTTGTCAAGATGGAGAGGTTAGCGTCGCACTGCCAGTGTGCTTGCTAATTCAAGAGGGAAATCGTTCGTTCTGGATCGAAATAAAGACGTTTCTGAACAAAGGACCCCTTGGAGAACATTCTGATGGAAGATCAACAAAGATAAGGACCCAATTTGGGATGCTTTTTCATATATCTGTCGAACTGTGCTATGCTACCGTTCGACTAGAATCAATGCTGCTGTGTGCTAGCTAATGTAGTAAGCTAATATAACGATATATTGTGTTTTCGCTGTAAAACACTTAGAAAATCGGAAATATTAGCTATATTCACAAGATCTTTGTCTTTCATTTGCTATCCACCATATATTTTTCTGAAATGTTTTATGATGTGTAATTAGGTAGTTGACGTTGGTGTCTATTTACTCTGGCTGCTCCCGTGCTATTTCTGACTGTAGCTATGATGGTAGCTATGATGGTAGCAGTAATGTAAAACTGATTTATAGCTCAAATATGCACATTTTTTGAACAAAACATAGATTTATTGTGTAACATGTTATAGGACTGTCATCTGAGGGAGTTGTTTCTAGGTTAGTTAGGTTGGTTCTAGGTTAGTTAGGTTGGCTTTGTGCATGCTACCTGCATGCTACCGGTGCTGTGAAAAATGTCTGTCTGTCTTTTGTATTTGGTGGTGAGCTAACATAAATATACGTGGTGTTTTCGCTGTAAAACATTTTAAAAATCGGAAATATTGGCTATATTCACAAGATCTTTGTCTTTCATTTGCTATCCACCATATATTTTTCTGAAATGTTTTATGATGTGTAATTAGGTAGTTGACGTTGGTGTCTGTATTTACTCTGGCTACTCCCGTGCTATTTCTGACTGTAGCTATGATGGTAGCAGTAATGTAAAACTGATTTATAGCTCAAATATGCACATTTTTTGAACAAAACATAGATTTATTGTGTAACATGTTATAGGACTGTCATCTGAGGGAGTTGTTTCTAGGTTAGTTAGGTTGGTTCTAGGTTAGTTAGGTTGGCTTTGTGCATGCTACCTGCATGCTACCGGTGCTGTGAAAAATGTCTGTCCTCTTTTGTATTTGGTGGTGAGCTAACATAAATATACGTGGTGTTTTTGCTGTAATACATTTAAAAAATCGGACATGTTTTCTGGATTCACAAGATGTTTATCTTTCAAATGCTGTATTGGACTTGTTAATGTGTGAAAGTTAAATATTTCAACAAAAAAAAAAATTGTATTTCCCGCTCTGCCTTTTCAGTGGAATGTGGGAGGAGTTCCGCTAGCGGAACACCCATCCTAAACAGGTTTTAAGGGCTTTATTGGCATGGGAAACATAAGCAAAAGTGAAATAAACGATACAAATGAACAGTAAACATTACACTCACAAAAGTTAAAATAGAATAAAGACATATTATGTGCAAATAGTTACAAAGGGGAAAGTTCAAGTACAAAAGGGAAGAAAAAAAAAACGTTTGTTCTTCACTGGTTGCCCTTTTCTTGGCAACAGGTCACAAATCTTGCTGCTGTGATCACACACTGTGGTATTTCACCCAATAGATATGGGAGCTTATCAAAATTGGGTTTGTTTTCGAATTCTTTGTGTATCTGTGTAATCTGAGGGAAATCTCTCTCTCCCTCTCTCTCTCTCGCTCTCTCTCTCTTTCCACTAGCATACTTCCCCTCCTTTCTGCACTTGAACCAAGAATGTTAAACAACCCCCCCCCCCCCCCCCCCCCGACTAGACCGACCACAGTGTTTGTGGTCGATATGAATAGTTAAGTGATGTTTAATGTGTTGGAGAGGATCAGTTGAAGTAGTGTATGGGCCTATGAACACACCAGATGGACTAAGAGTTTCTTAGCAGTTTCTTTGGAAAGCCAAAGAGCATGAATCCCCATGGCAATGTTTTACAAAGCTGTTCAGCAGTTTAACTAACTACAGCTTTTGACCAGAGCACTGATCACACGTAGTGCACTGTATGGGGAATAGGGTGCCATTACGGATGCAGCCTAGGTTACTGAGGTCACAGTTGAGTTGTAGGCTACATAGGTACCATGTCAACTTGCTAATAGGGTCGAGCTACTCTGCCATTCACTCAAGTACACTCAATTAGCTGTGGTTATGGTCAATGTGTCACAGGGTTAATGCCCCATGAACAAAGACCTCTAACAGACCATTGGGCTGCTTCCCCCTGGCCATAAAGACTTTCTCTCTCTTCTCTCTCTCTTTCTGTGGTAATCTGGTTTAAGAGTAACTAATGATAAGTTAATTGGTTCAGCAAACTCAGTCAGAACCCTCCCCAGAGGCAGTGAGAACACAAAAAGGACTGCAACGGGACAAGTACTGTAGTCACTGCACATGTCGTCCAGCGAGCTGAGGACCTAGAAACTGCATTACCTAAAATCACATGCAAACATGATGGGAGATAAGGTTAAGAGCTACAGCGGAGGGAGGGAGGGAGGATCTTTTAGGAGACACAGAGGAGAGGAGAGCAGAGAGATGGAGAGATAGTGAAGAGAATGTCTCAAGAGTCAAAGGTCAGAAAGTGATAGGACAGATAGCATCTAAGAAATCTCATTATTGTTCAGCATGATTGTTGTTCAGGCACCTGTTGTGTTCCGTCACCTGGTGAACACACACACACACACACAACACACACACACACACACACACACACACACACACACACACACACACACACACACACACACACACACACACACACACACACACACACACACACACACACACACACACACACACACACACACACACATGTTACCATGGCAACTGGGGAGGCACAAGCCAAGCAGCTGATGATGTGGATGATGGATCCAAGCCCTGCGGTTGGCAGGTGTGTGTGTGTGTGTGTGTGTGTGTGTGTGTGTGTGTGTGTGTGTGTGTGTGTGTGTGTGTGTGTGTGTGTGTGTGTGTGTGTGTGTGTGTGTGTGTGTGTGTGTGTGCGTGTGTGTGTGTGTGTGTATGCATGTGCGTGTGCGTGTGTGTGTGTGTGTGCGTGTGTCTGCACATGCACGTGATGGGGAAGCTATTGCTGCTATGAGGCTAAAATGGCTCCATGGCCTGTAGCACTTCCACTGGTTTAACAAAGAGACAGAGACAGAGACAGAAAGGCTGAGGGTTAACACTGTAGTCCAGCTGACTATAAAGCTCAGCACTCACACACCTTAGGTCAGAGTGAATAACAATGATAGTGCTGATCTTAAAATGCATTCTACAACAACCTTTGGCATTATTTTGATTTTATTATAATGCATATCAAATACAACACTATTTTCAGAGAGCAAATTCATACTATCTTGTTTAAATAATCAATAATAAAAAATAAATGCTTCAATACAGAGTTATACAGTACCGTGCAAAAGTATTCATCCCCCTTGGCATTTTTCCTATTTTGTTGCATTACAACCGGCAATTTAAATTGATTTTTATTTGGATTTCATGTAATGGACATACACAAAATAGTCCAAATTGGTGAAGTGAAATTAAATAAATAAATAAAAATATGGAAAAGTGGTGCATATGTATTCACCCCCTTTGCTATGAAGCCCTAAATAAGATCTGGTGCAACCAATTACCTTCAGAAGTCACATAATTAGTTAAATAAAGTCCACCTGTGTGCATTCTAAGTGTCACATGATCTGTCACATGATCTCAGTATATATACACCTGTTTTGAAAGGCCCCAGAGTCTGCAACGCCACTAAGCAAGGGGCACCACAAAGCAAACGGCACCATGAAGACCAAGGAACTCTCCAAACAGGTCTGGGACAAAGTTGTGGAGAAGTACAGATCAGGGTTGAGTTATAAAAAAATATCTGAAACTTTGAACATCCCACGGAGCACCATTAAATCCATTATTAAAAAATGTAAATAATATGGCACCACAACAAACCTGCCAAGAGAGGACCGCCAACCAAAACTCACGGACCAGGCAAGGAGGGTATTAATCAGAGAGGCAACAAAGAGACCAAAGATAACCCTGAAGGAGCTGCAAAGCTCCACAGCGGAGATTGGAGTATCTGCCCATAGGACCACTTTAAGCCGTACACTCCACAGAGCTGGGCTTTATGGAAGAGTGGCCAGAAGAAACCATTGCTTAAAGAAAAAAAGAAGCAACCACGTTTGGTGTTTGCCAAAAGGCATGTGGGAGACTCCCCCAAAAAATGGAAGAAGGTACTCTGGTCAGATGAGACTAAAATGTAGCTTTTTGTTCATCAAGGGAAATGCTATGTCTGGCGCAAACCCAACACCTCTCATCACCCCGAGAAGACCATCCCCACAGTGAAGCATGGTGGTGACAGCATCATGCTGTGGGATATTTTTAATTGGCAGGGACTGGGAAAATGGTCAAAATTGAAGGAATGATGGATGGCGCTAAATACAGGGAAATTCTTGAGGGAAACCTGTTTCAGTCTTCTAGAGATTTGAGACTGGGACGGAGGTTCACCTTCCAGCAGGACAATGACCCTAAGCATACTGCTAAAGCAACACTTGAGTGGTTTAAGTGGAAACATGTAAATGTCTTGGAATGGCCTAGTCAAAGCCCAGACCTCAATCCAATTGAGAATCTGTGGTATGACTTAAAGATTGTTCTACACCAGCAGAACCCATCCAACTTGAAGGAGCTGGAGCAGTTTTGCCTTGAAGAAAGGGGAAAATTCCCAGTGGCTAGATGTGCCAAGAGACTTACAGGTGTAATTGCTGCAAAAGGTGGCTCTACAAAGTATTGACTTTGGGGTGGTGAATAGTTATAAACGCTCAAGTATTCTGTTTTTTGTCTTTTTTCTTATTTGTTTCACAATAAAAAATATTCTTCTTGTTGTGTAAATCAAATGATACAAACCCACAAAAAATATATTTTATTTCCAGGTTGTAAGGCAAAAAAAAGGTAAAATGCCAAGGGGGTGAATACTTTCGCAAGCCACTGTACAAGTTGCTTAGTCATATATACCCAGAATTCCAAACACTGTTGCCATTTTAGTCCGAGGCTCAGAGCAGACTTCCTGGATCTGAGGCTATAATGACCACTCAAATCTACTTTGGAGGTCGGATTAGAACATTTGACCTATTAGTTCATGAGCCCATAATAGAAAATAGATATCAAATACAATTTTATTGGTCACATACACAGATGTTATTGTGGGTGTAGCGAAATGCTTGTGTTCCTAGCTCAGATACAGATACAGACGCTGTGTAACACCAGACAGTGACCGGAAAAGTACTGCACATTTACAGTAAATGCGTGGCAAAGAGAAAACCTTTTTCCATTAGTAGTAGTGGCTTTTCATCGCAATGACGTAGTGATGTTTACAAGTGGAAAAAGTGAGCTCTCCTGTCCTATCAATGCTTGTCTACTCAGTAGTTGCAAACCTATTTTTTCCAACGATAACACCCAAACAGTTGATTCTAAAAGTAGCACTTTGACTTTTAGGGAGAATGGAAGCAGAGAGTAGTTCTCTCCCTTCGCTCATTGTCTTTATCTCTCCTTATCAGTTTGTTTTCTTCTTGTGTGTAATCATTCGCGTTCATGCGTGGATGTGCGATGACGTGATCGTACCGCCACCAAACAGTGTTGTCATCATGAGCCTCCCTAGCAGAACTTGGCTAGGCGAAGGGAACGTCCGCGCTAGCATGCTCCCTTAAAATACCTTCGCTTCAAAAACAAGACAAAAGCGGCAATATTACTGTTTGTCCCTCTTGAGACACTGTAGCAACAAGTACACTTCCTCGAAATAAATGTAAGATAACTCCAGAAATCTGTAATGATTTTTAACATTTTTGTCGAGGAGGACTTAGTTGCACAATTTGACATGTTTGGTACAATATTTCTCAAGTGAAAAAATGTGCATGAAAACTAGTCGTCTGTTTGTTGAATGACAACAAACACTTTATTGAAGAATCCCTACTGTTGACCAATCATGAAGGGGCCTCCGCCTTGAAAAGCCTCCAGAAAAAAAACTGTGTGCTGAACAAAACGAACAAAAAACGTCACGAAATGTAGTCATAATATATGCGCAAACTGTTTCAACTGGGAAGCGCAAGAGTGCTTAAAAATAAGTATTCTGTGGCAGGCGAAAAGCATGAGAAAAATCTGTAAAAAGGGGTTGACTAACTGTTAAAATGCCATCTTCTGAGTCCTGCGATGGAGTCTTACCTACAAATCCCACCAGAGCAACTAACATCCAAATTCAACACAACTTACAACCGCAACACAATTCACAACCACCTGTGTCAAAAAAAGGTCAACAACGCTCTCTCCCTCTCTCTCTAAAGCACACACACACACACACACACACACACACACACACACACACACACACACACACACACACACACACACACACACACACACACACACACACACACACACACACACACACAAACATACACACACACACACTGTCCCTCCAAAAAGAACTGTAAGGGTGAGTGATGGTACTGGTATCCACTATGTGGTGGGAAACAGCTGGCTCTCTGAGGTTTCATCAACCAATAAACCTGGTTTCCTCAAGACAAAATATGTATTTCTCAACCAGCTCAGCACAGTACTGCCCTGACTGACTGCCTGACTGGAGAACCGACTCAGGCTATTCCTATGATAAATCACCAGCGTTAACCTAGTCAACATTCCCAACAACTCAAACTCTTCCATGTCATGACAAACTCCCTGTAAACTTTGTAAAGGTGAACACAACTCCATAATGGAGACGTGGTACATCTATCTGGAGTGTTACGTTAGGAAAATGGGAAACACCACCACCCACACCCACACAACCCATAAGTCATAAAGAAACAGGTCGTTTTAAGGTCCTTTTTTTCCTTTCCCCTAGAGCACCCCACTGTGTAAGTGTGCTATCCAGGTTCAGAAAGACAGTGTGTGTCTGCCTGTGTGCCTCTGTGTGGTGTGTGTGTGTGTGTGTGTGTGTGTGTGTGTGTGTGTGCGTGCGTGCGTGCGTGCGTGCGTGCGTGCGTGCGTGCGTGCGTGCGTGCGTGCGTGCGTGCGTGCGTGCATGTGTGTCTGCCTGCATACGTGCATGTGTGCAGGTGTGTGAATGTGTGTGTTTTCACCAGCCACACTCAGAGGATGGATGGATTAGTGCTGTGAGGCGGCAGGCTGCAGCTGATGTCAAGGCCGCTTACCACCTCCCCCTGAAAGTGCTCTCCTGATGAAATGTCTGACATATATATGAGGTGGAATGCACCCATATAATTTGCTCTAAAAATCACCCTTTTCCCAAGGACTGGAAACAATGAAAAACAGCAACATGTGAGACACTCCCAGAGAGGGAAGGAGAGAAGGAGGGAGGGAAGATAGAAAGAAAGGAAAACATGAGTGCAAGGAAGGGTAAAATATGTTTTTAGTGCTATTATATATATCCATAAAAGAGTAGGGAGAGGTATAACATGAAAGATCAACTTGAATATTTAGCACATATCTAATAAATGTAGGATCTTTCTCGACTCTTCGAAAAAAAGGTGCTATCTAGAACCTAAAATGGTTCTTTGGCTGTCCCCATTGGAGAAACCTTTGAAGAACCCTTTTGGGTTCCATGTAGAACCCTTTCCACAGATGGTTCTACATGGAACCCAAAAGGTTCTACCTGGAACCCAAAAGGGTTCTCCTATGGGGACAGCCGAAGAACCCTTTTGGAACTGTACACATATAAGTCACAATGTCAGATCTACTTCAGCAGCCTAAAAATATTCCTATTAGTCACATGGAAACATTTTCTAACTAATAGATACATAAATAACTCCGATGACATCACTCAGATAACTTCTCTCATGTCGATTGCTTCATCAAGGTTCTATGCAAAAACAAACCCAGTCTGAACGTGTCCATCAGTCCAACGAGAGTGACATCATACTCTAAGCATGACACATAGTCATGTTATAACTGTAGAACTGATAATAATGACTAGTCTCCAGTTGATCTGCTCAATCACAAAGGAGTGAACTAAGTTATAAACCGGCTAATAATGAAATCATTTCAAATCCCCGACACACACACACACAGGTAAATACCCAGACCAGTCAATAGTCCCCCAAATAACACTATGACCTTTGGTAAAACTATCTGACAACCCAGGTAGGGTAGATAGATGAATCCTGGTGCTGGCACACAAACAGTGAGGGCGTATGGGGGTTAGGTATTAAAACATTGTAGCCGTTATTTTACGGCGGCATGGTCGGTTATGGCTGCTGGGTCGATTACCCAGCCAGTCAGACTGAGATATAAAATTAATGTTGCCTTGAATTGGTATACTGTCTCCTCCAATAGAGAGATGAAGGAGCTGGGTCGGCTACCTCTCCATAAAACAGCCCTTTATTAGATCCTTAAAGGACCATACGGAGGGAGGGAGGGAGGGAGGCCCTTCAAGATGTCCGGGCCCTTGACTGGCCTCCCCACAATTACATTTCCGGAGGAAAAGGTCTGAGGGAAACAGGATAATGTAGTACTAAATCACAGGTCCCCAACCAGTCAGCCAGTCAAGCGGCCATCTTTGTTTGTATGTTGGGATGACTAAACACAATTCTTACACAATGGTTAGATAGAATAGATTCCATGCACCGTGAGTAACATTGATAGGAGACGTTTTTAAGTGACTCGCAGCAACATAATTTTAATGGGATTTTAATTAGCTAAAGGGCGTGAAAGAGGGAATGATGTCAGAGATAAGGCGATCAAATCCTATAACGTCAATTAAGGGCTGCTACGGCAACCCCGGAAGCACCATGCACATACCCAAACTTGGAAGTTAGTATTTCAAGAGCTTTTTTGTATTGTTAATAGTTATCAATTCTCTAGAGACGAGTCCAATCGAAAGGTGCCATTTTTTAAATCTTATTGCAAAACTGTGGTTGTCCAAATGAAGTAAGAGACATTCAAATTGATTGATGTCATAATGTCTTGAGCAAGGAGGGAGTAAAACACATTCTTTGAGATCCAACTCATCGACTCCCCCATGATTTCACTACAAAATGTCGTCATTCCTCTATGTCTGGGGGAGAAAGTCTGTCATTGGTGGGTTCGGTATGCGTAGTGCAGCTTGCAGTCTGGGCTTGGGCTGAGTGAGGGTTGGGTGAGAAAGCAGTAAAATAGCCTGCTTGCTAAAGGACTCTTCTGAAAGGGGGAGGGCCCCCTGTCTGGTTTCTACGGTGATACACACACATTAGTGCTGCTTCATAAAATGCATAAAGTACTCAGGGAGGATCGGTTATTAACTATTAAACTGTGTCTGTGAGTTATGATACAACGGTGACAAGGTGATTCATGCTTTGTCCTGATTTAAACTGAATATCAAGATAAAAGAGAGGTGGGAGTAGGGAATGTACTTTCCTTTGGAAATGTTTGTTCGCAAAAGTTGTTGCCAACAAGTTGACATGTTGATTTGGGATTTTATCACATATCATTAAATCCTGACTTTATCTAAATCTCCACGATCATCACATTTATAGTGCATATCTATTACGTCCAAAAAAGAAAACAAACTGGCAGAATCTCAAAACTTTGCCACCGCGGGTGTTCCTTTTGTCCAATGTCCTTATACCACAACCTAATACCAACAGACACAAACCAAGTTATTTCGGTGCTTGTTAATTGGCTGGCCAAATATGCTCTTGTCCTGTCAGATATCAGGGGCGGCCCCCCGGTGACACACAGGGAAGTTGGCAGCGCCAGCGATCGCGATGTGCGTAATTTCACTAATAGTCATTAGGCTCCTACCGGCCAGCTCCTTCTCTGAAGAATGTAGTGTCCCCCACCACTCTGAAGTCAAAGTATCAACAGCTTTAAGCTATTAGGAGGCTTTTCAGACCTCTCTCTCTCTCTCTCTCTCTCTCTCTCTCTCTCTCTCTCTCGCTCTCTCTCTCTCTCTCTCGCTCTCTCTCTCTCTCTCGCTCTCTCTCTCTCTCTTTCTACAGAGAAGCTAGTAGTGTGGCGTCTGTGGGGTGGGCCAAGCCAACGAGCCCTTCATCATCCAATCAGGCCTCGTATCAGACGAGAGCGGCTCATGACCCATTTTACAGATCGTTTGATTTGTTATCTAATTACTACATAAATATGTTATCACTGAAATGACTGAAATTACCGCATGAATAGATTATCACTGAAATGAAAATAGATCTGTGTCATGGCCCGAGGAAAATAGGAAAATTTGCCTTTATACCGCGCTAAATGGTTTTATTTTGGACGTGAATGAATGTCAACTAGACAGTACATTGCAGTGAGTTTGGGGGGATAGTCTGTCCCAATAGGCATTGCACGTGCAAGGCTGCATTTACAAGCCGAGTACACTAACTCCTCTTGATTGTTAAATGACGTTTTAAAGGCTCCTCTCTTCAGACTAGCAGTCTATTGAAGTGTCCTCCGTGTGTATCCCACCAACAAAACAGATCTAAGTAAAGAAAGACAGAAAAGAAAACTTGATAACATCTGGATACATGCTTTAGGATCAAACAGTAAACAAACATGGCAGATGTTCAGTAGTCTGATGACTGAAAGGGTTTGTCTTGACCTTCTCTCTCAACTAGATCCAGCACGGCTAAGTCCATAATGATGTTCCTAATCTCACTGCTCTTTAACAAGTCATTTCTCCCTTTGCTATCTGATGCCTGGCTATAATACGAGGCAACTAGAGGGTTAGACAGAGGGGGAGAATTGGGAGAGAAAGAGAGAGAAGCCACAATGGCAGTGTGGCCTGCTCCAGTGTGTGTGTGTGTGTGTGTGTGTGTGTGTGTGTGTGTGTGTGTGTGTGTGTGTGTGTGTGTGTGTGTGTGTGTGTGTGTGTGTGTGTGTGTGTGTGTCATGCCATATCACCCTGCCGCTCCCTGAGTTGATTGACACATGTGAAAAGCTTTATCAGTCTGGCACCACTGAGGTCTTTGTCTCGGCCTTGTTTTGCTCTGAGGCGTCTGGGACAGAGAGAGAGAGATGCCTGAAGTCACTGTCCGACAGTGTGGGAAATTTGGCCCCAGTCTTACCTCATACACTATTGAACTCACACAAACACACCCACAGAGCAACAGGTATTTCAACAACCCCCCCCCCCCCCCCCCCCCCCCCCCCCCCCCCCAAAAAAAAGAGTTGGTAACTTTATTCTGTGTTTGTTCTTTGAGGATACGTTTGTGAGAGAAACATATTGGGGTTATGCTTCAATTCTTGATATCCACCAATGTTTCTACCCATGGAGTGAGCTTTCTTCGAATAGTCAAATATTTGGCCATTTAAACCGTATAGAGGCCTTGTTTCTATGGACAGTGACCTGACTAGTTTTGAACGGACAGCTTTGATGGTATCAATACAGGTCAAATGTCGCTTGACTCCCCGCAACAACTCTCACAAAGACCCCTGTCACATGTAATGCCTGCAGAGGTTACAGAGAGAAGTAGGCTCACGCCTCTGAAGTGCAGACAGGCACATGTCCACCTAGCTCTCACAGTCTCATGTCACAATTAGACGTTCATCCATGTTTCTCAAACGTCACATTTCAAAGTTGTTCCAAACGTCACATTTCGAAGCAGTTAAGTTTCGGTATTAACTCCACATTTTTAAGGTTAGGGTTAAGTTAAGGAATTAACTCAGAAATCTTAAGGTTAGGTATTAACTCTGAATGGTTAAGGTAAGGGTTAAGGTTTGGGAAAGGCTTAAAACAAAAATCTAAAAAACTACTTTCTATCGCTGGATTCAAACATGCAACCTTTGGCACCAGAGGCAGATGCTTACGCTCATCTGCCAGCCCCGTCCACAACACCATAGCAAAACCCGAAACCTACTTGAAGGTAACAGCGCTCACTGTTTTCACATCATCTCCTGACGAACTCAGACATGGATGGACATCGAATAGTGACTTGACATGTCAGGGCTGAAAAACTAGGGCTTTAACTATCATAGCCAAAGGCTACAGCGTACCAAAAGCTACAGAGTACCAAAGGCTACAGCGTACCAAAAGCTACAGAGTACCAAAGGCTACAGCGTACCAAAAGCTACAGAGTACCAAAGGCTACAGAGTACCAAAGGCTACAGAGTACCAAAGGCTACAGAGTACCGGTCTGAAACACCAATAAAAATGAGTAATGGGGCACCACTTGGCTTTCGCAAAGGACTTCTGAATGAATGAATGAACGACTGAATGATCTCATGTCTCGTCTTTAATAGAAAATAAAAAATACTTCCCCCAGTCATCCTCTGTATCCCAACATGTCTCACACATAAGAGTTGAGTTTTCAATTACAGTATATTTCCATCAAGTTGAACTCCCATGTCCAATGTAAAGGGTAATGGTCCTGTCGGTGGATAATTAGGTCTACACAATTTCCAGTGAGGGACAATGGGCTTCGTTATGAGGCTGATGACTTGGAACTGACAAACTAATGTGGGGTCTGGTAACTGGTGGTCTTTCATGGGGCTAATGGGAGTAGGAACAACAGCCCTGGGGACATGGGGGGGATGGGACTGGGGACTCCACACAGCTAGGGACCGAGGGTTTCAGAAAGAATCTCCAATACTAAGGCCTGTATGGGCTAAAGATAGCAGTGGTAATGGAGACGTCCGACAGTGGCTGGGTCCGGGTGACTCACAGCACAGGGTCATGGTATGGGTAAGTTAGCAAGTGAGTTAACTTGTGTGAGAGTGTCCAGTAAGCCGAGTGGAGTTGCATGCACGAATGGCTTGCATAGGTTAGCATGGGATGCATAAATTCCATAATTTCAATCATTTGTTTACTTGTCAGCTACAGTTGACTTATCTGTTGCACCGGTACCAGAGCAATCCTTCAACCTAATTAGCCTAGAATCTAACAGCCCCTCAGTATTTAGTCTGTGTGGGGTAGGCCAGGCCAGTGTGGTTAGGTTAGAGGGCCAACCTCAAGGCAGTGGATAAGTGACTCGGGTCACCTCTGTGGGCCAGCCACTGTCTCCTCTGTTGCACCCTGGAGCCACTGAGGGGGAGGGGAGAGACTAACCTACAGCGCTGACTGGGGTAACTCTGTCTCTATCTCTTCTCAGAGGGAGGCTATCTACACATGGGATTCCACCACCACCACCAGACAGCCCTCATGATTCTGGAGCCATCACACTGTCCCCCCCCCCCATGTCCCCCCCCCGGTCCTCCTCACAACCCACGCATCCTCCTATCCTCCAAACTGTCCACGGCTTAAACAAATCACTTATTCTCCTCTCGTCCTCTGCTCTGCCACAGAGTCTTCCTCGTCAAGCCCACTGTGAGACGGCCATTGTGTGGTGGTATATTGTGGGACAGTGTAATTGGGAAGGGTGGCAGTGAATCACACAGAGGGGTCAGACTGATAATTGGATTGGTTTGAGGACTGTACATTTGTACATAATGGCGGATAATGGTGAGGACCACCAAGGAAACACAGTGGGGTATCACTGACTACAGTACTATGTTCTCTCAGGTCGTGTTGTTGTCCTATCAGGCTATGTCTCAAACAGTATGTACTGCGTCTCTCCTATTGTTGACCATAAAGCATCTTGGTAACACCACCAGGCGATAGGTATAACGCATTATGATGCTGCTATAATGTATTGTCATGTCTTATGGTCTCATAATGATCCTGACTAAAGATCTCAAATGCATCAGCATCAACTGTCACATGTCAGGGGAGGGAGACCCTTATCTCTGGCTGCGCTGTGTTTTTCCTGAATGACGAGGCAGGCTGTCAGCTTGTCCATCAGCCTGCCTGGGGGCCGGAGCAGCAGCGCAGTCATAAGTTACCCTGGCTCAGAGCAGACACAGACAGTGCTGAGACAGACAGACGGACTCTATCCATATTAGTCTCTCTTTCTCTCTCTCTATCCCTCTCTGTCTATCCCTCTCTCCCTCTCTCCCTCTTTCTCTATTCTCTCTCTTCTATCTCTCTCTCCCTCTCTCCCCTCTATCCCTCGCTCTCTTCTCTCTATCTTCTCTCTTCTCTTCCTCTCTCTCTTTCTTCTCTCTCTCTCTTTCCTCTCCCTCTCAATTTCAATTCAATTTCAATTATGGGCTTATTTTGCATGGGAAACACATGTTAACATTGCCAAAGCAAGTGAACTAGATAATAAACAAAAGTGAAATTAACAATTACAATTAACAGTAAACATTACAGTCACAAAAGTACCAAAAGAATAAAGACATTTCAAATGTCATATTATGTGCAAATAATTAAAGTACAAAAGGGAAAATAAATAAACATAAATATGGGTTGTATTTACTGGTTGCCCTTTTCTTGTGGCAACAGGTCACAAGTCTTGCTGCTGTGATGGCACACTGTGGTATTTCACCCAGTAGATATGGGAGTTTATCAAAATTGGGTTTGTTTTCGAATTCGTACTGGATCTGTGTAATCTGAGGGAACTATATGTCTCTAATATGGTCAAACATTAGGCAGGAGGTTAGGAAGTGCAGCTCAGTTTCCACCTCATTGTGTGGGCAGTGTGCACATTGCCTGTCTTCTCTTGAGAGCCAGTTCTGCCCACAGTGACCTTTCTCAATAGCAAGGCTATGCACACTGAGTCTGTACATAGTCAAACCTTTCTTTAAGTTTGGGTAAGTCACAGTGGTCAGGTATTCTGCCACTGTGTACTCTGTTTAGGGCCAAATAGCATTCTAGTTGCTCTGTCTTCTTGTTAATTCTTTCCAATGTGTCAAGTAATTATATTTTTGTTTTCTTGGTTGGGTCTGATTGTGTTGCTGTCCTGGGACTCTGTGGGGTCTGTTTGTGTTTGTGAACAGAGCCCCAGAACCAGCTTGCTTAGGGGACTCTTCTCCAGGTTCATCTCTCTGTAGGTGATGGCTTTGTTATGGAAGGTTTGGGAATCGCTTCCCTTTAGGTGGTTGTAGATTTTAACAGCTCTTTTCTGGATTTTGATCATTAGCGGGTATTGGCCAAATTCTGCTTTGCATGCATTATTTGGTGTTTTACATTGTACACAGAGGATCTTTTTGCATAATTCTGCATGCAGAGTCTCAATTTGGTGTTTGTCCCATTTTGTGAATTCTTGGTTGGTGAGCGGACCCAAGACCTCACAACCATAAAGGGCAATGGGTTCAATAACCGATTCAAGTATTTTTAGCCAGACCCTAATTGGAATGTCGAATTGTATGTTCCTTTTGATGGCATAGAAGGCCCTTCTTGTCTCTCAGATCCCTTCACAGCTTTGTGGAAGTTACCTGTGGCGCTGATGTTTAGATCGAGGTATGTATCGTTTTTTGTGTGCTCTAGGGCAAAGGTGTCTAGACGGAATTTGTATTTGTGGTCCTGGTAACTGGACCTTTTTTGGAACACCATTATTTTGGTCTTACTGAGATTTACTGTCAGGGCCCAGGTCTGGCAGAATCTGTGCATAAGATCTAGGTGCTGCTGTAGGCCTTCCTTGGTTGGGGACAGAAGCACCAGATCATCAGCAAACATTAGACATTTGACTTCAGGTTCTATTCGGGTGAGGCCGGGTGCTGCAGACTGTTCTAGTGCCCTCGCCAATTTGTTGATATATATGTTGAAGAGGGTGGGATTTAAGCTGCATCCCTGTCTCACCCAATGGCCCTGTGGGAAGAAATGTGTGTTTTTTGACCATTTTAACCGCACACTTGTTGTTTGTGTACATGGTTTTTATAATGTCGTATGTTTTACCCCCAACGCCACTTTCCATCAATTTGTATAGCAGAACCTCATGACAAACGGAGTCAAAAGCTTTTTTTCAAATCAACTAAGCATGAGAAGACTTTGCCTTTGGTTTGGTTTGTTTGTTTGTCAATTAGGGTGTGCAATACATGGTCTGTCGTATGGTAATTTGGTAAAAAGCCAATTTCACATTTGCTCAGTACATTGTTTTTACTGAGGAAATGTACAAGTCTGCTGTTAATGATAATGCAGAGGATTTTCCCAAGGTTGCTGTTGACGCATATCCCACGGTAGTTATTTGGGTCAAATTTGTCTCCACTTTTGTGGATTGGAGGGGATCAGTCCTTGGTTCCAAATATTGGGGAAGATGCCTCTCCCTCTCTCTCTCTATCTTCTCTCCCTCTCTCTCTTCTCTCCTCTCTCTCTCTTCTCTCCTCTCTCTCTCTTCTCTCTCCCTCTCTCTCTTCTCTCTCCCTCTCCTTCTCTCTCTATTCTCTCTTCTCTCCTTCCCTCTCTCTCTCTTCTTTCTTCTCTCTCCCTCTCCCTATCTTCTCCTCTCTCTCTCCACTCTTCTTTCTTCTCTCTTTTCTCTTCTCTCTTCTCTCCCTCTCTCTTGTCTCCTCTCTCTTTTCTCAGTTCTCTCTCTCTTCTCTCTCCCTCTCTCTGTCTTCTCTCCCTCTCTCTTCTCTCTCTCTCTTCGCTCTTTCTTCTCTCTCTATTCTCTCTCTCTTCTCTCTCCCTCTATCTTCTCTCCCTCTTATCTCTCTCTCTCTCGCTCTTTTCATCTCTCTTCCTCTCTCTCTGTCTCTCTCTCTCTCTGTCTCTCTGTCCCCTGGGGTTCTTCGGTCCTCTTCCCCCAGCTGCGCTTCTGAACTGTCAGGACGTCCTGATAAGGACTGATCGATGGGCGGCTCTCTGGCTCCGCTCTGCTCTGACCTCACTATGCCCCACTAAGGGTTCACCGCTTAGGGCTGAGCAGCTAGGGGCTCCCTTCGACTGAGGCCCCCGGACCAGAGTCTGGGAACTGAACAAGGCTTCCCCTGAATCTTAAACAACAGCTGGGACTCTATTCACAAAGAGCCTCAGAGTAGGAGTGCTGATCTAGGATCAGGTCTCCATACAATGCTATTCATTATGATCTAAAGGCCAAACTGATCCTAGATCAGAACTCCCATTCTACTGTGACCCCCAGGTCCCCAGCATGATGTGACTGTTTCTGTTGTGGCTGTTTTACACTTAGAGAAAGAAAGGTTAAATAGACGGGAGAGAGAAAGCTATGTATGTTACGTAGGGAGGTAATGACAGAGAGAGAGAGAGAGAGTGTGAGGGAAAGGGAGAGAGAGAGAGAGAGAGAGAGAGAGAGAGAGAGAGAGAGAGAGAGAGAGAGAGAGAGATTCTGGGCTGTGAAGGAATGCAGTGAGTGAGTGAAGAGCAGACCAGTTTGCTGAGAGAAGGGGGCAGTAATGGTGCAACACTGTGACAGATAGGCCAGGGAGAATAATGGCCTCTCACCGCAACACCATCGTTCATCCAGCCCCAGAACAGAGGCCTGCTTCACTTAATGTTTAACATTGAAGCAGGACTAGGGCAGGGAGTGTTTCCTTACAATGCGGAAAAACTCCACACTCTAGTTATTAACGGTCAGGTCTTGTGGTCACGAAGAACTTGCAGCATTAGCATCACCCAGCTGTCTCCAGCCCACAGCCCAAGAGCAGTGTCTTTTCCTGGGCCTCCTAAAGGGTAAAACATGGGTCTGCCTGCCTGCCGACTTGGCCTAGATGGTAAAAAAACATCCATATTCTGTCTACGTCTCAAATGGCACCCTATACCCTACATCGCGCACTACTTTTGACCAGAGTTCTATGGGCCCTGATCTAAAGTAATGCACTATATAGGGAATAGAGTGCCATTTGTGACGCAGCCTCTGAAATACTGCATTGACTTCCATATAAACAGTACACCAACAACTGTCATGTTCGCACCATCATTTCTCCTGCAGGGTTTACATTGTTTATACCCCACAATTCTTACATTTATTCAAACATTTTGCTATTCAATAAACATACAGGAACATGTTGCCTCAGACCTTAGGGGGTTTGTTTATAATTCGTCACCTGGTATTTATGAGATCGCTCACGCTTTTTTTTCTGGTTGTCTGGCATGGAATCGCACATGTGCCAAACAATGCCAGTTTCGCCATCCGTTTGTGTGGCTCTGTGGTCAAATAGTGAGAACATTATGCTGGCTACGTTTCTTACTTTGGACTGCCTCAACGGCTCAAAGAGTTTCTCTTTTTCAAAGCATGTTCGGTAAGAAGTGCTACTACTTATCTGTGTTTAACATGTCTTTAGTATAATCTCAGCAGACACGTAAACATCCCATTGATAAAAAGTCCTCGGTGGACAGATCACAAAATAATTAAAGGGGAAAAGTTTGGGAAGGAATGTAAACTTTGCGAGGGCTTCAATTTCTGTTTATTGTGAAACAGCTGTAAAGTGCCTGCGTCTCCTGCCAAGTGTAAGCAGCTGTTTGTCACTTCCATTTAACAAAAGGACCACTAGAAATGGAAAAAACAACTTCATACATGCTAATTTGTAAGGCATTATTATTCCAAAAAAATGGCTTGCGTGTGTGTGTGTGTGTGTGTGTGTGTGTGTGTGTGTGTGTGTGTGTGTGTGTGTGTGTGTGTGTGTGTGTGTGTGTGTGTGTGTGTGTGTGTGTGTGTGTGTGCGTAGGAGGAGGAGGAGGAGGAGGAGGAGGAGGAGGAGGAGGAGTTTAACTTACATGGTACCAGTCAGTGCCTTTCCTGCTCATACCGTATGACGGCTAAATGACTCTGTTCTGAGTCACGTCAACTAGGAAAGGCCTCTACCTCTATGTTACACACACACACACACACACACACACACACACACACACACACACACACACACACACACACACACACACACACACACACACACACACACACACACACACACACACACTTAGCAACTCCCTCACTTCTCTTCACTGTTAAAAAAAACTCTTGACATTGCTAAAAGAGAGTCCTGTCACAGCCAAGCAAGCTCAGGGTGGATTTGTAAGCTTTGAGTTTAGCTGCAGGCCGTTTCTATGATATATACTTCATCCATTTACACAGAATCTTTAACGCCGGAGATCCTCGTATAAATAATTCCAAGAAATCAATCCGGTATAAATCCGCCAAACTGTACATAGGAAAGTTTCCAGCTATTACTCGGAATAACTTGTGACAGTGCTGTCGGAGAGAGTCTCCCTGCGCAGACCCGGGGATCAATTAGAACTGTAAAAGATGACTTAAACAAACACACGTAAGCACAAATGCAGATGCAAACACACACACACACACTCATAGCCTTTAGTTGTTCAGAATCTGGCAGGGGACATCCTTATAGTAAACTAGATAAATCTCAGAGTTGATAGAATCTAACCTTGATCTCTCTCAGTGTTTTAATACCTCCGATAAATCAACCTGATCCAGAGAGAAGAAGAAGAGGTTGGGTCTGTCTGAAATCGGCAAGCTGCCACCAGCGGAAAAAGAGCGAGTGGGAAATGTTTACAAACCCCACAGGTTGATTTATCCGTGTATATGAGGAAACATCAAGTGAGGACCATCTAGTCGGTTTATTAAAGGATTGTGGAATGTCCCTTCTAAAATAGTCCGACCGGCAGTTACCAAAGAAATAGTCATTCTTATAAGATACACTGTACTGGTCCATTTGTCTTCTGCTTTTATGCTTATGGCAGTAACAATCTCCCTACCTCCATTTAGCCTCATCTTGAAATGTTTTTTTAACCTTTATTTAACTAGGCAAGTCAGTTCAGTACAAATTCTTATTTACAATGACGGCCTACACCAGCCAAACCCGGACGACGCTGGGCTAATTGTGCGCCGCCCTATGGGACTCCCAATCACGGCCGGTTGTGATACAGCCTGGATTTCTGATCAAAGGTTACTGACAACTTTGATATGATTGTAGCTGTATAATATAATAATATATGCCATTTAGCAGATGCTTCTATCCAAATCGACTTACAGTCATGCGTGCATCCATTTTATTCATGGGTGGCCACTGGAACCGAACCCACAACAGTAGCGGTGCAGGCACCATGCTCTACCAGCTGAGTCATGGACATCAGGCAGAGGAGTTGTATTAGTTGTATTACCATGGTAACATCTAGAATAAACACACCATCTACCCTCAAGGTGCGTTGCACAACTGCAGTAGCGGACACCACACGTAAGGATCAACCCATTTTACTGGAGAGGGCCTCGTATCAACACCCTGGTTGTGGTCTGGTTGCGGTCAGGGTTTCACAGCCATAGAAATACATTTACAAGAACGGACATTCCCAATCAACTCAACGTTCCCTCGTGGATAGAGCGGCAGCCATATTGGCTGCACTGTGGAATTCCAGTGGTCTGAGGGGCCTTGCACATTCTATTTCGATACACTGATTGTGACATCACCAAGTAATGTCATGTCATTGCCACAACAAAGAGACATATTTAAGTGATAATGCCAGAGAAGCCAGTGTTTGGAGGATATATTGGCACGGGTGTTGTTGAAAACCGTACCAATATATCCTCCAAACACCGGCTTCGAGGGCATTTTCACTTTTATACAACGGGTTACCAGCATATTCCAATAATGATTGAATTTATTCATACTTTTTCATCCCTCCACAAGATATAGTCCCGACACAAATCTAGGGTTGCTGCCCAAGCCGGCTGGTCGTTCGTTCTATTGGTTCGGTTGCCAGAGACGCGACCCAGTCGTTCAGTCTTTTTGTTCTGTATCTACGGACGCGACCCAGACGTTCGTTCTAAATGTTCCATTGCCATACTGACTTGCAACGTTCTTATCACTTGCTTGCTAGTTAGCCAACTACGGCAGCCAGAATAAGAGCAAAGAAGCTGCATTTGCATTTGTTTAAGCGGTTTTCTAGTGACATTTATTTGGATACATCCATAACAATAAGCTAATGAGGCGCGATTTCGTCAGGACACTGTTGTTCAGAGGAGCTAGCCAACAACACAGCTAACACAGTCACTTCAAACTGAAGCTGGAAAGACTGCAGAGTAGCTGCACTTTGTTTTCTTTGTATATTTCCATAAAAATGAGGCAGATGATTCATGATTTCGACTGGCTTAGAAACGCTGCCTTCCTGTCTGTCTCGTCCCGACTCCCGACACGTTCATTACTATGGGACAGCTGGTGATCAAATTTAAATATCAAAACAATGTTGCAAATGTCAGAGAGACAAGGTTTATAATAATCTCTGCTGTTGAGAACTAAATGTTAGTCTAGAAGAAATGTGAGATGATGTCTAGATGCTTTTTGTAGTGGAGATCAAGTTTATAACTTCCCGGCCTGAGCTGATGAGACAGTGGATTGCTCAGTCAGATGGGACAGAGTAAATAGGCATTTTAACGTCATAGATTTAGCTGGTGGTAACTTGTGGAATAGACACCGGCTGGAATGTGGTTTTAACCAATCAGCATTCAGGATTAGACCCACCCGTTGTATAAAATACAACAATTTCTGCCCTTCCGGTTTTGTTGTTCCAGAACGACCAGTTCAAAAGCTATTAGCATCTGGAACCACTTGACACGTTAAGGGCCAATCAGGGGTGAGAAACACAGTCTCAAGTAGAGCGGCAACGCCGAAATGAATGTGATGGTGTTATATTTCAGTTCTCTACTGAATGAATATAAACCTACATCATACAGTAACACATTCCACCAGCGAGATCTAGCTTACTCACCCGGCGCCTTCGTAACATCAAAGAGCTGCAATTTGATTCGTTTATATGGCTGTAAGAGGGGAGATCACGGGTCAAATACTAACACATTGATAAACATTTTCGACAGGGAACAATGCAACTTGTTTTCCTGTTTACAAACACAATCGTTTACTTCCTCTAAAGTATTGCACATAATATGTTAATTTGTATGAAGGAAATAACAGTTTGATTAGTAAACCTTCTTGTTTGTTAATAACCATATTGTGAAATCTTAATAGATAATGTATTCAAGTAACTCAGGTAATACTGGTCACCATGTCTGTCCGTCCGTCTGTCCGTCCGTCTGACTGACTGCTCTCATACCTCTTCTTCCTTCATTAACCTGGAGAGGTTATAATTATAGAGACTGCATGGCTGGTCTGCCTGGTCAAAGAGGCCACCAATGAAGAAGCAGCTATTTAAAGCCCTAATGGTCAAACCTGACAGGGATGTTAGTTAATAATCACCCCCATGATTAAACCTATTTGACCCCAGACGCACGCTCTGCCGCCATGCCTGCACACACACACACACACACACACGCACACGCACACGCACACGCACACACACACACACACACACACACACACACACACACACACTTACCTTCTACTCAGGAGTGTGTGTGTGTGTGTGTGCGTCTCAATGATTTGTATTTCCAATTAATAATGGTAACATCCTGTTTCAGGCTTCTCTAGACTTGGAGACTCCAGCCTTGTTTCACTACAGGCTGACTGAGTCCCTAGGTTGTTACTCAGGTTGCGCCCCAAATGGCACCCTATTCCCTACATAGTGCACTACTTTTGACCAGAGCCCTAGGGAATAGGGTGCCATTTGGGATGCAGCCCATTGGCCAGGGCAGATGATAAGGTACTGTTCCTACCTCCACACATCGTTAATGGATCGTCTAATGGATCCTACATAACTGCCTCTCCTTACTCCATTGGTCAATGCATTTGTTTTATTTATGATTGGTGGTGGTAACAATAGCTGGTTGTTGTTCCATTAAAATTGGACACAATTATACTAATGTATTTGTGGACCAGGTATAAATTGTTTGTGTGTACTGCCTATTTCTAGACTACATTTGCTGTTCCACTTTGCTTCTGCTTCTCCTATAGCCATGCGTTCCTTAACAGCCCTGAGCAGCCAAGCCAGCCGAGCCAGTCGCTAGGTGTTAATGTTAACACTGAGCTTAATTTAACAGCGAGGGTGCTAACAATTACACTGTGTGTTCGTCCTGTAGTTAGCAGGAGTACGTGGCGTATTTACTACTGCGTGATGTCAGAAGGTGCCAAAGCAGATACCTTGTTAGAGCACACTGCAGCTCCCCTCTTCACTCTCTCCACTTATCCTGCCTGTCATCTCTGCTCCTCTCTCTCTCTCTCTCTCTCTCTGTCTCTTTCTCTCTCTCTTCTCTCTCTTTCTCTGTCTGTCCCTCTCTCTCTCTCTCTCTCTCTCTCCCTGTTCTGACTCTGTGTCCCCCCATGCTACCTCCTTCTCTCTCTCCCCCATCCCTCTCGCTCTCCTTCTATCTCTCCCTACCCTTCTCTCCCATCTTCTCCCTCCCTGTCCTGTGCCCTTGATTCCCCCAGCCCAGGCGGTCTTTGAAGGGGCTGTGGTGTGTTTACGGGTTGACCCAGGCATGGCCCCGTAAGCAGCAAGGGGACTCCAAACAGGCAAACCAGGGAGGATGGAACCGTGGTGAGGCCCTGATGCACAACCCTGGAGGAGATAGTGTTGTTTGGTGTTGTGCCACTATTGTAGCTAGAGAAGCATGTCTGTGTGTGGAGAGATGGGGAAGTTTTGGTGGGTGGAGATCTAGAATTATATTGTGTGGAGACTATAATAGAGATGAGAGATCTGGTTCAACTTTGCTATAAACTTGAAGTAGTCCTACTGGAGGTGACATTAAAGGGAAGTACGCAGTGTTCTAGCACAGGATTAGAACAGGTTTAACTAATCTGGATGTGCATGTGGGGAATCCATGATTTCCTAAAACCACCCAAGAAAACAATTATTAACAGCCCTCCAATTTCCATACGATACAGCATCCAAATCATTGTTTCTACGTGAAAATCTCACTGAGCAAGCACAGTTTAGTTTACCTCACTAAAACATTTCACTGTGTTGGTCTGTGTGAACGCAGTGGAGAGGAGAAGGATAGTTAAGTCTCCACAAGCTAAACCATCAAGACCAAAGCAGGATATGAAACATGAGACCAAAAGTAAGAAAACGTGTCTTAAACCAGCAGACAGAGGAATATAAAACACAAGTATCATAGTTCTCTGCTGCGACCTTGCCATCTGTAACATGATGTGAATCCCTTTCATGTTTTAGCCTCCCGTCCCTCCCCGCATGGGGCATAGGGTCTCCTCTCCAAGGCCAGAGAGGGGTGGTGGGATGGGGGGTCTCTGAAGAGGGGCTCTGTCGTTAGGATAGGTCACCCCCGCAAAACCCCTTCTCTAACCATTCTGTCTCTCTCCCTCTATTTCCCTCTCCCCCCTTCTCTCTCCTTGGACGGGCTGTGTCGTTAGGATAAGTCACCCCACTCCCCCCCACCACCACTACCCAGGCCCCCGAGGCCTCCAGGCTGCCTCTCTTTACCCCCAGATAGATAACCAGCCACAGACAGCCACAGACAGATCAAGGCTAATTATCAGTTTGTCTTCCTGGGCAGCGGGGCATGAAGGAGCCAGCTCCATCCACAATGTCATCCAGGAGAGGTGGCTGGCTGCCAGCAGAGAGAAGACACGGCTTGTGCCCCCCTCAAACACTGTACAACACACTAGGGAAGACAGCAGATATACTGTGGGCCATAATGGCACTGTAGAGTGCACACAGTGTGTGTGCCACGATACTGTATTCCATCATATATTGTGCCAACCATAGAAATAGAATGAATAGAAAGGGCGTCTCCATTTAAGTCAATGACGGCATAATGGATACTGGCAGACATTTTGAGTGTACCCATGAGTTTACCAGTCAAATTGACAGGGTTAGAGCTTCCAAGCCTGTTCTGTTCATTCTATTTCTATGGTGCCAACTGCCAAGCTAAAGTAGGCAAGATGAACACAGTCCTGTAGTGTAGACCAAATGGGACGGTTTTCCTGGAGACATTAAGCCAAGTCCTGGACTAAAAAGCATGCTCAATGGAGATTCTCAACTTTATAATCAAGGAATAGGCTTAATCTGTCTTTGGGAAACCTCCCCGAAGTTTCCTATATGCTATAGTGCTTTTTAAATGTTTTATGTAGTAAAATAAACAGCATGGGACTATCTTCTCCACCATTTCTCCCCAGCAGGGGCCCAGAGAAAGATTCATATTTAACCTTATGTACAGTTGAAGTCAGAAGTTTACATACACTTAGGTTGGAGTCATTAAAACTTGTTTTTCAACCACTCCATAAATTTCTTGTTAACAAACTATAGTTTTGGCAAGTCGGTTAGGACATCTACTTTGTGCGTGACACAAGTCATTTTTCCAACAATTGTTTACAGACAGATTATTTCACTTATCATTCACTGTATCACAATTTCAGTGTGTCAGAAGTTTACATACACTAAGTTGACTGTGCCTTTAAACAGTGTCACGCGGGACTAGGTGGGTGAAGGAATCAGACGCAGAGAGAGATCCACTTGGAAAAAAATATTCCTTTTACTAATGCACAAAAAATGATAAGCCCAAACATTCAGGGCGCAGAGAACAACTTGATAACCCAAAACACAGGGTACCAAGTAAATAGAAAAAATAATACACCTCTACCTAAAACACACACACGGAACATAAAGACAATCCCGCACAAAACAAGGGCGGGTCTACCTACTAAATATAGGGAAGCTCATTTACGAAAACAACAGAAACACAGGTGAAACTAATAAGACAAAACAAACAGACAAACGAAAAAGGGATCGGTGGCGGCTAGTAGGACGGTGACGACGACCGCCGAGCACCGCCCGAACAGGCAGGGGAGCCAACTTCGGCGGAAGTCGTGACAAACCACTTGGAAAATTCCAGAAAATTATGTCATGGCTTTAGAAGCTTCTGATGGGCTCATTTGAGTCAATTGGAGGTGAACCTGTGGATGTATTTCAAGGCCTATCTTCACACTCAGTGCCCCTTTGCTTGACATTATGGGAAAATCAAAAGAAATCAGCCAAAACCTCAGAAAAAAAATGTGGACCTCTACAAGTCTGGTTCATCCTCGGGAGCAATTTTCAAACGCCTGAAGGTACCACGTTCATCTGTACAAACAATAGTACGCAAGTATAAACACCATGGGACCACGCAGCCGTCATACCGCTCAGGAAGGAGACGCATTCTGTCTCCTAGAGATGAACGTACTTTGGTGCGAAAAGTGCAAATCAATCCCAGAACAACAGCAAAGGACCTTGTGAAGATGATGGAGGAAACAGGTTCAAAAGTATCTATATGCACAGTAAAATTTGTCCTATATCGACATAACCTGTGTAACGGCAGTCTAAGTCGTCCTCCTCCTCAGACGAGGAGAGGCGAGAAGGATCAGAGGACCAATACGCAGCGTGGTAATTTTCCATAATGAATTTAATCAACACAAAACAATACACTATACAAAATAACAAAAGAACATACCGTCACAGTCCTAGCTGGTGCAGAACACAAACACAGAGACAGGAAACAACCACCCACAATCCCCAACACAAAACAAGCCACCTATATATGATTCTCAATCAGGGACAACGATTGACAGCTGTCTCTGATTGAGAACCATATCAAGCTGAACATAGAAACAGACGAACTAGACACACAACATAGAATTCCCACCCAGCTCACGTCCTGACCAACACTAAACAAGCAAAACACATAAGAACTCTGGTCAGGACGTTACAGTACCCCCCCCTGAGGTGCGGACTCCGAACGCACCCCTAAAACTCAAGGGGAGGGTCTGGGTGGGCATCTGTCCGCGGTGGCGGCTCCGGCGGTGGACGAGGACACCACTCCACCACTGTCTTTGTCCCCCTCCTTAGCGTCCTTTGAGTGGCGACCCTCGCCCACGACCTTGGCCTAAGAATCCTCCCCAAGGCCCCCACATGATTTAGGAGGTAGCTCAGGACAGAGAGGTAGCTCAGGACAGAGAGGTAGCTCAGGACAGAGAGGTAGCTCAGGACAGAGAGGTAGCTCAGGACAGAGAGGTAGCTCAGGACAGAGGGGCAACTCCGGACAGAGAGGCAGCTCAGGACGAATGGCAGCTCCGGACTGAATGGCAGCTCATGACTGAATGGCAGCTCCGGACTGAATGGCAGCTCCGGACTGAATGGCAGCTCCGGACTGAGTGGCAGCTCCGGACTGAGTGGCAGCTCCGGACTGAGTGGCAGCTCCGGACTGGGTGGCAGCTCCGGACTGGGTGGCAGCTCCGGACTGGGTGGCAGCTCATGACTGGAGGGCAGCTCATGACTGGAGGGCAGCTCATGACTGGAGGGCAGCTCATGACTGGAGGGCAGCTCATGACTGGAGGGCAGCTCATGACTGTAGGGCAGCTCTGGCAGCTCCTGACTGGCTGGCGGCTCTGGCAGCTCCTGACTGGCTGGCGGCTCTGGCAGCTCCTGACTGGCTGGCGGCTCTGGCAGCTCCTGACTGGCTGGCGGCTCTGGCAGCTCCTGACTGGCTGGCGGCTCTGGCAGCTCCTGACTGGCTGGCGTCTCTGGCAGCTCCTGACTGGCTGGCGTCTCTGGCAGCTCCTGACTGGCTAGCGTCTCTGGCAGCTCCTGACTGGCTGGCGGCTCTGGCAGCTCCTGACTGGCTGGCGGCTCTGGCAGCTCCTGACTGACGGACGGCTCTAGCGGCTCCTGACTGACGGACGGCTCTAATGGCTCGGGACAGACGGATGGCTCAGATGGCGCTGGGCAGACAGATGGCTCAGACGGCGCTGGGCAGACGGATGGCTCAGACGGCGCTGGGCAGACGGATGGCTCAGATGGCGCTGGGCAGACGGATGGCTCAGACGGCGCTGGGCAGACGGATGGCTCAGACGGCGCTGGGCAGACGGATGGCTCAGACGGCGCTGGGCAGACGGATGGCTCAGACGGCGCTGGGCAGACGGATGGCTCAGACGGCGCTGGGCAGACGGATGGCTCAGACGGCGCTGGGCAGACGGATGGCTCAGACGGCGCTGGGCAGGCGGCCGACTCTGACCTGCTGAGGCGCACAGTAGGCCTGGTGCGTGGTGTCGGAACTGGTGGTACCGGACTGGAGACACGCACCTCAAGGCTAGTGCGGGGAGCAGGAACAGGGCACACTGGACTCTCGATGCGCACTATTGGCCTGGTGCGTGGTGCCGGAACTGGTGGTACCGGACTGAGGGCACGCACCTCAGGGCGAATGCGGGGAGAAGGAACAGTGCATACAGGGCTCTGGAGACGCACAGGAGGCTTGGTGCGTGGTGCCGGAACTGGTGGTACCGGGCTGGAGACACGCACCACAGGGAGAGTGCGTGGAGGAGGAACTGGGCTCTTGAGACGCACTGGAAGCCTGGTGCGTGGTGTTGGCACTGGTGGTACTGGGCTGGGGCGGGAAGGTAGCGCCGGATATACCGGACCGTGCAGGCGTACATGCTCCCTTGAGCACTGAGCCTGCCCAACCTTACCTGGTTGCATGCTCCCCGTAGCCCGTTCAGTGCGGGGAGGTGGAATAACCCGCACTGGGCTGTGTTGGCGAACCGGGGACACCATGCGTAAGGCTGGTGCCATGTACACCGGCCCGAGGAGACGTACTGGAGGCCAGATATGTAGAGCCGGCTTCATGGCACTTGGCTCAATGCTCACTCTAGCCCGCCCAGTGCGGGGAGGTGGAATAACCCGCACCGGGCTATGCACCCGTACAGGAGACACCGTGCGCTCTTCCGCATAACACGGTGTCTGCCCGTACTCCTGCTCTCCACGGTAAGCATGGGAAGTGGGCGCAGGTTTCCTACCTGCCCTCGCCACACTACCCTTTAGCCCCCCCCCCCCCCCAAGAAATTTTTGGGGTTTCTTCACGGGCTTCCAGCCCCGCTTCCGTGCTGCCTCCTCAGACCACCGCTCCTGGGCTTTAGCTGCCTCCATCTCTTCCCGAGAGCGGCGATATTCTCCAACCTTAGCCCAGGGTCCTTCTCCGTTAAATATTTGCTCCCATGACCATTCCTCCTGGTACCGCTGCTGCTGTCGCTGCTGCCCATTGCCACGCTGCTTGATCCTTGTTTGGTGGGTGGTTCTGTAACGGCAGTCTAAGTCGTCCTCCTCCTCAGACGAGGAGAGGCGAGAAGGATCAGAGGACCAATACGCAGCGTGGTAATTTTCCATAATGAATTTAATCAACACAAAACAATACACTATACAAAATAACAAAAGAACATACCGTCACAGTCCTAGCTGGTGCAGAACACAAACACAGAGACAGGAAACAACCACCCACAATCCCCAACACAAAACAAGCCACCTATATATGATTCTCAATCAGGGACAACGATTGACAGCTGTCTCTGATTGAGAACCATATCAGGCTGAACATAGAAACAGACGAACTAGACACACAACATAGAATTCCCACCGAGCTCACGTCCTGACCAACACTAAACAAGCAAAACACATAAGAACTCTGGTCAGGACGTTACAACCTGAAAGGCCACTCAGCAAGGAAGAAGCCACTGCTCCAAAACCGCCATAAAAAAGCCAGACTACGGTTTGCAACTGCACATGGGGACAAAGATCGTACTTTTTGGAGAAATGTCCTCTGGTCTGATGAAACAAAAATAGATCTATTTGGCCATAATGACCATCGTTATGTTTGGAGGAAAAAGGGGGAGGCTTGCAAGCTGAAGAACACCATCCCAACCGTGAAGCACGGGGGTGGCAGCATCATGTTGTGGGGGTGCTTTGCTGCAGGAGGGACTGGTGCACTTCACAAAATAGATGGCATCATGAGGCAGGAAAATTATGTGGATATATTGAAGCAACATCTCAAGACATCAGTCAGGAAGTTAAAGCTTGGCAGCAAATCGGTCTTCCAAATGGACAATGACCCCAAGAATATTTCCAAAGTTGTGGCAAAATGGCTTAAGGACAACAAAGTCAAGGTATTGGAGTGGCCATCACAAAGCCCTGACCTCCAGCCCATAGAAAATTTGTGGGCAGAACTGAAAAAGTGTGTGCGAGCAAGGAGGCCTACACACCTGTCTCAGTTACACCAGCTCTATCAGGAGGAATGGGCCAAAATTCACCCAACTTATTGTGGGAAGCTTGTGGGAAGCTTGTGGCTACCCAAAATGTTTTACTCAAGTTAAACAATTTAAAGGCAATGTTACCAAATACTAATTGAGTGTATGTAAACTTCTGACCCACTGGGAATGTGATCAAAGAAATAAAAGCTGAAATAAATCATTCTCTCTACTATTATTTTGGCATTTCACATTCTTAAAATAAAGTGGTGATCCTAACTGACCTAAGACAGGGAATTTTTACTAGGATTAAATGTCTATCTCTGCCTATCTCTCTCTTTCTGCCTCTCTCTCTCTCTCTCTGTCTCTGCCTTTCTCTCTGCCTCTCTCTGCCTCTCTCTCTCTGCCTCTCTCTCTGCCTATCTCTCGCTCTCTGCCTCTCTCTCGCTCTGTCCTTTCTCTTTCTGTCTCTTTCTCTCTCTCTGCCTCTCTCTGCCTCTCTCTGTCTCTGCATCTCCCACGCTCTCTCTCTCTCCCTCCCTCTCTTTGCCTCTCTCTCTCTCGCTCTTGAACTCTCCTCAATACTCCAGACCAAATAAGTCATCAGAAAAATCTTTACCGTTCCACAAGATCAACACTTATCGCGGCCTTTAATTGTCTGTCCCCTAAGTTCAGCAGTGTGTACTAAAATATCATGAGTTTGGAAAGCAAGAGGGGGTCTGTCTGAGGGGCTGTGGCACGACAACATATGTCGAAAACCTAGGCTGCATCTGAAATGGCACCCTATTCCCTTCATAGTGCACTACTTTTGACCGTCAAAAGTAGTGCACTATATAATACAGTGCCATTTTGGACGCCCCCATAGTCAAAACAGATAATGGGAAATAGGGAAATTAAGAATACAGTGCTTCCATATTGGAATTGACTCTCCAGCTTGGACATTTCCCATGCATGTGCAGTCAGTCTGCGTCTTAATCTATTTCCTCTCTTCCTATCTCTATTAAATATTTCCCTCAATTTAGGAATCTTAGGTTGACCTCTCGATGATGGTTGGCGGTTTTAATGAATCAAGTCAGGCTGTGGTTTTAGTTTGGAACACTGCCACATTCTGTCTTTCTTCTTTCCAGGCTGCAGATAAAACATGTCCAGTATGTTCAGTGACTTGAAGTCAGTGTTGCAAAATGCTGAATGTTGCATTTTCTGGCAGCTGATTAAAGGAGTAGTCAGGAGGGGAAACAACTCATCTGTGAATGACAGGTCTGATCTGGTCCTTTTCCTATTGGCCATGACTGAGGAGAGAGTTGTTGAGCGTAGATACAGGGACGGGACATGGAGACACACCTGCGTCAAATAGAGTAGATGACGCTACGACGTGCGAAACTCATCCATAACAGTTGAGATACTTCAATAAGTATATGTACATGTCCATAGACTTGTAATTAGCTATTGTAATTGTCGACATGGGTTGTTATAACCCGACATGACTGTGCGCTTTTATTACCCTTTACAATATCCTCCTGAAACCCCCATTTTTTTATTTTTTTAATGTTTTATTTTTTATAACATACAGTAAGTGTTTGAGTGGGGGGAAAAAACATGTTACAATTATTTTTTATCACAAATATATTGTTATTTTGTAAGTGCAAAATTGTCCTCTTTAGTGGTCATTAGGACGTAATATGAAAAAAAGACATCAGAAAAGTCAAAGGGTACAGTAGGTGAAAAACAAGACTGCGGCATCCAGGTATGTGAAAAAAATATTACACAGTCCTGACAAGTCACTTAGCTATTCCTGAGATATTCACTTAATAGAAACGATTTGAATATCAACCTCGTAAAAATGATCATCAATAATTACACACACTTCTTTTCAAATGTCCATAAAATGTGCTATTTTTGACGGAAGACATTTTATGAAGAACCAGATAGATATAGGTGTTAAGGCCACTCCCCCATATCATTGAAAAGCCCAGAATATCCTCTCAAAGGGACAACAGGACTTAATACAGTGGCTTGTATGGCCTCAGTGATACGGACCAAGAACTAATGTTCACTAGAGAGGACAAAAATGTATTTCTGGGTCTCAGGAGGATATGACTGAAAAGGAAAACGACTTTCAGGAGCAACAGTAACAATTATCTCTGCATTATATCTTCTTTTTTGTAATTTTCCAAAGAATTTGCTTATCTCACAAGCCGTACGCACGACCCAATCATCTATCTTTGACTAGGCAGATTAAGGAAGAGGCTGAGGTACACTATTCTCAGAGCCGGCCAAAGTTCTATCCCGCTTCCGCCGTCCCATTAAAAATGATGTCCCTCCCGGTTTCAGAGGGAAGAGGAGAAAAGTTCACGACGAGACGAAGGAGAAGACGTTCCTCCTGTTCTGAGACGGACTGGCTTGTTTATCGTAAGAGGTTGACTAAAGGGCCATGCCAGAGTTCCGCACATTTGTTTATCTGTGGCACTTCTTTTCAAAATGGCTTCCTGGTCTTGAGATATGGCTGTAAACAGAGAGTGCCGGTAATTGGAAGAAGACATTTCTCTGTGTGCCTCGCAGTGGTAAGAGAGCTGGAGTTGAAAAGAGAAAGAAGGGGAGAGAGAGAGAGAGAGCAAGAGAGAGAGCAAGAGCGAGAGAGAGGGAGCGAGAGAGAAATAACGAGAGAGAGAGAGAGAGCAAGGGAGAGACAGACAGCGAGAGAGACAGAGAGACAGAGAGAGAGAGAGAGAGAGATGGAGAGAGAGAGAGAGAGAGAGAGAGAGAGAGAGAGAGAGAGAGAGAGAGAGAGAGAGAGAGAGAGAGAGAGAGAGAGAGAGAGCATTTTCCTAACACGTTCCCTGATTCCCAAGACAAAAAAACAGATCAGTAAAAGAAAAATCTCTGCGAAATAAATTTCCTGGCTATATATCTCATATATACGTGACACGTGGCCTGGCTAACAATGGCAAACCCATGTTTGTTTTCTGAATTGTTTTCAAGGCCTCGCTCGATAGGCGTAGGAAGAATATATTGATTAATGACTCTGATTTTGCATACATCAGCAAGAAAATACATTGTAAATAGAAATGGAAAAGGACAGGTTTTATGTTCATCCCCTCTAACTGCTACAATTTTGTAATATTTAATTTTACATTCTATGATTCTCCTGTTTTCTTTACAGCTGGGTTAGACTACATTTTCATGGTATTATTCTGGGTGTCTAGCTACATTAATTAAATGAAGTCAAATTAAAATGTATGATTTAATGAAATGGTATATAGCTTCAGCATGTCATGAGAGGCTTAGCCTACGTACATATAGCAACTTGTAAAGCTGTTGATTCTTTGTCAACGTATTGTGGTGCCCTAATGTCTAAGTATTTGTTGTAACACTCGATAAAAAAAAGAAAGGGTTAGCATTTGGAAAAACATTGGTATGGTCAACTTGAAAGTGGAGAGGTCCTTAAGACATGCTAAAACTTTAGTGCATTGTTTCGAGGGCCAGTCACGTTCCCCTGATCTTTGAATGACAGAGAGTCTTAAATTCCAGACGAAGCGAAAGAAGCGAATAAAAACAAAATTGTATTTGAGCACAACCACCTGACTATTTGCCAGCCACATGTGTCATCAATAAAAGCCTTGATGTGTGTGTGTACGCGCGTGTGTGTCCGATTTACTAAGAAGGCTAAATAAAGCATTTGTACGCTCATTGACACACAGTGCACAGGCCTGGCCTTGTTCAGTACTACAAAATAGTGGACCTCTCTACCAACAACAACAACATGGTAGGAAAAGTAAATAGTGGACCTCTCTAACAACAACAACATGCTAGGAAAAGTAAATAGTAGACCTCTCTACCAACAACAACAACAACATGCTAGGTAAAGTAAATAGTGGACCTCTCTAACAACAACAACATGCTAGGTAAAGTAAATAGTGGACCTCTCTACCAACAACAACAACATGCTAGGTAAAGTAAATAGTGGACCTCTCTACCAACAACAACAACATGCTAGGAAAAGTAAATTGTGGACCTCTCTAACAACAACAACATGCTAGGAAAAGTAAATAGTGGATCTCTCTAACAACAACAACATGCTAGGAAAAGTAAATAGTAGACCTCTCTACCAACAACAACAAGCTAGGTAAAGTAAATAGTGGACCTCTCTAACAACAACAACAACATGCTAGGTAAAGTAAATAGTGGACCTCTCTACCAACAACAACAACATGCTAGGAAAAGTAAATAGTGGACCTCTCTACCAACAACAACAACATGCTAGGTAAAGTAAATAGTGGACCTCTCTAACAACAACAACATGCTAGGAAAAGTAAATAGTGGACCTCTCTAACAACAACAACATGCTAGGAAAAGTAAATAGTGGACCTCTCTAACAACAACAACATGCTAGGAAAAGTAAATAGTGGACCTCTCTACCAACAACAACAACATGCTAGGAAAAGTAAATAGTGGACCTCTCTAACAACAACAACATGCTAGGAAAAGTAAATAGTAGACCTCTCTACCAACAACAACAACAACATGCTAGGAAAAGTAAATAGTGGACCTCTCTAACAACAACAACATGCTAGGAAAAGTAAATAGTGGACCTCTCTACCAACAACAACAACATGCTAGGAAAAGTAAATAGTAGACCTCTCTACCAACAACAACCTACGAGGAAAAGTAAATAGTGGACCTCTCTATCAACAACAACATGCTAGGAAAAGTAAATAGTGGACCTCTCTATCAACAACAACATGCTAGGTAAAGTAAATAGTAGACCTCTCTACCAACAACAACCTACGAGGAAAAGTAAATAGTGGACCTCTCTAACAACAACAACAACATGCTAGGTAAAGTAAATAGTGGACCTCTCTACCAACAACAACCTACGAGGAAAAGTAAATAGTGGACCTCTCTAACAACAACAACAACATGCTAGGAAAAGTAAATAGTACACCTCTCTACCAACAACAACCTACGAGGAAAAGTAAATAGTGGACCTCTCTAACAACAACAACATGCTAGGAAAAGTAAATAGTAGACCTCTCTACCAACAACAACAACAACATGCTAGGTAAAGTAAATAGTAGACCTCTCTACCAACAACAACCTACGAGGAAAAGTAAATAGTGGACCTCTCTACCAACAACAACAACATGCTAGGAAAAGTAAATAGTACACCTCTCTACCAACAACAACCTACGAGGAAAAGTAAATAGTGGACCTCTCTACCAACAACAACAACATGCTAGGAAAAGTAAATAGTGGACCTCTCTATCAACAACAACATGCTAGGAAAAGTAAATAGTGGACCTCTCTAACAACAACAACATGCTAGGAAAAGTAAATAGTAGACCTCTCTACCAACAACAACAACAACATGCTAGGTAAAGTAAATAGTGGACCTCTCTAACAACAACAACATGCTAGGAAAAGTAAATAGTGGACCTCTCTAACAACAACAACATGCTAGGAAAAGTAAATAGTAGACCTCTCTACCAACAACAACAACATGCTAGGAAAAGTAAATAGTAGACCTCTCTACCAACAACAACCTACGAGGAAAAGTAAATAGTGGACCTCTCTAACAACAACAACATGCTAGGAAAAGTAAATAGTGGACCTCTCTAACAACAACAACATGCTAGGAAAAGTAAATAGTGGACCTCTCTAACAACAACAACCTACGAGGAAAAGTAAATAGTAGTCCTCTCTACCAACAACAACATGCTAGGAAAAGTAAATAGTAGTCCTCTCTACCAACAACAACAAGCTAGGAAAAGTAAATAGTGGACCTCTCTACCAACAACAACATGCTAGGAAAAGTAAATAGTGGACCTCTCTAACAACAACAACATGCTAGGAAAAGTAAATAGTGGACCTCTCTAACAACAACAACCTACGAGGAAAAGTAAATAGTAGTCCTCTCTACCAACAACAACATGCTAGGAAAAGTAAATAGTAGTCCTCTCTACCAACAACAACAAGCTAGGAAAAGTAAATAGTGGACCTCTCTACCAACAACAACAAGCTAGGTAAAGTAAATAGTAGTCCTCTCTACCAACAACAACAAGCTAGGTAAAGTAAATAGTAGTCCTCTCTACCAACAACAACAAGCTAGGTAAAGTAAATAGTGGACCTCTCTACCAACAACAACATGCTTGGAAAAGTAAATAGTGGACCTCTCCACCAACAACAACATGCTTGGAAAAGTAAATAGTGGACCTCTCTAACAACAACAACAAGCTAGGTAAAGTAAATAGTGGACCTCTCTACCAACAACAACATGCTAGGAAAAGTAAATAGTGGACCTCTCCACCAACAACAACATGCTTGGAAAAGTAAATAGTAGTCCTCTCTACCAACAACAACATGCTTGGAAAAGTAAATAGTGGACCTCTCTACCAACAACAACATGCTAGGAAAAGTAAATAGTGGACCTCTCTACCAACAACAACATGCTAGGAAAAGTAAATAGTGGACCTCTCTACCAACAACAACATGCTTGGAAAAGTAAATAGTGGAAGTGAACATTTAATGGATAACAGACAAGAAACAAACAAGGACAACGTCTGAACGGGGGAATGACATCAATGCTGACACAAGGCAAAATAATTTCCTATTCCTCTCTTCTCAATAAACAATGGAAAATCAAACAACAGCTGATTGACGCAATTCTGGAATTAGACCAAAAATACTCCGCCTCTCCATCACCAGAACTTTGCAAAGAAAGGCTGAGTCTTCAAACTCAGTACAATTTACTATCCACAGATAAGGCTGAGCAGCAGCTACTACGCGCACGCGGTTTTGTTTACGAACATGGAGAAAAGGCTGGTCGACTTCTAGCTCATCAACTCAAGTGCAAATCTGCCTCACAACACCTCGGGTGTCTTAACAGTTAGTCCAACTGAAATCAATAATACCTGCAAAAAAATTATAGTCAGATCTTTACATGTCAGAATCACCTGAAGACAATTCAATTATGAATGATTTTCTTGACAATTTGGAAACTCCTACCATTAGTACAGAGAAGAGAGAGGAAATTGATCAACCTTTCCATTTCCCATTATCAAGGGGCACACGCAAGGGATGTCCAATGTCACCTCTGTTATTTGCCCTGCCGATAGAACCCCTTTCTATTAAGCTAAAGGCCACACCCTCAATACATGGTATCTACAGATGGGGACTGGAACACAAATTTTCCTTGTATGCAGATGACTTGCTTTTATATATCTCAGACCCCGAAGCTTGTATCCCTGAGGTAGTGGATGTACTGCGTAGGTTTGGTGTGTTTTCTGGCTATAAATTGAATTTCTCAGAAAGTGAATGCTTTCCTATTAATTAATTAGCATTAGAAATTCCACGGGATACTGTTCCATTTCGTATGTCCAAGACTGGCTTAAAATATTTAGGGATCAATATCACCCTCCATGATGATAACTTTTCTCCCCTGATTAACAAACTTAAACTGGACTTTCAGAGACGGAGTATTCTCCATTTTACTTTAGCTGGTAAAGTGAATTGTATCAAGATTAATGTATTGCCCAGATTTCTGTACTTGTTCCAATGTCTCCCTCTTGTTTTACCAAAGTCTTTTTTCACTTCAGTGGATAAGCTTATATCTTTTTTTCTATGGGGAGGTGGGAATCCAAGAATACGTAAAGCATTCCTCCAGAGAGATAGAACACACGGAGGACTATCCCTTCCTAACTTGATGTATTATTACTGGGCAGCAAATATACAAAATATTGTTTACTGGCTTCACACACCAAAAACTGACTGGTGTCAAACAGAAGCCAACTCCTGTTTTTCCTCCTCTTTGTCAGCTTTAGTCACCTCCAATCTCCCTCTTTCAGTTTCGCGCTACACATCCAATCCAATTGTTGTCAATACTTAAAAAATGTGGACTCAATTCCGTCAACATTTTAAATTCTGAGATTTCTCTATTCAAGGTCCTATATGTAATACTCACCTCTTCCTTCCATCCAAACTGGATTCAGCTTTCAGGTTGTGGCAGAGGAATGGCCTTACTAAGTTTGATGACCTTTATATAGATGGCACCTCGCAATCAAACTTTATCTACCCCATTCAAGTTTATTTAGGTATTTCCAAATCCACCAGTTTATCCGCACTCAATGCCCAACCTTTCCAATTCTATCACCCGGATCGGGTCTGGATGCCCTTTTGAAAACACCTTTTCAAGTAAAGGGACTCATATCCCATAGTTTTGAGATAATCATGTTCCTTGATAACCCATCACTCAATAAAATCTGTTCTGGGAAAAGGGAACTTGGTTGGAATGGTGCCTTACTTAGGGTAAATGGAACCTCCTCTTGTGCCTGGCTCAGCCTTGTACAGTTTAAGGTACTTCACCGTATCCATTTCAGCAAGGCCAGATTATCCAAATTCTACCCAAATATTGATGGTACATGTGACAGGTGTAAAGGCCCCTTGGCAGACCTGACCCACATGTTCTGGTCCTGTCTCTGTCCGGCAGATTATTGGTCCACTATATTTAAAACCCTTTCTGAAGCATTTGATATAAAGTTACAGCCTAGTGCAGAAATGGCTATTTTTGGAGTACCAAACAACAATTGTTCTTTGACCAATAGACAGCTGGATGCCATTGCTTTTGCCTCCCTGTTGGCCCTCATAAGGATTTTATTGGATTGGAAATCTATCAAATCTCCCTTGGCCTCTCTTTGGCTCAAAGATCTGAAGCTGTTCCTAAAATTAGAGATAATTAAGTGTACCATTCGAAGGTCACCCAACTCATTTTATTCCACCTGGGACCCGATGATATCCAATTTTGAACAGATCCAAACACTTCCTCCAGATTAGTACTCTTGGCCCCACCCCCACCCCTCGAGATTACCGCTGTAGGCCTACAAGATCACCTAATCACCTGAAATAGTTAGGCTATTACAATTTTGCTTGTATTGAAGTAGCATTGTTGTATACTTTTGTTTTCTGATATGTAACTCAATGACTTTGCCTTTCTTTGTAAATGTGTTTGGAGGCATTCTGGGGGAGGGGGAGTGGACAATAAGGGAAAAATGTACTATGTCTTTACATGTAATCTTTCATTCACTGTGAATAAAAATATGATATAAAAAACAATATTGCGCAGATGCGCGTAATGATGATGACAGATGTGCGTAATGATGGGCCGCCTGGCTCCCTCGAGCGCCAGAAAGGGGGAGTGGGAGCAGGCGTGACACTTATAGGCTTATCCAATGGAGGAAAGATCCAGTTTACATTAGGGACCCCTGTACTTTGGTTAGGTAGGGCTCTGGTTCTTGTAGTACTATATCCTGTTCATTGTTTTCTTGTAGTACTGTTATTAATATTGCTATTAGTACTGTTATTTGAGTGAATTCAGAAAAAGTGGGACACTTTTTGCATTTCTGTCCTCTGTAATCTCTTCAGAAATCTATCCAACATATTAGCCCAACACATGATACATTTCTGAAATCCTCAGAGGTTTCTTAGTCACACAAAATTTCATTTAATTGTCATTGGGTACAATTAGGACTATAATAATGGTGTCCCAGTCTGCTGTCCCAGTCTACCAAATGCAATCTGAAAATATGGTTTTGACTTGGTGTACACAAATAGGTGTCATGCCTCCTGTCAACATAATATTATGATTTTTTTTGTGATTAGAAAACAAATCTTGAGGATTTCAAAAAATGTATTATGTGTTGGGCTAATATGTTGGAGAGATGTCGAAAGAGATTACAGAAGACAGAAATGCAAAAACAAAAACAAAAAATCTTATTCCGAATTCCCCCTATACTAGAAGGAAGAGCTACGTTCAATAATGGTGACATATTTTGCCATTTTGCCCCTTAGCTATATAGCTAACAATAATGTGTTCAAGATGACACAGCGTCAGGTATGCAAAATGCATGGCATTTTAAACTTATAGTGTACTTGAAGTTTAAAAAGCCTTCTAAAGTTTGTAATTTCCACTTTTAGATTACAGATTTAATTTTCCCTTACAAAAACAATGTATCAACCCCTACAAAAACGTCCAGTAATTATAATCCACATAATATTTCACATCTCCTGTTACTGCAGGATTCCTTTCCTTCTTTAGCAAACTGGCTCAAATGAAGATCCTACTTCTGTAATGACCGTAGCTAGCCCACAATAGTCCTTCTCCATAGGTAGTAGTAGGACCTCTTATGGTAATAACATTGTGACATCACTCTATTTATTGTGTGTTTCATGAGTGTGGGAGAAAACGTGGCTAAATATTGCAAAATAATTGCAGTTGGAAGAAATTACAACAACAAACGGACAAACAGATATTTTGTGGGAAAAAAAGCTTGGTTTATGTGTGTGGCAATAGGGTCAGTGAGGAGGCACTTTATCATTCCAATATGTAATGATAAACAATGTAATTGTTTAACGAGAGATTTAAGCTGACGTATCCTTTATAATTCTTTGATTCGGTTATTGTGGTTAACCACCATCACGTTTGGAATATTGCAGGTCTGTTTTTGAGTGGTTTGCCACTAGCTCAGCCTAAAATAACTCAGAGTCTGCTTTTGTTTAATGGAACAATAAAAAAAAGTTTGTTTTTGTTTGAATCAACAAATGATTCTAACCCATAAAACGGCTTTTTAAGACGCGTTGCATCAACTTCCTTCTTCTGTGATGACAACTCCAAAATAACTCCGTTTGTTATCTTTCGAGTTCCAACATCCTGAGAACTTTTAATACTTTTCAGATGAGCTTCAAAACAAAATATATCTTAACTTTCCCCTCACAAATGATGAAGTCAATGCTTTGGGTCTATTATGCTATTCTATTGGAATAACTTGTGGAAAAGGGAATGAAGACATTTAGACATAAACACCGCAAGTGTTAGGAATTTGGGACGATTCTGAAGACAAGTGGGATTGTACAATAAACATCAAACGCTTGTAGTTTTTGTAAACTGTGTCATAATATTAAATAGCTTCTCATAAATCATTAAGGAATGATGGATGTCTTGTTTCGTCTGTTTCTTTGTCGATCCCTTGGCTTTTGTGGGCCCTCAAATGCCATAGGAGCTTTTAAACGGCTCTGATGTCTAATATCTGATGACTGCGTTGTCTTTGTAAGTAAAGGTATTGGTTGGGCACTTTCAATGCAGGACTTGAGTATTTGGATCGATAGGTTGACTACAATAGCCTACGCTGCAGTTTGCTGTAGTTTATGGTGGGTGTTTCCACTATCTTAACATAGTTTTATGTTGCACAGTTAAAACGGGACAGTCTGCTCCATACAGATGTATCTGTTAACATACCTTTCCTACATTCCTTTCCACATATGGAATCCACACACAGTCTAACTTAGACCAAAGTATATTCTTAAAGATTCACACAGGACTGCAAAAAACTAGGGCCGCCCTGCTTACACCCACACAGTCTTCTGATCATGACTAGCATGCATGAGGACCGTATGTGTGTGAGGCAGAACAACATTGGAATGCCCTTGTTGAACATGATACCAGATATGATTAGGTATTACAATGTTGGCCTCCCGAGTGGCGCAGCGTTCTAAGGCACTGCATCGCAGTGCTAGAGGCGTCACTACAGATCCGGTTTCGATCCCGGGCCGCGTCGCCGCTGGTCGCAACCGAGAGACCCATGAGGCGTCGTCCAATTTAGGGGAGGGTTTGGCCGGCTAGGATGTCATTGTCTCATCGTGCTCTAGCGACTCCTTGTGGCGAGCCGGGCACATGCCCACTGACTTCGGTCGCCAGCTGTACAGTGTTTCCTCTCACACATTGGTGTGGCTGGCTCCCGGGTTGGGCGAGCAGTGTGTCAAGAAGCAGTGCGGCTTGGCGGGTCGTGTTTCGGGGGGCTCATGGCTCTCGACCTTCGCCTCTCCCGAGTCCATACGGGAGTTGCAGCGATGAGACAAGACTGTAACTACCAATTGGATATCATGAAATTGGGGAGAAAAAGGGGTAAAAGTACAAATAAAGATACATAACAAATAAAAGGTATTACAATGGTTCATATTTCACCACCAATCCTTGCACAGAGCTGTTTAGCGGTGAGGATCGGTGGACCTCTTGAATCGCTGGTGTCCTGGCAAGAGGAGCGGATATCAAATTCTAAAATAGCACACACACATTAATTTGCATTAATTTCACCCCACACACTCACACACTACATCAAATGTTGGAGTTGACGAGTCAGATTTGAAATAAACCACTTCTGACACTCCTCTGCCAACACGTCACTAACACCTGAACCAAGTCAACGATGGTAGTTCCCACAGTAAGGTTCAACGGTTATCTACTGTATGTACAAGACATCTTATCCGTCTTCTCCTCTGACACGTTAGTTAGTTCCCACATCACACACACGCGTGACCTCTCATAGTTCTTTCTGACAGCTTGAAAAGTGCTGCTTTTAGGCAAGACTCCAGGACTCGGGTTCAAAGGCCTGAGGAAAGAATGTTTAGCATTCGCCCAAATAATGTACTAATGGGGCGTTGTGTTGCTCCACACTCTCTGATTCATCTGTTCAAGTTACTACTCTTTCAACTGGATTCTTTGTGAGACTTGTTTCAATTCCACCATTCATCATTCCAATTCAGCGTCCCCCATTAATAATCGTGAGGAAATTACCATATGATAAACCGGAATGGATTACTTTTTAATTCCCTCTGCTCTTTTTTAATTCCCTCTGCTCTTTCTCAGATGTCAACGTGAATACTCACACTTCCTCACTGCCACTTCCTCAGTGATGTTGTCTAGATGATGACTTGGACTGTTCGTCGCCATTGTCCAGGGAGAGAGAGAGAGAGGACCGCTCTGTCGAATGCCTTGTGGAAACTTTTCATCTTTAATACCATCCATCCATTGTTGGGGAGGGAGGGAGGACTGCTTAGGGAAGCACTCTTATGAGCTGTGTGTTATTGATGCTGTGCCAAAGTGTATCCTGAGTACATTTACAACATATTTTTCCCGACCCCATCCCCTTGCCAAATTGCCTCTAAACCTAGAATCATTCATTAAGGGGTATGGAGGAGGTGAGGGGGAGCTTAGGGTGTCGGAGGAGCAATGCCTTTTTGAGTGTGATTTCTGTAGCGCGGTCCGCAGTATGCGTGAAGGAACATTGATTCATCCCTCATAGGGGTGTCACTCTCAACCTCTCATATAGACCCTTAGAGCAACACAGACACACTGTGTCCACACACCTACACACCTACACATACACAGTGTCTTGGGAAGACCTGGAGCTTTGCCATGACTCACATTACCATGAGGCGCTAGCCTAACTCCCTCCCCGGCAACACTCATCGTGTTTCTGACAGATTCTGACTATTAAAGCATAGAAATAAAGTCTGGTGTGTAATTTGTTTCTTCCCAACATCACATGAAATGCCAATGGAAGTATATGGCAAATTTATAGTAAGAACACTAAAACTGCCACAGGGTGCTTATACAAATGAAGGCCCAATCCATCATCTGAGGTGCACTAAAGGACTGCGTCCCAAATGGCACCCTATTCCCTATTTAGTGCACTACTTTTGACTAGGGCCCATGGGAGTCTGTTCAAAAGCAGTGCACTATATAGGGAATAGGGTGCCATTTTGGACACATTCATAGAGAAGATTGCTGGGCATCAGACTGCTGCCTAATATAGAAAAGCTGTGTGTTATTCCCTTCAGGCTGACTTCAAATGGAAAGGGGACATCTCAGTTCAGTTCACATTAAATACTGCCGCTGAGAAATGATCTGGCGTCCGGCCAGCTTCTAAGAAGTGTTAACGTTGGCACTTCCACTGTCTACATTTCCAGTAAATTGTTTTAGTGTTTATTTGACGGGATATGTGCCGGAGGATTGATGGATGGGATATTCAGACATCTTCACCCCCCCCCCCCCCCCCCCCCCGGCCCCATCTTACCTTTTTCAGTCATATTATTGACTCAGGGGAAAGAGGGACTTGTGTGTATGTGTATGTGTATGCGTCTGCTTGGGTGTTTCTGCCTGGGTGTGTGTGTGTACGTGCCTGCCAGCGTGTGTGTGTGCGAGTGTGTGTGTGTTAATGCCGCAGCACTTGAGGGGATGTGTGAGGCTTGGTTGTTCCCTGAATAGACCCCGTGTCATTAGGAACGAGACAGAGTGCCAAGAGCAGTTGAGGTGAGGGCAGCACTCTACCACTTTACTGACACACTCTGTCTCTCTCTCGGTCTCTCTCTCTGTCTCTCTCTCTGTCTCTCTCTCTGTCTCTCCGTCTCTCCGTCTCTCTCTGTCTCTCTCTCGGTCTCTCTCTCTGTCTCTGTCTCTCTCTCTCTCTGTCTCTGTCTCTCTTTCTCTGTCTCTCTCTGTCTCTCTTTCTCTCTCTCTCTCTGTCTCTCTTTCTCTCTGTCTCTCTCTGTGTCTCTCTCTACACAGTGGCAGCTACTAGACCTGTGCACCAGTCATTGTATGATACCAGACCTCAGACTACTGGCTTTCCCCTGTATGATTATTGATTTATGCAGATTTATGGTGCTTCGGTAAAACTTGCTGCATTGTTTTCTCTTTTCCAAGACGGTAAACAAGCTACTGGCTTACGGTTTGCAGAAAGCGTATACAATGAGCAGAGAGAGCAGTAGTCTAGTAGCCAGGTTGTCCTGAGGGATTGACCTTAAAAACAGGCGCCATTGTTCCCAGGTTTTCTCAGACCTGAGGTTCTCTCTCCTCTCTCCTCACACTCTGTCTTTTCATCACCAAGATTATGAGTCAAATGGGTTAACTAAACTGTGGTGACAAATCATGAGAGAACTAGGCTATACGGCACTTGTATTATCAGCTGGCATGTATAGCAGGGATTAGAACCTGGTGCCAACATGGTACCAGGTTGACTTTCCAAGACAGTAGTTGGCCTACGCTGACTATGACCTGCGATGGCTTGGCTGATTCTGCTAGGACCCTCTCTTTCCTCTTTCTGTTGTCCACCTATTTACTGATGTTAACAGATGGAAAATACCGCCCTTTAAAACAGCCAATTACCAGGGAAATACTTCACTGTCAGCCAGGCACATAGAAGACCATGGTAGACTGAAGTTTCCCCTTTCAAAACATGAAGTAACAAATGGTCCATTGACGTACAACAGCTGCAACACCACCTTTGTCTCAGGTTGGATGTTATCTGTATCTATTTTTGTTGAACAGTTTTAAGTTTAATAAAGTTTTTCAATTAAATTACAATGTTTTACGCCGTGACACCTTGCAACACCTTTATCATTGATAGTAACATTATACAGTATTTATTGTCAACATCCCAGCCATTGAGATTCCTTCCTCAAACAACAAAATAATTGGTGTTACAGCGATGGTTCCACTATTTATGATGAATTATACTACTGTTTATTCATTTAGCACTTAAGGGAAGAACTTTACAACATTTCAGCTCATCTTCCCCTTGACTTGTACAGACAAACACAACCCGGAGTAGCTCGTGTGTATGATTGTTACACTAGTGTCTGTGATCTCTGCAGACATCCCAACTTGTCTAGAAGCTAGTTTTACAAGGACGGTCTGTTTGTCCCTCAACTTCACTAACACCAAAGGGAGAAGGGTCTCTTCTTCCATTCTCTCCCCCGTACAATCCTGAGGTTCTCACCACTGAGGAAGTCGTTTTTATGTATTGTTATCCTTTCGCTCAATCTCTCTGACACCATTAGATAACTTGGGCCGAGGTAATGTACACAATAATGGGGGAGATGGGTGTAAATCCATCAGGTGGTCATAAATTCACGCCTGGCACTTTTGTGTGCACGGATTACACTGCTCTGGGCTGGGCGATAATGTCTGGATGGCTGGCACGTGCACATACACACACAGAACCACACACACACACATACATAAACACACAGACGCACACATACACACACATTTAAACAGTTTATTCCATGGCCTGCAAACGCACCAGCCATGTCAGCCATTGAGCATGTTTGGAAGGCTCTGGATCAACGTGTACGACAGCATGTTCCAGTTCCCGCCAATATCCAGCGACTTCGCACAGCCACTGAGGGGTGGGACAACATTCCACAGGCCACAATCAACAGCCTGATCAACTCTATGCGAAGGAGATGGTTCGCGCTGCATGAGGCAAATGGTGGTCACACCAGATACTGACTGGTTTTCTGATCCACGGCCCTACTTTTTTTTTAAGGTATCTGTGACAAACAGATGCACATCTGTATTCCCAGTCATGTAAAATTCATAGATTAGGGCCTAATGAATTAATTTAAATTGACTGATTTCCTTAAATGAACTGTAACTCAGTAAAATCTTTAAAATTGTTGTGTGTTGCGTTTATGTTTTTGTTCAGTGTATATACACACACACACACACACACACACACACACACACACACACACACACACACACACACACACACACACACACACATGATATGCAGTGTTTCTTCACTGTGAGTTCACTCTTAATAAACTTCCTTGACCACAAACGTTTACACAATACACAAATAATGGCCAAATAACAGGGAAGCAATGTCCATGGGATACCTGTGGTTTGACTAGTATCAAAGGTTTATCTCAGAGTAATTCCACTGTCTTGCTCTCAGCCCTCTGAGTAAAAGGCTGTGGTTGTGTGAACTCTGACTCACAGTGTTATTGGTCAAGGGTACACTCTTAGAAGAAAGGGTTCCAAAAGGGTTATTCGGCTATCCCCATAGGAGAACCCTCTTTTTGGTTCCAGGTAGAGAAAGAGAGAGAGAGAGCGAGAAAGCGAGAGACTGTAGATGACTTTATCACTGACCTCAACCCAGAGTCTCTCAGAGCGTTCACAGTCAGACCACTGACACCCCTATCAGATCACAGCAAAATCACAGTCTACCTGAACAGAGCAATACTCAATCATGAAGCATCAAAGCCAAAGGAACTCCACAATATTAAGAAATGCTATAGATGGAAGGAAAGTAGTGTAGAAACCAACTAAAAAACAACAAATTCAATGCCTTTTAGACAACGTCCTGGACAAAACATTTCACTGTAATAGTGAAGGTGTAAACTTGGCAGTAGAAAGCCTAAACAGTATAAATGACCTTTCAGCTTCACTATCGAATAAAAAAATGTCAAGCAGACAACATAAGAAAATGAACAACAATGACAAATGGTTTGATGAAGAATGCAGAAACCTAAGAAAGAAATTGAGAAACCTGTACAACCAACAACATAGAGACCCAGAAAACCTGAGTCTATGTCTTCACTATGGTGAATCACTAAAACAATACAGAAATACACTACGGAAAAAGAACGAACAGCATATCATAAATCAGCTCAATGTAATTGAAGAATCCATAGAATCGAACCACTTCTGGGAAAATTGGAACACACTAAACAAACATCAACACGAAGAGTTATCTAGCCAAACTGAGATATTTTTGGTTCTATAACGTAGAACATACAGCAAAAACATATACATAATCAATTACAAATCTGAGAATAAGCTATTAAAGACTACCAGAACCCACTGGATTCTCAAATTACATTGAATGAACTACAGGACAATGGTGTTGATGATATCCTAAATGTAATGATAAAAATACAGATCCCAAATTCAATTTGGCTATACTTAAACTCTTTAACATCATCCTCAGTTCTAGTATCTTCCCTAATATTTGGAATTGAGGACCAAACTTAAAAGTGGAGACAAATTTGACCCCAATAACTACTGTGTGATATGCGTCAACAGAAACCTTGGGGAAATCCTCTGCATTATCATTAACACCAGACTTGTACATTTCCTCAGTGAAAACAATGTACTGAGCAAATGTCAAATTTGCTTTTTATCAAATTACCATACGACAGACCATGTATTGCACACCCTAATTGACAAACAAACAAACCAAAGCAAAGGCAAAGTCTTCTCATGCTTTGTTGACTTCAAAAAAGCTTTGGACTCAATTTGGCATGAGGGTCTGTTATACAAATTGATGGAAAGTGGTGTTGGGGGAAAAACATACGACATTATAAAATCCATGAACACAAACAACATTTGTGCAGTTAAAATTGGCAAAAAACACTCACATTTGTTTAAACAGGTCATGGGGTGAGACAGGGATGCAGCTTAAGCCACACCCTCTTCAGCATATATATCAACGAATTTGCGAGGGAACTAGAACAGTCTGCAGCACCCGGCTTCACCCTACTAGAATCTGAAGTCAAATGTCTACTGTTTACTGAATCTGGTGTTTCTGTCCCCAACCAAGGAGGGCCTACAGCAAGACCTAGATATTCTGCACAGATTCTGTCAGACCTGGGCCCTGACAGTAAGACAAAAATAATGGTGTTCCAAAAAAGGTCCTGCAGCCAGGACCACAAATACAAATTCCATCTAGACACCGTTGCCCTAGAGCACACAAAAAACTATACATACTTCGGCCTAAACATCAGTGCTCTTAGAGACAAGGCAAGAAGGGCCTTCTATGCCATCAAAAGGAACATAAAATTTGACATACCAATTAGGATCTGGCTAAAAATACTTGAATCAGTTATAGAACCCATTGCCCTTTATGGTTGTGAGGTCTGGGGTCCGCTCACCAACCAAGAATTCACAAAATGGGACAAACACCAAATTGAGACTCTGTATGCAGAATTCTGCAAAAATATCCTCTGTGTACAATGTAAAACACCAAATAATGCATGCAGAGCAGAATTAGACCGATATCCGCTAATGATCAAAATCCAGAAAAGAGCAGTTAAATTCTACAACTAACTAAAAGGAAGCGATTCCCAAACCTTCCATAACAAAGCCATCACCTACAGTGAGATGAACCTGGAGAAGAGCCCCCTAAGCAAACTGGTCCTGGGGCTCTGTTAACAAACACAAACAGACCCCACAGAGCCCCAGGACAGCAACACAATTAGACACAACCAAATCATGAGAAAACAAAAAGATAATTACTTGACACATTGGAAAGAATTAACAAAAAAAACTGAGCAAACTAGAATGTACACATTGGCAGAATACTTGACCACTGTGACTGACTGACCCAAAATTAAGGAAATCTTTGACTATGTACAGACTCAGTGAGCATAGCCTTGCTATTGAGAAAGGTCGCCGTAGGTAGACCTGGCTCTCAAGAGAAGACAGGCTATGTGCACACTGCTCGCAAAATGAGGTGGAAACTGAGCTGCACTTCCTAACCTCCTGCCAAATGTATGACCATATTAGAGACACATATTTCCCTCAGATTACACAGACCCACAAAGAATTTGAAAAAAATACAATTTTGATAAACTCCCATATCTACTGGGTGAAATACCACAGTGTACAATCACAGCAGCAAGATTTGTGACCTGTTGCCTCAAGAAAAGGGCAACCATTGAAGAACAAACACCATTGAAAATACAACACATATTTATGTTTATTTATATTCCATTTTAATTTACTAAAACTATTTGCACATCATTGTGACACTGTATATAGACATAATATGACATTTGAAATGTCTTTATTATTTTGGAACTTGTGTGAGTGTAATATTTACTGTTCACTTGTTATTGTTTGTTTCACTTTTGTTTATCCATTTCACTTCCCATGCCAATAAAGCTCCTTAAATTGAAATGGAATTGAGAGAGAGAGAGAGAGAGAGAGAGAGAGAGAGAGAGAGAGAGAGAGAGAGAGAGAGAGAGAGAGAGAGAGAGAGAGAGAGAGAGAGAGAGAGAGAGAGAGAGAGAGAGAGAGAAAGAGAAAGAAAGACACTCCTTAAATTGAAATGGAATTGAAAGAGAGAGAGAGAGAGAGAGAGAGAGAGAGAGAGAGAGAGAGAGAGAGAGAAAGAGAGAGAGAAAGACACACACAGAGAAAGAGAGAGAGAAGAAAGATATATGGCAAACTTCAGCAATTCACACAGACAGTAGTGTGTAGTATGTAGGGATGATCAATGAGGTGATTGGGGAGAACAGGTGCTGAGTGACAGGGGCTAAGGAAGTGATGATTACTACAGATAACTATTATGGATGAGAGAGAAACATGGAAAAGGGAGGAAGGGAGGACAGAGGAGAAGGGAGTTGTTGAAGGAAAATAGAGAGTTCCCAAAACAGGAGTTGTTTAATTGTATATCTTAGCAGGAGAGCGGGAGGGGGTGAGAGAGGGAGGGAGAACCGTTTTGGTTCCAGGTAGAACCCTTTTTGGTTCCATGTAGAACCCTTTGTGGAAAGGAACCAAAAGGGTTCTACCTGAAACCAAAAAGGGTTCTTCAAAGGATTCTCCTATAGAGCTAGCCAAAGAACCCTTTTAGGTTCTAGATAGCACCTTTTTTCTAAGCGTGTAGGCTAGAAGAGGCCAGGGGAGCTAATATGTCTTATGGGAGACCTGAGAGTAGCATTCTGAGAGTGACTGTCTGGAGAGAGAGTGGGTCAGAGAGAGAGAGTGGGTCAGAGAGAGAGAGTGGGTCCGAGAGAGAGAGAGAGAGAGAGAGAGAGAGAGAGAGAGAGAGAGAGAGAGAGAGAGAGAGAGAGAGAGAGAGAGAGAGAGAGAGAGAGAGAGAGAGAGTTGTTTAATTGTATATCTTAGCAGCAGAGAAGGGAGGAAGAGAAGAGAGGAGGAGGGTGTCTGTCTAGTCAGGTTAATGTGATGAAGCACACGCTGAGCATCTCCCCTCCCTAGGTTCTCCAGAGCCTAATGGGCCTTGGCTACACTCTGGAGCCATGAAAACACCGGCCCTGTTCCATCCATCCATTCCTCCCTCCATTCCTCCCTCCATCGGTGCGATCACGTTTAATATGATTAGAAGGCTGCAGTAATTATGCATCAGATAAATTAAAAACACATCAATGAGCTGTGAAAGCCCATAATAACACACTAATGCCTGTTTGTTTTCATTCAGGGAAGAGAGAGAGAGGAGGGGTTTGGAAAAGATTCATTCCACACACACACACAATGGTGGACTTTTCCGATCTAAAACCAGGACGACAAGCAGGCTCCAAGGAGGAAAATCCCAAGCAGACAAATGCTTCACACACACCAGAAGGTAAACAACCACCATTAGTGGGTGACCCTCATCGTATCTCTCACACACACACACACACACACACACACACACACACACACACACACACACACACACACACACACACACACACACACACACACACACACACACACACACACACACACACACACACACACACACACACACACACACTAGTACCTACACAATGTGAATTCTCTGTGTAATATGTTCCATACATAGTGAAACAGGTTGGTATTGCAGTTGGAATAACATAAACAGTGACAGATGAGGACACAGTGTAGTGAAAATGAAGCTAGTGGAAATGCTAATAATCCCACCGAGCTAGGTCACACTCGTACCGGATGAGAGGGGGGGGGGGTAGAGAGGGAGAGGGAGGGGAGTGTGTGTGTGTGTGTGTGTGTGGTGTGCATGAGTGGGAGTGTGATTAACAGGGTCTCAGCCAGTGACTTCACACCATTCCAACATGCCAATTGAGTCTTAGTGCTGGTTATGTCTGTCAGCCTTACAGGTGTATACCAGTCAGTGCTCCAGTTCTTTTTTAAAGGAAGAGAAAACTAAAAACCGAATGGAAAACACAGAGGTCCAGCTTCGCTTGGCGTCAGCGGCAGCATGTTGGGCCTTTAATGAGAGATGAATTGCAAACGAGGTCACCCTCCTAGTTGGTGCTTCCCATCAAGCACCTAGTGAAGCGGTGGATGTTGAGTGTAGCTACACACTCTAATCATGTAGCATTTCAATGAAAGTCAAACATTGAGTGAAATACGGAAATCGGTTAAATGATCTCAACGAATCTCAATGTTTGACACAACGTTTTGACTTCATTTAAATGTCATCATAAGTGCAAATTCATAACTCTGGTATTCATGTATGTAGGTACTGTCCAGTATAAATTCAGAAGTTCAATGTTTGTAAGATAAATGAGAAAAAGTCATTGTTTTAGGGAAAACAACTGCAGTCTATGACATGGTCAGCTAAACTAGCCTGGTCCCAGACCTCTTTGTACTGTTTTGCTAACTCCTATGGTCATTTTTGATACAACATTGATCATGGGAGTTGGCTATACAACACAAACAGGTCTGGGATCAGACTGAAGCTAAACAACCGTTCTTGTGTGTGAAATAGTAAGGTACGTGAGGGAGATAGAGCTCACCACGGTTCCTTGCATCATTAGTTATGGTGAAGAAGATTGATAAGAGAGGAGATGGGGGGGGAACCACACCGTCAGGTACGAGCAGATGTAGGTCATTGTTGGCTGTACAACATGTACATGGTGCTGATGAGTACAACTTAGCACAACCTTTTTCCTCACATGAGTCATTTTTTCCCACGCATACACACACACACACGGACGCGTACACACACACACGGACGCGTACACACACACACGGACGCGTGCACGCAAACACGCACGCACGCACACACAAACAGGAAGTGACTACTACAACAAAGGAAACAGGGGGTTCTTTTAGTATATCCAAGGCTCAACAACAAATAAAATCTACAAATAAATAGCATTTTATTCACAGTTGAACACATCCACACCTTATGTATCCATTCAAAGAGAAACGAAAAGATATTGACGAAAAGCTGGAAGAGAAAGCCCCCCCCTCCAGTACAGTTAGAGTAGATGTATAAGAGGCTTCATGTTGCTATGAGTCCAGACCAGTAATGGTACACTACTACAACACTACAAACATATGGTTCTGATTAAGACAGAACAGATTGGATTTGGAATGTCTTGCATAAACTGGTTAGTAGTATTGTGTTAGCCGGGAATCCTGAGTTATGAATCTCATTTGTCTCTCAAATGACCCCTGTGCTCGTGCAAAATGGCTGCTGTTACAGCCGGCTACCAGAAACTACAGAAGGTGAGCCCGTAGTGAGTCTGGTGTGTGTGTGTGTGTGTGTGTGTGTGTGTGTGTGTGTGTGTGTGTGTGTGTGTGTGTGTGTGTGTGTGTGTGTGTGTGTGTGTGTGTGTGTGTGTGTGTGTGTGTGTGTGTGTGTGTGTGTGTGTGTGTGTGTGTGTGTGTGTGTCAGAGGGAGACAGGAGGGGGTGAAATTGCTTTAGTGAGCAGTAATAGCACATCAACACAATAAGACAAACAGTGACGAGAAACCAGACTCACAGACAGTCTTAGTACATTAGTCTTCCACAACAGTATAATGATTTTTTCCTTCATTTCATTTTGCAGGAGATTGATTATGGATATTGGATAAACAAAAACGAGAAACAAGGGGGGGTTCTGGGTAATGGCCGTTAGCGTTTGAACGTGAGCCGATAGCTTATATCTCGATCAGTTTGTGGGGATTACCATGTATGGACTTGTTTGTCCGGACTTTGAAAGCAAAGAAGGATAATATCACTCATGTTGGATTTCTCCAATTCCCACACGTTGAAGCTGTACTCTCATTTTACCCTCTGTAGGGTTTCTGTAAGGTTTCTATCTCCGGTGCTTAGCGGTGGACAATGAGAAAACGCCTGGCCGCAAAGCACAGTAAGCACAGTGGATTAACTATGTGTTTGGTGTCACCATGTCTCCCACACCTCAGGATTACACAATGAGATAGACACCCAAAGGACGATAGGATAGACAATGGGAGAGAGGAGGAGAGGGAGAGGGGGAAGGGGGTGGAGGTTGGTGTGGGAGAGGTGAGGTGAGGAGTACGGCTTTGAACCTGGCCCTTGGAGAGAGGGGGGAAAAAGAGTGAGAGAAGAAAGGGGGTGAGTGATCAGAAGTGAGTGGTTATGGAAAGAAGAAGAGGAGGAAGAGGAGGAGGAGGGGGAGGAAAAGAGAGAGGGAAAAAAAGAGTGGGAAAGTCTATCCAAACACTGGACAGGGAGTGTAGATAAGGGTTGAGATGAGTGGAAGAGGTGGAGAGGTACTGTAACACAACAGGCCCTGACTGAGGATCAGACAATCCTGCCCTCTCCTCTCTCCTCCATGGTTCTCCAGCAAGGTCTGTCCTGAGAGAGAGAGAGAGTAAATACAACCCATATTTATTTTATTTATTTTCCCTTTTGTACTTTAACTATGTGCACATAACATGACATTTGTAATGCCTTCATTATTATGGAACTTTTGTGAGTGTAATGTTCACTGTTAATTTGTATTGTTTATTTCACTTTTGTTTATTATCTAATTGACTTGCTTTGGCAATGTTAACATATATTTCCCATGCCAATAAAGCCCATAAATTGATATTAAAATTGAATTGAGAGAGAGAGAGAGAGAGAGAGAGAGAAAGAGACAGAGATAATCAGAGAGAGACAAAGGGAGAGAGAGAGAGAGAGAGAGAATCAGAGAGAGAGAGAGAGAGAGAGAGAGAGAGAGAGAGAGAGAGAGAGAGAGAGAGAGAGAGAGAGAGAGAGAGAGAGAGAGAGAGAGAGAATCAGAGAGAGAGACATATGAGAAAGTTATATGGCGAACTTCAGCAATTCACACAAACAGTAGTGTGTAGTATGTAGGGATGATCAATGAGGTGATTGGGGAGAACAGGTGCTGAGTGACAGGGGCTAAGGGAGTGATGATTACTACAGATAACTATTATGGATGAGAGAGAAACATGGAAAAGGGAGGAAGGGAGGACAGAGGCGAGGAGAAGGGAGTTGTTGAAGGAAAAGAGAAAGTTCCCAAAACAGGTCTGACCCAATACAGGTAGTTTGACAGATATGTTTGAATTCAGTCATTGTTTATGATAAATGTTTAGGATTTTGCTAACTTGTGATCGAGTTGTGTTTTGACTTTGACTTTGAGGTTATTGATCCTGACTCACAGATAAAACTGAGGAAATTCAGAATTAACAATTCTAAACACTAACTTAAGTGGTTTCCAGTCACGCAATGCTACCCTAGCCATGTTCACCTCCTTGAGCTACCTGACCAGCACTGGCCTCACTACTGACTGACTATAGCAGAGATAATGTGTTGGAGTGTGAGAGAATAGCTGCCTCTGCAGCTCTGTCTCACTTTATGGATTCTACACATTCACAATATGAGGAGAGAACTTATCGCATCCTATATACAATTTGCCATTATACATTACAAGGTGATTTTATAGATGTATTTGAGTGTTTCTAGTCTTTAATCAATGTCTTTGGCAAATAAAATGTAGAACAAAAAAAGAGGGAATATATGAATGCCTATGTATGCCGTTTTGAAAGGGGGTTAATTTAATGAACTTTTAGTTGAGTGGTTTGAATAAATAAAAAGGTTTTGATTTTTAGTCTTCTCAATATTATCATTGGTTCTCTGTTGAATGACGTGCTTGTTTTCCTTCGTTTTAAAATATGAATACATTAAAAGTGTATTCCTGCATTATATTTCATGTCGTCAAACGTTTGCCACGATGTGTGCGGTATTGAAAATCTTTCTAACGTTAATATTTCGACAACCACTTAACTAGTACTCATGTTCTTGTGTATAATTTATAATTGATGAGTAATTGCACAGTGAACACGAGCCAGGCCCTGGGCTTTATGAGGATAGGTAAACAATAGTTATATCAATTTGGCTTAATCAAAGATGTAAAAAAAGAAAATACAAAACACGTATTTTAAATGGCCTAATTAATATATAATATATAGCTAATTAATTCACGTGCATTATGTATAAGAGGGCCTATAATAGGGCCTATAGTAAAAATACTATTCAATTTAATTTAGGCTAGCTAGCCTGCATGCGCACAATGCCAGGGATCTCTGCATGGTTCCTCTGATGTTTCGCATCAAGCCTTTTGTTCCAATAAATGAACTTTCTCACATCGTCCTCCTGTATATTAGACATGACAAGCATTCGCAATAACAAGCGCCAAGCATTTCAAAGCGTATTTATGGGATTTAAAAGGTGGTTCTAAATGGCTGTAATTCATACGAGCAGGTGAGTTGTATTAAAATCTCGTAAAAGTCCCTTAAATCCAGCTTTTAGCCTGTTCTCTATCAGTCGACATTTCGGATGAGCTTAATGCCTAAATAAATTAAGTTAAGGCGGTTGTTACGCTTACCTTCTTAGGCCTACCTACATTAGGCTATAGCTCAGACCATTGCTGCTGTTATGGGTCATGACGGAGAGAGAGAGGTGATGTGAGCTTGTTACTGGGGTCAACAACGATAACGGCCAGCCCTGCTGTAAATCCAACCAACGGGACATTGCTGGATTGGGCAATTTTGGAAATAGCCAAATGGTTCGCTAATGAGACCTCATGAGAGCTTGTATGGAGGAGAAATGGAGAAGTGCCCGCTTTTCAACCTATTTCACGTATTTTTAGGGCCTATAGGCCTATATGTTGTGCATGTTGTAGGCCTATATGGGCTTTTATACTAGTTGTAGGTCTTAAGTATTGTGGCCATCCAGGGAGGCATTTTAGTCTGTTTGTGTTTTGAGGTTGTTTTGGGATGTCAAAGAAATTCTCACAAAAATTTTTTTATTTATTTCAAGGTTTATTGCCCATCCTACAAATAACTGACACATTGTATGAGTACAGGATATTCGAATAACTTCTCAATATTTTCCTATAAAGGTTATGGGTTATTACCAAGACCTGTCAGATCTCTACATTTGTTTTGTTTGTTTTTACAGATTATTTGAGATTATCTTTGTAATGAAAATGGCTATATAAAATAAACATAGTATTATTACCATGATTAGGCAATACAGAACTATTATTATTTTACGTCCTATTATTTTGAGATGTCTACATTTGTAGGGCTATTTTGCTTAATTGCATGGAAAAAGTGAGTTTTTGTTCATTGAATTAAATTGTCACGCAAATAGCACTCGTAATGACAATCCCCAGTCGTCGGTTGAGTTCCGCCGAATGTACGTCACGTTCATCAAGCACTTCTCTCACGCTCAAATATTTGGCTCTGCATAACTTGTATTTATTTTTACGAAATTCAGTGTCAGCTTCAAAGGAAATCAGAGAGGAGAGGAGGGGTTTGTGACAGGAGTCTGAACAAGTGACCTATAGGCTAATTGTGTGTCATTAACTGGAGACTGGACGTATCTAAATTACTTAAAGAACTTCCATTCAGCCATATTAATTACACTCCACCACCCCCACATACAACACTTAAACAAATATAAATCATGGCCCTTCTGCCTTCCTTTTGAGTTTGGGAATTTTTTTTCTTTTACACATTCTCTCTCCTTTTCTCTAGTCAGACACACATATCTAGGCTACACATACACACACACACACACGCACGCACGCACGCACGCACGCACGCACGCACACACACACACACACACACACACACACACGCACGCAAGCACACACACACACACACACACACACACACACACACACACACACACACACACACACACACACATACACACACGTTCAACATGCGGTGTGTGGGCTGAATAAGATATGCCGAGGAAAGTCCAAATAAAACAACTCGTCTATTCTGACCCCCATATGGTCTGCAGTATTGTTCTACAGAATAAAATGGGTTTTACCTCATAGCAAATGTAATGGTTTCTCTGTGCAATTTAGTCCGTTTCATTTACTAAGGCATCGTTAATGAGTATCGAACTGTATCAAAATACGCATGGTTCATTTTTAAGCCAATAGCCTAGACTACGTGTCAATTTCTTATGAGTTACCATGCAATGATACACTTGGTCTTTCGCCAATTGAGATTACCATAAATAAATATGGGCGTGACCATCAACAACCTCGAGTCTAAATAAAGGTTCAAATGAGCCCTGAAACAAAATGAGTCGAGTATTTAAATGAATTGTTTACCTTATCAGCAATCTGTGCGAACCAGGCCTACTTTGCTTTAAATTGCGTCATCGGTTGGGTTCTCCCTGGTCATTCAAGCCTATCGGTTTATGTATTGGCCTATTCCAGTACTGGAGGAAGGTCCTATGAAGTGTTGGCCTAGGGTTAATCTCTCTATTATATTCATATTTGCACCAAAATAATGCTATAATGAAATAGGCATTATTTATTTGCAATGTAATGAAGAATTACAATTTAATTTCACATAGATATATAGTGTTTATATGCTAATATAGCAAACGCAGCCAACATTCTCTAGCCAGTCAGTTGTTTCGATGGGCGAAATATATTATACAACAAAAAGTAAATACATGTCAAAGCTGTGCATATCATAGAATAGTATGTTGTATTTAAAATCTATATATATATATTTTATACATTGTGAGAATGGGCCAACATAATTCAATTACGTTTTGCCTCTCATTTTACTCTCAAAATGACTTTACGCATAGTTTGCTATCGAATTGATGGACGTTTAGCCAAGTGTGCAATGATCGCTAATCGAGCAACAGTGCATGTCAGGTAAAGTCAATACATGTCGAAAAAGTGCAGTATTTATTTCTACACAGATTAAATATGAAATGATTCTGTTGTTTGCTATTCGCATAATTTTGTTGTTTATGAGACACAAGGTAGGATCATGCAATGGAGTTAATAATTGTTTTGCACGAGTAATAATGCGCTTGGTTTATTGATAAGGGACTTGGCCTACTTGAGACAGATCAAATATAGACTTTTAATATGAATACGAAAAAGTGTCAGATGTGAAAATCATAGGCTACTGTGAATAATATTCCTGTTTAACGATATCGAATCGCCTTTCCATGCACGTACAATAAATGCATTGCTGCATTGATGACCGAAATAATCGACCCTACAACCCCACAAAATGATGTAGGCCTATTTCCTTGAAAGCTAACTTTTACATCAAGACAAGACGAGTTTCATGAATAAATTAATCAATCATGCGATTGACGTTTAGGCCTACGTATTTTTGTTGTTGTTGAGTAAAATCAAACGTGCAAACCACAAATAGTAATAGCCTACCACTAATCATAGGCCTATCATTCTTAAAATTAGCCTACAACAGCCCCTAACGTTGACATTTGAAGGCAAACAAACGTCCATACCTCTCATTTTGTTGATGATTTTATAATTTCAATAGTCTAATTAGGCGGTGTATGGATTTTTCACAATCTTAATGTCATTAATAAAATATGTCGAGGCTGCCAATGCTTAAGAGGGGCCTTTGAAATGTAGGAGCGAAAACACCCAGCAATGTAGGTTATGTCCCTCCTCCTCTAAGACGTGATTGGCTCAGAGTGGTCTTGACGACATATATTAACCCAAGTCGTTCTAAAGATGAAGCTGTGACATGGAGATCAAACGGATGAATTCTGGTTGTGTGCTCAACTGAAAGGCTGTGTATTGCGTGCAGTGCACACTATAGCAGCTGGGATTTAGAACTTTTTTGTTATCTGGCGCCCTATTTAATGAATTTGGTCTGGAATCCATAAAGCGTTTGGAGGGGAAAAGCTCGACCCGAAGTGCTTGAGGACGCAGTTCATCAGGCGAAACATGCACTGTCTGTCTCCGTAATGGAAAAGAAGGAACTTTCTCACGTTGGAAATGGACAAATTATGAAAAACGTGTAAGTAGCTGACACCATTCTTCTATATTCCACACCATAGACCAGCAAAACAGAAAAAATAACGTCTCTTTAACGCATGCATTGCTGAAGTTTCGTTTAGGTGTCTATATTGGACAAATATAAATAGCAGTGCTTTTCAAATGACCAACTGAACCAAGTTACGTTTTATGAGAATAGCCTATTTTCCTAAAATATTTTGGAGAACCTGACATTAATCGGAGAGCGCGAACGCGTATTCGTTTCGTGGTTCGTTAGTAGCACCGTTTTTGGTCTACTGCTGTGTCGCCATGAGTTTAGTTGGTGGATTCCCTCACCATCCAGTGATGCATCATGACGGCTACTCCTTCGCGGCAGCAGCAGCTGCAAGCCGCTGCCACGAAGAGAACCCCTACTTCCACGGTTGGCTGATAAGCCACCCGGAGATGTCTCCCCCAGACTACAGTATGGCACCCTCGTACAGCCCCGAATACTCCACCGGGGGCCCGGCGTTAGACCACGCACACTACGGAGGTGGTATCCCCGGGGCTGGCGTCGCTGGGATCGGGATGGGACCTCGGCCGGTGAAACGGAGACCAACGGCAAACCGAAAGGAGAGGCGCAGGACTCAGAGCATCAACAGCGCCTTCTCGGAGCTCAGGGATTGCATCCCCAATGTTCCTGCGGATACTAAGCTGTCCAAAATAAAGACCCTCCGGTTGGCTACCAGTTATATCGCCTACCTCATGGACATTCTGGACAAGGACGAGCAGAACGGCGACGCAGAGGCCTTCAAAGCGGACTTCAAAAAGACAGAAGCAAAGGAGGAGAGGAGGAAGAAAGAAGTGGTAAGACAAATTCGTAATTTCAGTTATGCATGCTTATGCAAACACAGAGTAGCCTCCTGCAAGGCTTGACATTATAGATCATACATTTGCTTATTATCTAGGTTTGTAGTAGCCTATGCTGTGAAACTCAATAGGCTACAACCTTAAGGCCTATAATATCACGACATATGCGACAATAATACTGGTTTTATGGAGACAAAGTTGCTAAATTATACCTGTTCTAAACTGGCGTTATAAAATACTGTAAATATATTATAATTTTCATAATAATTTAGTAATAACAACTTCAGGCTCCCACACCACAGTAGGCCGAATAACAGCCTTGAATGCCGGAGAGAAGTGGTGATAAGTGGCAAGAAAGTAGTATTTCTCGACAACAATAACATACATCTGATTTTTCCTTGTTTCCAACAGAGTGACGTTTTGAAAAACACAGCGAGCAGCAATGACAAGAAAACCAAAGGAAGGACTGGTTGGCCGCAGCATGTCTGGGCTTTGGAACTCAAACAGTGAATATCCTTCTTCTCCTCTCAAAAAAAGACTTGAAATGATGAAAAAGTCTTCTTCTAGGCTTTTATTTGTACTCTCACGTTATTTAATGGAATATTTATGTGCAATTGCCGCTACGGAGAGTGGATATTTGAAGAAAAAAACATTCCATTTTTAAGAGGAGGAGATACAACACCCTTTGGTAAGGGACTTTGTCATTGTCTGATGTTGTTGGTTGGATGTTTGTTGTTGTCCCAAGAGTAAACCAAACAGAAATATTGGACACTATGGTGTATGTGAAGTCGTTCTCAATCTATCCCTATCTCTCTTTCTATCTCCATCTATCTCTCTTTCGATATAAATATCAATGGTGTTTGGCCGATGTTGTGGTTGCAGTTCAAGCGAATGTTTTATTTGAGAAAAAGTAATGAAGTGTTATGTTGTCATTTTTGTGGTCGTATACAGTATTTGATAGTGTTTTAAACAACTGTTAGTCCACTCAATTGCACTTCCGTCCAGAGACGTGGAATTTAAATAATATTTGAGATGTAAACAATGTAATTAATTCAATAAACCACTGGGGTTTTTTTTAAACAAAGTCAACCACCTTGTTGCATAATTAAAGTGAAAATACGAGGCAGACTTTAAAGGGTTTATTCTATACCAAACTCATTCAATGTAAAATATCGCTTGCAAGGTATGACATATTCTTCAAAAAACATTTGCGTCTTAGCAGACAAGGTAGCTTTTTCCCTCGAATAGAAATAAAAGTATGATATAGCTATAGTAAAAATTAAATCATGCATGTTCTGTTTGATTAGAGGTAGCCTAGGCCTCAATTTGATTTCAAACTAAGGTCTATAGGCTTGCCTGGGCTCTCCCTTCCCGAGTCCTGTCAAACAGCGCTCACGCGATACATCCACAACAGCTCCTCAAGTAGAAACAGAAACATACCCACGCACAGGAGAAACTGTCTGTCTCGTGTTTGTAGCCTATTAGAACATGCGGGTTCTGACATAGGTGATCGTGTAGGAGATAAAAATAGTCTAAGAAACAGCTTATAATGAAACTAAATATCTATTTGGGTGGATAGAAGATTCATGTGTAGTGCGCCAGACGAATAATTACTTTGTGGTCTTTTCGGTCAGCAATAAGCTGCCATAAGGGTAAATTATATTATTGTTTATGTTCATAGGGGCTATGACCAATTCAACAGAATCACCAGGAAATGTATCCATGCTTCAACAACATGTAACACAGCTCACTGTTGTCATTTTCCTCCTTGATTACAGGCATCTTATTATTATCATGACGAGTATTATGATGTATAATATTATTAGTAGGCTGTTGTTACAGACTGTTATTGTTAGCCCTATCATTTAGATGATTGCTATTACATGCTAATTCCTCATTAACAGCCCTGCTAGTAGTGTAATATTGGTACCTATAGGCTAGTATCGTTGTTGTTGTCATTCAATATCACCAGGAAGAAATAAACAAATAGACTAAGTGCACACTACTAGGCTGCACTATCTTGATAATAAGGATTGTGGGCCTACTAATAGGCTAGTATAGTGGAATAATTACTCAACATTGAGACCACCGAGTTAACCACAAGTGGTATATACTCAACAATTACAATGTTTATTGCTGCTAGTGACTCCATTTTCCATGTTATAAAGTGATTCTCTATTTTAAATATGTTTCTAGTAACTGCATAATAGCTATAGGCTACTCTAATTTGATGGTCTAAGTAAAAAAAAAACTGGCCTTTCTTTAGGCTCCATGACCAACCCATCTAAAGATGTAAACATGGTGGCAGAAATAGCATATATAGGCTTGAAATTCCATTGGTTAATTATGGCATTCCACTCTTCTAGCCCAAAACACAAGAGGACGAGACAGAGTGGAGCCGGGAAAAAATGTGGATTTTGACGTTAAAAGCTGGTTGGTCCGAGGAAGGTAGATTGTCGAGGCTCGAGAGAGAGGGCCCAGCTATCGGATGTTCGTGTGATTGATAGCGTGCCTATCAAAATGCGGCGCTGAAGTGCCTTTTTAGGGTTGGGGGTTGAGGGCGGACGATGAAACCTGTAACCTTTGCATAAAATCATTTTGGATTTGACTAATATCCTACTTTTGATAGAAAAGAATAGCCTATTGTTCTATAAATAGGCTAGATAATTTTGTTTTGAAATGCACGTCACTAATCAAACATTACAACGAAACCAAAAAAACATTACGTCTACAGCCTGCTTCACTTATCAATGTGTGTCAGCTGCGCAATTATAGACTAGGCCTGCAACATAAAAGCCTGTAACATAACATTTTGCATTTCACATGTCTATTTCACACTTTTGCCCACTGCATCACAGCTTGGTAAATATTTATTAGAGAGTAGACTGGATTTAAACTGCCCTGAGAATAATCGTTACTTGCATGGTTGGTGAGTAAACAGACCTCAAATAGGCTACAACAGACCAAAGGATTCTTCACGAGAAGCTATGCAATTAAAGTGACATCTACAGCAACGTAAATCAGAAGAGGATTGGACACACCGAAGATTTACAGTCCATCCGATTGCATTAGATCATTTTAACATGAAATTGGCTTGTTTCACGAGTCCGAAGTATGATAATTATGAATAATTTGTTGTCTGTCCGTGTCAAGATGGCGTCCGAAATAGTATCAACTGGCTATCGTGATAAAGAGATGAAACTGACCTGCTGCTGTATTATTTATAGAAGGATACAACTCATAGGCCAACACATAGACCTATAGGCTACATACTTTGTTTTCAGCCGGTTGAGCTCACCATCCTCAAATCAGTGTAAATGCAGTAGGAAGCAATAACCTGGTCCAATGTGCCAATCAAATGTGCTACGTTTTGATTAATCCTCTGTGCTATCCCAAAATAATATAGTTTGCAGGATGGCTGGTATGCCTAGGCCTACAATAGCAAAGCTTTTCATTTCCTTAATTGCACACCGCATACGATCAAAATGAGTGTGTATGGGTCAATACTGTTCTTTGTTCTCTTGTTTAATTCCCTCTAATAACGGCAGTGGACTGGACTTACAACATGATAGACTTCTCTAAGTGTGGAATAAGATTTTTCCCTGGTATTACAAACATCTGCGAACGATTACTTCATAAGACCCTCCTACCCAGTTTTTTTCTCCTGGCAGTCTCAACGAGGGCGGGTAGACATGTTGACGTCGGATCAGATGCTTCGAAGCTATACTGCTGCAACACTGAACGTAATGACGCGGTGCGTTCCACTCGCAATCTGGAAAGAGGATCATTCTTAATGCATGTTTTTCTATCAAGCCCATATAGGAAAACTGTGGCATCAATTAATTGACAAAGAAGTGTGTCAGTATGTAGGGTTATGCATGTGTTTGTATTTTAAGGAGAGACAGGCCTAGACTATTTCAATACTGAAAAAATAACTTTTGCAGAACTATAAAAGTGCAAAAGGTGCACTCAAAACAGACTGCAAACGTACTATATATTTGTATTTTATTCATTTTATTTCACCTTTATTTAACTAGGAAAGTCAGTTAAGAACAAATTCTTATTTACAATGACGGCCTACTATATGTAACCCACGTGAGTCAAAATCTTTCTATGGTGAAGTTCTAGATCGCTTTCCGCTGTTCAGACGCATAAATCAGTGGTTGCGTGCCACATCATCGACTGACAGATTGCAATAACATATGATGTGGTTAGCTGATAGGTAAAATACCTATCCAGGCCTTGTAAGATCAGGCAGGCATCAGCAGCGCCTGGGCAGAGGAACGAGCCCACTGTCTACTGAGCTAGGCCTATGATTGGTCATGGTCCAGCACTAAAACAAAAGCCTATGAAACGTTACATCATTGTAAAAAAATATATATATTCCAACAGTGCAACTTTTGATTAAAAATAAGATATTGCGCTGCAGTGGGGATATATTTAAATATAGCTGGGACAAGTATGTGATTACTAAGAGGATAGGGCACAATCAACGAATGATCTACAGGGCACAGACCGAGTGACATATTGTTGTGACATATATTGTTTTACACATAATGAGAGTTATTACGCATACAGCTAGAATTTGGCCACAACTAAAAAAAAATATGGCCACATCTTTATTGATCATTTAAAAAGCACATTAAGACCAACAGAATATACTGAACAAAGAAGTTGAATAATATGCCAGCACAACACATAAGAGCATTTTCCGACAATACAACCCACTGGGCACAGACATCTGTTCAACGTCTAGTTATGATTTACATCTGTTTGAGTTGTTAATTAACGTGAATTCAACGTGAAATCAACTTAAAATGTCACCAGGTCATTTAGGTTAAAAGTTGGGTGAAAAAAATACGAAAATCCCTGATGTTGATTACTTTTTTCATTTCCAATCAGTTTTCCACCGGATTCAACTTCATCAAATTTTTTTTTTTGTTGAAATTACAAATAACGTGGATTCAAACAGTTTTTGCCCAGTGGGGAGTTAGATGAAATCATGTTCATGTCTCATGAGCACGGGTGTTTTCAAAAGCATCAACTGGCACTACAAATGGACTTTCAACAATGCATCGCTGTTATATAAATATATCAAATTTAGGCAAGATGAAGGATATATGTCTAGGCTGCAAGTGAAAATATTACTAGGTCAAGAAAATTACTTTATTCACCATTATAATTCAATGAAGGATGAGTAAAATCATGGCCTATATGCAACAACTAATGAACAAACAAAAAATATTTGCATCCTTCAGTGTGAAACAACATTGCAGAATGGTTGTTTTTGCTTCAAGTTTGCCGCGCATAAATATGATGCAAACTTTTTAGAGATCGTGAAATCAGCTCGAGTCCAGGAGCATCTCTGGACTTGTGTGACCAGAATATTCCGCGACGCTTATCTGTGTGCCATCTCCAACCATTGGGAATAATACGTCAAATATATCCCCAAAAACAGATAACGGACCTGACAACAATCGACCTTCATGCAAAACCTCTTATATGCCTACTTTTACGCGCAATGTTGTGCGGAAGATCAGGCCTGTGCCCTGTGTTGCTGTCAGTTGTGACAGTTCCCAGATGGGGCCTGCTACTGTATGTGAGATTGAGTTTCTCACAAAAAAAACTCCCTCTCCATCCAAACCGTCCTCAAAAACCTTCTCCAGGCACAGGTCGGTGCGTCAGCTCCCAGGACAGAGGCTGGTTGTCTTGTCGAAAAGCCCTGAGTGCTCGGCATGAAAGGAACCGCTCGGGGTCTCTGTATAGCCGAGGCCATTATCAGGGGATGGGGAATCGACACGGGCGGTTGGAACACTGATGGTATTTCTTCCTATTAGAGGTCGTGGATATAACGAACCTTATCTAATCCATGGTAAGTAGCCTAAACTACGCGGATTTCATCATTTGTTTTGAATAAATTTCAAGGGACACTTGAATTAATTGTGATATTTACCTTTTATTTTTGTTATCGAGGCTATTTCCTGTCTTGCCTACATGTGATGCACAGTTTTCAGTAACGGTGTTGATGGAAGTCAGTCAAAGTTGACTACGACGATGTAACTCCATAGTTATTGCATTGGCTACCATGTGGAGCGTTGTGCGCTTATTTGCTCGTGGTAAGCCGCTCTGTTACTGGTTATTATAATGATAAGTAGGCTACACTGGAGTACCACTTCGACACGTTATACCACTGTAATACAAATAGCCTTATAATAATCACCGTCATAATAATAACCCGAATAATCAGAATAATAACAATGCATTGTCATTATCATGATATGCGTGATGATTATAATACATATTCAAAAGACAACTCAGAAATTTATGGTTACTGAAATGCATGCAGTAACACAGGCCCATGTGTGTGTGCTAGCTATAGGCTATATGTTGATGGTGCAGATTTTTCGACTTACACAAAATGAACAACGTTGGCATTCAATAGACTACTATAGACCTTTTTAACGTATTCTTGAGGCGGAGCGGAAGTGCAAATAGAACGTGTTATTGTTTTTACAGTTGAAAAGTCTATAGACAATGAAATAAAAAATATAATTGAAGAGGGGTAATCTAAATGATGTGCAATGTAGGGTAGAAATATTACAAATGTGTGTTTTCACATGGGTTCTCTTTATATATACGATATGCTACACCCATTGCCATTTACAGAATGTGTATTAGGCAAATGACTATCCTAAAATATTGTTCTGAAACACCCTGACTAATACGGCATCCTCTATTCGCCTGTGGCGCGCGGCACTATGAGATCAAGTGAGAAGAGAGGAGGAGAGGCAGACCTCCCAAGTGGCTGGGGGCATGCGTGTCATTGTAGGGGACTCGGCTAACACTCCATTCATCCCGGCGAGCAGGAGGCGACTGTTCTGTTTTGTCGGTGATAAACATTTAAAACCGTTAATAGAGACCATAAATCCAGTTGGGAATGCTACACGCAAAAACATTGACCGGAAAATGGCTGCGTTTACACACACACTGCAGACTATACTACCATGCACGCCTCGCGTCAACATCGTTATTCTGGCCTTGTGGATTTAACAAAATACACCTTCAAACAATACATAACCCTACCCGCAACCTTTAAAAAATGTAGGTAGCACCTATTATGTGTTTCACAATAGGCTACAGTGCAATATATTAGCCTACATTTAAACAAATATATAGTCTAGGCCTAGTACTACGAATAAGATTCAGTGAGGGAACATATATATTTGCATGGATTGAGAGAGTTTGAAATTTAAATCTACCCAACCTCTCTGCTTGTAAAACTACTTATTCACGATTGACTGTTCACAGTGATTGAGTAATGTAGGCCCTATCATATCAAGGCGTGTGTGTGTGTGTGTGTGTGTGTGTGTGTGTGTGTGTGTGTGTGTGTGTGTGTGTGTGTGTGTGTGTGTGTGTGTGTGTGTGTGTGTGTGTGTGTGTGTGTGTGTGTGTGTGTGTGTGTGTGTGTGTGTGTGTGTGTGCGTGTGTGCGTGCGTGTGTGCCTGCGCTCAATGATGCATTTTAGAAAGGTTGCTTTGCGTAAAGTTTGTTAGGCTATGCTAAAGTTGATGTCATTTATGGGTAAAGTTGATGTCATTTAAAACAATGTGCTCGTGTTTGTCTTTCGTATAGGCTATGGCGATATGCGTTGCATTAGTGCTTCAAAATTATCTGGAGCACTGTGTCTTCGTTTTAAAATGACTACATTTCAGACTTAGGTCTAATTCAATGTTCCCAGTTGTGTTTGTAAATAATTGGTGTCCAAATAAATAAGACTGGATACCGTCTATTAGCCATAATAGTTATGTTTTGTTAGCTAAACGCTGTGGATTGACACTAACTGACCTTGGCCAGATTCGAGACATTGTATGCCATTTATTTAAGTGGAAGGCGCGTCGCCGCGGCATGATGAACCGCCGCGGTAGTAGTGTAATATTTCTTCACTGGGAAATAAACAGACCAGGGACATCACAGACACGAGTTACGCACAGTATTAACCTTTTAAACTAACCAATTAAAGAAAGGAATAGACAGTGCCCGAAAGCTGTTCGATAGGCCTAACCAAGGCAGCACTGCGGCGGTGAATGTCTGGTCAACTTGGCTGGAATATAAATTCAGGCCCATATGGAATGGGAGGCGTATACAGCCTTCATCAAATCGATATCATAGCTGCTAATTTGCACAAATTACCCTAACTATAGGCTAACCGTTAAATATTATTCGTTCAGGTTAATCCGTTAATATAGGACAAAATTATTTAACAAATCACTGTATTCCAGGCTTTGTAGACTACCCTGCAAATCAGTGGCTTTATTTGCTTTATCGCGCCATTGAATGCAGCATGCGTTATTGTCCAAAATGTGGTGTTGAAGGCTACTTTGGAAGTACTTTGAAATCACCCCAAAAATATTGTCATTTCGATGTGACAACACACATCAACAATTGAATACCTAAAATGCTCATAGACCGAAATGCTCATAGGCCCAAGTTATTGAACTCTACATTTTATCGTCCATAACAACCCTACAAATCAATGTCCATGCATTTCCCATCACTGTACTTCAAGAAACAGATACAAATCCAGCCTACATTAGAATGATATAGCCTACACCATTCACAATGTTAAAGATATTTTTTGAACACAAACCAATGAATAGCATAACGTTGTAATGACGGCGCTTTAGGCACATCATTGATAAGAGAGACAGGGACTCGTTCGTAGGACTACAGCCTACTTACTAACTGTTAAGATTATTGCCACTTGATCCCCATATGGGAGTCTTTCAAGCAATTAAAATAAAACAATAAACGTGGCAAAGATGTTCTTCGGTTAATGTTTTTATAGATATCGTTCTAAAATTAAGACTAAAATGGAAAACGGAAACTAGATTTGAAATATAAACATTGTTGACGCGTTTCATGCTTATTTGCATTTTTTTATGTGACATTATAAGGCAGGCAGCATTTGTACCACTAGTATGGCTCCGTTTTTAAATTAAGCAGACAAAATGTATAAGTCTAAACCTATCTGTAGCCAAAGGACTATGATTGCGCAAAATCCTGTTAAATAACATGCAACATGCACGAGATAATACATCATATTCCAAATGCTTTTCAGGTCTATTGCTCTTCGTGTTGTGTCCAGGGACTGAAGGGGATTTTCTCTTGCTTGCTGTATGAGTGATGGCGAAGCAGCGGTCAAAAGACACCTAGATTATTAGGCTACCCCAAGAGGATATGATGTCATCCCTATTCGGACGAGGTTCATTGACTTCTTAAAGATGGTTCGATTACTCTCAGCATACATATCTTCCGACGCAGCTGCAGCAACGCAGATGTCGCTGCCGGGTTTCGCCAACAACAGAGAACAAATAATTCAAGTCCGTATTTGGCTGACAACTAACGCGCCTGGGGGTTAAAAATGAACACGTACAAAAACCCGAACTCTTTCTGAGTAGCCTCGGCAATTGATGGCAATCAATACAACTTCTCATTTTGTCAATATGAATCTTGCAGCCATCACTATCGAATGCAGACAAAGGCCTCATCGGTTTGACCAGTTGAAAATGTGATAGAGCATATTATCGTCCATCATACACTGTCCCTCTGTGACCAGTTCCCATGCATGGTATGTCAGTGCGTTTCTGACCGGGAGCGAGTTCAGCTATTTCCTTATCTGTCCGGTGGAAGTGGCCGGGATAACTAGGTCGAGATGACGGCATCACGCTGTGTTGGTCACAGCGTGTTTCCAGCCTGTGACGTAATACAATCAATATTTACACCCTGTGCCACCTTCCTCTGAAGATTAGGAAAGGGAATTCAGCAAAATACGAAAGATGTCCCCTATCTTTCTCTCTAAGTGTTATGATCAGGGGCATAAAGTCTAAACATTGAATTCAAAATGCAGAACAGTTTCCTGACTGATAACATTTATTTTCAGGACCAAAATTCTGCATATCAATGTAGGTTATTTTTTAGGGGCCCACGTGACATTTTGCCATGCCAGACATTAAAATGTAAGGTCAATCAACTGATTTTGTTCACCGCCTAACAAAGATCTTTAAGCTTATATCAACAGAGGCCATGCTGTGTCCTCTTAAAGACATGGAAAATGAGATCTCTGTAATCTAACACCATTGTTCTGTGCCATATCTGACCTGAATGGCTACACTTTGGTGTTGTTACGCACCAGATTGTCTCCCAAAACATCAGCAATATTACATTGTTTTCATAGGACACAGCGTGGGACCATAGGCTCCCACGAATTCACGTGAGAAAGCGGGTGCACGTGCACACACACTTTCTCATTTTCTCTTTGTCTCTCTCCTGGATCATTAATGAGCATCAGGTCAGAGTGGAGTGGTGTTGTGATGGTGATGGTATAACTCCTGGATGGGGCCCTCCAGCCCCCCCCCCCGTCAGTCAGTCAGTTAGGGCCCTGTGAGGAGAAAAGAGGACGGTGCATCCGGGGCCAGGTTCCTCTGTCATCCATCATGGGCAGTACTGGAGAGTTTCTGGAGAAGTCTGTGTCTAGCCTGCGTTAAACCACAGCGATGACAACCATCCACATTCTACCCCCTCTCACGCCATCTCCCTCTCTCTCTCTCAACCTCCCTCCCTCCACATGTGTTGCTAAGCTTTCCGAAAGGGTTTACCGCATTCCCCCTAACTGGTGCAGAGCCGGTGGACCCATAGGCAATCTGCCATATTGAACGGGCACTAAGTTGGATCTATGAGTACCCTTTATTTTCTGTGCACGTCAGTCCAGATCCAGTGAGAAACCAAACAACTGCTTTCGAGGTGAGGGTACACAAACGCACACATCCAACACCCACTATGTGTCAACAGGCAACGGCCCGGGTTGATTAATGACCATGCGGCCCAATGAATGCTTCCTTGTTTTAATTGGGCTGATGACGACGTCACAGTGTTATTTTGACTCTCCCAGTCCCAGAGCACTCCCATCAGCCATCACAAGCACATAGGGACCTGTCATATATCAGACAGGAAGATAATGGCCATTTTTCCCACTGATTCATCCATCCACCGCCCCTGAACCTTGAACTCTGATATCCACATATACAGTGCCATCAGAAAGTATTCATACCCCTTGACTTATTCCACATTTTGTTGTGTTACATCCTGAATTCAAAATGTATTACATTTATGTTTTGTCTCACCCATCTACACACAATACCCCAAAATGACAAAGTTAAAACATGTTTACATATTTTTGGCATATTTTTGAAAATTAAATGCAGATATATCTAATTTACATAAGTATTCACACCTCTGAGTCAATACATGTTAGAATCACATTTGGCAGCGATTACAGCTGTGAGTCTTTCTGGGTAAGTCTCTAAGAGCTTTGCACACCTGGATTGTACAATATTTGCCCATTATTCTTTTCAAAATTCTTCAAGCTCTGTCAAATTGGTTGTTGATCATTGCTAGACAAACATTTTCAAGTCTTAAGTTAAAGTCAATACTGTAACTCAGCCACTCAGGAACATTCATTGTCTTCTTGGTAAGCAACTCCAGTGCAGATTTGGCCTTGTGTTTTAGGTTATTGTCCTGCTGAAATGTGCATTCAATCTCCCAGTGTTTGGTGGAAAGCAGACTGATCCAGGTTTTCCTCTAGGATTTTATCTGCGCTTAGCTCCATTCTGTTTCTTTTTTATCCCCAGTCCTGAACGATTACAAGCATACTCATAACATGATGCAGCCACCACTATGCTTGACAATATGGGGAGTGTTACTCAGTAATGTGTTGTGTTGGATTTGCCCCAAACAAACACTTTTTATTCCTTCTTTTCACTCTGTCATTTAGCTTAGTACTGTGGAGTAACTACAATGTTGTTGACCCATCCTAAGTTTTCTCCTATCACAGCCATTAAACTCTGTAACTGTTTTAAAGATACCATTGGCATCGTGGTGAAATCCCTGAACGTTGTCATTCCTCTCCGGCAACTGAGTTAGGAACCATGCTCAGAGGGATATTCAATGTCTGCTTTTTTTTTTACCCATCTACCAATAGGTGCCCTTTTTTGCGAAGCATTAGAAAACCTCCCTGGTCTTTGTGGTTGAATCTGTGTTTGAAATTCACTGCTTGACAGAGGGACCTTACAATTACAGTGCCTTCAGAAACTATTCACACCCCTTGACTTTTTCAGCCTGAATTAAAATGTATCAAATAACGTCAATGTGGAATTATGTTTCAATCATTTTTTACTAATTCATTAAAAATGAAAAGCCGAAATGTCTTGAGTCAATAAGTATTCAACCCCTTTGTTATGGCAAGAATAAATACATTTATTGGACTAAAGAAGACACATAATAAGTTGCATGGACTCACTCTGTGTGCAACAGCAGTGTTTAACATGATTTTTTAATGACTGCCTCATCTCTGTACCCCACACATACAATTTTCTGTAAGGTCCATCAGTCGAGCAGTGAATTTCAAACACAGATTCATTTACAACATTGTAGGTCCTCCATGATACTAACCTAATTAACAGCGTGAAAAGAAGGAAGCCTGTACGGAACAAAAATATTCCAAAACATGCAAAACAATTCATTTATTGTCCTGAATACCAAGTGTTATGTCTGAGGCAAATCCAATACGACACTTTACTGAGTACCACTCTCCATATTGTCAAGCATAGTGGTGGCTGCATCATGTTATGAGTATGCTTGTAATCGTTCAGGACTGGGGATAAAAAAGAAACAGAATGGAGCTAAGCACAGGCAAAATCCAAGAGGAAAACCTGGTTCAGTCTGCTTTCAAGCAAACACAGGGAGACAAATTCACCTTTCAGCAGGACAATAGCCTAAAACATAAGGCCAAATATTCCTGAGTGGCCTAGTTGCTTAAATCGGCTTGAAAATCTATGGCAAGACTTGAAAATGTCTGTCTTGAAATTATCAACAACCAACTTGACAGGGCTTGAAGAATTAAAAAGTAATAATGTGCAAATATTGTACAATCCAGGTGTGCAAAGCTCTCAGAGACTTACCCAGAAAGACTCAGCTGTAATCACTGCCAAAGGTGATTCTAACATGTATTGACTCAGAGGTGTGAATACCTACATGAGATATTTCTGTGTTCCATTTTCAATAAATTTGCAAACATTTCTAAAAACATGTTTTCACTTTGTCATTGTGGGGTATTGTGCACAGATGGGTGAGAGAGAAAAAATATTTAACCCATTTTCAATTCAGGCTGTAAGACAACAAAATTATGAATAAGTCAAGGGGTATAAATACTTTCTCAAGGCACTATATCTGTATGTGTGCGGTACAGAGATGAGGAAGTCATTCAAAAATCATGTTAAACGCTATTATTGCACACAGAGAGAGTCCATGTGACTTATTACATGACTTGTTTAAGCAAATGTTTATTCCTGAACTTATTTAGGCTTGCCAAATACATTTCAGATTTTAAATTTTACAAAACATCCTTACACTTTGACATTATGGGATATCGTTTGTAGGTCAGTGACAAAAAAAATCTAAATTTAATCCATTTTAAATTCAGGCTCTAACACAACAAAATGTGGAAAAAGTCAAGTGGTGTGAATACTTTCTGAAGGCCCTGTATAACCTATAACCCCGACCGTAATCCCCCAGCTACCAGGCATTTGACGCCAGTGCAGTAGTGAAGTCCAAACCACACAGGTTAAGCCTGTATAATGCCTCACCTTAGATATTGTTCTCTTTTTACTCAGATCAAAAGAGGGCTGTGAAAGTTCTCTATGGCTCGGCCAATCACTGGTCTCATGAGTATCAGGTTTCCCTTTCATCAAATCACAGAGCTGGAAAATCCACTCGGGTCTCTCGGGCCGGCCAATGACACAGAGGCTGCTGCCAAACTGGCCAATGGGACAGAGGCAATTTTTTTGTGAGTATGTTTCCCGGAGCCAGCTGCCTCAGCACCAGACTACATTTACTTTCCCTTATGATACATGAGATAATCATCTGGTGTAGTACAGCACTTCAGCGTTGCTTGGCCACAGTGCTGTTCAAACATGTGTGGAAACCCAGCAGAGTAGGTGTCCATTTTAACCTGTCTAGTTAATTAATGATCTCAAAGATTGAAGAGATGGAGAACTTGAGGAATTGTTCCAAAATGCTGGGCTGCAACAAGATCTCACGGTTTAACCAATTTTGACTTCAGATTCTGACGTTAATCTACATTTATCCAAACGTCAAATATTGAAGTGGCTCCAAACATCAAATTTCGAAGTTAAGTGTTAAGGTTTGGGATAGGGTTAAAACAAAAGTGTGTGTCTTCCACGGGGATTGAACACGCTACCTTCGGATCCGGAGTCATGGGATTACCTCTAGTACTTGATGGTAATAGCGCTCACAGTTGCCCCTAGTGGCTGGGTTTGAAGGCATTTCCCAACATCCTCAAGACATGGACAGACGTCCAATTTCGAAGTCAATCTTGAGCGATCTAGCTGTCCAATGACGTGGCCCTGGTCCTTTCTAAGTAGTCTTTCTGTCCATGTTGTCATTTGATTTATAAGTGCTACTGATTAATTTAATTTCCACATTTCCTCTCATTTGAAACAAGTTAAGATGTCATGGTCTGTGCATGCCGTGATTGTTCATCGATAGGTTTCCTGGCAATTGGCTTCCTTGAAATTAGGCCTATGCTATAGTACCCTAGCGTGCTGCTTGACACAAAAATATTTTCTTTCTAAATTTAATAAAGTACAAGTTGAACTGCTAATAATATGGATAATGCCATGTAGTTATACAATTTATTACAATATTTATAAAGTTGAAAGGAGATACTGTATTATGCGTTGACATGATTAATACAAGTATTTATATTACATGCCCAGATTGCAACAGTAGGCCTACCATTTTAACAAATAGAAAATGCTAATGTTTTTATATACATGAATAATAGATTAATAAATACATAATTGAATGAATAAACGAGCTTAGCTACATGTTTGGTGCATCCTCACTTAAATGTAGCAGATCTTTCGTTAGAAATGATCAAACGTGAGTGTGTTTCAATGCATAATTTATTAGCCTGAATTCTCTCATCTCGATGAGGCTATAGTTCACGTAGGACTAAATCTATAGGCTAATCAACTACATGGAAATTATGGGCTTAAAAAACATTTCATTTTGGAATCATTGTGAGTATCGGTAGCGCACTTTTTTTTTATATGCAATAGGCGGTATGGTTAGGCCTATATATTATTTCTAATTAGATCTAATATCCTCCATGAAATGAACCATATGTATATTATGAATTAGGTTGACAATGGTTATGGTTTTAGGTTTTTATTTGGGGACAGGGATGTAGACTAATCATTTTTGGAGACAAAGTTCCAACTTTTAAATCAAACATCTTCGCTTGAAAAGACGATTTAATTTTTGTATTTTATTTTTACAATTGAGTTTAAGTTACGGGCTATAGTCTACTGTAATCTGACGGACAACAGAAATTCGCAACATTTATGATTTCGCTAGCTAACTCCTTCCTACATGCAACTCACCACTTCTTTCCAAAATGTTTCCTTTTAAGCGCGCATAGACTACGTAGCGTATTGATTTAATGAGTGGGTGGCAGATTGATCTGCAACGGAGTGGCCCCTTGTTTATTGGTCGTCTTGTCCGTAGGGCTGAGAACCTGAAGTCTCTCCCGGGTGGCCCAAATTCCAGGTGCCCTTACACTTCCACAACACCCCACTGCTTTCATTACTTGCTGCAGAATGGTTTTGATCATGTTTGCAGCTAACATAAACCCTGACCACACACTTTTGGCGCCCTTTGGGTAAAAAGAAGGGCCATTTTTACGCTGCCGGGAGAGGAAGAGGGGGGAAAGAATACCAAGTAGTTGACCGGTGGTCGCCATAGCCTCATACTGTCAGACATGAACATAACACATTTTATTGTGTCTGCCTGCCACGCCGTATTTCATAATTCGATGACCAAATGTCATACCAAAAATACATAATTAGTATCCCCCTTGTGTACAAGTTCTTAGGCTATTTAGTCTCCCGAGCTCATGAAGTCATGAAGCTCCCTACAATTAGTGCCAATTTTACACCTACGTGTAGTTGATGCATTATGCACTAGTCACACATAGGCTATAATAGGTTGTACTAGGACTAATCAAACAATTGCCCCAAAAGTAAAGGAAAGGTGGATACTTAGTCAGTTGTACAAATGAATGCATTCAACTGAAATGTGTCTGCCGCATTTAACCCGACCCCTCTGAAAGTACAGAGCGGTTCATCAGGTTACTCCATGCAGGACATTGCTAAAATACAGGTGACGTTAACATCCAAAATAAAGGAAACACCAACATAAAGTATCATAATCTATTGCACCTTGGCATAGATTCTACAAGTTTCTGCGTGTTTCTGAGTGCGAAATCATTCTTCCAAGGTAAATTCCATAAGTGTGTGTTTTGTTGATGGTGGTGGAAAACACTGTCTCAGGCCCCACTGCAGAATCTCCCATAAGTGTTCAATTGTGTTGAGATCTGGGTACTGAGATGGCCATGGGATATGGTTTACAGCATTTTTATGCTCATCAAACCATTCAGTGACCATTTGTTTCTTGTGGATAGGGGCATTGTCATCCAATGGGGGCATAGCCATGGTAGCCAAAATAAAGGCACCTTGTTTTGGTGCAGTGGCATGAAGTCATGAACATACAGACTAGACCTCCACCCCCCACCCCCCACTCACACACACCAGGTCTACTACTACTCCATCCCATAGACCAGCCAGTGCTCAACCCCCACACAGACACATCTAACCCTATCCCACCCCCATCCCCTCCCAGACAGCTGATAACCAGTGTTTTAAGATTCCTGACAATTTATCAGCAGCACTGGCCTGGTTACTGGCCAGCTCTCTCTCTCTCTCTCTCTCTCTGGCTCTCAGTTCTGAGTGCATTTAAAAGGGAGAGTTAGAGGGGAGTCTGCATGTGAAAACACTAATGTTGGGACAACTTGTTTTAAAAGATGAAACACTCTTCTGTTGAGGGTAACTCTGCTCTACTTCCATTTTGATTTGATGTGTCTGCTCTGCTAGAACCCCCCCTCATGTCTGACATCGACCTTCTAGGTACACTTCCTTTTCACAAATCAATAACAAAAAAAATACATTATACAGTATTCTATAGAGCTGGTATTACACACACCCATGCATGCACGCACACACTCTCTCTCTCTTTCTCTCCCTCTCTCTCTCCATGTTAGCTACAGTAGCCTTTGCTCTCACATCTAAATACACTCACAGCCTCATAATGAGAGGAAGTTTACAGCTAAGCCCTGCTTGTAAAGGGAATCTCCTCTCTTCTGACTGTTGCAGCCATGAAGCCTCTTGCCAGACCACCAGCAACAGGTTCTTGGGTTACACCACTAGATTACACTATCGCTGGAGCTAGGGGCTCCCATGTCAGCTCTGCTCAAATGGGACGGGACCATACCTGGGTTCGTTTTGACGTGTTTCTGAGTGGTAAACTGACCAATGAGAGAGAGACGGACTGCTCATATCTTGGTCTCATATTGCAATATGACTCAGTCATAATGTAGTACTTTGGGTGTTGATATCCACATAAATCAACCAACACACGATACAGCGTCAACAAAGATTTGCTACGACTTTCAAGTACACCCAAATCCTACAGCTGTGTTTGGCTACAGTTGTAAATGAAATTACTGCTCTATGAAATTTAAGAGCAACGAGTCCACTCCTGTGTTTGCCGTCACTATGGAAACCAGAGTGCCCCTGTCATAATTCATAACTATACATTGCCATAGATTGCTGATGTATAAACTAGTTTACACACGCAATGCAACATGTAGGAAATCATAATCAACTGCATTTTCCGTCAATTATGTTTTGTGTAAATTAAAATGTATTGATTCTGTATTTATTTATACAGTGATTTTACTCTGAAATGTAGAAGCATAATTCAAAATTCTGGTCTATAGAAAAAATAAACCACACTATGTTGAGCTTTTCCAATATGATTTACACGGTTTTCCTGGCGTTGGCTGTTCAAAACTCAATAAAACAGATTGAAACAAAACGAAACAAAAGTCAGGAAAGAGATGACATTTTCCAAGAAAACCACAACGATACAACTGTCAAAGTCCCTCGAATTTAGGATTAGAGTGGAACACAAATCAAATTCAGTACAGCCTCTGGGAAGACTCTCTCATTCTCTGTTACTGTTCAAGACCTCTATTTCCTCTGCTTATTGGAAGTATAAGGAAATGTGAATGGTCTCATTTCAAGGGCAGGCACACTTGACGGAACTTGTAATATAAGTCAATGTGATATGCGACTGCTTAGGCCCTGAATAACATAAAGCATATTTAGAAACCCGAGGGTGAAATCTTGGAGACGTGCATATACAGGCTGTGGGCCTTGATAACAGACAAGCCTGCGGTAAAAGTTACATTGACGCCTATAGAAAATGTAATATAAGTTGCAGCCATATTGTCTGACTCCACAGGGAACACTTGTGGATAGGGGAAATGATTATTTTTGGAATAACATTTATTTTAACCACAAACGTGGGGTGTAATTTCCTTCTCCACAAAGGGCTGTGGAGTTTTTCAGACTTTTTTTAATGCCGGATGAGGTGTTCGCAAATGCAGCTAAATACTGACCTCTTGTGGTTAAGACATGCCTTCAATACACACGAACCTACTGACAAAGACGGATCTATTGGAGGTTGTGGCACTGGCAGTACAAATATGAGCTTGTCATCTCTGATGGATTACATTGTATAGCACTTTTCCCAAGGTCTGAATGTTTTTTCAAAACCTATCAATAAATCACATTTCCCATAGACAAAACAACAATGATCTTGCATTTCTTATTTTCCCCTCTCGCCCTCTCGCCCACTACACTACAGCCAACCAACTAACCAGTCAGAAGAGAAACAGTCTAACTGAAGACTATGGAACCATGGAGATGGCGGCAAGACCAGCATATCACCATTCTGTCCTTAATAATCAACTCGAATATGTAGGCGACATATTGTTTGATAAATTAATTTGTGAGTTAAAGGGACAGTCTTCAGTTGCAACAATTACAAAGTGGAGACCCCGCCTCTGTTTTGGTTAAAAGCTGAGGGAAGGGCGTGGAGAAATGTAACCACTCTAAAATGCATAGATAGCGCAATGGATGCAAGGACTGACCACCCAAGATATCAAAATAGTTTTACGCATGTTTTGTAGCTAAATGTGTGTAAACCAATACAATTTGATTTGGTTTGTTTGTTTACATTTGCAATATTTACAAACATTGGAGTAAAACAAGTTTATATTTTGGTTCTGATGGGGTACGACAGTTGAACTAAGCTTATGAGGCATTTATAAGTTATATTCTTCAAGAATCAATGGGCAATGGGTATTCACACACCCCTTGACTTTTCACACATTTTGTTGTGTTACAAAGTGGGATTCAAATTCTAAATGAATTGTAACTTTTTTGTCAACGACCTACACAAAATACTAAAACATTTGTTTAAAAAAATTATGGAAAATAAAACACTAATTTATCTTGATTAGCTAAGTATTCAACCCCCTGAGTCAATACATGTTAGCATCACATTTGACAGCTGTGTGCAATAATAATAACATGATGCAGCCACCACCATGCTTGAAAATTTGAAGAGCGGTACTCAGTGATGTGTTGTGTTGGATTTGCCACAAACATACAGTAATGCCTTGTATTCAGGACAAAAGTAACATTTCTTTGCCACATTTTTTCACAGTATTACTTTAGTGGCTTATTGCAAACCAGATGCATGTTTTGGAATATTTTTATAATGTACAGGCTTCCTTATTTTCACTGTCCTTTAGCATTTAGGTTAGTATTGTGGAGTAACTACAACGTTGTTGATCCGTTTCTCCTATCACAGCCATTAAACTCTGTAACTGTTTTAAAGTCACCATTGGCCTCATGGCGAAATCCTTGAGCCGTTTCTTTCCTCTCCGGCAACTGAGTTAGGAATGACGCCTGAATCTTTTTAGTGACTGGGTGTATTGATACACCATCTAAAGTGTAATTCATAACTGCCCAATGTTCAAAGGGATATTCAATGTCTGCTTATTTGTTTTACCCATCTACCAATAAGTACCCTTCTTTGCAAACCATTGGAAAACCTCCCTAGTCTTTGTGGTTGAATCTGTGCTTAACATTCACTGCTTGACTAAGGGGCCTTACAGACAATTGTATGTGTGGGGTACAGAGATGAGGTAGTCATTTAAAAGTCATGTTAAACACTATTATGGCACACAGAGTGAGTCCATGCAACTTATTGTGTGACTTGTTAAGCAAAGTTTAACTCCTGAACTAATTTAGGCTTGCCATAACAAAAGGGTTGAATACTTATTGACTCAAGACATTTCAGCTTTTCCTTTTTAATTAATTTGTAAACATTTCGAAAAACATAATTCCACTTTGAGATTATGGTGTATTGTGCGTACATCAGTGACAAAAAAAATCTCAATTGAATCCATTTTAAATTCAGGCTGTAACACAACAAAATGTGTAAAAAGTCATGGGGTGGGAATACTTTCTGAAGGCACTGTATCATTCATTTATAAATACACAAATGGATGTACAGGTGTAGGATCTCAATTTGAGCCAGTTTGCTACAGCATGAAAATACTGTAATCCTGCAGCAACAGGAAATGTGAATTATGTGGATTATAATTAACAGACATTTTTGTTGGGGTTGATAGATTTTTCTTAGGGCAAATCAAGTCTGATATTTCTAAGTGGAAATGACTAACTTTAGAAGCTGTTTTAAAACTCAAGTTTAAAGAATCCTGCTGTGCATGAATATGCTCACAACAAAATAATGATCAAATTAAGATCCTACATCTGTAGCAACTGCAGATTACCCCTTAAACATATAATGCATAATCATGCATAACAGATAATTATAGAAGGTAACAACATAATAAAGGCATTCAACTTTTCCCTAATGATTATGACAAACTCTGTGAAGTTGCCAGTGTGAAAATGTACCACAAGATGGTGCTATATCCCTAACAATCACTTGAAGAGTACCGGTAGCCTCAATCAATACCATTTACACTGAACAAAAATATAAATGCAACATGTAAAGTGTTGGTCCCATGTTTCATGAGCTGAAATTAAAAGTCTCTGAAATGTTCTATATGCACAATAAGCTTATTTCTCTCAAATGTTGTGCACAAATCTGTTTACATCCCTGTTTGTGAGCATTTCTCCTTTGCCAAGATCATCCATCCACCTAACAGGTGTGGCATATCAAGAAGCTGATTAAACAGCATGATCATTGCACAGGTGCACCTTGTGCTGGGGACAATAAAAGGCCACTTTAAAATGTGCAGTTTTGTCACACAAACACAATGCAACAGATGCAGATGCATCCATTGCAGTTTCCACTTTAAACAAATCAAGCAGTATTTACTTTGTGTTATACAGCTACCGAAAACTGAGAAATGGCCTTTCAGGGCTCTGAAAGTATATCATACTCAATAACAGATGGCATTTTGCAGTTGACGCTTAATGATGTAATTGGCACTGTAGTGGGTGTTTCATGCTCTTCTATGGATGGGCCTTGTTTCATTGGAGGATCAGACGGGTTGATGTCAAGAAAAGTTTATTAAGACAAATGTTATATTTTGATTGGCCTATAGTAGCTCAATAAGTATGGGAAACCAGGGATGGTTGTAACACAGGATAGTTGTAACACTCAATATCTCCAATCAGGAACAAGCTAGAATCATGTGACTCACTGCACATGCCCAGTTTAGTCCTCAACCCTCATGTAGAAGCAAGAGGTAAGAAAGTACTTTTTTAACCAAATGTGTTTTTGTGATGGCATCACCTGCTTTGTAGTTAGAGTCACCAAACTTATATGAGATTTATAACCAGGGTGTGTAGATATGTTTGGTGTATAGTGAACAAAAATACACTGCTCAAAAAAATAAAGGGAACACTTAAACAACACAATGTAACTCCAAGTCAATCACACTTCTGTGAAATCAAACTGTCCACTTAGGAAGCAACACTGATTGACAATAAATTTCACATGCTGTTGTGCAAATGGAATAGACAAAAGGTGGAAATTATAGGCAATTAGTAAGACACCCCCAAAAAAGGAATGGTTCTGCAGGTGGTGACCACAGACCACTTCTCAGTTCCTATGCTTCCTGGCTGATGTTTTGGTCACTTTTGAATGCTGGCGGTGCTTTCACTCTAGTGGTAGCATGAGACGGAGTCTACAACCCACACAAGTGGCTCAGGTAGTGCAGTTCATCCAGGATGGCACATCAATGCGAGCTGTGGCAAAAAGGTTTGCTGTGTCTGTCAGCGTAGTGTTCAGAGCATGGAGGCCCTACCAGGAGACAGGCCAGTACATCAGGAGACGTGGAGGAGGCCGTAGGAGGGCAACAACCCAGCAGCAGGACCGCTACCTCCGCCTTTGTGCAAGGAGGTGCACTGCCAGAGCCCTGCAAAATGACCTCCAGCAGGCCACAAATGTGGGGGTGCTGAGGAGTATTTCTGTCTGTAATAAAGCCCGTTTGTGGGGAAAACTAATTCTGATTGGCTGTGCCTGGCTCCCCAGTAGGTGGCCCTGGCTGCCAAATGGGTGGGCCTATGCCCTCCAAGGCCCACTCATGGCTGCACCTGTAACGATCGTCGTGGGCTGAAGGAAGAGTTGACCAAGGTGCAGCGTTTAAAGTGTTCATGATTTAATCCAAAAACCCAAATCGAACAAAAACAACAAACAGGAGAACAAAAGCGAAACAGTTCTGTCTGGTGCAGACACAAAACAGAAAACAACTACCCACAAAACCAACATGGAAAATGGCAACCTAAATAGGCTCCCCAATCAGAGACAACGAGAAACAGCTGTCTCTGATTGGGAACCAACTCAGGCCACCATAAACCTACAAAGCCCTAGACCCTACAAAATCCCCAAGACAATACAAAAACTAAACAAACCACCCTTGTCACACCCTGACCTAACCAAAAAAAACAAGAAAACAAATATAACTAAAGTCAGGGCGTGACAGCACCCTTGCCTAGTCATGTGAAATCCATAGATTAGGGCCTAATTTATTTATTTCAATTGACTGATTTCCGTATATATGAACTCTAACTCATTCAAATATTGTACATTGTTGCATGTTGCGTTTATATTTTTGTTCAGTATATACACATTTTACACAGATTGCAGTCTGCTGTCAAGAAATAGTAGGGGAGACCAGGGATGGTTGTTACACTTTTTGCATTTTTGTCAATTTTTCTGAGATTGTTTGAGCTACTACTATTTGTCTGCTACAAATTGGTATAGGTATCATCTCTCTAAGTCAAACAGACACGGTGTGACTTCAGCTGTCTCAAATACATGGAGTGGAATATTACAATTTACCCCACCTCCCGGGTCAGTTGTAATAGGGCTTCTGGTGAAACGTAATAGTTTGAAAATATAAATCATGACACTCAACGAAATATTGAACGTTTTTATTGAGAACATGAGAACAACCTTGCCATGTTTAACAATTTGTATGGCAGAAATAATTAAACAATAATATAAATAATACATTTTTATTTGGTATGACCAAACAACCAAACAGCAACATCTGTCAACTAAACAACAACATCTGAACTAAAAAAGAACATGTTTGTGGTGTGTGTGTGTGTGTGTGTGTGTGTGTGTGTGTGTGTGTGTGTGTGTGTGTGAGTGAGAGAGAGAGAGCGTTTGAGAGAGAGAGGTGTGTGTGTAGCCATTAGGTAACTTCAATTTTAGCTACATGTTAAAACTGTAGCATTGCTAACTTACACTGAACAAAAATATAAACGCAACATGCAACAATTTCTAAGATTTTACTGAGGTACAGTTTATAAAAGGAAATCAGTCAATTTAAATAAACTCATTAGGCCCTAATCTATGGATTTCACATGACTGGGAATACAGATATGGATCTGTTTGTCACAGATACCTTAAACACAAAAGGTAGGGGCATGGATCAGAAAACCAGTCAGTATCTGGTGAGACCACCATTTGCCTCATGCAGCGCAACACATCTGCATCGCATAGAGTTGATCAGGCTGTGGTTATGTTGATTGATGTCCCACTCCTTTTCAATGGCTATGTGAAGTTGCTGGATATGTTTGGGAACTGGAACACTGTTGTACATGTCGATCCAGAGCATCCCAAACATGCTCAATGGTTGACATGTCTGGTGAGAATGCAGGCCATGGAAGAACTGGGACATTTTCAGCTTCCAGGAATTGTGTACAGATCCTTGCAACGTGGGGCTATGCATTATCATGCTGAAACATGAGGTGATGGTGATGGATGAATGACAATGCAATGGGCCTCAGGATGTCATCGCGGTATCTCTGTGCATTAAAATTGACATCGATAAAAAGCAATTGTGTTCGTTGTCCGTAGCTTATGCCTGCCCATACCATAACCTCACCGCCACCTTGGGGCACTCTGTTCACAACGTTGACATCACCAACACGACGCACTCTGTTCACAACATTGACATCTCCCACACAACGCCATACACGCTGTCTGCCATCTACCTGGTACAGAAGAACAAACTTCTCCAGCGTGCCAGTGGCCATCAAAGGTGAGCATTTTCCCGCTAGTCGGTAACGACGCTGAACTGCAGTCAAGACCCTGGTGAGGACAGCAAGCACCCAGATGAGCTTCCCTGAGACAGTTTCTGACCGTTTGTGCAGTAATTCTTCGGTTGTGCAAACCCACAGTCATCAGCTGTCATCAAACCCACAGTCATCAGCTGTCATCAAACCCACAGTCATCAGCTGTCCGGGTGGCTGGTCCCAGATGATCCCGCAGGTGAAGAAGCCGGATGTGGAGGTCTTGGGCTTGCGTGGTTATACGTGGTCTGCAGCTGTGAGGCCGGTTGGATGTACTACCAAATTCTCTAAAATGACGTTGGAGGCGGCTTATGGTAGAGAAATTAACCTTCAATTCTCTAGCAACAGCTTCGGTGGACATTCCTGCCGTCAGCATGCCAATTGCATGCTCCCTCAAAACTTGAGTTATCTGTGGCATTGTGTTGTGTGGCAAAACTGCACATTTTAAAGTGGCCTTTTATTGTCCCCAGCACAAGGTGCACCTGTGTAATGATCATGCTGTTTAATCAGCTTCTTGGTATGCTATACCTGTCAGGTTGATGGATTATCTTGGCAAAGGAGAAACGCCTACTAACAGGGATGTAAACAAATTTGTGCACAAAATTTGAGAGAAATAAGCTTTTTGTGCAGATGGATAACTTCTAGGATTTTTTATTTCAGCTCATTAAACATGGGACCAACACTTTACATGTTGCGTTTTATATTTTTGTTCACTATACACCAAACATATCTACACACCCTGGTTATAAATCTCATATAAGTTTGGTGACTCTAACTACAAAGCAGGTGATGCCATCACAAAAACACATTTGGTTAAAAAAGTACTTTCTTACCTCTTGCTTCTACATGAGTGTTGAGGACTAAACTGAGCATGTGCAGTGAGTCACATGATTCTAGCTTGTTCCTGATTGGAGATATTGAGTGTTACAACTATCCTGTGTTACAACCATCACTGGTCTCCCATACTTATTGAGCTACTATAGGCCAATCAAAATATAACATTTGTCTTAATAAACTTTTCTTGACATCAACCCGTCTGATCCTCCAATGAAACAAGGCCCATCCATAGAAGAGCATGAAACACCCACTACAGTGCCAATTACATCATTAAGCGTCAACCGCAAAATGCCATCTGTTATTGAGTCTGATATACTTTCAGAGCCCCAAAAGGCCATTTCTCAATTTTCGGTAGCTGTATAACACAAAGTAAATACCGCTTGATTTGTTTAAAGTGGAAACTGCAATGGATAAAACTGTGCTGCCGTACAATAAGAAGCAATTGATTTAACACACTAAGTAGATTATTAAATTTGGCTGTGACGGTTACTTTCACAGCCAACCAGCTCTATCAGCAGTCAGTGGAGCTCCTCTGCGTGTCAACAAGGGAAGGAGCCAAGTCAAGCCAAAGGTTACAGCTATAGAGAAACGTGCATTTCCCTTCCAACTGGTTCATTTACTGCATGCATCACTTGCATTTCATTATACCCAGACAGACACTCCATTTAAACGGTACGAGCATCCACCACATCTGATTGCAACACTCACAGCAATTCAGATGCTTTAGAGAGATTCAGTGAAAGGCAACATTCAGTATCAGGCATTCATTCATTCGCTCTTGGATGGTTCTCTATTGAAATGAAAAATGGCTGATATACAACTAATTAAAATAAAATAAAACACATTGAAAACACATATACTAAAAACGTAGCCTACTACTTCAAGGCTGCTAAATTTGTATTATACGTTATTCTGGATGTGAACAAACTCTGCTTGTTCGCTAGACTGTAAAACCATGATTCAGACCCCGTTCATGTACTTTTCCACAGCATATATGAACTAAATCTGTCTGAGACTGAGAGGTTTGGTTTGGATCACTCCCCAATGCTGGCCTCTTCACTTAGCCCTCTACCATACTTGCATGTAAGCATGGTGTTATTTTCGTGCTTGTGCAGAGTGCGGATTTAATCAATGCCCTTGGTTATTTCTCTGGTTTACAGGCTGAGAGGAGAGAGGGGAGAGATGGTCATACTCCTAGCATGGGGTAGAGTAGGGATAAAGACTCCTCTGTTTTCTGTTTTATACTTACTAAATGTACCCAATGAAAACGGGTCAGAAGCAACTGCCGTTCCTGGGGAGAGCACTAAATAAGGTATGGGCTAATTTAATCAGCAGATAATGTTATGTAATTGGAAATATAATAATGATGGGGAGTTATAAGTAAATTAACACGAGTTATAACTAGTGATGAATGATTAATTATTATAATTCGATGATTAAAAAATAATCATTAGTTTTCGATTTCGATTATTTGGTTTGAATGCTGTACCAACACAGAATAAAACAATTAATAAAAGTACTATGATGGTAGTGACTGTCCATTACTGCTTATCACTTATTAACCATAATGTATTCACATTACTTTAATAACATATTTCAGTTGTTGTGTATATTTCATTTGTTTTATTTTATGATTGTATTATTCAATTCCAAGTCATCATCTCATCCCTATAGAGTTGCTGAATATTCTGTCTGACAAAGTCACTAATTTGTATCTCTTCGGAGTAAATAAGGCAGACTTCTATGACTGAATACGAACTTTCGATCACTTAGATCAGTGTTTTTCAGGTAGCGATACCCTGTCAAGCATCAGCTGCTCTCTAAATCCCCTCACGATCGCGCATTCTTCTGCCGCTTACGGTAGCAGGCACAAAAGAAAGATAGACAGGACAAGTAGATGCGCAGTGGATTATGGTCATTGTAGTTAATTACTACAATTTACGCTCTGAAATATGCAGGATATTGGCCTGTTGGAAACTACAACTCCCTACTACATCACACAGTTCAAGCTGGATCTGACTTATCTCTCGAGAAACTGCCATTTGTGCATTGACCTCACAGAAAAAAAACGAACGAAATGGAATTCAAATAATTTAACCAAAATTTCGGTTAATTGCTCAGCACTAGTTATAACTGCAATGTACAGAAGTGAAGTTTATAAGACTGCAATCATTGTACCGTGGAAATCTTTGCAATAATTGGGTTATGGTAATATAATTGAAATGCAAATAATGTTGAATCTATTTAAAACACAAGGTTGAATTATTTAGTGGCATAAGCGACATAGCAAATAGGCTGTATATATCCACCAATCTTTGAAATAACAGACAAATGCAATATTTATGTCCAGTATCAATATTGTTGCAAATTGAAAAATGTTATAGAGGATGTCCAACTTATGCTAGGTTCAAATTCTACAAGGAACAACATCATAACACTATGTGAATCAGGGTCATACTTAAAGTGCCTTCAGAAAGTTTTCACATCCCTTGACTTTTTCCACATTTTGTTGAGTTACAGCCTGACTTTAACATTTATACAATTAGGATTTTTTTTGTCAGTAGCCTACACACAATGCCCTATAATGTCAAAGTGGACTTATATATATTTTTATTTTACAAATGAATACAATATTTAAAGTTGAAATGACTTGAGTCAAAAACGAGTCAACCTCTTTGTTATGGCAAGTCTATATAAGTTCAGGAGTAAAAATGTGCTTAACAAGTCACCTAAGAAGTTGCATGGACTCACTCCGTGTACAATAATAGTGTTTAGCATGATTTTTGAATGATTACCTCATCTATGTAACCCACACATACAATTATCTGTAAGGTCCCTCAGTTGAGCAGTGAATTTGAAACACAGATTCATCCACAAAGACCAGAGAGTTTTTCCAATGCCTCGCAAAGAAGGGCACCTATTGGTGGGTAAAATAAAAAATAATAAAACAGATATTGAATATCCATTTGAGCATGGTGAAGTTATAAATTACACTTTCAATAGTGTATCAATACACTCAGTCACTAAGAAGATACAGGTGTCCTTCCTAACTTAGGAAACCACTCAGGGACTTCACCATTAAAACAGTTACAGGGTTTAATGGCTGTATAGGAGAAAACTGAGGATGGATCAACAACATTGTAATTACTCTACAATACTAACCTAATTGACAGAGTAAAAGAAGAAAGTTTGTGCAGAATAAAATATTCCAAAACATGCATCCTGTTTGCAACAACACACTAAAGTAATACTGCAACAAAAAAAATTGTCCTGAATACAAAGTGTTATGTTTAGAGCAAATCCAATACAACACGTTACTGTGTACCACTCTCCATATCTTCAAGCATAGTGGTGGCTAATAAGTTACAAACAACGCAAATAAACTAACAAATGTGCAACCAGAGGGGGAAAAAACTCTGGACCACCTTTACTCCACACAGACGCATACAAAGCTCTCCCTCACCCTCCATTTGGCAAATCTGACCATAATTCTATCCTCCTGATTCCTGCTTACAAGCAAAAATTAAAGCAGGAAGCACCAGTGACTAGATCAATAAAAAAGTGGTCAGATGAAGCAGATGCTAAGCTACAGGACTGCTTTGCTAGCACAGACTGGAATATGTTCCGGGATTCCTCCAATGGCATTGAGGAGTACACCACCTCAGTCTTTGGCTTCATCAATAAGGGCATTGGTGATGTCGTCCCCACAGAACCTGTACGTACATACCCCAACCAGAAGCCATGGATTACAGGCAACATCCGCACTGAGCTAAAGGCTAGAGCTGCCGCTTTTAAGGAGCGTGACTCTAACCTGGAAGCTTATAAGAAATCCTGCTATGCCCTCCGACCAACCATCAAACAGGCAAAGCGTCAATACAGGACTAAGATCGAATCGTACTACACCGGCTCTGACGCTCGCCGGATGTGGCAGGGCTTGCAAACCATTACAGACTACAAAGGGAAACACAGCCCAGAGCTGGCCAGTGACACGAGCCTACAAGACAAGCTAAACTACTTCTATGCTCGCTTCGAGGCAAATAACACTGAAACATGCGTGAGAGCACCAGCTGTTCCGGAAGACTGTGTGATCACGCTCTCCGCAGATAATGTGAGTAAGACCTTTAAACAGGTCAACATTCACAAGGCCGCAGGGCCAGACGGATTACCAGGACATGTACTGCGAGCGTGCGCTGACCAACTGGCAAGTGTCTTCACTGACATTTTCAACCACTCCTTGTCCGAGTCTGTAATACCAACATGTTTTAAGCAGACCACCACAGTGCCTGTGCCCAATAACACTAAGGTAACCTGCCTAAATGACTACCAACCCATAGCACTCACGTCTGTAGGCATGAAGTGCTTTAAAATGCTGGTCATGGCTCACATCAACACCATTATCCTAGAAACCCTAGACCCACACTAATTTGCATACCGCCCCAACAGATCCACAGATGGTGCAATCTCTATCGCACTCCACACTGCCTTTTCCCACCTGGAAAAAAAGGAACACCCATGTGAGAATGCTATTCATTGACTACAGCTCAGCGTTCAACACCATAGTGCCCTCAAAGCTCATCAATAAGCTAAGAACCCAGGGACTAAACATCTCCTTCTACAACTGGATCCTGGACTTCCTGATGGGCCGCCCCCAGGTGGTAAGGGTAGGTAACAACCCATCCGCCACGTTGATCCTCAACACAGGGGCCCCTCAGGGGTGTGTGCGTAGTCTTCGTCTGTACTCCCTTTTCACTCATGACTGCACGACCAGGCACGACTCCAGCACCATCATTAAGTTTGCCGATGACAGAACAGTGGTAGGCCTAATCACCAACAACGACGAGACAGCCTATAGGGAGGAGGTCAGAGACGTGGCCGTGTGGTGCCAGGACAACAACCTCTCCCTCAACCCGATCAAGACAAAGGAGATGATTGTGGACTACAGGAAAAAGAGGACTGAGCACGCCCCCCATTCTCATCGACGGGGCTACAGTGGAGCAGGTTGAGAGCTTCAAGTTCCTTGGTGTCCACATCATCAACAAACTAACATGGTCCAAGCACACAGTCGTGAAGAGGGCACGACAAAACCTATTCAGAGGTAGGCCCTAAAAATTGTCAAAGACTCCAGCCACCCTAGTCCTAGACTGTTCTCCCTGCTACTGCACGGCAAGTGGTACCGGAGCGCCAAGTCTAGGTCCAAGAGGCTTCTAAACAGCTTCTACCCCCAAGCCATAAGACTCCTGAACATCTAATCAAATGGCTTCCCACACTACTTGCATTGCACCCCCCCCCCCCCCCCATTTTACATCGCTGCTACTCTCTGTTGTTATCGTCTATGCATAGTCACTTTAATAACTCTACCTACATGTACAGTTGAAGCGGAAGTTTGCATACACCTTAGCCAAATACATTAAACTCTGTTTTTCACAATTCCTGACATTTAATCCTCGTAAAGATTCCCTGTCTTAGATCAGTTAGGATCACCACTTTATTTTAAGAATGTGAAATGTCAGAATAATAGTAGAGAGAATTATTTATTTCAGCTTTTATTTCTTTCATCACATTCCCAGTGGGTCAGAAGTTTACATACACTCAATTAATATTTGGTAGCATTGCCTTTAAATTGTTTAACTTGGGTCAAATATTTTGGGTAGCCTTCCACAAGCTTCCCACAATAAGTTGGGTGAATTTTGGCTCATTCCTCCTGACAGAGCTGGTGTAACTGAGTCAGGTTTGTAGGCATCCTTGCTCGCACACGCGTTTTCGGTTCTGCCCACACATTTTCTGTAGGATTGAGGTCAAGGCTTTGGGATGGCCACTCCAACACCTTTACTTTGTTGTCCTTAAGCCATTTTGCCACAACTTTGGAAGTATGCTTGGGGTCATTGTCCATTTGGAAGACCCATTTGCGACCAAGCTGTAACTTCCTGACTGATGTCTTGAGATGTTGCTTCAATACATCCACATAATTTTCCTCCCTCATGGTGCGATCTATTTTGTGAAGTGCACCAGTCCCTCCTGCAGCAAAGCACCCCAACAACATGATCCTGCCACCTCCATGCTTCACGGTTGGGATGATGTTCTTCGGCTTGCAAGCCTCCCCCTTTTTCCTCCAAACATAACTATGGTCATTATGGCCAAACAATTCTATTTTAGTTTAATCAGACCAGAGGACATTTCTCCAAAAAGTATGACCTTTGTCCCCATGTGCAGTTGCAAACCGTAGTCTGGCTTTTTTATGGCGGTTTTGGAGCAGTGGCTTCTTCCTTGCTGAGCGGCCTTTCAGATTATGTCGATATAGGACTCGTTTTTACTGTGGATATAGATACTTTTGTACCGGTTTCCTCCAGCATCTTCACAAGGTCCTTTGCTGTTGTTCTGGAATTGATTTGCACTTTTCGCACCAAAGTATGTTCATCTCTAGGAGACAGAACGCGTCTCCTTCCTGAGTGGTATGACGGCTGCGCGGTCCCATGGTGTTTATACTTGCGTACTATTGTTTGTACAGATGAACGTGGTACCTTCATGCATTTGGAAATTGCTCCCAAGGATGAACCAGACTTTTGGAGGTCTACATTTTTTTTTATGAGGTCTTGGCTGATTTCTTTTGATTTTCCTATGATGTCAAGCAAAGAGGCACTGAGTTTGAAGGTAGGCCTTGAAATACATCCACAGGTACACCTCCAATTGACTCAAATGATGTCAATTAGCCTATCAGAAGCTTCTAAAGCCATGACATCATTTTCTGGAATTTTCCAAGCTGTTTAAAGGCACAGTCAACTTAGTGTATTTAAACCTCTGACCCACTGGAATTGTTATACAGTGAATTATAAGTGAAATGATCTGTCTGTAAACAATTGTTGGAAAAATTACTTGTGTCATGCACAAAGTAGATGTCCTAACCGACTTGCCAAAACTATAGTTTGTTAACAAGAAATTTGTGGAGTGAAAAAGTTTTAATGACTCCAACCTAAGTGTATGTAAACTTCCGACTTCAACTGTACGTATTACCTCAACTAACCAGTGCCCCCGCACATTGACTCTGTACCGGTACCCCCCCCCCCCTGTATATAGTCTCACTATTGTTATTTTACTGCTGCTCTTTAATTACTTTTATTTCTCATTCTTACCTGTATTATTTTTTAACTGCATTGTTGGTTATGGTCTCATAAGTAAGCATTTCACTGTAAGGTCTACACCTATTGTATTCGGCGCAAAATTTTATTTCATTTGATTCGATCATGTTATGGGTTTGCTTGTAATAGTTAAGAACTGGGGGGGTGAATTCACCTTTCAGCAGGAGAATAACCTAAAACACAAGGCCAAATCTATAGTGGAGTTGCTCACAAAGAAGACGGGGTCTCAACTTACTGTTGACAGTTAGAATTGTACAATTGGTGAATTTTCGAAATTTGGTTGTGCGTCAGCAGTTTTCCACTTCTTATATGTCACTGACTGACGGTCACTCAATTAGTCCATATCAGTTAACATTTTGAAGATTGGTTAATTAGTCAAAATTAGTCTAGCCAGCTATATGAACTTTTAGTAATCATGGCTGAATTACGTGCCCAGGGACCCTGACCTCCAGGGGGCCCCCATTCATTTTATTATTCATGCTCACTCAGATATCATATCTCTTAAATGTAACTAAATGTAATCTAAAATGTAATCTACGTAATCACCAAAACAAATTATTTATCATGAGAGGGCCATAAGTAATGCTGCCTACTCCAAGAAAGGTTGAAATCTCACCTTTCTGATAAAAATAGTTACAAATTGCTGAGGTGTAGTCACTTTTGAGGACACAAGCTCAAGTACACAAGTAAAAATATGATTCTTATTTTGTATGTATTTCCTATTCAACAAAACTGTATGAATAACGCTTGAAATATAGTATAATGAAATTATAAAAATAATAACTTTTAGATTTCACCTTCCTTATAACTGTAAAAATACATATTTGTATGTCTAGTATTAGATCAAATATGCAGGTCTCTCTTGATCAAAACGTCTGCCCCCACCGCTGTGAACGTCACACAAGAGAGCTCTAGCTTGGCTTCCTGAACTCGCCTTTCATCTTACTATTGTCTGTCTAGGACAAACAAAAAGTGTTTATTGTTTAAAAACGATTAATCTTTTTAGATTATTGTGATAAAGTTGGTTATAAATCGATCTCTGAATGTGCTCGAGCAACGAAAGCACTCTATCCTGTTGGGCTACGATGTCAGGATTTTAAGGCATGTGCTTTGTCAGCGGCTGTGATGTACGGTTTAGACAGGAGTTGATGGACAGTCGGAAGAGCGAATGAAATGGTAGGAGGGACGTCCCAGCTTCAAGTGGTGTCAGATTTCACACCTTAAACAAAGATTATGGATAAACTGACAAGACACATGTCTCGCTGTCCACAAAGCGGTATGGTGTGCTGTCTAGATCTCGCCTATTCTTTCTTTGGATTGGTGGATACATCTAATTATTGTAATATCTTTTGTAAATTCGATGAGGGTTGTTGACGTCAACTGCCTGTATTCAATGGAGACAGACGCTACACTACTGGCCTCATGCAATAAATATGCGTAGCCATCTCGAGACAACACCCATATAAAGTGTTTTTTCTCAAAATTGCCGGGATGTCACGTGCCCTACTTATATCAATACACTCGTAACAATTTAGCCATTAGGAAACTATTATTGGATGAAATAAACCTACCATAGCAAATAAGCCATACATTTTTTGGCCTTACCAAATTCAACACTCTCTCATTGACTTCCATACAAAAACTCTTTGCTTGGTGGGCGAAACAACGAAAAAACGCCACCTACTGAAATGAGACATCTTTCCGCCGAGTTGGGCATCTCTATTCCTCTTCCTCTCTGTGCTAAATCACACAGGCGGAAGAGATACACTAATGAGTCGTTATGAACCCGCGTTACCGCTCGATTCAAGCCATTGCGATCTACGGTGTCCACAGGTCGATTGTATAAGCAGAAAATGTCGGTCGGAACCGGTACCAGAACCACGCAGGTCCTCTATACGTGTGACTTTACATCTTTAACATGGCATAAGTCATGGCAAAATGTATCCAATTGCAGGAAATTAGCATTCAAACTGCACCGCCCATAACGAAATGTGTAGAATTGCAGGACATTGCAATACAAAGTTCTGTAAAGCAAACATATTTGTTTGCGTTTTGTTAATAAATAAATAAATATTCTAACAGATCCCTCTGTACATATTGAAGTTTTTCATCTCGGTGCTGAGTTAATGTGTAGTGGCAAATTGTAGAACTAATAGGCTACGTGTTTTGTTGATCAACTGAGGTAAATGAAGCTACAGCAACCAATGTGATAATAGCTGGGTACGTTTTTGTCTGTATTTGCTCTCCTCCAAATAGCATTTTAGATTTGTTTTATTTGATAGAAATGCAATATAAACTTACAAAAAATGTCCCTCCACCCCCTCTGGACCTTACTAAAACTCAGACCCTGCTTATGGCCCTAACGGGAATATATTTTTTTGTGGGTTGGATTTGTGTATTTATATATTAATGACTGGGGTGACTTTAGAGACATTCTAACCAATTATATACATTATGTCGTCCTATTTACAGCTTGATCAAAATGAAGGCACTACTCATTGCTGCTATTCTCTTGGTTGGACTGTTGGCAATGGGCAGCGAGGCCATTCCATCAAACCGCTGGTCCTGCTACAAGAAAGTCTTGAAGGACAGGGACTGTCGCAATGTTGGCATCTCCAACGGAGTTGCGACCATGCGACCCATCGATTCCCTGCAGAACCATTTCTGGGAGGGGAACAAATGCGACATGGTGTGCTACTGTAACTTCAGTGAGCTCCTCTGCTGCCCAAGGTACAGCAATATCATTCTCCGCCAGTAGGCGGCGCCCATGTTCAGCACACATATACAGTCTCTGTTAATACAGTTCTGGAACAGTGGATGGCTCTGTGGTGCTGTTATGTGCACTGGAGGCCGAATGGAGGCCGGCGGGCAATTATAGTTGGGAACGAATTGGATCCAGTCACAGGCTGCCCAGTGAACACTGCCTACATTGTGATTATCATAAGCCACCTATTAATACAGTCAGGCACGTGTGCCTGCTGCCTTGCAGTGAGCTGTGATGTGGAGTTGACTTTTGTTTCACTGGTCAGTTAAAAGGTCATTCGTGCTGTTTTTACGTCGTGGCCTTTGCTCATGTAATGCAAATACGCTATGGCTAGGCCTATGCATTTTGGCTGTTTTTAGTCAGCTGTTGACTACAGAGAAGTGTTTTTCCTATAAAGAGGCACTATATGCCTGGAAATCAAACAGATACACGGAGCTTATCAGTTTGCAATCACAGTTTATCAGTTTATCAATTGAAAATAATGCCATTCTTGACTAGATGCTTCCTTCATTAACTAGGCCATTCTCTCCTGAACCACATGGTCCATCCACTAGAAAGTCATGGACAGTTTACCATAGTCTTGGATTCCAGGCTAATAGGGCAAAATACTAAACACATGTTTTTATTTTTTATGTTGTTCCAGGGATGTCTTCTTTGGACCCAAAATCTCCTTTATAATTCCATGCAAAACCATCTGAGCCATCAGTCGATTGAATGGACAGCGAACACGGACGGTGCAATCTTCTGAATTGAAACAAGAGTAAAGAGTTAATGGAGCCAGGGGGGATGGGCCCATCCAATCCGGACTACAGAATTACATGCATTTCATTCTTCACTTGGAGACAGCTACAACAACGACAGGTTCAGAAGGCTGGAGCTAAAACAAAAGCACAAGCGTTGAAGCTGAAAAAAAGAGGCCCACCTTTCACAATACTTGGGCCTACAAATAAAATGCATTATTTTCAGTCTCAAATACAGCACCCAGTATATTTATTATCTGTGAAGACAATTCAATAAATGCAACCCGTGTCCCTCCTTTGCCAAGTCTACAGTTCAACACTTGTATATCTGATTTGGCAGACCCTTCATTTGGCCTTCACAATGATGTGACACACCCATTATTTACACCCAAACGTAAACAGGTCTCACTATTTGGCAATAATACAGTAATACCACGAGTGTGCCTTTATATTGAGTTGTTGCACATGCCAAAATATTATTCAATAGTTAATAGTATGCCATTCTTGAGAGACATTCCATTTTATATTCAAGGCTATTAAATTCCGTAAATGTCAGCAGGATCATAAAATGTGATGTTGTGATGAGCCTATGAAGCATGATTTTGCATGGCTGAAACAAGTAGGCTGTACAACTGTATTGTAAATGTCTTTGCAAAAGGATTATATTATTGTGTGTGTTACTAGGCCTAACTAACTGTAAGTCGCTCTGGATCAGAGCGTCTGCTAAATGACTAAAATGTAAATAACAGCACTACAGATCACCTAGACTGGTGTAGCTGTTTTAACAAGTTGTTCTACTGCTCCACGACATCTCCCTGTACTTATCCAATGATTTTATATCAATTACAACACTGTATGTGAGAATATTAATAAACAGATCGGTTTGAGTGTTATTTTGCCTGCAGGCCTTACTTGTTGTATTATGAAACCACCTGTGTGGCTCACGTTTCCTTTGTGAGCTTGTTATGTTTCAGTTTGTTGTTGATAGACTTGCTTTTGTCAGTCAGTTACAAAACATCACTGATTAATATTGTTGTAATTAGAAGAGATTGTTCTACTGCTCTATGTAAACAAACTGAATTAAGGTTCTTGAGTGGGTAAGATTTATTCACGGATTCACTGTTATTCTCAGTCACTGATAATAGATTCCAGTAACTGTAGAATAGGCCCACAGAGAAGGATGTCAAATCGCACAAATGCATCTCACCATTATATATATATATATATATTCACATTTGTGGCCTGCTGGAGGTCATTTTGCAGGGCTCTGGCAGTGCACCTCCTTGCACAAAGGCGGAGGTAGCGGTCCTGCTGCTGGGTTGTTGCCCTCCTACGGCCTCCTCCACGTCTCCTGATGTACTGGCCTGTCTCCTGGTAGCGCCTCCATGCTCTGGACACTACGCTGACAGACACAGCAAACCTTTTTGCCACAGCTCGCATTGATGTGCCATCCTGGATGAACTGCACTACCTGAGCCACTTGTGTGGGTTGTAGACTCCGTCTCATGCTACCACTAGAGTGAGAGCACCGCCAGCATTCAAAAGTGACCAAAACATCAGCCAGGAAGCATAGGAACTGAGAAGTGGTCTGTGGTCACCACCTGCAGAATCACTCCTTTTTGGGGGGTGTCTTGCTAATTGCCTATAATTTCCAGTGAAATTTATTGTCAATCAGTGTTGTTTCCTAAGTGGACAGTTTGATTTCACAGAAGTGTGATTGACTTGGAGTTACATTGTGTTGTTTAAGTGTTTCCTTTATTTTTTTGAGCAGTGTATATACACTGCTCAAAACAATTAAGGGAACACTAAAATAACACATCCTAGATATGAATGAATGAAATATTCTTATTAAATACTTTTTTCTTTACATAGTTGAATGTGCTGACAACAAAATCACACAAAAATTATCAATGGAAATCAAATTTATCAACCCATGGAGGTCTGGATTTGGAGTCATACTCAAAATTAAAGTGGAAAACCACACTACAGGCTGATCCAACTTTGATGTAATGTCCTTAAAACAAGTCAAAATGAGGCTCAGTAGTGTGTGTGGCCTCCACGTGCCTGTATGACCTCCCTACAAGGCCTGGGCATGCTCCTGATGAGGTGGCGGATGGTCTCCTGAGGGATCTCCTCCCAGACCTGGACTAAAGCATCCGCCAACTCCTGGACAGTCTGTGGTGCAACGTGGCGTTGGTGGATGGAGCGAGACATGATGTCCCAGATGTGCTCAATTGGATTCAGGTCTGGGGAACGGGCTGGCCAGTCCATAGCATCAATGCCTTCCTCTTGCAGGAACTGCTGACACACTACAGCCACATGAGGTCTAGCATTGTCTTGCATTAGGAGGAACCCAGGGCCAACCGCACCAGCATATGGTCTCACAAGGGGTCTGAGAATCTCATCTCGGTACCTAATGGCAGTCAGGCTACCTCTGGCGAGCACATGGAGGGCTGTGCGGCCCCACAAAGAAATGCCACCCCACACCATGACTGACCCACCGCCAAACCGGTCATGCTGGAGGATGTTGCAGGCAGCAGAACGTTCTCCACGGCGTCTCCAGACTCTGTCACATCTGTCACATGTGCGTGTGAACCTGCTTTCATCTGTGAAGAGCACAGGGTGCCAGTGGCGAATCTGGCAAATGCCAAACGTCCTGCACGGTGTTGGGCTGTAAGCACAACCCCCACCTGTGGACGTCGGGCCCTCATACCACCCTCATGGAGTCTGTTTCTGACCGTTTGAGCAGACACATGCACATTTGTGGCCTGCTGGAGGTCATTTTGCAGGGCTCTGGCAGTGCTCCACCTGCTCCTCCTTGCACAAAGGCGGAGGTAGCAGACCTGCTGCTGGGTTGTTGCCCTCCTACGGCCTCCTCCACGTCTCCTGATGTACTGGCCTGTCTCCTGGTAGCGCCTCCATGCTCTGGACACTACGCTGACAGACACAGCAAACCTTCTTGCCACAGCTCGCATTGATGTGCCATCCTGGATGAGCTGCACTACCTGAGCCACTTGTGTGGGTTGTAGACTCCGTCTCATGCTACCACTAGAGTGAAAGCACCGCCAGCATTCAAAAGTGACCAAAACATCAGCCAGGAAGCATAGGAACTGAGAAGTGGTCTGTGGTCACCACCTGCAGAACCACTCCTTTATTGGGGGTGTCTTGCTAATTGCCTATAATTTCCACCTTTTGTCTATTCCATTTGCATAACAGCATGTGAAATTTATTGTCAATCAGTGTTGCTTCCTAAGTGGACAGTTTGATTTCACAGAAGTGTGATTGACTTGGAGTTACATTGTGTTGTTTAAGTGTTCCCTTTATTTTTTTGAGCAGTGTATATATATATTTTTTTTAATATATATTTTTACCTTTATTTAACTGGGCAAGTCAATTAAGAACAAATTCTTATTTACAGTGACGGTCTACACTGGCCAAACCCGGGTGACACTGGTCCTATTGTGCGCCGCCCTATGGAACTCCCAATTAGAACCAGGGTGTCTGTAGTGATGCCTTAAGCACTGAGATGCTGTGCCTTAGACCGCTGCGCCACTCGGGAGCCCAAAGTACTTCACTACTTCAGTCCTCAGTTCAAAGTCAACACACATAAACCACCCATACACTGCTATCCTGTTTTTCCCCTATGTCTAAAATCATATACAAGTTGAGACAAATCAATCCACTGTTTGCAATGTAACTCGTGCGAAAAACTCAGTACTGAGGATGGTAATTGGAGAGGAATCGAGCCTGCACTCTCCTGCCACCTTTAATACCTATGTTTGACACCCTGTGGATAAAGTCATCTGCTTCCCACAATGAGGATCCAGTATGAATAGGATCTCGGGTCTAGTGAGTATGTGAAAGGGTGTTTTGTCAGTTGGGCCCATTGGTAAACAACTGGGGGGCTTACAGTTTTATGCTAATGCTGATTGTCTTGTCAGCTCCTTTTGCTTGTGAGGCTATGTGCTTTTACTATGGGGCTGGGTGAGAACGGCTGTGTTGGTGAGGCTAGAAAGGAAACTTGAGCATCTACTTTACATCTTTTGTCTTGTGGCCTTATCTTTCATTTGATATCTAACCATTTGGTATGCTATTTGTCCACATTTACTATAGGTTAGCCACAAATTCACCTCTGCCAATTTTTTTAGTGCTTAATTGTGACTTTCCAATTTGCCCAGCTTCTGGTGTAGGCCTCTGGGGTGGCAGGTAGCCTATCGGTTAAGAGTGTTGGGCCAGTAACCGAAAGGTCACTGGTTTGAATCCCTGTGCCGACTAGATAAAAAATCTGTCTGTGCCCTTGAGCAAGGCACTTAACCCTAATTGCTCCAAGGTTGCCATCAATAATGGCTTATCCTTGGCTGTGACCCCACATCCAAGGGTGACTCGGGGGGGAGTGGGATATGCAAAAAGCTAATTTACAATGTACAGGTGTTTAATACACACTTGTACATGTGTGAAATAGGACAAATGTAAGAACCAACCTAATTATAATTAATATTAGTCACTTGTTGGCAAGCGTAAACAAGGGCCTACTATGTCATAACATAAGCATACTACTATTTTGGTGCTATGGAATGAGAATAAAAAAACTTTACTGTACTGGGAGATCCTTGGACCTTCGAGGAATCTTTCTCTCCAAGTGCAGCTGCTATGGCGGCATTCAACATAGTGGCAACATGGACGCTCAGCCTCATTGACACTTGAGCAGCTGAGGCCTGCAGGTGAAAAGACACTCACAATCAATCTTGACATACAACCCCAACAACTCTGTTTACTTTTTCTCCTCCTGACACACTTAAACCAGTTTGAGCTGAACTGCTCCAGTTCCGCTGAGGCCCTGGCTGTGAGAATGCAAAACAGAACAGGAGGAATGAAGCAGGGTTGTGACTTGATGGAGTACAGCCACAACCGGAAGTTACTTTTTAAAAGCATAACCGGTTAGGAGAGCATGATAGCTAACTCTAACCTTTTTTATAACCTTTCCTAAATCCCCTAACCTGCTACCTTAATTCTCCTGACCTGCTGCATAAATTCTCCTAACCTGCTACGAAAAAAGTCATTTCAGGTTGTAACTGTATAGGCTACCACCTAGTTTCTACCATGAAGCAGCCTGACTGACAGAACAACAGTGAAGACGGCTGAAAATTGCTAATGCTAGCAACAAAGTAGGCCCTTTTCATTTTTCAAGAGAAGTGCCATAGGTTTGTTTTAGGCTTACACTCTTACAAAAAGAGTTCCAAAAGGGTTCTTCGGCTGTCCCCATAGGAGAACCCTTTCTGGTTCCAGGTAAAACCCCTTTTGGTTCCAGGTAGAACTATTTTGGGTTCTATGTAGAACCCTCTGTGTAAAGGGTTCTACATGGAACTCAAAATGGATCTAACTGGAACCAAAAATGGTTCTTCAAAGGGTTCTCCTATGGGGACAGCCGAAGAACCTGTTCAGGTTCTAGGTAGCACCTTTTTTCTAAGAGTGTAGAGCAAGGATAAGTTTTTAATAAATGATTTAAACATTGGACTACTACTTTAACGTAGTAAATCTAGAAAGCTGACCCCAACAATAGACCACCAAGCTCGAGCTCGCCACACACCTGGACTAATTAGTTATAAAATGGGTACATTTATTGCTGATGCATCAAAATAGCTCAGGTATGTTGCCCAGTAGGTCTATCTGAAATTGCAGCTAAGGACATGGGGACAGTAGCTAGCAAACACACATTGATGCTGCGATAATGTACATTTGTGAGAATAAACATACTTGTCTGTAGTATTGATTGCTGCACTGACTGATCAGGGGAAAATTGTCATGCTGGCTGCAACCTGGTCTCAGAGCATTACGTATTATTCTGTACCCTCTATTTGGTATGATATGTTTACTTTCGTATGATATGTATTAATTTGTGGATGTCCATCACCCATTTTGTATGATATGTTACGCGTTACAATTCATATTATATTTAACAAATGCAAATGTACAATATGTTACAAATTTGTGAAATTAATATGCGAAACATACAATATGTTATGAATTAGCAAAGCATATGATATGCTATGAATTCTAGCTAGGTGGCAAGGTGGCTAATGTTAGCTAGTTGGCTGACATTAGCTAGGCTAGGGGTTAGGGTTACGTTTAGGAGTTAGGTTAAAGGGTTAAAGTTAGGGTTAGCTAAAAGGGTTAAGGTTAGGTTTAGGGGAAGGGTTAGCTAACATGCTAAGTAGTTGCAAAGTAGCTAAAAAGTAGTACGTAGTTGAAAAGTTGCTAATTAGCTAAAATGCTGAAGTTATCCATGATGAGATTCAAACTCACAACCTTTGGGTTGCTAGACTGTCGCATTATACCCTACCCTTTTTGCCTTAAGCAAAAATGTGTTTTATGTAAGTGTAACAGTATAACTTTAGTCCGTCCCCTCGCCCCGACCCGGGCACGAACCAGGGACCCTCTGCACATATCAACAACAGTCACCCACGAAGCATCGTTACCCATCGCTCCACAAAAGCCACGTCGCTTGCAGAGCAAGGGGAACCACTACTTCAAGGTCTCAGAGCAAGTGACATCACCGATTGAAAGGCTATTAACGCGCACCACCGCTAACTAGCTAGCCATTTCACATCCGTTACATAAGCATATCAAAAGTAACATATCATACCAATTTGAGTGACCCGGATTTACATATACTATATTACGTCTAGTCTATGAGACCAGGCTGCAACAATAGGCTAGGCTATATGCTTAACTAGGCTATATAAAGCTACTACTAGGCCAATATTGCAATGATATCCTGATTTAAGACTGTTTGAAAACAAAAGCTTCAGTCGCGTGGCGTGGCTTTACATTGCTACAGTGTCTGCGGCTCGGTAGTACAACACAAAGCGTGGGAGCACACTGGGGTCGCATCCGCACGCAGCTGACAGCTGTTCCCCTGCTGGCCTTTGTGCTCTTGTTCTACGGTTATGGTGGAGCTTGCTGTTACATTTCTGACTAGCTAGATGGACACTTGCACATGGAAACATTTGAGCATTTATAAGAGCTCAGGCAAAACGTATCAATGGCTGTGTGGGGTCTTTCTGTAGTAACGTTGTAACACTGTCTGAAATATTGAAAACGAATACATACATGTTATTTGCATTGCATATTGAAATCTAGCTCAAATGTCTGCGCATGTTGTTGCTCAAATCAGATTGGCTTAATTTTTGTGATTTTTTTGGTAAGTTTTAGTTTCATTTCATGATCATTCAACTTGATTACTGGCATCTGTTATCTCGCAGCTCAAACATTTTATTGTGTTTTTATTTTCATCAATAACTGTTCATTTCTATTCTTTCCTAAATTATCTGACGGGCTAGCAGTGGCAACGGATCCTGTTAATATGATCCTTGGGACGTCACTACCACTCCCATTGCAGTCAACATTGTAAATAGTTACGGTAGGTTAATAGTTAAGGTTAGGTAAGGTTAAAGTAGGGGTTAAGGTTAGGGTAGGGACGTCCCAATGATCTTGGATAGCACTGACCCAGTGGGAACGGCCATCCAACAAACAACCCCCTTCAAAGCGTTTAGGCTTTTGGCGCCGTCTATTTTAAATCCCCACTCCGGCCAATCACATGAGTTTGCCATTGAGCCGCCACAGACAACCGTGATAGTCTCAAAATATAGACCTTCAGCCAATCCAAACACCGTTCATGCCCTGGGTCCCAGATTCAAATTTAAATGCGTAATTTCAGCCAACCGTATATGACAAGCGGGAGGAGCTCTAAAAAACATTTAATCAAGTTTGTGCGAACTGTCTCTCACCCACAAAACAGTGCGAAGGACTTTACATTGGCACTCATTGTATTTGTGTGGCTGGATAATAGGTGAGTAAGGGAACTTCTACGCCTATCAAATCTTTCGTGATTTTCTACATGTAAAGTTTGTTTTTGGAATGCTTTTTAACTTAAGGCAAAACCTCTCAAATGCTTACTGAAGAATATATGTGGTAAACTATTTTATTCAACTAAGCCAGCGAAGTTGGGAAGCGCGCGCTGTGATGCAGTTGCTATTTAGCTAGCTAACTTGATGCCATAACACATTTTTAAAGAATATATTGTTCTCGTCGTAGCCAAGAATGTTCAGTATGATAAGGAGCATTTTAAAATGTTTTCCGTCCAGAAAATACTTTTTGGGTACATAATTCAGACATAACATGCTAACATCGTGCTAGGTAGTCGGTAGCGATGTTGCACGATGCATTCCATACTTGCTGCCATTGAGCTAGCCCAGCTAGCGTCGTTACTAAACTAACTTTGATCAGCCTTGCAGAAATGGTTTAGGTAACCTTTCGGTGTTTATTTATGACTAACGGGTATCATTCTGATGACCAATTATCAACGAATAAATGGTTTGATCCTACTTATTGCATTTGTTGGGAGACTTGGTTTAGGCGGGAAACAAAATGGAGGGACGCTTATTGTCCTAGCCGTATAGCCACAATGAAGCAGGAACTCAATCGGATTAGCGCGGTTTCGCGTCCTTGGGCTGTCCGTGGAGTGGTTTGTGGCTCGTTTACTCGGTGGTACCATCCGAATACATACCTTTTAACGTTATTTATATATTTTGAGATTTTATTAAATTTTTGCTTAATATATGTTTTTCCTTTTTCAGAATATAGCAGCCATGCCGGGTAAAGATCCTAATAAGCCGAAGGGAAAGACTTCTTCCTATGCGTTCTTTGTTGCGACGTGCCGGGAAGAACACAAGAAAAAACACCCAGGAACTTCAGTGAACTTTTCCGAGTTCTCAAAGAAATGCTCAGAGAGATGGAGGGTAAGTTCTGACTGAGCAGCCGCCATATAAAAGTTTTTTTTTTCCGGGGGGCGGGGCAAAGCATGCCTACGAAACCGTTAGCAAATCAATGTATCAAATGGTGGGGATTTGGCGCAACATGGATGCTTCGATGAGGTGTGACTAATGCCGTTTTTCTCTTTTCCAGACCATGTCTGCAAAAGAGAAGGTGAAGTTTGAGGACATGGCCAAGGGTGACAAAGTCCGTTATGACAAGGACATGAAGGGTTATGTGCCCCCCAAGGGATCTAAGGCAGCAGGAAAGAGAAAGAAGGACCCCAATGCCCCCAAGAGGCCACCGTAAGTACTCCACTTATACGACTGTATTGATTGATAGTGTTCTGTTCAGATTTTGGAACTAAATGTGTTCTCAACATTCTATCCCCAATAGTTCTGCATTTTTTGTGTTCTGTGCTGAACACCGTGGAAGAATCAAGGCTGATAACCCAGGCATGGGCATTGGAGACATCGCCAAGCAGCTGGGTCTGCTGTGGGGTAAGCAGACTCCCAAAGACAAGCAGCCACACGAAGCAAAGGCCGCCAAGCTGAAGGAGAAGTATGAGAAGGTAAGGTCCACTCCAGAACCACTTCAACTATCACTTATGACTGACTAGAACCGTTGTAGGAGACTCGTCACGAATCAAGTCCATTTTTGATAACTGAATTGTTTGTTGTAGGATGTTGCTGCCTACAAGGCTAAGGGAGGCGCAGGTGCAACTGCTAAGAGTGGCCCTGGCAGGCCAGCTGTTGGCAAGAAGGCAGCGCCCATGGATGATGACGATGATGATGATGAAGAGGAGGAGGATGACGAGGAAGAGGAGGATGACGAGGATGACGACTAAACTGCCTGGAAACTTGAGCTGGAGTATTTGCAAAACAATGTGAACCTTACAATGTAACATTTATAGCATTTTGGATTTTTCAGAACATGTACAGTGATGTGCAATGGCTGCAATAATGCATACAGGGGTCATATTGTGCTGTCTTGTAAATTAACAGCTCTTATTCTCGAAGCACTGCTTGTTTTGTCTTTGGATGGTGGCATGTTCTTTTCCGCCCTATATTGATATCGTTTCCACTGCCGTTTTTAAGAAATGCAAGGGAAAATGTGTAGATGTTTGCGACCCATTTTTAATGTGGAGTTTCAGTGTAGAATTTCTTTTTATAATAAAAATTTGTTTTGTATATTATGATTAACCTCCTTGCCTTGTTGATGACAAGTTAGATTAGGGATGTGATTAGACAACTAGTCATATTCAGATTTTTTTTTTCTCTTTCTCCACACCCCACTAACTGGTCTTTCAGATCTGATCATTTAAAAGCCCACTTGGTAGAAAAATATCTGAATTGGCTGTGTAAAAGCGGCCAAATGTACTCCATGTTGGTTAGCTACTAGTTTCAAGGTAGTGACCTACTAAATTGCACTAAAACTTCAATGAAAAAGCTTAATACTCAGGCAATTCATGACGTATACTGAACAAAATAAATGCAACATGTTGGGTTTCATGAGCTTAAATAAAAGCTCATATTCTGTGTATTTCTACCACCCAGTTAGGGAGCATTTCTCCTTTGCCAAGATAATCCTGTCAAATGTGGCATATTAAGCCAATTAAACAATACATTAAAGGCCGCTCAAATGTGCAGTTTGTCAATGCCACATCTCACGTTGGAGTGCAGTTGGGCATTCCTGTCAGCATACCAAGTCTAGCAACCCCTCAATGTTCACTTCTCTACACCGTGTGGGAAAGGGGTTTGCTGATGTCAGAGCCGGGTTTTGGGCAGGCATAAGCTACGGCCAATTAATGCACAGAACGTGATAAGATCAAAGTCCATTATTGTGCCATGTTTCAACATGGTCCCAGTTCTTCCATAGCCTGCATACTCACCAACATTCCAATCATCTCTATGCAAAGGAGATGTTGTGCTGAATGAGGCAAATGGTCACACCAGATTCTGATCCATGCTCTTATTTAAGGTATACTGATGCATATCTGTATTCCCGGTCATGTGAAATGCATTGATTTCATTATAAACTCATGTTTTACCTTTAACTAGGCAGGTCAGTTAAGAACAAATTCTTATTTTCAATGACGGCCTAGGAACAGAACGGCAGATTTTTACCATGTCAGCTCGGGGATTAGATCTTGCAACCTTTCGTTTACAAGTCCAACGCTCTAACCACTGGGTTACCTGCCACCCGATCAGACTAGCTCGCTGTAAGGTTGACTTTCACCTTTGGTTGTAGACCTTGTGGTTACCAGCTAACAAGTCAATAGGGCACAGATGGTCTGAGGGAAATGTAGGTCTCAAATCCACTGCAGTTGGAGTGGTTGACATATGGCCAGACAGGGTTGAAGCATTTTCTTTTGGATAGATAACATACAAATGAGACCATGTTTATCTGGGGGATTTAGTGTAATCAGACCTGAACACAAGGTTGAAGGTTCAAAGATACATGAATACCATAGGCCTATCGCAACATAGCTGCAATTGAGCACAATAAAAAAGACCATTATTCTACAATTGAGAAATATACATTTCTCTATAAAATTGTAATTTCAAGGAAAAGGGGCAAAAGTCATTGGTAAAAAGGTAAAATTTATTGCCATGAGTACAGTTCGAGCCAATATTTTTTAATAAGTTAGATATGTACACCTTCATCCAAGGCTCACTGCATAGCTCTATGTTTTAGAAATAAACCTATTTACATTATAAAAAATGCATACATATCACATCATACCCCAAAGAAATCACATTTTCAAAATTTTGCTTTGAACAAATTGGTTTCTGGTTGCTTTGCAGTCATCATTCAACATTTACATACCAAGCTGGAAATATATAAAAACAAAAACCCTTTCTTTATATAGCCATTTGAAATTCACCAGTTAGAGCCAACATGTTAAATTCAAGCTTTTGGAATTTCACTGTGCCTAAGACCAACATCATTGAAGTAGTAAGTCCTTTCAAAACATCCAGTGTTCATTCTTGACCATGATTCATGAGTGGACTTAACCATCTAGCCTGGTCCCAGATCTGTTTGTGCTTTCTTGCCAATTAAACACCTATGGGTCATTGTACAAACAGATCTGAGACCAGGTTATAATCCATTGCAGTTTTCAAAAACATAGTATTCTTAAAAACCTAGCTAGAAGTGGTTTTGAATTGTTGAATGTTCAATTCTGCACATTGATTAATGAATCCTCCACCAATGTTTTTTTAAAGTTAGAAAACATTCTCAGACCCCTGAGTAATAGCCCAAATACCCCAATAAGATGTAAAGATCGAGAGAAGAGAGCAATAATGTGTAAACATCTACAACTGAAAAAAGGTCCATTATCCAAGTGTGTGTACGGAGGAGTATCTTCCGTGGGACATGGTTGAGAGAGCACAGTATCCCCTATATAGTGCATTGCTTTTGACCAGGGCCCTTAGGCAGGGCTGTCATTTCAGCTAAACCTACAAAATTTAAAAACTCTAAAAAGCTATTTGGAGACAGCGAAAACAAGAAAAATTGACTCCAGCCATTATCACCTTAGTTGTAGCTTCATTCCCCACAGTCAATAAGGGACTTAACGTTCTACAAACATGTTATACAGCAATTAGCTGCTAAGCACTAGCTCCGCACCGGGATTAAAAACGAGTTAAGTTCCATGTGAAGTCAAAAGTGCAGTTTCATAGCCATCTACAGCAATCTTCCACCTCTGCACTGTTTTAAGACAAAAGCTACCTCAGCTCAATGTGCTCTATCCAGACAAACAAACAGTCTTTCCCACCTGCTCGGAGGCCTGCCAGCTATTACAGCTTAAACTGCATTTGCCATTTAATGGGGATTGGAATGACTTTAGTAGCCCATTTTAAAATAGTTGGTGTATGTTGACTGCCATACACAATTGACGCCCCTGCCCATAGGGCTCTGGAAGTAGTGCACTATATAGGGAAATAGTGTGCCATTTTGGATGTACACAACCTCTCAATGCAGCAGACAGTTGAAGTGCAGTGTTCGATGCCCTATCCTGTTGAGTGAGTTCCAGTAGGAGTAAAGTACCCTCTGTGCGGCCGTAGCTTTAAACCGCTACAATATTGTTCATCTCCCACTTTTGTGTGCTTTTGCTGGTGTCACAGTCTGCGATGAAGACCTTGTGGAGGACGTCCGACCGGTCCAGGCACCTCCCCGTGGGGACGTGGGTGAACCTGTGGAGGTCCTGGGAGGGAAACGAAACAGTGAGTTCACTTACACTACATATACCCTCACACATACATGCTAATAAGCTATGTTCAGCAGTACCATCTCAAGCTGTAACGCGATAGGAAAAAACTCATAATACTGTATTGGTAACAAGGATGGATTCTCTTTCCAACCGTTTACCACATCTTATGAAGCAATCATATATTGAAACAATGGCACCAATCTAAGGAGGTTCTCATATATGAAGTTAGATGCAGCTGCATACCTTGAAGTATCTCCACTCTGTGTTCTCGTTCATGTTACAGTGTGTAACGATCACCGCCGACCCGTCTGGTCCTTTCGTCAAGCACTGGTCATACTGCATGACCTGGTTGGCTTCATTTATCCTGAAAAGCTACAAGAGGTGTTTTATCAGTAAATGATGAATAATGTTTAGGAATAAATAAAGTCTATAATCCAAAATGACAAAGGGTTTTCTGACCTGGTTCCCACCCATTCTGTGACAGGGTCCAATCTCCACATTGCCGCCGTTGGTGTGGCCCATACTGTCAATGCAGTAGCTGGTCTCATATCCACGGACCTGGAACAAAGCAATAATGTTCACTATACATTCCAAATGCACATACTTTTGTGTATGTGAACACCCCTTCAAATGAGTGGATTTGACTTTAAGCCACACCTGATGCTGACAGGTGTATAAAATCGTGCACACTGCCATGTAATCTCCATAGCCAAATATTGGCAGTAGAATGGCCTTCCTGAAGAGCTCAGTGACTTTCAACATGGCACCGTCATAGGATGCCACCTTTCCAACAAGTCAGTTCGTCAAATTTCTGCCCTGCTAGAGCTTCTCCAGTCAAGTGTAAGCGCTTTTTATTTATATCGATTTTGTTGTATTTTTTACCAGATTTTTCTCCCCAATTTCGTAATAGCCAATTGGTAGTTACAGTCTTGTCCCATTGCTGCAACTCCCCTACGGGCTCGGGAGAGGCGAAGGTCGAAAGCCATGCGTCCTCCGAAACAAGACTCAGCCAAGCCACACTGCTCGCTTAACCCGGAAGCCAGCCGCACCAATGTGTCGGAGGAAACACTGTCCAGCTGGCGATTGAAGTCAGCTTGCAGGCACCTGGCCCGCCACAAGGATTCTTTAGAGCGCGATGGGACAAGGAAATCCTGCCGGCCAAACCCTCCCCTAACCCGGATGACGCTGGGCCAATTGTGCGCTGCCTCATGGGTCTCCCGGTCACGGCCGGGTGTGACACAGCTTGGGATCGAACCCAGGTCTGTAGTGACGCCTCAAGCACTGCAATGCAGTGCCTTAGGCCGCTGCGACACTCGAGAGACCAACTGTAAGTGCTGTTATTGTTAAGTGGAAACGTCTAGGAGCAACAACGCCTCAGCAGCGAAGTGGTAGGCCAAACAAGCTCACAGAACAGGACCGGCGAGTTACAACGCTAGAGAGTTCCAAACTGCCTCTGGAAGTAATGTCAGCACAATAACTGTTTGTCGGGAGCTTCATGAAATGGGTTTCCATGGCCGAGCAGCAACACACAAGCCTAAGATCACCATGCGCAATGCCAAGCGTCGGCTGGAGCGGTGTAAAGCTCGCCGCCATTGGACTCTGGAGCAGAGGAAACGCGTTTTCTGGAGCGATGAATCAGGCTTCACCATCTGGCAGTCCAACAGACAAATCTAGGTTTGGCAGATGCCAGGAGAACACTACCTGCCTAAATGCATAGTGCCAACTGTCAAGTTTGGTGGAGGAGGTATAATGGTCTGGGGCTGTTTTTCATGGTTTGGGCTAGGCCCCTTAGTCCCAGTAAAGGGAAATCTTAACGCTACAGCATACAACATTCTAGATGATTCTGTGTTTCCAACTTTGTGGCAACAGTTTTGGGAAGGCCCTTTCCTGTTTCAGTATGACAATGCCCCTGTGCACAAAGCGAGGTCCATACAGAAATGTTTTGTCGAGATCGATGTGGAAGAACTTCACTGGCCTGCACAGAGCCCTAACCTCAACCCCATTGAACATCTTTGGGATGAATTGGAACGCCAACTGCAAGCCAGGTCTAATCACCCAACCTCACTGATGCGCGTGGCTGAAAGAAAACAAGTCCCCACAGCAACGTTCCAACATCTAGTGGAAAGCCTTCCCAGAAGAGTGGAGGCTGTTAAAGCAGGGGACAAACTCCACTAAAAGGCCATGATGTCAGAATGAGATGTTCAACGAGCAGGTGTCCACATATTTTTGGTCATGTAGCGGACAGTAACACACTACTCTTCAACAGATGCATATGTTGATATTTTAATGAAGTAAGACTGCAATTCAGCTTTTAGCTACTATTGTGTAGTATGAATAAACTAAAAACGAAATATGGACAATACTTTAGCCTACCTCTCCCCACTCCACGTTTTTGGGGGGCAGTGGGTAGTTCATGGGGATGTCATAGGCAATTTCTTCCATGAACCACTTGAAGCTCTTGCAGCGGTGCTCCTCTCTGAACTTCTTGAGCTGGCTGATGTCCCCGTAGGCCAGGGTGAGGGTCTCCGGCCGGCTTGCGTAGAAGTAGTCCTTGTAGTCGTCCCACCAGACCTCCACCACACGCACATAGTTCTGGAGCAGGGAGGATCAGAATAAAACACCAATTATTCGTTTCCATGAAGGACAACACCTCTTGGAGGACATCAGTCAGTCAATCCATATGCTACTTCTCATATGGTGTTCTTCCATAAGATTGCTGATGTTTTATGATACAATACAGATGACCGATACATATGATGATATCCATATAATTAATCCACTACTGACCATTTGATAAATGGCTGTAGGCCTACATGAACTGTCCTTAGCACAATATATCATTCAATCTAGTTACCCTTGTAGACATTTGAAACTGGCTGAACCATATTAGTTTACAAGGATGAATCCAAGTAAATAAGCAGATGGTGCCAGGTCAGCTCAAAGGAGCCAAGAAAAGCTGCCAGGGATTTGCCAGAGTGGGCTAGCCTGGTCCCAGATCTGTTTGTGTTGTCCTGCCAACTCTTACAGTCATTGTGACAATTACCATAGGAGTTGGAAAGAGATTGAACGCAGATCTGGAAGCAGGCTAAGAGGGGCAGCCTGGGTGCTTAGTTTGACATACTTGGCACACTGACCTTAAGTGTGGGCGAGGAGCCAACGTGGGCAGGGGGTGGGTTGCCCTGCCAGCCCTGTAGGCGGTAGATATGGCCCACGCGGGAGCACGGCACGAAAAGCAGCTGGCCACCACATTGCCAGATCTGGGGTCAGATCAGGACAATAGAACATGCTGGAGTTACACAGATGGTACATACAAAGCTGAAAATACAATAGTATACCAGTACAATAGAGAGACAACATAGTTGAAATTCACAGCAAATAAAGAACAGCTACTAATCATTATGCATGATTAGTAACAGTATCAATACAGGACCAAACAATAGCCCAAGTATTTTATTATGATGTGAAATCTTTCGTAGATGATTGAGAGCTTTAGGTGGTCTTAGTGTTTACCTTATAGGATATCTCAAAGTTCTCCCCTCCCCAGATCTGCAGTCCTGGGTCATAGAGGCCCAGCTCAAAGAAGAAGTCCCTCTCAATGGCAAACAGCCCCCCAGCCATGGCAGGAGACCTGAGAAAGGCCCAAAACTACATTACCCACAACCCACAGGAGTCTCATCCAGAGAGAGGGACAAGAGCTCAAAATGTAGTAGGGAAGAAGGTGGATACATGATGAAATAGGGAGAAACATAAGCATTATGACAAAAAGAGTGAACAAGTACATTGACCCAAAGAGTGCTCCCAAACAATCCTTAATGTCAAATGACCAAATATCATGCTAGCCATCGAAGGTGAAACATTACTGACTTATCTTCTCAAGCAATAGAATAACGTGGTAGGATACCGAGTTGTGGAGAAGACCGAAGAGATTATTGGTGAGGAAATCACACCAAGAAAAACTGAGAATGAGAATGCAGGACATTAGTGAGAGATTTCAAAGAGTTTAATTTCAAAGACTTAAGCGTTGATTTCTAAGGCACAAGCAGTGGCATGTCAAAATTCCTTCCAGGTATCAGAGACTGCTAGCATTCAGGGTTCGGACAAATTGATACTTTTAATTGGTCCAGGCCATAGGCATTTCTTCAAGAGCATGAAATTTGGCACTAGAGCAAGTTAGAGAAATTAATAAGCCACATTGAGTGCTACAGTTGGTAATTAATGGGTATTACATAGCTTTCTGATTATTGTTACATCTACAGACCACTATATGAGGTAGCACTTGTGTTTCATAGTTAAAATACTGCGATCACTAGCAGGTCAGCATACAGTTATACACTATAGAGAAGTGCCAAGCAGTAGTATGAGCAAGCCAAGGCCAAGCAAATAGTACTGTACATGCAGACAGCATATTGTATACTCTAATGCATAATTTGTGCCTCAGAGGTTGATGTTGCAAGCAGGGCAGATTTTTTTTTTTAGTGCCGATAAATTACCGATAGGGCTCAGTTTTAGTTAATCTCTTCTCCTTCTCCCTGCTACTGAGGGGCACACGCTTCCAGAGCATGCTCCAGTCCCATGCGCCGCGGGCAAAGCCATCCTCGTCCCCTCCCCCTTGTGGGTCAATTTGGAATGTCTTCCCTTCTATGGAGTCTATGAGAGGGACCGTGCACACCGTTCTGGGTAGGGACAGCCGGTGGGGAGATGGAGGGAGGGTTTCATGCATCACACACACACACACACACACACACACACACACACACACACACACACACACACAGGGGGGAAACAAACAATACATCTGGGTTTTAGATGGACATGCAAGGCATGGATGGTAGCAGGATGTTTACCGATAAGGCTCGGTCTTATGCTTTCGCTTAGCCTTCTCCCTGCTGGAGAGAGGCACTCTCTTCCACAGCAGGCTCCAGTCCCAGGCTCCCCGGGCCAGCCCGTCCTCATCACCACCTTGCTGGGGCTCTATGGTATAATCACTGCCGTCTATATAATCTATCAGAGGTACAGTGCATACCGTTCTGGAAACAGGCAATGAGAATACACACACAAGATGTTACAGTGGGGCAGACCACTGCACTAAATTGATATTAATTACTGATCAATATTTAGCATAGATACAGTTTTGCATATTCAGCATGGATGGATACACCCATCTATACATTTTCAATACAATCATCTGCACATGAATTAGGTTGTATATACGTCAATGTATATCACTAGTTATGCTGTGACATAATACAGAGATGTTTCTGGTGGAGAGGATTCATGACCTGCACCATTGAGAATATGTTTCATTATTACAGTAGAACAAGTCATCATATATGAAGTAGAAATATTCAAAATCACAGCCACAGACCACTCATACCTGTCCTTGGATATGGGGGCCACCAGAGGGGCGTACCAGTTGGCAGCGACTTCACAGTGAGCGTCTAAATAGATAAGAACCTATAGACGACAGGACACACACAGCGGCCAAACACGTCAGACACTGGAGAGAACAGTTGCTTGACAGAAGAGTTGTTGCCATTCCATATCTTTCCTTCTATATGGATGTAAATCTATATTAGTGGCTCCAGATCAATCCATTCACTCATTCCCCTTTGTCTCATCCACACACAGTAAGTGTAGAGGTGATGGAGTAGCTGTAGCCTACCTGTCCCAGGGTGGCTACATGGGCTCCTATACTCCTAGCCTGGATGAGGCCCTCTCGCTTCTCATTGCGGTGCAGTTTGACCAGGCCGTTCCACTGCTTAATGTACTCTTCTAGTCTCTCCTTCAGGTGCACTGGAGACCGACAGGGACAGTGAGATTAAACCTACTTTTATTTGTCACGTACACAGTTTACCAGGAGGTACAAAAGGTGCAGTGAAACGCTTGTGTGCTAGGCCCCAGAACATTGCAGTACAATACTTCAATAAGACTCAAATCAATAACAAGTAATAGAAGAGGTAGTATTCCTAGTAATAGCCTGATATGTACACAATAGGATATCGTACAGTATTTGATCATTATTGTGCTAGTATGACTGCATTTACAACTATAGTGGTTGTGCAGATTATATATTACAATCGTCACTAGAGGCTTATAGCCCAGACACACCGGTAGGATTATCAAACCTTTGCCGGCCGACAGTACTTAGCACCTCTGAACAGAGTGTCGGCAGTCAACCTCCAGTTCACACAGCAAAGACCTTGAAGTCGTCAGCCTTGTTAAAATACTCTAAACCAAAAGGTGGCAGAAGCATTGTTTGACACTGCATGCCAGTGTGTTGCTAAGTTTATGGTCTAGATTCCAATGTTAGCTAGCTAGCTGTGCTAATGTTGTAATTTTGCAGAAAGTCCTTGTTGATACTAGCCAGAGCTAGATGACGAAGAAACAATTCAATTCATTCTCCATAACCCCATACAGCTAGTACCAGCCCATGGCCAAAAGTTTAACTAGCTAGCTAACGTTAGCATATTCGCTAGATGATGCAACATAGCTAGCTAGCTCTGTTTCGTTAGCTAGCTAACGTTAGCATATTTGCAAGCTAGTGTAACATACACCTGTTGCTGACAGGTGTATAAAATTGAGCATAAAGCCATGCAATATCCACATACAAAATATTGGCAGTAGAATGGCCTTACTGAAGAGCTCAGTGAATTTCAACGTGGCACAATCATAGGATGTCACCTTTCCAACAAGTCAGTTCATCAAATGTCTGCCTTGCGAGAGCTGTTCTGGTCAACTGTAGGTTCTGTTATTGTGAAGTGGAAACGTATAGGAGCAACAGCGGCTCAGCCGCGAAGTGGTAGGCCACACAAGCTCACAGAACGGGACCGCAGAGTGCTGAAGTGAGTAAAAATCATCTGTCTTTGGTTGCAACACTAACTACTGAGTTCCAAACAGAAATGGTTTGTCGAGATCGTTGTGGAAGAACTTGACTGGCCTGCACAGAGCCCTGACCTCAACCCCATCGAACACCTTTGGGATGAATTGGAATGCCGACTGCAAGCCAGGCCTAATTACCCAACATCAGTGCCCGACTTAACTAATGTTCCAAGTGGAAAGCCTTCCCAGAAGAGTGGAGGCTGTTATTGCAGCAATGTGGGGGGACCAACTCCATTTTAATGCCCATGTTTTTGGAATGAGACATTCGACGAGCAGGTGTCCATATACTTTTGGTAATGTAGCATAGCTAGCTAAGGACACTGCAGCTAACACAGGCAGCGGTTTCATGGAAACTAATCCATTGTGATTTCCTTATGTCAATATTTGCTCCAGTGGTTAGCTAGCTTGCAGGAAATATTTAGTGTTGTGTGCATTGAGTCTGTGCACTTAGCTAGCTAACATCCCATAGCCTACACTGCATATGAAGTGTGACTGGCTCATGACATTTAACTGTGGCTGTACGGAGAAAACACCCTCTTCCCATCTTTGTTGTCACACCTGTAGGCTCTCCCACGTGGGGGTTTGTGCTCTCTGATTGGCTCAAAGTCAAGTTGTTGGCCACTGACGAGAATTGCAATTCTACAAGTAAAAACGGCAGGTTCGTCGCTACCGGGGACGGCACGAAGCAGGTACCGCTTTTGTTGTAGTACGAAAAGGCACGGCCTACCACTGTGATAAGTACCTATCAGCAGCAAGACGGTTTCATGCTTTAACTATACAGAGATATTTCTGTATCAACCCTAGAATACTATTATATAAACCATAACCTTGAGTTTAATTCCATAACATCAGAAGTGCAAAGACGATGAGCCCCTGGCACCGCTATATATTGCTTGCGGTCTGTGAGTTAGTCACAACCTTTATAATTACTTGTGTATGTTCGGCTGTGGCCGCCTGCTGTAGAACAAAATGTGCAACAACTGATGTGAAACCTGAGCAATAACGTGGCATCTTTCTCCTTCAAAACCCTGTTTCCAATGGCCACACCAGTTTCTGGCAATGAAGGGCTTGTGATAGCATGCAGATGGTTTAGAATACTGTAGCAGGCTTTGGTAATAGCAATCAGTAGCAGGCTGCATGCTTAACGAGATGAATTCTCTGAGCTCTTGATGTTCTCATGAAGTCAGTGTCCATTACGTATCTTTTGGTGTTGTGGTGCCCCCGCTTCAGGGGAATTACTCAGCCAGCTTTTCACAATGGTGGACTAGGCTCTCACAGTACAACTGAATGGTGTTCCATTGCTTGGGCAGGGCCTCACAATGCAGGACTAAGGGAGACACTGGGGGCGAAAGGCTGTTCCACTCCAATGCTTTTCATAGCCGGTGATAATTTAGCATGACAATGGCAAAGTGTTGTTGCAGAGCGCTGATTCAATTGCTGGGCGTTTTACTTGGTAATTGGAGTGGGGGTCCCCTGCTTACAGCCAACTGTAGTTATCTACTAGCCTAGCTGAAACAAAGCAGGGTGCTTTTAACCTTAAACCAAGAATAGACATGTTATGCACTAAGGCTTGTGAGGAAATGTACAAGTACAACAGTGAAGCGCTGGTACACTGCAGTAGAGTGATGTCATGAAGCCTTCTAGTCTAACCTGATTGGCTAATTCAAAATGGAACAAACATTTCCATGCAAGTCATTTCGCAGACCCTCTTATCCAGAGCGACTCATTGATCTTAAGGTAGCTAGGTGGGACAACCACATGTCACAGTAAGTACATCAATAATGTAGCTGCCAGCAAAGTCAGAGTTAGTAAGGGGGTGAGCGTTAGTTCATAAGACAATATTGGTACAAAGACAAAACCCTATCAGCCATGTGTTGTAATTACTAGTACTCAAACCAATGCTACCTTTGTTGCTGAAGTCGTCGATCATGACGATCTCGGCCAGGTATCGTCTGGGCGTTCTCTTGATGACGCTGTGGACCGTCCTCATCAGGGTGGACCAGCCCTCGTTGTGAAACACGATGACGACACTGGACGTCAGTAGGTTGTCGTCGTAGTGCCAGTACTTACACCTACAGTAGGAGGAGAGGAAGAATTAAAATGGCTGTAGGCATACATACTGAACATGTAGTGGATAACAGGAAATATTTATATAGCTTAGGCTATGTTCAGAAGCTGGAAAGTAACATCTTTTGACCAAGTTTGTATAGCATTTCATACATTTAGAAAATACTGCTTTGGAGTGATATAGGACTGAACACACAAAAAAAAGAGGCCAAAGGCACAACAGATTCCACTATGCAATCTGAAGACATCAGAATAGACACAGCCCTGGCTAGCTTAGCTTCACCAGCAATTGCTGCTAGCTAGATCCATTCTAACACATGATAGCCCTAAGCTCAGCTGCCTAGCTCTTTCTCCTTTGTGTCTACCCAGAGCTCTGCTAGGCCTCTGTCACAACCCCCAATCCCCTCCCCCCCTCCTCCTCCACAGGCAGACCATCTGTGAGGCAGGAAGGCAGCCCTGCTTTGTGTGGTTTCCTTTTGGCAGAGTGCGCTGTGTGTGTGTGTGTCCTGGACTCCACTTCCTCATTCTCAGCGTACTCACTCACTATAGGTGTCTGCTGCTCTTCTACTGCAAAAACAACAGTACTCACTACCTCCCATTGTCACATGCCATGCCTACGTATAGGCTTCAGGCCAGCCAATTGCCCTACAACTAGCCATCCAACTGCCCTGTTAATACAGCCGAGTGTGTGAGAGTGTGTGTGAGAGAGATAGAGCGAGAGGCCGGGCCAGACACTGGTGTGGCATACTGAGGGTCTATTTTTAGCCTTGGTTTGAGCCCTTGGCGCTAGCAAAGCAATCTGCCTAGGGGACGACCTGAAAGAAAAAGACGGAGCGGCGAGGCGTCTGAGGTCACTTGACCCAAGAATTGTGAGCGTTATCATCAGTGATATGCGGAATTCAGGACGGAGTGAGCAGTAAGAGGTTGGTCAGGTCTGGGCTGAACTGAAAAGAGTTTGCAGCACAGCAGATCTAGAGTGTCTGGGAGGGGTTGTTAAGGCTGAGACTGAACTGAGAACAGTTTATAGAGCATCTCTGGGAGGTTACATTTATGGTGAATCACACAGGTCTGCCTACCTGTCCTTCCTGTTTAGGATGATTATAACACACTTGGCATATAAAATGTTATTTTTCTAAGAAACGCCTGGCTGGTTTGTGTACATTGTGACGTATATATGTTTTGCAATGCAAATTTTAATCCTTGTGTTAGTGTGTGTCGCTCCCATCGCATCTCCCCTGCAGTAACATGCGGAACAGCTCCTGTTCTGGCCTGTCCTCCTGGTTCTCACCCACTAACACTCAGATAAACACCTCAGATTACAGTCCTGTTTGACCAAACCTTTATAACCTGAGAGCTCACAGCTCCATTAAGGGAAAATGGCTTTCAGCCTCCCTAGGCCTGAAAACAGATAAAGATCCACAGGCACCTCCTCACGTCACTCACTTTTACAGCCAGGGAGGTTTTGGACTGCCACTTCATTATGACCTGCACAAAAAACCTTCAACAGTAAATAAAGGCTAGGAAAGGCCAAAAGACGGAGGCACTAAATACAGACGGGTAGCGTCTCAAATGGTACCCTATATAGTACACTACTTTTAAAACAGGACCCATAGGGCTCTGGTCAAAAGTCGTGCACTATATAGGGAATAGGGTGCCACTTAAGAAGTCTCCCTGGAGAGGCTTATAGAAAGATGTGAAAGAAAAGATTAGAGGAGGATCTTATACTGAACTGGGATTCAGTGCTCTTACCATCCCCAACCCATCTCCTTGTTTAACAGTGTAACTAATGGCTTATCCTTCAGCTACAGTATGCTGGCTTGTGTTTTGAGTTGAGGCGTCGATGAGTTAGAAGGGCAGGGGAGGAAAGCATTAGTCATATCAGCTTCTTGTAAACACTGTGCAATAGTCTACACATGGGGTAAGCTCTATGGCTGTATTCAAATCTACTGCATTTGAGAACAATTTTGAATATTCACTCGGCCTATGGGTAATTTGCTCTGACAGCGTGGAGTGTTTTCTGGAGAGAAAAAAAGTCCAACAGGAATCCATTGCAGAACAGCGGTTAGCCTACATGAGTTTCCACGAAAGCCTCGCTCATTCCCATCTGAAACGACACAAATAGAAACATATCCAGTGATGGTCTTGGACCTGATGTTAATTAACTCAAGGGAGCGGGCACAGTTGAATGGCTTGGGCTGCTGTTGTTGTGTGAGAGGGAAGGTCTGTCCCAGAGACTTTCGTTCTCAGAACGACAACACACTGAACTCACTACTCTTGGTAAAAGGTCATGAATTTCTCCACATGGAATTACAAATCGCAAAACTTCAATACGGATTTTGCCAACTAATCTCGTGGACAGACGACGTAAAACAAACAATGCAAAATTTAGCTAAGATTATTAGCCAACATATCAGTCAGGATGCAGACTGGAGGCTTGACGAGTGATCGCTGTGTGTGGAAACATTCATCACACGTCTATGAAGACAACAGTTCTCCCTGTGCTGAGCTCTACGGAGGGGAGGACAAAAGCAACACTAATGAATAACACCGGTGACTTAACTCAGTCTGTGGAGGTTACTTGTCGCTCTAGGGGCTTCATGTGAGTTTCAGTACGTCTGTGTGCGCCTGACAAATAGTATAGGAAGGAGATAGAGCTAAAACAAGTGTATGCTCGTGTGTGTACAAGGAAAGAGGGTCCTGTGCTGAGCGAAGGTCAGCCATCTTCCTGCCTATAAAATGCCGCCGCAGCCTTCAAGTGAAGCGCCTCGCAGAACTCTTAAATGGAGACCGTTTCACCACATTTCTGCTGACAGGATCCCTCCAGGCTAAGCAGCTCTAATGCAGTCACCCTACCAGAGAAACACTAATGTATGACAGATAGCTACTAATCTACCTCAACCACACACACACACAAACATGAAGCCTGGAACACGTAGGCCACGGTACTTTACTTGGCCTACATGGCCAAGTAAAAGTACCACACGCATCCTAAATAAACAGGCCTATGCTTTGTCAACAGAGAAGTTTTGAAAACCACAGCACTAAAAACGATTAAGTGTTTAAAAGTCGTGATTTAAGGAGGAGGCTAAGGGTGTAAGGTCAATATTTTCATAACTTTTAACAGTGTTGTACTGCTAGTGTCATGTGTGGATATTGGATACATTCAGATTGTGCAGAAACATGATATGAACTGTTCAGCGTGGAAGACTTGAGCGCTTAACCGGTTTACTAGTTATACCAGGCTGACAACTAGTCCTATCTGTAGATCTACGGCCGTGTCTCGAGACTAGTCTAATTGATACAGGCTCGCGCTTCATCAGAGAGTTGTTTTTGTTTACTCACACAGCACCGGGAGGAGGGCAGCTGAGCCAGAGCTGTGGTGAAAATACTGAACATCCTTGGCTTCTTCCCACCGTGTTATGGGACTGGGGCCAAGCATGCACATATAGGCAACACAACTCAGCCCCTCTGCAGAGAGGTGAGAATGTCTAACGTCATCTGCCATGAAACTCAAAAGAGAGTTCCTGCCACTGAATTGCAGTCTTACCCAATGTCCTGAACGGGGCTAAAATGAAGTGTAATGGACAAGGCTGCTCAATAGTGACTGCAGTGGGCCATCTTGTGGCCAAAACCGGAACTACAGATCCTGTGTTGAGACCATTCACATCCTGATTGCACAACTAAAGTACAACCAATCCACCTCAGCCACCTGGGTTTTCTGTAATCAAACACAGATTCATCTAAATAAATATTGACAACATTTACTTAACTAGGCAAGTCAGTTAAGAACAAATTCTTATTTACAATGACGACCTACACCGGCCAAACCTGGACGACGCTGGGCCAATTGTGCGTCGCCCTATCGGACTCCCAATTACGGCCAGTTGTGATACAGCCTGGATTCGACCCAGAGCGTCTGTAGTGACGCCTCTAGCACTGAGATGCAGTGCCTTAGACCGCTGCGCCACTCAGGAGCCCCCCTAATGGAGTGAGTGACACCTTTGCCTACATCTGCTGTGCACTGATCCACAGAAAGGCGTGAATAGCAGTGTGCCAATCAGGACCGTCTTCGTATAGAGCAGCTCAAGCCACAGCAAGTGATGCACTTTGTCAGTAACTGGTTAGTCCACATGAGTTCTATTTTCCTAACACGATGCAGTTCACATGGCTGTCAACAACCTCAAACTGACGGATTAATGTTCTGCCCATATATATGTATATATCATGGAACGGTTTACATATGTAGAACAACTAGGAAATGCAGTCTAATATCAACAGTTAGGTCTGGGGCAGTGATGTAGTGGTTAAAGTGCGTGAATGCCATTTCACAAATAGAAAGTTGCGAAAGAGAAGTTCACCCTCCACTATACCCCCGGTCTGGGTGCAGCAACAGTCTCACACCTACTACAGTTAATGTAATCAGTTGACAGTATGTTGTCCTACATTCCTAGGAAGCACCAAACCAAAATAGAGGGCCCAGCCCAGCCACAATCAGTCATCATGTTCTTTAGTCCATCATCCATTATCTCCCATACTGACTAGGCTATAGTAAAGTCCACGTGGATGTCAGCAGCCCAGCCACATAACCTAAAGCCTGTACTGTAGCGTCCAACCAGGGATGCATGTCCTGTCGTCATGCTGACTGTTCAAAGGTGCCCTTTGTGTTCCCACTGGGCCCCGCAGCCAGATGAAAGGCTGGAGAAATACACCTCGCCTGTTTGTTCTCCACACAGTATTAGTCCATTGTGAGTTAATCAGTGACAGTGTGTGTGGCCCAATGTGTGCACACAGACAAAACGACGAGGTGCCACCTTTCATTCCTATGTGAAGACACAATAGCGCATTGAAGCCAATTGAAATCTGTTAAGGCGGCGTCTCATGGAGACATAACCTGAAACATTTGAGCTACTCCAGGAAGTGACGCTGCTCCCGCTCATTGAGTAACTCAAGTTGAAGACCGACCGGGGTACTGCAGGCTGCCATTAGCAACTAAATGACCCGTATACTTGTGTGCGATTAAAAATATTATAATAAATGGTTCAAGGACATACATTTGGTGTATTAGAAGCAATTACTGGTACCATGATGGTCTTCCAAAAATGTTTTTACACAAAGATGGCATTTTTTCCAATTTTTTCCCACATTCACTATATTGTTTTCTGCTAACAAATGCATCCCGTACCACTGTTGCCTTTAACTTCCATGGCTTCAATGAGAGGGGGCAGTCGTTCTCCCCTGGTTTGGCCATATATAATTGGAAAATTAAAGAGGACTAAAGATCATATTTAGTTAAGAGTGATTAACACAATGTTTAGCATATTTCTGTAATACACATTTCCAGTGTTCTAGTTGTGACACTCAAGGTGGGGGTTGGTCACTAGACTTGTTACGGATTATGCCCATATCGGTTGATAGTGATTGACGCCAGACTGGAGGTACAAGGACACACTGACTATTCACGGTTGTATTGATGACCTTCTGGGGACACTGATTCTGTAGCAGCTGACAAAGCCGCTGCCTTGGTTGTGAACTGCGAGCCTCTCGGGCTGGTGTTTCCAGAACAGTTGGTGCTATCTGATTAGAAGAAAAAAAGGGCCCGTCTCCAAGAGGCCAGTTAGACATTCTCTACTCTGTGCTGGAGGCGTCTCCATTACAACTTGTAATAAACCCGATTGACTTGCCCTACGACTGCTCCTTTCTGTTCAGCTGGATATTCATTATACCAAACTTCACTCAGTACCTGAAATGTACTGCTACACAAACAACTCTACAGAATACTGTAATCAGCTAGTGTACAGTAATAAAACCTAGGTAACAGTCTTATCAAGAACCAGACCACTGGCAACATGTCCCTATCCCAATAGTATAGGCTATCAGTCACGCATCTCCAGTAATGAAAATAATCTGTAGCTACATTCTACTTCCAGGGTTGGGAGGACTAGGCGATCTGATACGTTCCTTTATACACTGAATCCAAAACAACTCCATGCAAATGAAATCCAAAAGGTTTCCCCTCAGCTTGAGAACCTTGGGTTGACCTAGCCATGGGACAGCCTAGCCGCCATTCCTCATTTGTTCTGCTATGACTGTTCTCTAATCTGCTCTGATATAAACTAAAGCCAAAATGCAGGTTAATTGGATGTATGTTGTTGCGTGTGTTTTGGCTGGCTGGACTGCTCTTCTGTATATACACTGATGTTCTATGGTAGGGCTCCCACTGGCACAGAGGTCTCGTAGACTGCCCCTCATATTATTACATCGTCACCTGACCTTAAGAGTTCCATCAATCCATCTCCCTCACTAGCTTTAAGCACCAGCTGTCAGAGCAGCTCACAGATTACTGCACCTGTACATAGCCCATCTATAATTTAGCCCAAACAACTACCTCTCCCCCTACTGTATTTATTTATTTTGCTCCTTTGCACCCCATTATTTCTCCCTCTACTTTGCACATTCTTCCACTGCAAATCTACCAGTCCAGTGTTTTACTTGCTATATTGTATTTACTTCGCCACCATGGTCTTTTTTGTGCCTTTACCTCTCTTATCTCACCTCATTTGCTCACATTGTATGTAGACTTATTTTTCTACTGTATTATTGACTATGTTTGTTTTACTCCATGTGTAACTGTGTTGTTGTATGTGTCGAACTGCTTTGCTTTATCTTGGCCAGGTCGCAATTGTAAATGAGAACTTGTTCTCAACTTGCCTACCTGGTTAAATAAAGGTGAAATAAATAAAAGTAAATTTAAAAAAATGCATACTAACCAGTGTTGTTACAGGGATTCCCATCACTTTGCATAGTTTTACCAATGTATGATATACTCTTAACAAAAATATAAAAAACGCAACATGCAACAATTTCAACGATTTTACTGAGCTACAGTTCATATAAAGGAAATCAGTTAATTTATTTCAATTAAGCCCTAAACTACAGATTTCACAACTGGAAATACAGATCAATTTAAAAAAGTAGGGGCGTGGATCAGAAAACAAGTCAGTATCTGGTGTGAACACGATTTTGCCTCATGCACGACATCTTCACAGAGTTGATTAGGCTGTTGATCGTGGCCTGTGGAATGTTGCCCCACCCCTCAATGGCTGTGCGAAGTTGCTGGATATTAGCGGGAACTGCAACCCACTGTCGTACACGTCGATCGAGAGCATCTCGAACATGCTCAACAGGTGACATGTTAGGTGAGTATGCAGACATTTTCAGCTTCAAGGAATTGTGTAGAAATCCTTGCGACATGGGGCTGTGCATTATCATGCTGAAACATGATGGCGGCGGATGAATGGCATGACAACGGGCCTCGTCACGGTATCTCTGTGCATTCAAATTGCAGTTGTGTTCGTTGTCCTTAGCTTATGCCTACCCATACCATAACCCCACCATGGGGCACGCTGTTCACAACATTGACAATCAGCAAACCGCTCTCCCACACGATGCTATACACTGTCTGCCATCTGCCTGGTACAGTAGAAACCAGGATTAATCTGTGAAGAGTACACATCTCCAGCGTGCCAGTGGCCATTTTGCCACTAGTCGGTTACGATGCCGAACTGCAGTCAAGTCAAGACCCGGAAGAGGACAACAGGCACGCAGATGAGCTTCCCTGAGACGGTTTCTGACAGTTTGTACAGAAATTCTTTGGTTGTACAAACCCACAGTTTCATCATCTGTCAGGGTGGCTGGTCTCAGATGATCCCACAGGTGAAGAAGCCGGATATGGAGGTCCTGGGCTGGCGTGGTTACATGTGGTCTGCGGTTGTGAGACTGATTGGACGTACTGCCAAATTCTCCAAAACGACACTAGAGGCGGCTTATGGTAGAGAAATTAACATTCAATCCTCTGGCAACAGCTCTGGTGGACATTCCTGCAGTCAGCATTCGAATTGCACGCTCCCTCAACTTGGAGACATCTGTGGCATTGTGTTGTGTGACAACTGCACATTTTAGACTGGCCTTTTATTGTCCCCAGCACAAGGTGCACCTGTGTAATGATCATGCTGTTTAAAATCAGCTTGTTTATATGCCACACCAGTCAGGTGGATGGATTATCTTGGCAAAGGAGAAATGCTCACTAAGAGGGATGTAAACAAATTTGTGCACAACATTTTAGAAAAAAAGCTTTTTGTGCATATGGGAAATTTCCGGGATTCTTTATTTCAGCTCATTAAATATGGGACCAACATTTTAAATGTTGCGCTTACTTTTTTGTTCAGTATACATAGGCCTAGTGTGATAGAGCTGGAAATAAATGAGGGCATTTTACAGATATTGATAATTACACTAAAGTAGAGAAATGTGAAGTTTGAAATTAAATAATGCAGCTAGCTCTTCGGCTGCATCAGATTCACAACTGTCAATGTCCATGATAGCTGGGCTAGCAACAAATGTAGAATTACTGATGCTAGCATTGGATGTGCACGTGGAAGCAGAACAACTTGTGTCATGACAGGTGCAGGTATAGTACTGCTGGTAGTAGCAGTACTACCAGTAGAGCTGGTACGTGTCTCTATGGTCGCGGGCCTTACTTTTTTTTAACCATTTATCAATTTGAGCAAACGGAAAGAGCAGCAGCTACATTTGGCTACATACGTTAGTGGAATTCCCGCGAGAGAGTAATGGTTAATGTGATTGGATGTTCATTATTTGACTAGGCTACCTGTATTTGACATTGTGTTGTTAATTAGCTGAACACTAGATGGTTACATTTTATTTTTGGCAGTGAAACAAGGCTACTCAGGTGAGAGAAAAAAACATCACCCAAATGTTTTGCCCTGTTGGAAAATCTAAATGGAATGTTTGAAAATGTGAATCACATTTTTATTTGGCGTACCCTCGGTGGCATTGCGCGTACCCCTGAGGCAACCCTGACAAAAGGGGGAGAAGGGCCTTGGTCAGGGAGGTGACCAGGAACCCGATGGTGACTGACAGAGCTCCAGAATTCCTCTGTGGAGATGGGAGAACCTTCCAGAAGAACAACCATCTCTACAGCACTCCACCAATCAGGCCTTTATGGTAGAGTGGCCAGACGGAAGCCACTCCCCAGTAAAATGCACATGACAGCCCGCTTGGAAAAGGCACCAAAAGACTCTTAGACCATGAGAAACAAGATTCTCTGGTCTGATGAAACCAAGATTGAACTCTTTGGCCTGAATGCAAAGCATCATATCTGGGAGAACCCTGGCACCATCCCTACAGTGAAGCATGGTGGCAGCATCATGCTATGGGGATGTTTTTCAGGTACTGGGAGACTAGTCAGGATTGAGGGAAAGATGAACAGAGCAAAGTATAGAGAGATCCTTGATAAAAAATGTGCTCCAGAGTGCTCAGAACCTCAGACTGGGGCGAAGGTTCACCTTCCAACAGGACAACGACCCTAAGCACACAGCCAAGAAAGTGCAGGAGTGGCTTCGGGACAAGTCTCTGAATGTCCTTGAGTGGCCCAGCTAGAGCTCAGACTTGAACCCAATCTAACATCTCTGGAGAGACCTGAAAATAGCTGTGCAGCAACGCTCAACATCCAACCTGACAGAGCTTGAGAGGATCTGCAGAGAAAAATGGGAGAAACTCCCCAAAGACAGGTGTCAAGCTTGTAGCGTGATACCCAAAAAGACCTGAGGCGGCAATCGCTGCCAAAGGTGACTCAACAAAGTACTGAGTAAAGGGTCTGAATACTTATGTAAATATGATACTTCAATTTTTTTATTTGTAATAAAATGTGGAAAAAGGGGTCTGAATACTTTCCAAATGCACTGTATTTAGTCAAAATCTCACGAGCCGCCAGGTCTGGTTATAGACTGCACATACACAGACCAAGAGAGATGTATAGAAGGGACCATTTCCACTAGACAGGAAAACCCGCTATGGGCTTTGCCATCACAGAAGCGATCAATGGCAAAGATCAGAGGTGCGCCCTCTATACAATTCTACGGACAGCAGCTGTCATGACATTTCTCCAAACAGCCTCTTAGCTCGCATAAGAACTAACTGAGGAAACAAGTCGAGATCGGATCATGGAAACACACCCGGGTAGAGATATGATTCTGAAAGTAACGCAGGCATTGTTTGATAAATTAACGAACAATATTACCCAATTTGAAAATGCGTTACTTCACTCCATTACTCATAAAAATCAGTCTGATTACATATAAAAGTAACAGGTTAACGCATTACCCCAACACGGGTGATTGCTAAAACGGGACAATTGATAGGTACAGCATTCAAAGTAGTAGTTCATGGAAACGTAAAAAAGTATGTTATACATTTATAGTTCAACTCATCGTTAGTGATAATTCAGTAAATTTATCGTGATATGGATTTTTGTCCATGTCGCCAAGCAACTTTTATATATTTCCCCCTCATTCTTTATAGACGGGTTGACTGTTTAGCGACAAAACTGACACGTGCGTAACTAAAATCGGGCAAAACAGCCCGGATTGGCTTAGATTAAATAGTTAAACAGCCTCCAATGTTTATTGAAAACAAATACATTTGCACAATGAGCTAATTTATAGCAAACATATATCCCCGACTTTCATGTGCACAAACATATAGCTTTGTCCTACCAACATTTTGCATAACTTCCTATTCTCTTCCCAACAGCAGAAATGACAAACGTATACAGTAAGATTATATACGAATTATCTGCCCATGTAAATTCCCAATTCAGCCGCATAGATGTTGCACATTACATACAAAACAGACAAGTGCAGAGAGCGAGAGCTATAGCCGTGCTATTGGGAGGCGCCGCCGTAGGCAGACCTGGCTCTCAAGAAGACAGGCTGTGTGCACACTGCCCACAAAATGGAGGGGGAAACTGTGCTGCACTTCCTACCCTCCTGCCAAATGTATGACCAGACATATTTCCCCTCAGATTACACAGACCCACAAAGAATTAGAAAACAAATCCAATTTTGATAACTCCCATATGTATTGGGTGAAATACCAGTGTGCAATCACAGCAGCAAGATTTGTGACCTGTTGTCACAAGAAAAGGGCAACCAGTGAACAAACACCATTGTAAATACAACCCATATTTGTTTATTTTCCCATTTGTACATTGTAACACTGTACATAGCCATAATATAACATTTGAAATGTATATTCTTGAAACTTTTGTAAGTGTATTGTTAACTGTCATCCAGTTCACTTGCTTTGGCAATGCCAATAAAGCCCTTTGAATTGAGAGCGCAAAGCACAATCACAAGATGGTGCCGCAAAGTAGGCTATTGGCAAAGTAGTATGGGTTACACACCTCCATCACAGTCACGTCATTGCCATTGTTATCAACGTTCCACAGACGCCGCAGCCACATTGTGGTCTAAAAGTAGAACGGGAGCTAATGACTATTTTGCCCAGAGATGTAGTAGATTCCCTAGACCTCGAGTCCCAAGTCCCTTGTGCTCAAGTCCGGGGCCCAGTGCTCAAGTCGGGTCACTGGGTCCACATGAACTCAAAACAAATGATTTAACCAGTCAGATATAGCATAGTGGCAAGTAGTCAAGTTGTTTGCTAACCCTTTTTCTTTCTGTGCCACCAAAATGTTCGCATATAGGCTACTGGTCATTTTAACAGGGCCACGTTCCACTGAAAGAAGTATGAACATTGTAGATTGAAATTCAATGTATCAAATTTCATTTATCACATGCACTGAATAAAACTGGTGTAGACGTAACAGTAAAATACTAGCTTACGAACCATTCCCAACGATGCAGTAGCATAAATAAACAGTAGCAGCAGCAGCAAATGAGTGTAAAAGTGTGTATGTTTGTGTTGTGTCGGTGTGAGAATGACAGTGTGAGTTGGTTTGGTTACCATTATTTGACTATTTAGTAGTCTGGCTATTTAGCAGTCTTATGGCTTAGGGGTAGAAGCTGTCTCGGAGCCTATTGGTCCAAGAGACAATGCCCTGATACGGTTTTCCAGACAGTAGCAGAGTGAACAGCCTATGGCTTGGGTGGCTGGAGTCTTTGGGAATTTTTCGGGCCTTCCTCTGACACCGCCTGATATATACACGGACCAAAAATAGAAATTCAACATGTAAAAGTACTGGTCCCATGTTTCATGAGCTGAAATAAAATATCCCAGAAATGTTCCTTACACACAAAAAGCTTCTTAAATTGTGTGCACAAATTTGTTTTCATTTAACCAGCATGATCATTACACAGGTGCACCTTGTACTTGGGACAACAAAAGGCCACGTTAAAATGTGCAGTTGTCACATAACACAAAGAGGTCTCAAGTTGAGGGAGTGTGCAATTGGCATGCTGATTGCAGGAATGTCCACCAGAGTTGTTGCCAGAGAAATCTCAACCATAAGCCGCCTCCAATGTCCTTTCAGAGAATTTGGCATTACGTCCAACCAGCCTCACATCAGCAGACCTCGTGTAATCATGCCAGACCAGGACCTCCACATCTGGCTTCTTCATCTGTGGGATCGTCTGAGACCAGCCACCCTGACAGCTGATGAAACGGAGAACAATTTCTGTCTGTAATAAACCCCTTTTGTGAGGAAAAACTCATTCTGACTGGCTGGGCCTGGCTCCCCAGTGGGTGGGCCTATGCCCTTCCAGGCCCATCCATGGCTGCGCCCCTGTCTAGTCATGTGAAATCCATAGATTAGGGCCTAATGAATTTAATTTAAATTAACTGATTTCCTTATAGGAACTGTAATACTCAATAAAAAAAATGGTTGAAATTTTTTGCGTTTATATTTTTGTTCAGTATAGATGTCCTGGATGGCAGGGAGCTCAGCCCCAGTGATGTGCTGGGCTGCCCGCGCCACCCATTGTAGCACTTTGCGGTCAAGGGCAGTACAATTACCATACCAAGCGGTGAGGCAGCCATTCAAGATCCTCTCGATGGTGCAGCTGTAGAACTTTGAAGATCTGAGGGCCCATGACAAATCTTTTCAGCCTCCTGAAGGGGGGAAGAGGCGCTGCAGTTCACTCTTCACGACTGTGCGGGTGTGTGGACAATGTTAAGTCCTTAGCGATATGAACGCCAAGGAACTTGAAGATCTCAACCCACTTCACAACAGCCCCGTTGATGTGGATGGGGGCGTGCTCTCCCCTTTCTCCTATAGTTCACAATCAGCTCATTGGTCTTACTGACGTTGAGGGAGGTTTTTGTCTGACTACCTCCCTGTAGGCTGACTCCTCTCCGTCAGTGATCAGGCCGACCACCGTTATGTCTTCAGCAAACTTGATAGTGTTGGAGTCGTGCACGACCACACAGTCAGGAAGTACAGGAGGGGACGAAGCACACACCCCTGAGGGACCCTGTGCTAAGGGTCAGCCTGGCGGAGGTGTTGTTGCCTACCCTCACCACCGACACCTGGGGCCGACACATCAGGAAGTCCAGGATCTAGTTACAGAGGGAGGGGCTAGTCCCAGGGTGGGAGGGCTGAGCGAAACTACAAATTCAAAGATGGCCTACTCAAGGGAGAGAAAAACACACCTAGACCATTTTATTATTAAACTCAATGCTGTTTTTTTGGGCTTGTGTTTCTCAACCAGGCAAAGGGTAGCTACTTAAAAAAGGCAGGTTAGCGAAGGTGAAACGATCGCTCCAAAAACTCTTTCCCAGGCCACTTAGTAATCAGAGAATTCTCGATTTAGTCAACTGAAATATCTTTTTGTTGTTGTCAGTTATAGTCTCGTCAATTGCCACTGAAAAATAGTTGTTTGACGAATATTTCAGTCACCATTTGCTGACAAACTTAACACTAGTAGAAACAAACCTTTTTGCTAGCCATCAGACCACGCGTATAATTTGTGATGTATAATAGGCTTACCTCATCATAAATTGAGTAGCACATTTCAGACAATGCGTCTTACAGTGTATAACTCAATCAAGGTGTTGCATAGAAAGCCAGCATTCTTCCTAGCGTCATTCTTAACTCAGGCAGTAGGAAGCTCTCTCATCCATTTCTATGCAGATGATACAGTCTTATACGCAGCTAGCCCATCCCTGGATTTCGTGTTAAATGCTCTACAACAAAGCTTTCTTAGTGTCCAACAAGCTTTCTCTACCCTTAACCTTGTTCTGAACACCTCCAAAACAAAGGTCATGTGTTATGGTAAATAATAATTTGTTCTTAACTGACTTGCCTAGTTAAATAAAGGTTAAATAAAATAAATATTAAATTCTTCTTACCATTATTAGAAGAATTATGCTACATTTCCACATTCTAAGTGGGTAGAATGTGGCCGATACAGACATGACTTGATAAACACATCTTCAATAGAACACCTAGGCCTAATTGGTGTGTAAATGTAAGCATGTGTAACTTTTCTCAAAATAAATGTCAAAATGACGCAAACACTACGAACAGAATAGAGAGGCCACGCCTTGGATCTCAAGGTGTGAGTTTGTGACACACAATATATACGGTTTTGATAATGGACTAACTGAATAGTTTGACTACCAAAGAATTGCTTTTCTATTGGACTGGTGGTAGGCCTTTGTTCTGTTAACATTGCACAACCAACTTTTAAAAGCCTGCCCCACACCCTTGTCATACCAGCCCTTCAGGTATAGAATTGTGCTTGCGACACCAGAATAGTGGGTTATATTCCAATGTATGCACAAATGACAAAGTTGCTTTGGATAAAAGTGTCTGCTAAATTACATGTACCGGGATTGACATAAAGGGTTGCCCTTTTGCCTAGGGCAAGTGAACTCTGAACAGGGTTCCAAGTTGAGCCTCCTCTTAGGTTGCCATATTGAGCAGGTGAAACCAAAACTGTAAAAATAATTCCAATAGCCTAACTGATCTTTCTGGTTCCTCCCCCCCATTGTTTAAGTGAAAGACAGACAATTTATGGCAGTCTGGCAAGTTGAGCCTGCTCTGATAATTATTTTTTGCTGATAACAAAAATTATTTATATTCTATCAGGTCTTTGATTCCTCCCGTGTCAGTAAAGGGCAGCTAGTATGGCATGTGAATTAACCATTTACATTTTCAGGCAAATTATCATAATCGTCAGGCAAAAAAAAAGACCGCTGACTTGCCTGATAGGCAAGTGCTTTTCAGACCTTAATGTTAAGCCATGGATACATTATGATCTTTAAAAAAAATACATTTGTAACATTTGTGAAAGGAACGATGAAGTAACATTCAACTGGAACACCCAGTGACACATATTTAGAAGAGAAAAAAACATTAAGTTGATGGCAGTTCCTTAACACACGTACCATTCCGATAGGCCTAGCTACATCCTTAATAGGGACGACTACTAGTCTATACAACACAGTACCACCAATCCATACAGTAGCCATCTACCTGGGCTCTAAGGCCTACTACTGTAATTACTCTTTATGATGAATGTCACAGATTCCTTCTTCATTCCAATTCAACTGCCATAACACACAAACCATTCCAATAGGCCTAGGTCTAAAAAGATGTATACTATGACCCAGCACCTTGTCTATCTGCCTGGATTGGGCCTTGGCCTTAATACTACTTACTCTTCATGACGAATGTCGCTGATGGTCCTGTCTAGGGAGATCATGTCGCTGGCCACCATGTTGAAGCCAAATTCCTTAATGCTGGCCTGGGCGGCCTCGTGGTACTCCGCTCCCAGGACGAACGGCTTCGCCCCCTCCCCAGGCCCATCCTGCACCCCGTGGGGCTCCGGCTCCTTGAGCTCAAAGTTCCCCAGGGTCCCCCTCCTTAGGACGGGTGCCGAGTAGACATTGGTGTGGGGCTTGAAGGTGACATACTGTTTCTGGATGACATTCTGCTGGTTCTGAGCACCGCCGGCTGGTTTGCCAGGAACCAGCTTGTCGTCTCCTCTGTTCTTCTGTCGGATGGAGTCCAGGTCCACCTCGACCCCTTCAACATGGGGCCAGGGGACCACGGGTTTGAACTGGTCAGCAATGTCATTCTTAGGCAAGAGGTTAGGGGCAGCTCCCTCCTACATAGAATCAGAAAGAGGTTAGCTAGGTCTATTGCTTTTCCAAGGCCTAAAATGGAGGGTGTGATAGACTATCAAGCAAGTTTAGCTGACAGCGGTAGCTACTAGCTTTTACAAGGCGTAAAAGGGTTAAACAGATGATGATGCTCTTCATCTAGGTTTGCAGGATCAGCAAAGGTCTTAATCTGCCCTACTTGACAGCGCAATTGGCTAACTAGTCCCCCAGCAATTAGCTTTAAGTCGAATTCCTTCACTGGCCACATTACGGTATGCACATGCGTTGATGTTCATGAGGTTCACAGTAAACATAGCTAACCAAGATAAAACAAACAATGCCGTGTAGTTTAACACAGTATCACTTATTCGACAAAGGCAATTACAGCTTCGGTGCGAGTCTTGACAGGTGTGAGTTTAGCTTCAGGGATGCATTAACGTAGTTGGCTAGCTTTCCAGGCATTCGTTGCCAGCTGGCTACGTGTCATTTCAACACAACGTTTTTACAATCTTGGTGGTGTCTTTTCATACAATGATAACTATTGTCGAATTCGTGAGCAACAGGAGACAATTTGAACGAGAGACAGCTAGCAGGCTAAAGCCTTCCGGGTATGTTTGATATTGTCGTCAAATCATTTAAATATGACCTAACGTAAGCGGACATTCAGGAACGAGTGGGGTTCAATGCAGGAACGCTAGCTAGCTAACGTTAGCTGTCTGATTAACAAGTTAACGTTAGATAACAAAATGTATAAGCAAATGGTAGTTAGCAAGACTGTCATAAAGTCCCAATGACATTTTGCACTCTATTAACGTTACAGTAGCTAGCTAAAATAGACCCTAACGCTAAACAATCTCCATGACAACGACTCAGACTTGTTTGCTAGCTGACTTTTAGCAGCATGGTTAGGTAACGTTAGCCATAATTACATGCCAGAAATGTTATAGAATGCATAGCTACAACAAAACACATTAAACATATAAAATGATAACGTTTGACCAGTAGAAAGCTGGTTGTAATTGAAAACTTACCCGTTTAGCAAAGGGATTTTCGTCGTGCTCTTTCGGCGAAAGGGAAGACCAAAGCACCACAAGCCCTAAGAATGTGGCAATAACTATTACACTACGAAGAATAAATCCAACTCTTAACCTCATTTTGAAAATAAGACCATCTACAAGGTGCTAGCTAACCTCGTTACTTCGTGGCACCCCTCTCTGCCAAAGCCAGTTCGAATCCCAAATTGAGCCAACCGTGCGCCTCTCCTGATTGAATCCCTCTCGTCGGCATGTAACATTATCTGCTCTGTCTGTCACACCCCCCTACTGCGAGCGAGCAAAAGTTGTAATATAAGCAGTGGCGACTCTTCATTCTGGGCAGGTGGGGCTCTTTTGAGCTTCATTTTTTTTGTTGTTGTTGGGGGGGGGGGGGGGGGCATGTTATTTGTTGCATGTTATTTGGCATTAATACGTGTCACATATCAGTTGCAAACAATGTAAAAAAAAATATATATATATATATATAATTTAGTTAATAAAGCAGCATACAAACATGGTCTCTTTTTTGTTTTCTTGACTAAGGCAGCTCCAAAATGCAGGTGTTTCAGCCTAGCTCAGTGCTTTCTGTGGTGGTGGGGCAAGCCAGCAGAAAATACGGAGCGTTGCGCCATGATTGGCTCAGTGTTCTGTCACTCATGGGGACACTACGTCACCGCCAAGTCTAAGGGTAGAGCTATAAAATTCAAGCTCCTTGGGTGCTGCCACAGAGTTACATTAGAAGTGCCCATCCAAGAAGGCTGAAGGTCACTGGCCACAGATAAAATTACGTCAAATCACCTTATATCTACAGTATCTTTGATTGGACTGATCATGTCAACATCATACTTTCAAAATCTTAGCTATAAGTCGACAATCTACTGGCAAATCCTTTTTAATACTTGTCATAAGAAGATAAATAATTAAGAGAAAATATAGGTAAACGTATCGGTGCTCATCGGCCATTGGACATGAACATTACACAACAAGATGGAAATCGCAAATTCAACAATGAGTGGTTTGGAAGGAATCAGTCTCTAACTGCAAGCATTGCAAAGCAATCACTAGCCTGCTATTCAGTGGAGTGGCTGTGTGGTCCCAAGTCTAAGATTAAGGGTCTATTTTCCTAGTTTAAAATTATAAACATTCAACATTGGCCATGCTGTCAATGAAGCTTGATTTGTGCCGCGCATAAAACAACTGTTAACTCGGAACTGCAAAATCTGACTTTAGTGAGTTCAAGACAACTGGGAACTCGGGGAAAAACGAGCTACGACTGGGAAAATACGTTTAGAACTTTCATCCAACTCGGAATTGCACATTCGGAACTCTGGCCTCTTTCTATAGCTATGACTTGAAGATCACTGACGTCATCATGATTCTACCTCCCCCCTCCCCGAGTTCCCAGTTGTCTTGAAAGCACCATAAATCCAGAGAATGCCAGACTTTGATGACAAAGTTTGATGACAAAATTTGCCCACAAAAGACCGACGCGCCACCTTCCTGTATAAGTGAGCACACCACAACAAGGTTAGTCCAAAAATGTCTTGTATGCTGCTGAATAAACTATGTAATATGCCAGGGAGATGTGTATACTGTAGCTAAGAAAGTAATACTAAGTGTTGTGTAGTAAGCTGTTAGTAGCCCATGTGCCTCACCTTAATAATTTGATATATTATCTTAATTTCGCCTACTGATCTGACTTGGTGGTGAACATGTAGCCTATAACCTGTTTTTGAGAAATGTAATCATTGAATATTGTAAACGCTTTCATTGTCTGCTTATATGCCCCCTTTATCTATCCTACAGTTCTGACTTGGTGTACAGGGAGAACACTGTAAGAACGGCCCATGTTCTGAATTCTGTTGCTGTACATTTCAAAAGTGCTAAACAAATAGATATATTGACTATGTGCGCCCTAGCTCGCTCATTAATGTCTTCATCGAAATTACGGATGGCCTCTTATCCGCTTGTCGTCCTCTTATGCCATAGTTTGTACATCTCAATTGTCAGTAGAAACCACATTAGTTTAAGCAAGTCAGCCATATCAGCTATGTTTTTTTAAGAGGCAGTAAATGAGGCTGAATGAACTGTTTCGCTGCCAGACAAGGCTTCGCTGATAGACAGGTGTAACAGTGGTAAGGTGTTGGGACTGCTGTTGGGACTCTGCTGTTGGGATAGCTTTATGTAGGCCCTAACAATTTGTCACCGTTATAGTGCAATTAATGTATTTTTGTGTGTTGTGTTGCGTAGTAGCTTTGCTGGCATGCATCCCACATTTATTTATTTTTTGCCCCACCAAGATTCACATGCTAAAATCAACACTGAATGTAAGACATGCCTATAATTTCTAGAACGATGCAATCTTATAGAAATTGGAACGCAGGTTGAAAAGGTAGAGTGACACACGGATGTGGAGCAATCAAAACCAGGAAGCCGCAGGCTTGTTTGATTAGCGGTTCGTATTTGCATAACTATAAAACATTGCCACATTTCGGTAGGCTATTACCACTGATACAAGTGTTTGCTATTACAGATAGGTCCTTGATATCCAGGATCCTGGGACATGCCAATGCTTACATCACCCCATTGAAGATGACATTTTAATGGTTAAGTTCAGGGTTGGGTTGTTTGGTAAGGGTTGTGGTTTAAGGTAGGCATGTCCCAGGATTGCACTAACCATTACAGATTGTTCCATCATGCACGGAACCAACCAGGGGCAACATAACTGAACATGTTGTGAATGCCAACCTCACTGATATGTCCCCTAGTTTACCGTCACCATGTTTTGAACAGTGCTGCCTTTTGACATTTCTTTTTGGTAGCTCTGGGGCTTAATGCTTGTTTCAAATATTGACAAGAATTGTGTATTTCATTCATATACTGCAAGTGATTTTCCATTTTACGCACAAAATACATGCATTAATTTGAGATGTGAAATATTTCAAAAGCATACTGTAGGCCTCTGCTGCTTACATATCCTGGAGGTGTCAAACTTTGTTGACTCAAGTGTGTTCCAGAGATAGGTGGAAGCTGCTGAGGGCAGGACGGCTCATAATAATGGCTGGAACAGAGCAAATGGAATGGCATCAATGGGCTCCCGAGTGGCGCTGTGGTCTAAGGCACTGTATCTCAGTGCTAGAAGCATCACTACAGACCCTGGTTTGATCCTGGGTTTGATTGGGAGTCCCATAGGGCGGCGCACAATTGACCCTGCATCGTCCGGGTTAGGGTTTCGTCGGGGTAGGCCGTCATTGTAAATAAGAATTTGTTCTTACCTGACTTGCCTATTTAAATACTTACTTTTTAAAAATCAAAACACATGGAAACCATTGATTTATTTGATAACATTCCACTAATTCTGCTCCAGCCATTACCACAAGCCCGTCCTCCCCAATCAAGGTGCCACCAACCTCCTTTGATAGAGATATACACACACACAACTGACTGGTTCTGACCCACGCCCCTACTTTTTTTTAAAGGTATCTGACCAACAGATGCATATCTGTATTCCCAGTCATGTGAAATCCATAGATTAGGGCCTAACAAATGTACTTGAATTGAATGATTTCCTTATATGAACTGTAACTCAGTTTATATAACTGTAAATCATTGAATGTTGAGTTTATATTTTTGTTCAGTATACAATACTCTTACATACTCTCACATCTGCTCCTGCAACGCCCTCTACTGCTTATCCTGTGTCTCCTTGACCTGCCGCCACTGCCCCAGTACTCTCTTCCCCTCCCTCTCTCTCTGTGTGTGTGTGTGATTGTGTGGGCGGAGACAAGTGTGCTGGAGTCAGAGCAGATCCCCACCAGCTGCAACCTGTTCCATAATCAAGACCTCTACAAATACTCAGCCCTGCCACTTCCACAGTGCCAGATTGTAATCTCTGTTCAGTCAGTCTACGCTTCTAGCCGTTTGTTACTATTAGAGCCGGTTATCCTGTTATCCCTGTTTTCCTTGCCTGATGCTGTTTTCCTCTCCGCTACAGTTCTGCCTGCTCTGACTCTGGTCCTTGTCTCCAGTTCCACGTCTCGTCATCCAGCTACTCTGTCCTGGATTCCCCTCCGGACCTGCTTACCCTGTCCCAACCCCTCTCGCCTCAGCCTCCTCACCTGGTTTCCTGCAACCCACCTGAGCTTCCCCTGGCCTGCACTCCATCTTCCCCGTGTTTCAATAAATACCTTGGTTACTTCATCCCTATCTCCTCGTCTGGGTCTGCTCTTGGGTTCCACTCCGCGTAACACATATGGCATGAGAGGATGCTAAATGTTAAAATCTATTTTATTCCACTGCCATGTACCCCTGTTCGTATTCTTATATTTTATTATTCTTATTGTTGCTGCATTGTCGAGGAAGGACCCTGGAATTAAGCATTTCATTTTACGACGTATACCATGAGTATCCCGTACGTACAACTTAAAACTAGAGGGATTGAAATTATATTAATACGTTACATTTATTGAAAATGTGCATCTGAAAATACTTTACTGATTGTATTATTAATACCAGCCATGGGATATACCCTTTTTGCCAATGTTTGCAACACTTAATAGCAATAACCTATATCAGAGATGGGCAACTGATTGTGGTAGGGGCCCCAAAAAATGTAACTCATGGGGCGCAGTGGCTCGTGGGTCTGCGGCCTCCCTCATGACAGCAAAGTAAGTTTAAATTTCATTTTCTGCAATTCTGCACATTTTGATATGGAGCATAGAGAAAATATTTGGTGTTTTAAAGCAAGTTTGTAATTGTACACATTTTGCCATAGGCAGAGAAATTAGCATTTTTACAGCTCATTTCCTGCATTTCTACACATTTTGCCATAGGGTGGAGGAAAATGTTTGCGGTTTTTAATATAACTGATGATCAACGGGACCCACCCCGGTCGGTAATTCGGTCGTGCTTACTACAAGGTTAGATAGCTGTCCGCTAGACTAACATACCAATCTAAAAACATTTAGCTGACAATTGAGTGACGACTGAGGAACAACCAAATTTCGAAATTACACCTTGTGTATTCTATTATTCTAACTCTCAACAAAAGGGAGGCCATGAGTTGCCCACCCCTGCTCTATATTAACATAATGTGTGTTGTAGACAGCATTGAGGTGACTTCTTGACATTCCACATCAGCCTCCTACAAAGAAGCAAAACTTGTTTTATAAAATAAAGTGGGACAGTGACGTGAGGCATGATTTGAGAGACCGTAGAATAAATGCTCATTTACAGAGTATCTTAACGCTTTCTAACTTTTGGCAAGGTCTCCGTATCAAGAGCAATCTATGTAATATCTAAATTATAGCCTATGTTTTTATATCAGTTTTGGAGCAAAATAGAATGACTAGAGAGAAGATGCAGTGGTGAATACATGGACACAGCTGACCTCTCATGTCCATTTATGGTAACTACAGAACACATGACTAAAGCTGACTGATTGAATTCAAAACAATTATGAATACCTTCAATAGATTAGAATTATAAAAAAAGGAATTAAGACCCAAGTTAAAGGTGAGTAAATGGAACTTAATTCCATTTGATGCATTTTTCTCTACTCGTATTCTGACCTTGAACTAATGCTGCATTCGTAACCAAGTCGGAATTGGGAATTTACCACATACGACTGGGAAAAATACACTTGAATGCCAACTGGTAATTAATTACTAGTGGGAAACTCGTCTATCATTCTGCGTTCCCACTTCTCCCACATGCTGACCTCTGACATCACCTACTAAGTCTGACAGCACAACTGATTGGCAAACATACTGCAAATTGAGAAATCATAGACTAAACTGATTAAAAATAAGAAGAAACTATACTATGACACAAAGATAAATGATATAAAGAATGATAGTAAAAAGCTTTGGAGCACATTATATGAAACTTTGGGCAAAAAGGCAAACAGCTCCATCATTCATTGAATCAGATGGCTCATTCATCACAAAACCCACTGATATTGCCAACTACTTTAATGATTTTTTCATTGGCAAGATTAGAAAACATAGAAATGACATGCCAGCAACAAACGCTGACACTACACATCCAAGTATAATTTACCAAATTATGAAAGACAAGGATTGTAATTTGTTATTCTGTAAAGTGAGTGTGGAAAAGGTGAAAATAGTATTGTTGTCTATCAACAATGACAAGCCACCGAGGTCTGACAACTTGGATGGAAAATTACTGAGGATAATAGCGGACAATATTGCCACTCCTATTTGCCATATCTTACATTTAAGCCTACTAGAAAGTGTGTGCCCTCAGGCCTGGAGGGAAGCAAAAGTCATTCCGCTACCTAAGAATAGTAAAGCCCCCTTTACTGGCTCAAATAGCCGACCAATCCGCCTGTTACCACCCCTTAGTAAATTTTTTGAAATAATTGTGTTTGACCAGATATAATGCTATTTTACAGTAAACAAATTGATAAACTTTCAGCACGCTTATAGGGAAGGACATTCAACAAGCACAGCACTTACACATATGACGGATGATTGGCTGAGAGAAATTGATGATAAAAAGATTGTGGGAGCTGTTTTGTTAGACGTTAGTGGGGCTTTTGACATTACCAATCATAGTCTGCTGCTGGAAAAACATATGTGTTATGGCTTTACACCCCCTGCGACATAGTGGATAAAGAGTTACCTTTCTAACAGACCACAGAGGGTGTTCTTTAATGGAAGCCTCTCCCACATAACCCGGGTAGAATCCATAATTCCCCAGGGCAATCTTTACTAACGACATGCCACTGGCTTGGAGTAAATCCAGTGTGTCTATGTATGTGAATGACTCAACACTATGCAAGTAAGCTACAGTTAGTTAGTTTCAGAATGGGTGGCACGGAATAATTTAGTCCTAAATATTTCAAAAAGTAAAAGCATTGTATTTGGGACAAATCATTCACTAAACCCTAAACCTCAACTAAATTTTGTAATGAATAATGTGGAAATTGAGCAAGTTGAGGTGACTAAACTGCTTGGAGTACCCTGGATTGTAAACTGTCATGGTCAAAACATGTTGATATATCAGTAGCTAAGATGGTGGGGGGAAGTCTGTCCATAATAAAGTGCTGTTCTGCCTTCTTAACAACACTATCAACAAGGCAGGTCCTACAGGCCCTAGTTTTGTCTCATCTGGACTACTGTTCAGTCGTGTGGTCGGGTGGAACAAAGAGGGACTTAGGAAAATTACAATTGGCTCAGAACAGGGCAGCACGGCTGGCCCTTAAATGTACACGGAGAGCTAACATTAATGATATGCATGTACATCTCTCATGGCTTAAAGTGGAGGAGAGATTGACTTCTTCACCACTTGTTTTTATCAGAAGTGTTGACAAGCTGAATGCAGCTTGGACACCCATGCATACCCCACAAGACATGCCACCAGAGGTCTCTTCACAATCCCCAAGTCCAGAACAGACTATGGGAGATGCACAGTACTACATAGAGCCATGACTATATGGAACTATTCCATACCAGGTAACTGATGCAGATTTAAAAAATAGATAAAAATACACCTTATGGAACAGCGGGGACTGTGAAGAGACACACACACAGGTACAGACTCACAAATACGCACACAAACACTACCACACGCACTCTACACATGTAATATTGTTGTATGGTGGTATTATACCTTGTGCATTGTAGATATGTAGTGGTGTAATAATGTTATATGATGTACTGTTTTATATGTAATGTAAGAACCTTAATGTGTCGGGATCCCAGAAAGAGTAGCAAAGGGATCCCTAATAAATACAAATACCTACTAAGGAAATTAACCCGATAACAGCATTTTCGGCAGTTAAATGCAACAACAAAACATTATTTATAAAAAGCAATCTATTAATATGTTTTTTGAACACTATCATTTGTTTACAAGCATGATAGCTGTACTTGTAGTTTATGCAGCTTGTTTGTCATTAGCCAATCAGTGTTTCTCAACGAGTTCAAAGCACGTGACTGCATCCAACTGGTATTTATGACTTCACAACTGGTAAATTCTCAGCTCCCACTTGGTTACAAAGTCAGCATTAAGCATGGGGAAACACATGTGCCAGCCAAGTATTTGTTTGGGGTGGAGATCACAGAAATGGAGGTGTGGCAGAGGTGTGTGTCTACAGATACACGTATTCTGACTGACTTAATTCCCTCATAATTCCTCCAGTTTTACACGCAAAGAAACCATGAATAAGGTCGAGCGAACCTATCGGTTCCAAGTGTAAAACATATACTTTCTTGTTTCAGATCAAAATAACACCATTCTCCATAAACTGTCATTTGGGCTGGGCCCCACCTGTTTTGAGACCCACATTTTTAGCAACCTCCAAAAATGTAAATGAACCCTTGCTGGGAGATTTGGAGAGACCTGTTCAGTCAGTCACTCGATAATATATTAATACTCTCGCAATCTGTTGATTCTATTCGATTAGATAGATTAAAATTGTATGTTAAACATCGCAGCGTAGTTGAAAGATATATGGAGTGTAAAAATCCCGAAGAGGGTGGCCAGCAGAGATAGGTGGGATGGGCTGAGGGAAATCAAGGGTTGGAATTTAGAACTGGAGATGAGTGGGAGTAAAGTTACTGATTGAGGGGTGGGGACCTATAATATCTTTTTTTAAAGCATATCAACATGACAGGCATTTCCGCCCATTTCCTACAGTGAAGTATAAAATGCTGTGACCTTATGCATAATTGTAATGGCCTTTTAACTAGCAGTGATGAAACTTGGATACGCAGGCCAAATGGAGAGGCTACTGCAGCCTGGTGCATTTGATTGCCTAACGACAGTCGTGCCAAATGAACCTTTGGGAAAGAGGATACCTATTCAGTTGTACAACTGAAATGTGTCTTCCACATTTAACCCAACTCCTCTGAATCAGAGAGGTGCCTGGGAGCTGGCTTAGTCCACATCATCGGCGCCCGGGGATCAGTAGGTTAACTGCCTTGCTCAGGGGCAGAATGACAGATTTTAACACCTCGTCAGCTCAGGGATTCGATCCACCAACCACCCGGTTGGTTGCTGGCCAAATGCTCTAACCGCTAGGCTACCTGCCGGCACTCTCAAAATGTTTTAATTGTATGCCCCGACGACTTTGACTGTTTCTTACCATTTCTATCATGTTAAATATTAGTCACTATCAGCATCGACTGTCAGAAATAACCACACATATTTAACTGCCAATGTATCATTGTTTTGTTTACCTTAATTTGCTTTGTCTGTAAAGGCTGCCACGTCCGTGTGGTTGTTGCTGAGGATCACTAGTAATAGTTGATCATATTTAATGTAAAACAAAATAAATGAACATGTAGGCTGATTAAATCATTATGGAGCGCAGACCAAGCTGTATGTTTGTAACAGTTTGAACCATCATCACAAAATTCCATTCAAGTGCAGGCAATAGGCTAGGGTAAACTATTGTACACTATTCTCCCTATTATTATTATTTCTACACTGATCTTCCAACATGACCTTGGGTTGATGAACTGAATGTGGCAAATTTCAGAATGAATGAAACCACTGAATGAATGAAACCATATTTTTCAATGAACCTTTAGTATTCATGAAAACGTCCCTAAACATACATATTGTGAAACAACAGTTTTGAAATCTATGCATGGGTTCTCAAACTGAGATAAATATCCATATGTTTTGACGGCTATCTTTCATTGATCTCCATTCTGAAAGCATTCTCCATAAGGCTACATTCTAATATTGTGCAGATCAAAATCAAATGAAAAGTACACCGCATTTAAAGGACACCCCCAGAGGAAGTTTCCGCCACTAGTTCGATGTAATTTCCTGTCCTAGAGATAAACATCAACAAATGGGGCACTGACAACTTCGCCACAGATGGAAACCACTGGACTATCTTTGACTTTGCCATCTATTGTCATCTCCAAAGTTTTGACATTGTCCGTAAATTGCGGCTGCGAATCCGCCACATAAATAGTTGAAGAATAAGATGAAGATCCGGAAATATTGAACAGTGTTTTTCTATATTGAACAAAAATATAAACGCAACACGCAACAATTTCAAAGATTTTTCTGAGTTACAGTTCATAGAAGGAAATCCATCAATTGAAATAAATTCATTAGGCCCTAATCTATGGATTTCACATGACTGGGTCGCAGCCATGAGTGGGCCTCGGAGGGCATAGCCCCACCCATTGGGGAGCCAGGCCCAGCCAATCAGAATGAGTTTTTACCCAAAAAAGGGCTTTATTACAGACATAAATACCCCCCCCCCCCAGAAGATCCAGCAGGGCAAGAAGACAGATGTGGAGGTCTTGGGCTGGCATGGTTACAAGTGGTCTGCGGTTGTGAGGCCGGTTGGATGTACTGCCAAATTCTCTAAAACAACGTTGGAGGTGGCTTATGTAGAGAAATTAACATTCAATTCTCTGGCAACAGCTCTGGTGGACATCCCTGCAGTCAGCATGCCAATTGCCTGCTCCCTCAAAACTTGAGACTGTGGCATCTGTGGCATTGTGTTGTGTGGAAAAACGGCACATTTCAGAGTGGCCTTTTCTTGTCCCCCAGCACAAGGTGCACCTGTGTAATGGTCATGCTGTTTAATCAGCTTCTTGATATGTGGTAGAGCAAAGCCAAGTCAGACGGTGCTCATGGTTCTCACAGGGGAAGTGAAATGATAGGCTACATGTAACTATAAATTCCTTGAATAAACATTTTGCGGGTGCCTTTTCATTATCTGGACAGACACTTGTGGTTTCTAGCTAATGTTACACCAATCAAAGCAGTAGAGCGTGTAGTGAAGCAAAACTTTAGTGGACAAAATCATTAATCTTGGGGCGACGGGGGAGTGGGTTTGTAAAACGCTATCATATGACGCAATTATACCATTTATAATATATATATATATTTTAATACAGACCAGGTTTTTTTTTTTTTTTTTTTTTTTTTTTTTTTTTTTTTTTTTAAATCGGTGAAAATGTACATATTATCCAATGGATTATGATAATTTTCTAGTAAGAAAAGGAGGTGCAAAAAACATTTAATTTGCTCCTACTTTAATTTGCTCCATGGCTCAGGCGGCCAAGTGGAACAAAGGCTGTCACCTCAGTGGCGAAGAGGAATAACATTGCAGCTGTTTCTGATTAATAAACAATGCCATGCTGGTGGGTGGTAACATTAAAATAAAACCCAGCACTGAAACGAAACGTAGGCTGAAAATAATCTGTATGTCATATCATAAGAAAAGACTGCATTCACATGGATTTGCACAAAGTGGGCAGTTTGGATTTGTCACTTCTAGCCCAAATATATCATACTTTGACTAAAACGATGACTTATTGAATTAAATCGTTGGGAAACACCAAGGGTAAGCTCTGGCCATCATCTTTCAGCTCGAAAAAGTGGATTTCTGCTGGTGTGGGCGAATAAAGGGATTGATGAAGATGAACTAACAGAACAACTCCCTGATCAAATTGGTAGGCCACCCAGTGGGTGTGTTTTCTGGAATTTTATCAAATGTATACATTGTGCACAAGGGAGCCACACCCGCAAACCTTGTTACGCACGTGCATAGGGTAAGTCTGAATAGCACATACTAAGAAGTGCTTAAATCAAAATGTGTAAAAAAGGCATACATTTCCTAAGACTGAATCGTCCCATTAGTGCACATGTAGACGAGTTTTGAAAACTTCAAAAGTGGGCACACAATCATCACTTTTGAATGAGCACCCACATGCATAATCATAAGTCCATGGGCATCTTCTTGGCTGCTATCGCCATGTAATATCATTGTGAGATGTGTCATCATATAAATGCTCACACACGCCATACAATTGCAATATTTCATGTACTTTTTTCAAATTTTATTCATGTTTACTACATCATTTTCATTGGCTGAACTTCACAACTTCAAATCGTACAATCACGGGGACCAGAAATCTGAAAAACCCATTTAAGTATACACTTAATAAATTATTGTTCTTAAAAAAAAAGACAAAATAAATTAACACAAAATAAATACTAATAAAATAATCATGGAAAATAAATAGCCTTACAAAAATGAGCAAATTATTCATGAGCCTCCGATATAGTACAAATCCACCATGCGATCTGAAGAGAGTGACAGTTGGAAAATTCCTTTTTCAACCTGATACAAACAAATCCAGTCTACTAGACCTGCTGTGTTTGACCTTTAACCCATAGAGGACCTAGAGGACAGTGTTCTGGAGGTTTCTGTGTCCTCGTCCAGCAAGGTGCCCCTGTGTGGCGGCTTAGCTTGGGTCTAGTTTAGTCTGATTAGTTCTCTGAGAATAGGCGACCTTGAACGTCCCATCAGCCCATTGGGCAGAACCAGGCAGAATCCCAGAATCTCTTTCAGCCAGAAAGGAGTCTTTATCCTCCATTTTGGATCTGATCCCATCGGGCAGAGGATCCGCAGACAGAACAGAAACGTAGCCCCAGCCCCCCCACCCCCTTCTCTTCCACTTTGTAGCCCCCACGTTGATGAGCTGGGGGGTCTGGGAGACAGGACCGCTAGCTAACTGGCTGGCCGCTTGCTGCTACAATGCACACGTTTGTTTTGTTTTTTTGTCGTGGGGGTTGGCGCCTGGTTCCTAGGAGCTGGCAGCCGCAGCGCTGTTGAATTTGTCCAGGACGGTGGCGTTGGCTCTCTGGAACAGCCACCGCTGTGTCTCCGACCCAGGGTCGCATTTATTCATGAAAATCCTCTTATCACCGGGACTGCAGTCCATGCAACCGCTGCTCACCAGGTGGTACAGCAATTTATCCTGTATGTGTTGGCCCAGAGAGAGAGAGAGAGAGTGTGCGAGAGAGACAGAGCGCGAAAGAAAAAGCATGAGGTAGAGAAAGAGAGAGAGAGAGAGAGAGAGAGAGAGAGAGAGAGAGAGAGAGAGAGAGAGAGAGAGAGAGAGAGAGAGAGAGAGAGAGAGAGAGGAAAAGAAGGATTGAGATAAATTATTCAAATAAAGTAGAGACAGGTAAGCCTGTCTCTGGCAGACAGGCTGCTGTTTAATCCTGCTCTCTCATCTCCCACTCCCTTCAAACAGATTACAGACGGGGAGCTGAGCATCTGACTGCAACAAGGTATTTCCTCCCTCCATTCTAATCAGAGTTTACTTCATTTCATGGAGTGAGGGGTCTGAATTTGGGAGTTAAACTAGGCTGAGAAATATGAGTTCAACACACAAGAGTTTTTAAACCCAAAGCTTCAACGGACCATTACATTCCTTTTCTGAATGTTTATTCTTTGGGTTCATCCTCCCTCGCATGACAGAAAGGGAAAAGTAACAAATTCAGCTGCAAAAGAAAGAGGAATTGAAGGAAGTACGAATCGTTGAAAACTGACAACACAAAATGAAAATACGTCCCTGGCTTCCAATAATAATAGCCAGTGATGGACTCAAACTGAAAAAGGATTCTGTGGGGAGGGATAAAGTTGTGGTGAAAGATGAGGAGGTGGAGAACGCCTCAGAGGTACTTGGCAGTCATTTTGTTCTCGTATCATGCGTCCGCCTTCCTGATTTTACAATGTTCACACAGCCTCAAGCCCACCTCAGCCCTTTAATAAGCAGCTATTGCATCTGTGTAGCTTGAGTTCAAGACCTGACTGTGTTGTCTTGCCACAGTAATGGAGGTGGCAAACAGATCTGGGACTCACGCTGGCATCTGTGCACCTCAACCTCATTGAGTCATTCTAGGCAGAACCTGAAGAGAGATGGGACTGTAATGACATTCTGATTTTGCGTTGAGTAAACATTCATCTCTCCTCCCTAAACGATGTGGAGGAAATAGGAGTGGTGCCACGATAAAATAAGTCCCCTATTACTTTCCTCTACCTGGAACGCAGCAGTAAAAACACGGTGTACATCTTTTCTGTTTGATGACTTTGATATTGTGTTGTGACTCAATACATCAGGCCTACTTTCCTTTACTACAGTGTTTACGTGGCTACGTATGGACATTTCCCTGGTGTGTAGGACTGCTATCAACGCAATTTAGTTAGATTGCCTTGCTGTGGCTGTGGAATAACCACACAACTTATGAGTTTTAGCTACCGTCCTGTGGCTGTGGTAGTAATCTGAATGATGAGGTGTTTGATGTGGTGTTATAACAGTAAGTTACCAGGCTTTCTGTTGATTATTGATTGATAATTTACATTCCACATGGAATATAAAGCCAAAACAGAAGTAAAGTAAGTACCATACAGATACAATATAATCGTGTTCTATTTAATTCTGTTTAAAGTTACCTTCCTATAGCGCCAGTGCTGGTTGCCCTTCATGCCGTGGCAGTCGTACAGTGTGACAGGGGAACTCTGGGAGATGGAGTCAAAGCAGAACTTCCTGGTGTGGAGAGGATCCCCTGGCCTGATGTCCTCTCTCCAGCCAAATGTAAATATCTGAGTACAAACAAGTACACAGGCACAACATGGTATCCAAGTTCCGTTATGAGATTCACAGTATGACTACCCTAAAGGTCATTTTAGAGGCGGATGAACATGAGGACAAGAATGTGGTGATGATCTGTTCAGATTTAACAGTAAACAGCAGGAACATTAGTTGCATATGAAGCAATCGCCGGCTACAGTACCCTAAACTTGTTTTGTATTAAAGGAAAATGCCGGCCAAAAATGATCTTTTGGTATTTGTTTCATTAGTCCATTGTTGCTATACTACTAATATGTTTTTCATGTCAGCAATCAGGTTTTCAAGATATCTAACTTTCAAAATACATAAATAATGCCAGTATGATGCAAAATTATAATAACTGCATCATACCAGCTGTATTGCTGTATTTTGAAAGTTGTATATCTTGATTGCTGACAGGCAAAAAAACATTTTGGGACTATATCATGGGTGGAATCTTCCTTTTAGCGTAGTTCTGTGTATTTCGTATGTTATGGTTCTTTTGCGAGACTAAGTGTTGTGATGGCTGCTTTGCAGACAGCACATGTTGCAACTAATCTTTAATCAAACGATTGAAATGATCATCTTTAATCAAAGGATTTGCAGGGTACCTTCCCAAAAAGGTATTTCTTGCAAGGGGCAATATGCAGTTCAAACAATAACATTTGCAAGTTATATTCCTTAAGTATCAATGGGTACATATAATTCATTTAAAAGTCACAAAATGGATGTAGCAATTGCAGATTGCTGCTTTAAATGGGGCTCCCTGCCTAAATAAAGGTTAAATAAATAAAACATACTGTTACAGTATGACTCATGGAGGGGCCATTCATTCCTGACTATTACTGACTGACTGACTGAATGATTAACAGGCCGGACTCATGGAAGGGCCATTCCTGACTAATACTGACTGACTGACTGATTAACAGGCCGGACTCATGGAAGGGCCATTCCTGACTATTACTGACTGACTGACTGACTGATTGATTAACAGGCCGGACTCATGGAGGGGCCATTCCTGACTAATACTGACTGACTGACTGACTGATTGATTAACAGGCAGGACTCATGGAAGGGCCATTCCTGACTAATACTGACTGACTGACTGATTAACAGGCCGGACTCATGGAAGGGCCATTCCTGACTAATACTGACTGATTGACTGACTGATTAACAGGCCGGTGATGTGCTATAGTACCACACCCCGCTATACAGTATAATATAGTATAGACGACACTGTACCATACAGTTTAGTATAGACTAAACCCTACTATATAGTACAATATAGTACAGACTACACCCCGCTACACAGTATAATATGGTATAGAATACACCCTACTATACAGTATAATATAGTATAGACTACACCCTACTATACAGTATAATATAGTATAGACTACACCCTACTATACAGTATAATATAGTACAGACTACACCATACTATACAGTATAGATACACCTTACTATACAGTATTATATGGTATAGTCTACTCCCTACTATACAGTATAATATAGTATAGACTACACCCTACTTTACACTATAATATAGTATAGACTACACTGTACAAAACAGTTTAATATAGTATAGACTACACCCTAATATACAGTATAATTGTCAGGGTTGTCGTAAGAACTCGACCAAGGCGCAGTGTACGTAGAGTTCCACATCTTTAATATAAAGTGAAACCTAAGCAAAACATGGTGCACATGCACAAACACAGATGGGAGAAATATCTACTTAAATATGATTCCCAATTAGAGACAACGATTACCAGCTGTCTCTAATTGTGAATAATACAAAACACCAACATAGAAAATATAAACTAGAACAAAACATAGAAATGATAAACTAGAATACACCCTAGTCACGCCCTGACCTACTACACCATAGAGAAACAAGGGCTCTCTATGTTCAGGGCGTGACAATAATATAGTATAGACTACACCCGACTGTACAGTATAATAGGGTATAGACTAAACCTACACCCTACTATACAGTATAATATAGTATAGACCACACCCTACTATACAGTATAATATAGTATAGACAACACCCATATAGTAAAACATAGTATAGACTACACCTACACCCTACTATACAGTATAATATGGTATAGACTACACCTACACCCTACTATACAGTATAATATAGTATAGACTACACCCTACTATACAGTATGATATAGTATAGACTACACCCAACTATACAGTATAATATAGTATAGACTACACCCTACTATGCAGTATAATATAGTATAGACTACACCCTACTATGCAGTATAATATAGTATAGACCACACCCTACTATACAGTATAATGTAGTATAGACTACACCCTACTATACAGTATAATATAGTATAGACTAAACCTACACTCTACTATACAGCATAATATAGTATAGACTACACCCTACTATACAGTATAATATAGTATAGACTACACCCTACTATACAGTATAATATAGTATAGACTAAACCTACACTCTACAGCATAATATAGTATAGACTACACCCTACCATACAGTATAATATAGTATAGACCACACCCTACTATACAGTATAATATAGTATAGACAACACTGTACCATACAGTATAGTATAGACTACACCCTACTATACAGTATAATATAGTATAGACTACACCCTACTATGCAGTATAATATAGTATAGACTACATGCTACTATGCAGTATAATATAGTATAGACTACACCCTACTATACAGTATAATGTAGTATAGACTACACACTACTATACAATATAATATAGTATAGACTAAACCTACACTCTACTATACAGCATAATATAGTATAGACTACACCCTACTATACAGTATAATATAGTATAGACTACACCCACACCCCACTATACAGTATGATTATAATATAGACTACATATAATATAGTATATTATACTGTATAATATATTATACTATATTATACTGTATAATATAGACTACACCCTACTATACAGTATAATGTAGTATAGACTACACCCTACTATACAGTATAATATAGTATAGACTAAACCTACACCCTACTATACAGTATAATATAGTATAGACTACACCATTCTATACAGTATAATATAGTATAGACAACACTGTACCATACAGTATAGTATAGACTACACCCTACTATACAGTATAATATAGTATAGATTACACCCTACTATACAGTATGATATAGTATAGACTACACCCAACTACACAGTATAATATAGTATAGACTACACCCTACTATGCAGTATAATATAGTATAGACTACACCCTACTATACAGTATACTGTAGTATAGACTACACCCTACTATGCAGTATAATATAGTATAGACTACACCCTACTATGCAGTATAATAAAGTATAGACTACACCCTACTATACAGTATACTGTAGTATAGACTACACCCTACTACACAGTATAATATAGTATAGACTACACCCTACTATACAGTATACTGTAGTATAGACTACACCCTACTATACAGTATAATATAGTATAGACTACACCCTACTATACAGTATACTGTAGTATAGACTACACCCTACTATACAGTATAATATAGTATAGACTAAACCTACACTCTACTATACAGTATAATATAGTATAGACTACACCCTACTATACAGTATACTGTAGTATAGACTACACCCTACTATACAGTATAATATAGTATAGACTAAACCTACACCCTACTATACAGTATACTGTAGTATAGACTACACCCTACTATACAGTATAATATAGTATAGACTAAACCTACACCCTACTATACAGTATACTGTAGTATAGACTACACCCTACTATACAGTATAATATAGTATAGACTAAACCTACACTCTACTATACAGTATAATATAGTATAGACTACACCCTACTATACAGTATACTGTAGTATAGACTACACCCTACTATACAGTATAATATAGTATAGACTAAACCTACACTCTACTATACAGTATAATATAGTATAGACTACACCCACACCCTACTATACAGTATGATATAATATAGACTACATATAATATAGTATATTATACTGTATAATATATTATACTGTATAATATAGACTACACCCTACTACACAGTATAATATAGTATAGACACCACCTTACTATACAGTATAATATAGTATAAACTACACCCTACCATACAGTATAATATAGTATAGACTACACTCTACTATACAGTATAATACGGTATAGAATAAACCCTACTAGTATAATATAGACTATACCCTACTATACAGTATAATATAGTATAGACTACACCTACACCCTACTATACAGTATAATATAGACTACACTCTACTATACAGTATAATATAGTCTAGACTACACCTACACCCTTCTATACAGTATATTATAGTGTAGACAACACCCTACTAGTATAATATAGACTACACCCTACTGTACAGTATAATGTAATGACCTGACTAGATCATAAAGGAACAATTGTCCAGACAGAGGATTGAGTTTACGAATTGACGGTTTATTAAACCAACTTTACGAATTGACGGTTTATTAAACCAACTTTACACAGGCTACTGTTTAGCCGTAGCCCACGCCAAATAAATGAAAGATAACCACAAGCCAACCGTGACCTTCTCTTGTGAAGGCCAGACATAAGAGGGAGAACAAAAGCTAAACCTGGTCTTAACTTCCAATGCTCCATCCCCCTGCCCAACCCCCCTCCACGCCACTCTGCCAACCGCCAGGATGCCCGACATCAGAACATTCCAGGCATTCCCGTGATTGGCAGATAGCAGGTTGATTGGCATGTCGGACCCCGCGAACACTGGGTACTGGTCAGTACAACACAACCACCTACTAGCCTAACACATAACACACAGCTGTCTGTGCGGGTCGCTACAATAATATAGATTATACCCTACTATACAGTATAATATAGTATAGAATACACCCTACTATACAGTATAATGTAGTATAGACGAACACCTACATCCTACTATACAGTATATTATAGTGTAGACTACACCCTACTAGTATAATATAATATAGACTACACCCTACTGTACAGTATAATATAGATTATACCCTACTATACAGTATAATATAGTATAGAATACACTCTACTATACAGTATAATGTAGTATAGACGAACAGCTACATCCTACTATACAGTACACGGCTCCGGTTGTACCTACCTGTTCGTGTGCCCAGGTGCGTTCAGCCCCCTCCTTCAGACAGGCGTCCAGTCGCAGCTCGGTCCCTGTGGGGCCGTGCTTGGAGTCTATACACAGACCTGATGCAGCGTTACGAATCTACAAGGACACAAAGAGAGGGAGGGCTCAGTTAAAACCAAACACACACACACTTTGAAGCCTCCCAAAAACAGCGAAAGGGAGGCCTCGGTGAAGACTTGCGTGCGCGTGCGCACACACACACACACACACACACACACACACACACACACACACACACACACTATACATCTATAGATGTAGAGACCACAGGATGAGATACTCCGGCTTCTCTCTAATGCTCAAAGCTCTGATCAATGGACTCCAGTGTAGATTGGAATCCATGGCAACCTTCCAAACACACTGTACACAGCAACTTAGTACAAGCAGCCAACTATCTATACACAGTATGTGGTTTTACGTAACAGCGTATGATCTGACATGGTATCAAAGCTCTCACAGTTTGCTGACAAGATCTACTCTCACCAGTGACTGTAAGAGATAAGCTAATTCGTTCCTGGAGCATCTTCCTCCCTCTAAACCGGAGTTAACAGGCGCCCCCTACTGTGAAAACGTAAAAAGTTTCAGAGTTACTTGGCTCTCAAACACATTTGATTGACTGTGTCATTTGCCTCATTCTCTTTCTAGCATTCAGGTGAGCTTGGCTCATGTCACAGTATGGCTCAATAATGCATGAATCCAGATGCACTGCATCTAAAGTAGCCTGGTCTCTGTCTGTCTCCGTGGCCCTCACTAACACATTCAGAGGAGAGAGAAAGGCGAAGGCAGAGGAGAGGAGAGAGGACAAAGGAGGAGAGAGGGGGAGAGTGAGTTAGAGTGTGTGAGAGATAGATAGAGAGAGAGCGAGAGGAATGGTTGGAGAGAGGAGGTCCTACAGGGTCAGAGTGAGACACTGTATTTGACAGGAAGGAGACCAGGGATGGAATACTCAGAGGTGTTTTGCACAGCGTTGACTCTCTTATAAAAGTTGCTACCCCTGCTCGCCACTAGATGGGGCCAAAGACATTAGCTAGGGCTGTAGCAAATAATGGGGATTATTTGACTGTTAGTGTGGAGAATGTCTGACAACAACGCTATGGTTGGCTCTGAAAATGTTGATTATAAAAATGTATACCAACTCAATGTCAGCTCTCCTCAATGTTGTGCATGTTTTTCTAATAACAGAGTACAGATTACAGCTTTTATTTGGGTCAGGATAACCGGTTTCTTTTGTGGAGTTGAGATTAAAACTTGTGAGCTGTGAAATATGGAGCAACGAAAACTAAAGGAATGGCAGATAAATTCTCTACAAAATGGCGACACATTTCTTGCCTCAGTGCTTTCTGCCTCTTTGGTTGCTCCTGCATCTAAACTACAGAGGCTCTCCCCTTTTCCCATCATGAAGGAGTGAAATATTCAAGACAAGTGATTTCACCTTTCCTCTTGAACAACAACAGAAACATCCATTAGGTACAGGTCAGATGTGACCAATTTTCTACAGGCAGCCCCATCTCTGGAAGGTCACATCGTCACCCACACATAGTTCTACTCTGAGATAAGATTACTTATATTCTCTAGGATGCAGCCAATGAGAAAAGACAGTGAAACACTGTTTCCCTGACATAGACCTATATCAATCGGACACTATTCCAAAAGGATGATACATACCAATAATACAAATCTTTGTTGCAAAGTTCTACAGTATTTTACATGGCAAACAATAATACGAGTTTAGTCCTTTAAATGCTGCAAACAAACTTGGCACTTATGTGCCTATCAGGCACCCGTGGAGCAGCATTATTATGTAATGAAGCAAAAAGTTTAGCAAGAAGTGCAGTTGGAAATGCAAAATAATACCCACCTGCATTGCAATTCAGAAACTTCAAATAATCAAACTCCCTCAGCCTGCCGCCCGCATCGACAAAGTGCATTTAACCACAGGGTCATTAGGAGTAAACTGCTGATCGCTCTGAAAGACCAATAATGGTGTGCGAATTGTACTGCATAATGGGCCTTCACTCTCCACTTTTCCCAAGCCTCATCTGCCTGAAATGGGCCCAGGAGCAAAACACAGTGCTTATCCCTGATGCCATGCCTATCAACATGCCAGCGCTGATCTAGAGACACAGTTAGAGCCGAATCAAAAGGCCTGATGATTGCATCACTTGAAGTGATTTAGACCTATTGAAGGAGCCGTGGTGTGGAGTTGTGGGGAGGGAGGAAGATTGGATGGTGGGGAGGGGGTCAGACAGACAGCCCCCTATTTACCCAGTCTGCACAGCTCCAAGGCTGAGGTGTCGAGAAGGCTGACCCCCTGATCGTCATCTTCCAGAGATGTAGAGGAAGTTTAATCTGAGCTCTCTCTCCTCTATGTCTGTCTCACAATCTCACTCTCTCTTTGTCCCTCTGATCTTATCCCTTTCTCTCTCTCTCTTTCTCTCTCTCTCCCCCCTCTCTCTTCTCTCTCCCTCTCCTCCCTTGCAATCTGGGCTTGAATACCCAATGAGAGATCTTTATAGTTCCATAGATCAGGTGGGGTGACAGCGGGGGGACAGGTGGGATGACAGGCAGGGTGAGAGCCAGAGAAGAGATGGCACATGAAGCTGTCAGCCTGACGATAAAATTACTATCATCCTCACCCGGGGGAGGAAAGAGGAGATATTTACCTACTGTGCAAACATTTCCTCATCAAGAGGTACACCGCTTCACTTCTTATTTACTATCCATTTTCACCTCTGGCTAATACGGAAGGGGTGGTTAATCAGCGGGGACGGTAATAAGCTGGGACTTGTGTTGTGTGTGTGTGTGCTTGTACAATTTGTGCTAATGGCCTTGTAGACGTGAACAGAGGAGAGTGGGAAAGGTGGGTCACTGCGGAGACGGACTTCCATTCTACCTATTATCATTAGTACCCTGACCCAGGGGCCAGGACGTCAGAAAAATATAGAAAGTGAGATTTTCTAAAAGAAGGCAGAGCAAGGAATCCAATTATATGTAATGCAAATGAATTTCATTTTTCATATTAACGTACAATGTGTTCGCCGTGAGGTTTCTGAAATGTTTCAGTGGCTTGAGAGGAGGATGTGGTTTCCTTCCGGCACATAGGGTGAATTTATTAGTGAATGATGTATCCCAGGTCCATCTAACCATCTATCAGTGATGATTAAAACTACTCCTGCACCCAACCTCCCTATGGAAAAAAAAACTGGTTGGGAAACAATCTCCATGAATACCTGATTCTTAGCCTGGAATCCCCACTATTTACAGTTGAAGTCGGAAGTTTACATACACTTAGGTTGGAGTCATTAAATCTGGTTTTTCAACCACTCCACAAATTTCTTGTTAACAAACTATAGCTTTGGCAAGTCAGTTAGGACATCTACTTTGTGCATGACACAAGTCATTTTTCCAACAATTGTTTCCAGACAGATTATTTCACTTATAATTCACTGTATCAGAATTCCAGTGGGTCAGAAGTTTACATACACTAAGTTGACTGTGCCTTTAAACAGCTTGGAAAATTCCAGAAAATGCTTCTGATAGGCTAATTGACATCATTTGAGTCAATTGGAGGTGTACCTGTGGATGTATTTCAAGGCCTACCTTCAAACTCAGTGCCTCTTTGCTTGACATCATACCGCTCAGGAAGGAGAAGCGTTCTGTCTCCTAGAGATGAACGTACTTTGGTGCGAAAAGTGCAAATCAATCCCAGAGCAACAGCAAAGGACCCTGTGAAGATGCTGGAGGAAACAGGTACAAAAGTATCTATGTCCACAACAATAAAACGAGTCCTATATCGATATAACCTGAAAGGCCGCTCAGCAAGGAAGAAGCCACTGCTCCAAAACTGCCATAAATAAGCGAGACTACAGTTTGCAACTGCACATGGGGACAAAGATTGTACTTTTTGGAGAAATGTCCCCTGGTCTGATGAAACAAAAATAGAACTGTTTGGCCATTATGACCATCGTTATGTTTGTAGGAAAACGGGGGAGGCTTGCAAACCGAAGAACATCATCCCAACCGTGAAGCACAGGGGTGGCAGCATCATGCTGTGGGGGTGCTTTGCTGCAGGAGGGACTGGTGCACTTCACAAAATAGATGGCATCATGAGGATGGAAAATTATGTGGATATATTGAAGCAACATCTCAAGACATCAGTCAGGAAGTTAAAGCTTGGTCGCAAATGGGTCTTCCAAATGGACAATGACCCCAAGCATACTTCCAAAGTTGTGGCAAAATGGCTTAATGACAACAAAGTCAAGGTATTGGAGTGGCCATCACAAAGCCCTGACCTCAATCCCATAGACAAATTGTGGGCAAAACTGAAAAAGCGTGTGCGAGCAAGGAGGCCTACAAATCTGACTCAGTTACACCAGCTCTGTCAGAAGAAATCTGCCAAAATTCACCCAGCTTATTGTGGGAAGCTTGTGGAAGGCTACCCGAAACGTTTGACCCAAGTTAAACAATTTAAAGGCAATGCTACCAAATACGAAATTAGTGTATGTAAACTTCTGACCCACTGGGAATGTGATGAAAGAAATAAAAGCTGAAATAAATAATACTATAATTCTGACATTTCACATTCTTAAAATAAAGTGGTGATCCTAAATGACCTAAAACAGGGAATTTTTACTGAGATTAAATGTCAAGAATTGTGAAAAAATTAGAGTTTAAATGTATTTGGCTAACGTGTATGTAAACTTCCGACTTCAACTGTAAATGGTGAACGGAGCATACGAGTGTGGATTCCAGGCAACCTGATTCCAGCTCCTGCATTTATGGGTATGATTGCCTGAGGCTAGATCCCATCCTCACAGAGCGCAGATAGAGTGAGATTGTGTGTGTGTGCCAGAGAACAGACAGAGTGAGATAGTAATAAAATGCCAAGGCCATCTCCAGCCCCATCCCTTCACAGGTAACACAGAGAGGCATTATATATATCTCAGAATACGATGCAGCAAACTGCATGTCATGTTTATGGACAATGTAAAGTAAAATCTGCTACTTATGGTTTCTGGGAGTAGTGAAGCAGAAAGTCCAGCTGTGTCCGTTTTGTGACACTGTCTACTCTAAAACATTTCATTAGCAGGCTGCTGGCTGCCTGTCCCATATGAGAAACGCATTACGTTTCAGCGAGCACCAGACATTCATAAATCAATGAACGTGGAAGAGTCCCAAACGGCCCCCTATTCCCTATATAGTGCACTATTTTGCGCCATGGTCAAAAGCCATGCACTATAAAGGGAATAGGGTGCCATTTGGGATACAGGGCTGGTAGAATAATAGCCTTCCGTGACACACCTGTGGAGGCATTCAGGGACTGTCTCTTAGCTGATGTATTGGTGTCTGGAAATAGATTCATTCATTACAATACCAGCTAAAAATACGCAAGAAACCAAATCAGCCTGTGGATACTGCTCAGACTTAGCTGTTATTGGTGGCATGTAAGACAGTGGGTTTATGTAGACCTAAGTATTGTGAGAAGTCCTATTATTTGTATCAATGCCTCAGTAAGTGACCTCGAAAACATGACCTGATGTTTAATTTTGGATTCTAAGGTAATCACATATGGTTTTATATGCCTTTGAATGCTTTTCTGTTCGTGTGTGTGTGTACCGGCTCTTGCGAGTGTGTTCATTCGTTCTGTAGGTGCGTTAGCTCTGTCTGTGTGCGTACGTGCTCTTGTCTGTGTGTGGTGGTTCTGTGTGTATTCCTAACTTCCTACCTCTCCCCAGGCGGCAGGCAGCGGCTCCACAGCGGGGTAGTACTTGGCCAGGTCCCAGGCCACAGCGTTCATGTACCACTTGAAGTCTTTACACTTGAGGTGTCTCCTCAGCTCCTTCTGGGCCGTCAGGTCCCCGGTGGACAGGTGGCGGTACTCTGGACGACGCTGGTAGATGAACTCTGTGTACTCATCCATCCATGTCTCAGCCACCCTCTTCAGGTTCTGAGATAAGGGAGAGAGACAGGGAAGGAGAGATGGGGTAAGGAGATGGACTGTCTGTGTGTTTAGCTTATCACAGCACAGGTCACAGTGTGCTGAGTTAGTCAGACCTCATCTTAAATCAGATAGATGGCTGGACCTACATCCTCAGCTTGACTATCAGCCATGTGCAACCAGTCAAAATGGCTGCATGTTAGCCATAACCAGTTGATGGAAGCAGTGTACTGACTGGTCAGTCTAACTTACTCTGGCTAGGCTTGTTCCAGACGGCACTTTGTAGGGGACGTATTTCCTGTAGATATGTCCTACTCGGGAGCATGGTACGTCGTACATACTGCCCCCACACATCCATACCTGAATGGAGATGGAACACAAATAATACCTCAGTACATTACTTCAAAAGCTTTCTGTCAGCCTGCTAGCTATGTGTTCTAAGCAAGGCCGCAAAACCTTTGTAACTCAACCGACCGTGTGTTGTAAATAGGGTTGCAAAATTTCGGGAACACTTAATACATTTTCTGGTTTTCCAGAATACCTGGTTGGATGATTCTGGATTTCCTGCTTATTCCCTCCTGATTCTGGGATTTCGGGAGAAATCAGAAAATGTATTGAATGTTCCCGGAATGTTGCAACCCTAGTTGTAAGCACTGAAGTAAAGAAAGAAAAGAAAAAAGCACATCTTGTTTTTCCTATTGTTCCAGAAAGGAATCACAGGTATCTTTCAATTTCAAAGCCCTGAGTTATTGTGGACTGAGTTCAGAGTGAGGATATTGTTGTTGAAATGGTTGTGTAGATGGGTTTGTGTTCTGTTTGTTGCAAGACCCTAACAGACAACCTATTGTCCCTCTGTCCACACTTGAAGTGGATTCCCACTTTGTCTGCTTGGCAGGGCCACATTATAAGCCTCTTTGAGCGGAGGGACTGAAAGGAATCCTATTTCCAGAGCACTCCGCTCGATACCCCTCTTTCCTGCATCAAAGGAAGAGCTAGAAAGAAGAGGAAGGAAGAGGGCAGGTGTCAGTAGTGCTACTCTGAACCCCTTCAGTCTGCTATCCTCTCCCTTACTGTCTCCCTCGCTCTCTCTTCCTCCCTATGCCTCTCTTTATCTCTTCATGTCCCTCCATTCTTTCTCATTCCTCTCCCCTCTTTCAAACTTGGCAGCTTGATTAGAATTAGAGTGGTCATGCTGACTAATTGGAAAGGACCCTGGGACATTTCACCTCTCCTCCGCTTCTCCTCCTCTCTCCCGCTGTGTGTGTGAGCGCTCCACCTCTCTCCCTGCTCTGCCATATCAAAACGAGGCAGGGTGCTTTCCTGTGGAGCCTCAGGTTAATGGTCAAGCTGGCTTTACAGGCTTCATTGACATGTGGAGAGATTCCTCCAGTCTTCAGAAAATGGCCTCTTCAGAGGACAAGTGTAGATGTTCATTAATCTCTCATATCAGCAGAAATATGAGGGGTTTATGAATGACTCCCATGCGTTTACGAGTAACAATTTGCTTTAGCGTACAACTCACAGGACGAGGTAAAATTCCTGGAGATGTTTTGATGATATCTGTTCAATGTGAGATACTACCAGTGTCAATAGAGTGTCAGTCTAACAGCTGTCACATGTAGGCTAACTGTCAGACATCCATACTCCGTGACAGTAGAGGAGAGTGGGGTAAGTTGAGCCAAAGGGGTCAGTTGAGCCACCCTTGTTTCTAGGAAACCATACACAATGTATAATTTGACCAAATATTTAGGAAGAGGTCATCATTTCATGGAGTCTATGAAGGAAAAAAACACATGGAAAAAGTGGTAAGCAAGTTAGGTCAAAAAAGTCATTTATTGTGTTAGAGGTTTCATGATGCTTCTAAACCAAAGTAGATCATCTTAAGAGTGTTCTATACATCAGTTGGGGTCTCTATAAGCTTCAATGTGAGGTCCTAAACCTAGAATGAAAGTGCATCCTTGTAGCTGTGTGGGCTAATAAAGTCAAAATGTTTGTCTTGGGGTAAGTTGAGCCAATGGCAAGTTGAGCAAATGGAAGTGTTTTCTTCCCAAGTGTAATGCAAGGCATTATTGGTGGGATATGAGGTTACAACAGGGCCTGGCCTATGTTCATTTTAAAAAGTACAAAGTGTTTGTTTGGTGTTAAGCCTGTGTTAAAAGATTCTTCAAAATATTAAAAGACAAAAAAGCGATTGTGATTATGATGAATTGTGTTTGGGAAATGAAGATGGTTTAAAAAATGTAGTGCTAATATTTCAATCAATACAGACATTTGTAGCTATGTTTTTCATAGCTATGTTTTTCAAAACTGTAATGTTTACATGAATTCGGATTATTTCCAGGGATATACAACATCCTGAAATATATGTAGATATCTTTGCTAGAAATAATACTATATTTCATTAACAGTGATGCTGAATGTAAAAAATACCCTGACTACAGCGCTCACGTCGCGTGCGCTCGCGTTGCAAAATACATTTAGGAATCTATGTTATTCAATTATTGCACCCACACTGCTCGCGCGTGTCAAGGGCTAAAATAGGAGTCATTCCTATTTCTGACGCAGATCACGCTGCAAGTCCTGCCTCTCCCATCTCCTCATTGGTTTATAGAAGCAGGTACCCACATGCCATCTCCTCATTGGTTATACCCACGTGGGTGATTGAAAGACGAACTGTTGCCGGTTGTCGTGGTAATACTATGAAAGTTTAGATGCCAATCACCATATACGTTCAACGATGAAAAAGCCTGGAAGGAGGGGAGATGACTAGAAACGATTCGGTTGACCGTTTTTATGTGTGGATTAATTGTCGGAGTAGAGGACCTTGTGCATTTCAGGTAAAATAACAACCTAATGTTTATATCCCAGGACAAATTAGCTAGCAGCAGCAAGCTAGCTAAAGAGGACAAATTAGCTAGCAAGTACAAGCTAACTAGCTAAGTTGCCATAAATGTTTAATGCATTTCGACCTGTCCCCAAATGAATGTCATTGGTTCAGAGTTTGTTTTGATATTTTAACCTGCGTGTCGTGATCGCGTTTGGTGTAGGGGGACAAAATAAATGTATGCACGATGTCACACGCGCGCAGCCGGTTTGGGTTCCGTGTTACCCCACTCTCCCCTAAGTAACTGGACCGGAGAACTCTGAATCAGAGCTTTTAACATTTAGACAGATGGGGGCGCCACTGTGTAATATTTACACTTTTGCTTCATTTGTGTGCTTATTGTACACTTGTGAATTCTCAATACAAAATAACACCAACGACTCAAAAAACACAGATTAACACAAATGTCTGAATCCCCCCTCCCACCTCTGTAAGAAGACTTATTGCAAATTTGCTTGGGAACTATTTTTATCGTTGCCATGGTTTCCAGTCAAGGAAGAAAGGGCTGCATTCCTATTACAAAGTGCACTCACTGACAGAACGAGAGCGAGAGAGAGAGAAAGAGAGAGTATACTGAGACCCGGTTGGATGGCAGGTATGTCAGGCACGATAACCACAATATTCCCTCACATCCATATACCGTGTTCTCCTCCGGAAATCAAAATGGAATAACCTCTGAGCCGCAAACAAGCCAAACATCACTGGCTGTAATTAGTTTGGGAAGGAGGCTAAAGCCTGAACTACTGCTTGTAACCCACTAACACAGACACACGGGCACACACACGCACACACAAACATTATTTTGGAATGCTGGGTTCTGAGGAGTGCATTGTACTGGAGAAGGTAGGGGAAACAAAACACTGGAGAACAGAGCGAGAGCAATTCTTCTGAGTGAAAGTCATTTCAGTTCAATAAGGTTGTCTGGGAGCAGATTGACCTGTCTGGAGACTAAGGCAGGGGTATGATGGGACAGGATGGAAAAGAATGGACGAAAGAAACACATTGTTATGGGTCTGGACTCTAATATAATTGCAAGGTTGATAGACTTTAGTGTGTTTTAAATCATCTGTAATTTTTAAGGGATGTATTGTTGTGCTCAGATGAACGACGCAACTTTATATGTATTTTAAATATGTCCAATAAAATTAATTCAAGGCAAGGTGGGACACAGTCACTGGATGAAAAGGGTGGAAGAGCCACATTGCTATGTGACCATGATTGTATAATATGAACTATTAGTAAATATTATTTATATTGTATGATATCCTATTGAAGAAAAGATTAGTGGCATTTATATGTCGTGTTACACACAGTGCAGATAAGGACTAAATAGAAGCACCTCAGCATAGATAGAAGTGGATAGTATAGACCAGGGGTCGGCAACAGGCAACAATACTACATAATAACAAAGGAAAAACTGTTTATAGATTTTTTTTATGTATAAAAAAAAAAAAAAGGAAATATCACATTTACATAAGTATTCAGACCCTTTACTCAGTACTTTGTTGAAGCACCTTTGGCAGTGATTACAGCCTTGAGTCTTCTTGGGTATGACGCTACATGTTTGGCACACCTGTATTTGGGGAGTTTCTTCCATTCTTCTCTGCAGTTCCTCTCAAGCTCTGTCTGGTTAGATGGGAGCTTCGCTGCACAGCTATTTTCAGGTCCCTCCAGAGATAATCGATTGGGTTTAAGGATCTCTCTGTACTTTGCATCCGTTCATCTTTCCCTCGATCCTGACTAGTCTCCTAGTCCCTGTCACTGAAAAAGATCCCCACAGCATGATGTGGCCACCACCATGCTTCACCGTAGAGATGGTGCCAGGTTAGTTACAGACGTTACACTTGACATTCAGGCCAAAGTGTTCAATCTTGGCTTCATCAGACCAGAGAATCTTGTTTCTCATGGTCTGAGTCCTTTAGGTGCCTTTTGGCAAACTCCAAGCGGGCTGTCATGTGCCTTTTACTGAGGAGTGGCTTCCGGGTGGCCACTACCATAAAGGCCTGATTGGTGGAGTGCTGCAGAGATGGTTGTCCTTCTAGAAGGTTCTCCCATCTCCACAGAGGAACTCTGGAGCTCATTCAGAGTGGCCATCAGGTTCTTGGTCACCTCCCTGACCAAGGCCCTTCTCTCACGATTTCTCAGTTTGGCCGGGCGGCCAGCTCTAGGAAGAGTCTTGGAGGTTCCAAACTTCTCCCATTTAAGAATGATGGAGGACACTGTGTTCTTGGGGACCTTCAATGCTGCAGACATTTTTTGGTACCCTTCCCCAGACCTGTGACACAATCCTGTCTCGGAGCTCTACGGACAATTCCTTCGACCTCATGGCTTGTTTTTGCTCTGACATGCACTGTCAACTATGGGACCTTATATAGACAGTTGTGTGCCTTTCCAAATCATGTCCAATCAATTTAATTTACCACAGGTGGACTCCAATCCAGCGTTAGAAACATCAAGGATTATCAATGGAAACAGGATGCACCTGAGCTCAATTTCAAGTCTCATAGCAAATGGTCTGAATACTTATGTAAATAAGTTTTTTCTGTTTAACATTTTTAATACACTTGCAAGAAAAACCCGTTTTCACTTTGTCATTATAGGGTATTGTGTGTAGATTGATGAGATTTTGTGTTTATTTTATCCATTTTAGAATAAGGCTGTAAAGTAACAAAATGTGGAAAAAGTCAAGGGGTCTGAATGCACTGTATGTGATTGTCCCTACATGTAATCAAGTTATGAAATGATTGCTATTTTCAAATAAATCTATGTTGGGGCTGAGTTGTGGTCAAATTATTATAATTATGTTAGGAGAGCCCCTTGGATGAGTGAAGAAACAAATAAATTATAGAGAAATTGCAGAAAGGCAGAGCGGAAGTGGAGAAAGTCAAAGTTGCAGGTCCATTATGATATTCTGAGAGAGCAACTTGGCATATACTGTACAGTAACAGTCAAAAGTTTGGACACACTCATTCAAGGGTTTTTCTTTATTTTTTATTATTTTCTACATTGTAGAATAATAGTGAAGATATCAAAACTATGAAATAACACATATGGAATCATGTAGTAACCAAAAAAGTGTTAAACAAATCAAAATACATTTTATATTTGAGATTCTTCAAAGTAGCCACCCTTTGCCTTGATGACAGCTTTGCACACTCTTGGCATTCTCTCAACCAGCTTCACGAGGTAGTCACCTGGAATGCAGTTCAATTAACAGGTGTGCCTTGTTAAAAGTTAATTTGTGGAATTTCTTTCCTTCTTAATGCGTTTGAGCCAATCAGTTGTGTTGTGACAAGGTAGCGGGGTATACAAAAGATAGCCTTATTTGGTAAAAAACCAAGTCCATATTATGGCAAAATAGCTGAAATAAGCAAAGAGAAACGACAGTCCATCATTACTTTAAGACATAAGGTCAGTCAATCCGGGAAAATTTCAAGAACTTTGAGTGCAGTTGCAGAAACCATCAAGCACGAAACTGGCTCTCATGAGGACCGCCACAGGAAAGAAAGACCCAGAGTTACCTCTGCTGCAGAGGATAAGTTCATTAGCGTTACCAGCCTCAGAAATTGCAGCCCAAATAAATGCTTCACAGAGTTCAAGTAACAGACATATCTCAACATCAACTTGTCAGAGGAGACCGCATCAATCAGGCCTTCATGGTCGAATTGCTGCAAAGAAACCACTACTAAAGGACATCCATAAGAAGAAGAGACTTGCTTGGGCCAAGAAACACGAGCAATGGACATTAGGCCGGTGGAAATCTGTCCTTTGGTCTGATGAGTCCAAATTTTTGAGATCTTTGGTTCCAACCGGTGTCTTTGTGAGACGCAGAGTAGATGAATCTGAAAAAAAGTAATCTAGATTCTTCAGCTCTTAGCCATTTTCGGGCAATCTCCAACCTTTCATTCTTAAGCAAAATTCTGGAGAAATTGGTTTCAAACAGATATATAATTTTTTAAAGTGCCAACTGTATTTTTGAAAAATTCCAATCGGTTTTTCGTGCCCACCACAGCACAGAGACAGCCTTAGTTAAAGCCAACACAGATGCCAAACAGCTCTCTGTCCTTGTACTCTTGGATTTAAGTGCTGCACTCGACACGGTTGACCATGATGTCCTTCTGAAAAGACTGGAAAGGTGGGTTGGCCTCTCCGCTCCAGTTCTAAATTGGTTTAGGATGTATTTAACTGGTCGAGAGTCAAAATAGGCGCTGTGGCGTCCACAAGGTTTGATTTTGGGTCTGGTACTGTTCAGTTTATAAAGTATATGTTACCCCTTGGCAGCGTTATCAGAAAGCACAGCATTGATTTTAACTGCTACACAGATGATACACAACTTTACATTTCTGTGTCACTAGAGGATTTTAACTTCACAGATACATTATTAGACTGTATTAGTGATTTAAATACTTGGATGGCTCACAACTTCCTCCAGGTAAATCAAGACAAGACCGAGGTACTTCATACTGGACAAAGAGTTTTTCTTTAAATGAATCGGAAGCAAAGGATTTACTTCAGACACTGGACAAGGCCCAAATCCCTGCCATTCTCATGAAGAAGAGACAGATATCGGGGACGTAGGTCGGGGTGCCTTGTAAGGATTCGACGGCAAGTGGGTAATCCGCCTCTACATCAGTCCTATTAGCCAACGTGCAATCATTGGATAATAAACTGGATGAGCTCTGACCAAGACTATACTTCCAACGGAACATTAAAAACTGTAATATCTTATGTTTCATCGAGTAGTGGCTGAACAACGATATGGGTAACATACAGCTGGCTGAGTTTTCTGTGCATTGGCTAGTTAGAGCAGCTGCCTTTAGTAAGACAAGGGGTGGCGGTCTGTGTCTATTTGTCAGTAACAGCTGGTGTACGAAATGTAATATTAAGGAAGTCTCTAGGTTTTGCTCGCCTTAGGTAGAGTATCTCATGATAAGCTTTAGACCACAATATTTACCGAGAGAGTTGATCTATATTTTTCGTAGCTGTCTATTTACCATGACAAAACCGATGTAGGCACTAAGACCGTACTCAACGAGCTGTATAAGGCCATAAGCAAACAAGAAAATGCTCATCCAGTGGCGGTGCTCCTAGTGGCCGTGTACTTTATTGCAGGGAAACTTAAATCCATTTTACCTCATTTCTACCAGCATGTTACATGTGCAACCAGATTAAATAAAACTCTAGACCACCTTTACTCCACACACAGAGATGCGTACAAAGCTCTCCCTCAGCCTCCATTCTGGCAAATATGACCATAACTCTATCCTTCTGAGTCCTGCTTACAAGCAAAAACTAAAGCAGGAAGTACCAGTGACTCGCTCAATATGGAAGTGGTCAGATGACGCAGATGGTAAGCTACAGGACTGTTTTGCTAGAACAGACTGGAATATGTTATGGGATTCTTACGGTGGCATTAAGGAGTACAGCACATCAGTCACTGGCTTCATCAATAAGTGCATTGATGACGTCGTTCCCACAGTGACGGAACGTACATATCCCAACCAGAAGCCAATGGATTACAGACAACATCCGCACTGAGCTAAAGGGTAGAGCTGCTGCTTTCAAGGTGCGGGACACTAACCTGGACGCTTACAAGAAAACCCGCTATGCCCTTCTACGAACCATCAAACAGGGAAAGCGGCAATACAGGACTAAGATTGTGTCACGCCCTGATCTGTTTCACCTGTCTTTGTGATTGTCTCCACCCACCTCCAGGTGTCACCTGTTTTCCCTATTAGTCCCCAGTGTATTTATCCCTGTGTTTCCTGTCTCTGTGCCAGTTTGTCTTGTATTTCCAAGTCAACCAGCGTTTTTCCTAGCTCCTATTTTTCAGTCTCTGTCTTTTTCCTAGCCCTCCTGGTTTTTGACCCTTGCCTGTTCTGAACGCGAGCCTGCCAATCCCCTTATACTGTTTGAACTCAGACCTGATCATTGAACCCCTGCCTGTCCTGACCTCGAGCCTGCCTATCGCCTGGTACTGTTTGGACTCTGACCTGGTTTATGAACTCTAGCCTGTCCCTGACCTGCCTTTGCCTACCCCTTTTGTTATAATAAATATCGGAGCTCAACCATCTGCCTCCTGTGTCTGCATTTGGGTCTCGCCTTGTGCCCTTATAGATTGAATTGTACTACACTGGCTCCAACGCTCGTCGGATGTGGCAGGGCTTGCAAACTATTACGGACTACAAAGGGAAGCACAGCAGCAAGCTGCCCAGTGACACGAGCCTACTAGATGAGCTAAATTACTTCTATTCTCACTTCGAGGCAAGCAACACTGAAGCATGTATGAGAGCAGCAGCTGTTCTGAACGACTGTGTGATCACGCTCTCCGTAGCCGATGTGAGTAAGACCTTTAAACAGATAAAAAATCACAAGGCCGCAGGGCCAGACGGATTACCAGGATGTGTACTTCGAGCATGTGCTGACCAACTGGAATGTGTCTTCACTGACATTTTCAATCTATTCCTGACCGAGTCTGTAATACCAACATGTTTCAAGCAGACCACCATAGTCCCTGTGGTCAAGACCACCAAGGTAACCTGCCTAAATGACTACCGACCGGTAGCACTCATGTCTGTATCCATGAAGTGCTTTGAAAGGCTGGTCATGGCTCACATCAACATCATCATTCCAGAAACCCTAGACCCACTCCAATTTGCATACCGCCCCAACAGATCCACAGATGACGCAATCTCTATTGCACTCCACACTAACGTTTCCCACTTATCCTCTTCTGTTTTTTTGTGTAGTAAATATTTCAGTTGTTTTTATTCCGTTTTTTTTCTGTGACGAACATTGTGTTGCATTTCATGTCTGAAATGTAATGTATAAATAAAGCTTGGTGTGATTCGATTAAGCCACCCGACCATTCGCGCCGACAAAAATTGGCCTGTGGCTCAATCTAGTTGCCTAACCCTGGTGTATACTGAAAGACGAACTTAGCCCTCATGAGTATGACTAGCAACCTTAAGACTCCTTAAGACTTCCAGTTTCTCTACAGTGCTGTATTGAGATGCTTGAATGATAAGATGTGTTCCAGTCTTGAGAACATTGGTAAGAGAAATGTATGATTGGGAAACGCTATCTTCTATACATTTTTGCTCACCTTGAACGATATCTCGTACTGCTCTCCGCCCCATATTTCCAAGCCAGTGTCGTAGCCACCCAGCTCCCAGAACCACTGACGGTTGACGGCAAAGAGACCTCCGGCCATCACTGGAGACCTGTAGGAGAGACAGAGAAAGAATCCATGTCTTTAGCTTGTTGGTAAAGTTATTTTCTAAATCTTCCGATCAGCACAAAACAATGTGGCGGTGTCCAGTTCTTTTTGTGTTATAATGTGAGCATCTACTGTTACAGCTGTAGCTCTTAAGAGACAGACAGATAGAGAAACTGTACAAGAGAAACAGTGAGAGACAAAGAAATAATACAAGTGTTAGTTACCATGTTCAGATTTATTACGTTAAAATAGTGCATAACATCCATATATTGAAAAGTGACATTTGGTGTAATTCCAAGCATCCTAAATCCAGAGAAAGTAATCTACACTTGCAGTCTTTGTGGTATCAGACAGATTCTGAGTTATTCTTTAACAAAAATATAAAGTAACATACCTAATCCCTTGAGCTGAGAAAAACATGACATATGTAAAGTACATATATTGAAAGGTGGCATTTGAGCATCATAATCCAGAGATAATCATATTGCAGTGTTAGTGGAAGCATACAGAGAGAAATTATGTGGCCCTCACATGAGCCGAATCTCTCTGTTGCCCCTGGATACGTAAATGCACACCTTCTAAAAGACCATCATACGTATAGTAAAAACATGCACTCAGACACGCAGGCAGTCTCAAAGACATATTGAGTCTTTACCCATAAATCCGCTGGCTTGCAATAATAAAGGATGTTCCGTTCAGGCTTATCTCAGTCAAAGCTTTCATCCAATCACAGCAAAGAAATACCAGTCTCTCGGGGTATGCTGACACCGACCCTCGCGCAATCGATAAACTTCACAAAGAGCTCAAGCAGTCAAAAATCCCCATGATTGACACTTGACATGGCTATTTGCCTGACATTTCACATTTCCCACTGCAGAATCTACAGAAAGATCAAAGCAGACGAGGGATTGGTGCACAGTAAGCAGCATCTACTCCAAGTAGAAGCAACTTCCTTCCTATCAACAACAAACTGCTTCTACTAATAGTATTCTAATCCTTTCTCCCTGCCTATTCCTATTCTCCCTCATTGCTCATTGTACTGCCCCAAACCTGTACTCTTTGTTATTTCACACTCCCTTTCAGCAGGGCTTAAGCTCGGGGAGTGGATTTTGTTGGACCCTGACTTTGGCATGTTTGAATGTTTTTCCTTGTAGTTCTTCTTTGACAATGGTGGAGAATCAGAGTAATCCTCCGGGTAATGGGAAGAGCTCTTTTCCTGCGTTTGAGTCATTCCTCGGTAGCGACGAGGACGAGGCGCCAATCTTCTATTGAAGCGTGGGGGGATGAAATACTGTGATGTAAGTAGAGGAGGCCAAAAAAGGAAAACACCACAGCCCTTTGAATTACTGAGAGGGCGAAAAGAGCGGCGGGGACTTGATGCGGTACGGCAGTGTGGAGGATAGGTCTAGCGTTTGAGCTGGGGAGCCGTTGAACTAGGGGTGTTTTGTAACCAAAATGCTCAGAATAAACAGCACCATGGCGCAAAGCCACAACACAACAGCAAGCTTGACTCATTAAATCTCTTCACACCTCCTGATTCACAGAGAAAGCATCGCATTATTTGGGCATCTTAGTCAACAAGAAAAAGAGCTTAAAGCCAAGAAAGTTTTAAGCAGTAAAATCCAGAATAGCAAAGGAGTTGTGGGAGGGATTGGATTTGGTGCCTAAGGTTAGGCCTCCACAGACGGACAGTCTTTCCTATCCGAAAAACGGTTTGATCTGACCCAATGATGAGTCAAAGGAACCAAATGTTCCTTGTTCCATTTTTTGTGTGTGTCTATGTATCTATGACAACCATGATCTGCCCATGCAAAAAACAAGACAAGACAACAAGTGAGGAATGAGCTTGTGTGTGGGGATGAAGGCAGAGCCAGACGGAGGGAGCTCAGTGCAGAAATCTATTTACTCTGCGGATAACACCCTCCGGCCTGCTTCCCTCCAATTTAATAAAGCGCTGAAATATACCAGTCCACTCAATTAAAGGAGCTAATGGAGGAGCAAGCTGAAATCATTATATATTTTATCTTCTTAGCAGCCTTGCCAACAACAGCTGAAAAACACTAGAGAACATAGTTTATTTGGGAAGTTAAAGTAGTTTATTTGTCGTTGACACTACAACTTCTGGTGAAGGTGGTTGGAAAGAGGGATTAGACAAAATGCAGAACTAACTCACGTAATATTCTTATCTTAAAAAACCCACAACACTAGAAGATTATTTGGGAAGTTAAAGTTGTCGTGGACACTACACTTTCTGGTTGTGGTGGTTGAAATTAAAGGATAATATATATAACCCTCATCGTTTGGAAAGTCCGTTTTTGATTCACTACGGTTGAAATACACCACGGGAGAGATTGAGTGGGATAGTTTGTGTGGTGATATAGAAGGTAATGAGAGCTGTTTTTTAGCTGTGGATATCTCAGTGGTTAGTGGAGGCTTTACACTGTTTGATCAGGCTGGATTGCTGCTGATAGGCTCAGAGGGAGAGAGAGAGAGAATGAATATCCTTCATCTAAGCCTACAGGAGACTTACCCAACAAGGAGGAAGGAACCAGCCTGCTATGAAGAGATGATATGATTGAAGGAGGGCAGCATTCAGAGACGTCATGCAATTTATTCAAGGGTGCCCTGATAGCCAAATTCAATATTGTAGGATTAATTAATTATACGCAAAGTCAGTGTACAAACAGATAAAACTGAGGGGGGCTGAGCGGAATATGCAGCATGCACGTTCCTTCTCCCGGCCGTAGCACAATCCCAATCAAAAAGTAGTCCGTTGCCAAAAGTAGTGCCCTCTTTAGGGAATAGGGTGCCATTTGGAATGCAGCCTATGCAGTCAAGAAACAAGGCCAGTCAGTCAAGATGATTTTAGTCAATCAAACCTGCCAGGGACAGAGGGCTAGCACTAAGGAGATGTGATTACTTCAGTGTGGGTTCCTCCAGGAAGGATTGGGTCTGAGTTGAAGGGAGCAGCCAAACTGGATATGATATAGTAAGACTGCAGCGTGGTGGCTGTTATCGATCCCTTAATTAGACAGGAATCTCAGAGGGAACGTGTAGATCAATGAGGCTGAGCTGAGACGGAGGAGGCTGTATGTGTGTGTTCCTGTGTGTGTGTGTGGTTGGCCAGCCAGGTGAGTAAAGCAGAGGTCACACCGCTGCAGGTTGACGTTCTGAGACAGTGGGGCGTGTGTGACCGGGTCAAGCTACTTACTGAGGCTGACTGAGCCTCTCTGGCCTCTGGCCTGTGAAGCCCATAGGATACTGGGAGGCCCAGCCCTGTAAATGACCTGCTACCCACAGTAGGAACCTAATCACTGTAATCAAACAGCAGGACACACACAAGCACGCATTGGCCTTTGTACACATACTGTACAAACACACACACAGGCACGCACACTCACATTCACACACACTGTACAAGCCTCGGCTCACACAGCTCATTAACCTTCATACATACTGTTCCTAATCATACTGAACATGCATAAATTACAGCACTCTGACACAACACTACTCTACCCTCCAGCCAGTTGAGTCTGTACTGCACTCTACACAGCAGATCACTGCTGTTCTACATTGATGTGTACATTATAGACCTTTGGGGAATAGCTTACAAACAAGGCCTTAGCTGCTCTATTCATCCGTATATGTAACACGTTAGTTTGTGTGACACAAGGCAAACGAAATAGAGCCATGAATGCCATTGAATTGAAAACCCTATGTGTGTGTCTCTCTCTCTCGTGTGGATGTGTGTGTATGGTTTCCTATGTATGGCCAATTCCTTGTGGAATTGGACTAGAGCTCAACCCTGACAGACAGTCTGAACATAGCCTCATAATTACCAGACTGATTACCGCTGATATCTGTGTAGCCATCATGCATGTAAGCTCGCAAGATCAGTCAGTTTACTAGTCTGAACACTGACTGACTGACTGACTATAAACGAATTAAGAAGTAATTCCACTCAAAATACTAATTATCTGATGTGATTAGTTAAATGCTGTTGGAATTAGTGCAACATGCTAATAAAGCCATGTTGTTGAAGCCTTTGGCCTCTCTCTCTCTCTCTCTGGAAATGAGTTGGAGGTTTTTCTTCTTCAAATATAACATTGTTTCTGTCCTGGGTCAAGCGGTGTAATGTGTGAACACTCTTGTCCAGGGAGAATAGGTTGTTTATGATTGGGTGAATCACACAGCCAGATGTAGAAGAATAAGCCAGATGTAGAAGAATAAACACACACACACACACACACACACACACTGTACACACACACACACGTACACACACACTGTACACAGACAAATAGTTAGCAGGACTTTGACACGTCTCATGTATGTTTGTCATCCCTTAACAGCACAGTAAAGCAACATAGGATTGTGTGTGTTTGTGTGTGTGTGTGAGGAGACAGTTTGGAAGGGCTCCCAGTCTCCATCAGTCCAAACGATAGGGGAGCTCAGCTCCAACCTCTCTTTACTTAGGCTTGTCCAAATACAATTAATCATTCCCCTTCTCTTCTCTAGTGTAGAGTAGTGTAGTGTAGCTTTCAGTGGCTTAGCTTTAAAAAACCCAGGCATCGATTCGGAGGGCCTCTGTCTGTCGACAAACACTTCGCACATCTCTGACGAGCTCAGCAACACCTCAATATGTTGACACCCATCTGTTTCTGAGCCACGCTCCCCAATTACTGCCACCTACCTGCCTGCCTGGAGATGTCAATCATCATGTACATTCAAGGGATGAGCTCTTAGATCCAATTAAGGAAGGACCTCCACACAAATACCACATTCATGCAGCTTATAAACAATGTTCCCTCTAAACTGCGTGCGTGTGCACGCTGTAGCCCTGAGACTGCCGCGCAGCTGCCATGCAGAAATATCACCCCACAGAGAGAAGCACTAGATAGAACTTCACTCTACTTTCTACAGCAGTGGTCACCAACCGTTCGATCGTATTCCACTGGTCCATCTCCAAGGCATTCCTAGTCAATTGACAAACATTTCTGTAATAAACCCAACGATAAAGCCTTACGAATCGTGTACCCTAGCACGCGGTGAATTGCAGCGTGCCGCTTAGGCCGCCCAGAGTGGTTCGCTTGTAGGCGTGCTGGCAGCATATGGTTTATAAAAGTGTTGAATACAGTGTTGACAGTGCTGAGTAAGAACTTAAACATGAACTCACTCATAAAAACAGCAGCTCTTTGCTGTATTAGTTGACAGTCTATCTCTAGTCATGGTTTTAAGCATTTTGACATCTCACTTTACTGTATCTTTCCTTTATGCCTGCTACGTTACTGCAGACACGGTCATCTGAGCCATCCTATTGGCCAGCGGTAGGCCTATACTGCACTTTAGTTTGTATGAAGGTCTGGCCCACCCAGGGACAAAATTATTTTGGGGGCTCACGAGTGGCGCAGCGGTCTAAGGCACTGCATCTCAGTGCTAGAGGCATCACTACAGAAACCCTGGTTCGAATCCAGGCTGCACAATTGGCCCAGCATCGTCCAGGTTTGGCCGGGGTAGGCCGTCATTGTAAATAAGAATTTGTTCTTAAACTAACTTGCCTTGTTAAATAAAGGATAAATAATAAATGAAATGGGTAAATAGTTTGATCCATTCTCCATTTCATGAATTTATTCACAGGTAAATAGTAATATGCTGTAAAATGCTCTGGTGACAAACAAACTTTGCTGCCCTGTTTCCAATCGTCCACTGGTTGGGAGGACCTATTCAAGTAAGTAAATACATTTTGAAAATGTAAAAAAACCGATGTATTATTAGCTAACTAGCTACAGTGAGGGCTAACTTTAATGAGCTGCTAACATAGCTAGCTAGCTATCTAGCCAACTTTACAAACTGTATAGATAGCTAGCTAAGTTAATTAAATATCACCAGCTACCTAACTTCATATTAGCTAGCTACCTTGATGTATTTATCACTGTAGAAAAACAACTCCAAATGCATTTGTAGGTAGCTAGCTAACAGTCACGGAGGATGGTAAAATAGATGTGTGAGAGAGTAGGCTATTCTGGATAGGGCAGGTACTTCTGTGTAGTTCCAGTCCCTAGAAGTGAGGACGGAGATAATTTCTGTCCTCAGATACAGGGAGGACAGTGAAGATATAGATAAGAGGTCCCAATGAAGAGCAGTGGTTCTCAGTCCTGGTCCTGGGGAATCAAAGGAGTGCACATTTTTGTTTATGCCTTAGTACTACACAGCGGATTCAATTGATCAACTCACCATCAAGCTTCAAGTGGTATTTATGTGTTCATTTGTGATGCTATCCTGGATATGATCCTGCTTGTCACGTGCTACACATGCACATGTGTGTGCACATGCATCTATCTATCCAATGTTATCATGATTTGTTATAAGGGATATACTACTTTTGTAATCCACAATGACTTGGTGATGGAAAAGTCAAATAATGACATTATCTTCCATATTCCTACAGATACCTTCAAAACGATTGCCTACAGTTACCGTGTAGGGCACTGCAAGGTTGGGTGACCAAGGCCATCTGGGACTACCTCCTGGGAGATTTCAGGTGAGTGAAGGCTACCTGTTTCCTGCATAACTTCACGATGATGGACACGAGGACCAGTAGGGGATCTGCAGCTCGCCGCCGTGCGCCAGAGGAGAAGTCTGCTGCTCTGCAGGATGTTTCAAGGATGGGGTCCAACAACGCAGCATGGGAGGCAATATGTGTGCGGGGGAGCTTCACCTACTTTTTCGAAGAGGGTGCTGTTCCCTGGCAACACCATAGACTACACTATGCACAACCAAATGCTCTTTTAAGAGCCATCCACATTGAAATAAGAGTATTCTTCCATTTTGTCACGCCCTGACCTTGGAGATCCTTTTAATTCTCTATTTGGTTAGGTCAGGGGGTGACTAGGGTGGGCAATCTATGTTTTCTATTTCTTTGTTGGCCGGGTATGGTTCCCAATCAGAGGCAGCTGTCTATCGTTGTCTCTGATTGGGGATCATACTTAGGCAGCTTTTTTCCACCTGTAGTTTGTGGGATCTTGTTTTGGTACTGTGCTGTTTAGCCCTACTAAACGTTACGTTTCGTTTGTATTTGTTGTTTTTTCGGTGTGCATTGAATAAAGGAAGATGTACGCTACCACGCTGCAACTTGGTCCGATCCTTCCATCGACGGACGTGACAGAAGATCCCACCATAAACGGACCAAGCAGCGTGGCCAGGAGGAGCAGACATCCTGGACATGGGAGTATATCTTGGACGGTAAGGGATCCTGGACGTGGAAGGGGATCCAGGCCGGAAAGGATCGCCTTCCATGGGAGCAGACGGAGGCAGCGAGGGAGGAACAACGACGACACCGGGGGTCGCAACCATGACGGAACCCCGAGAGGCAGCCGGGGGGCACACGGGGTGGTTGGCGGAGCCAGGGTTTAAACCAGAGCCAACTCCCCGTGGGATCTTGTTTTGGTACTGTGCTGTTTAGCCCTACTAAACGTTACGTTTCGTTTGTATTTGTTGTTTTTTCGGTGTGCATTGAATAAAGAAAGATGTATGCCTACCACGCTGCACCTTGGGCCGACCATTCTTACAACGACGAGCGTAACACATTTACTTAGCTATGTCAACTGCAGTTGTTCAATTCCCAGTTTCTCTCCTTTTGAGTTCTACTTCTCAGGTGAGGGTGCTGTTCAGTGAAGGGTGATGTCTGTACAAAAACAAAACAGGCACATTTAAGAGTCACCCATATAGATTTTTTTTTGAACAATTAGACACCCTATAACCCACACCTCCACACTCGTGTATCAATCTGATTGATGGATTGTGTTGTGCAGTAAGCAGGCTCAGGTGTATAACTGTGGCTCCTTCCACCTTCAAAGAATAGGCAAGACACTTCATTATTTATATTTATGTAACTACTCTATATTGTTTGTCTTCGTGTGTCTGTGCATGTTTTTCAGTAGAAAGTCAGGGATGCAAACTGGTGAGGGCCCAAAAAGGTGACACTTTTTTTGGCACTGAAACATGCAAAAAATCCCTGCCAGGGGTGAAAAAAAAATGTATTAAAATTTCTAGTGACTTAGGTGGATTTCTAGTGACTTAGGTGGATCCCTTCTTGAAATGCAGGTTTTAACTAATTAAACAAAGAATATGATCTACATGATCAGTCTGTGTGTAATATAAAAAGTGATTAATGTGAACCTAACTGACAGTGCCGACCCGTCATTCAGGGAAAATAAAAAATAAAAAACATTAAAAAGATATGTATATATTTTTTTTAAATTTGTCCTTGCCTGTTTTGCATGTTATTTTGGCATTAATATGTGTCACATATCAGTTTGCAAACTGTAAAAATATATATATAATTGAATTAATAAAGCATCATACAATCATGGTCTCTTTTTTGCTTTCTTGAGTAAGGCAGCTCCAAAATGCAGGTGTTTCAGCCTAGCTCAGTGCTTTCTGTGGTGGTGGGGCAAGCCAGCAGAAAATAGGAGCATTGCGCCTGATTGTCTCAGTGTTTTGTCACTCATGGGGACACTACGTCACAGGCCAAGTCTAAGTCCTTAGTAAGGGTAGACATCGAACATTTCATCCCTGCCATAGAGTTACATTATAAGTGCCCTTCCAAGAAGACTCAAGGTCATTGGGCACAGATAAAATGACATCAAATCACATTATATGTACAGTAGCTTTGATTGGACTGATCATGCCAACATCATACTTTCAAAATCTTAGCTAGCAGTCATCATTGTGAATCAAGTCGACAATCTAATGGCAAATCCTTTTCAATCCTTGTCATATGAAGATAAATAATTAAGTGAAATTATTGATAAAAAATATCGGTGGTCATCGGCCATACCCATTCCACAACAATTTGGATATTGCTAATTCAACAATGAGTGGTTTGGAAGGAATCAGTGTCTAACTACAAGCATCGCAAAGCAATCACTAGCCTGCTATTCAGTGGAGTGGCTGTGTGTTTTTTTTTCTCCAGGGTTCCCACCATAAATCCAGAGAATGCCAGACTTTGATGACAAAATTTGCCCAAAAAGGACCACCACGCCACCTTCCTGTTTAACCTGTCTGGCTCTGGCGTTCCGCTAGCGGAACTCCTCCCACATTCCACTGAAAAGGCAGAGCGCGAAATTCAAAAGATATTTTTTAGAAATATTTAACTTTCACACATTAACAAGTCCAATACAGCAAATGAAAGATACACATCTTGTGAATCCAGTCAACATGTCCGATTTTTAAAATGTTTTACAGCGAAAACACCACGTATATTTATGTTAGCTCACCACCAAATACAAAAAAGGACAGACATTTTTCACAGCACAGGTAGCATGCACAAAGCCAACCTAACTAACCAAGAACCAACCAAACTAACCAAGAAACAACTTCATCAGATGACAGTCTTATAACATGTTATACAATAAATCTATGTTTTGTTCGAAAAATGTGCATATTTGAGGTATAAATCAGTTTTACATTGCAGCTACCATCACAGCTACCGTCACAAATAGGACCGAAGCAGCCAGAGTAATTACAGACACCAACGTCAAATACCTAAATACTCATCATAAAACATTTCTGAAAAATTGATGGTGTACAGCAAATTAAAGACAAACATCTTGTGAATCCAGCCAATATTTCCAATTTTTTAAGTGTTTTACAGCGAAAACACAATATAGCATTATATTAGCTTACTACAATAGCCTACCACACTACCGCATTCATTCATCAAGGCACGTTAGCGATAGCAATAGGCACGTTAGCGATAGCGAATAAACCAGCAAAAGATATATAATTTTTGACTAACCTTGATAAGCTTCATCAGATGACAGTCCTATAACATCAGGTTATACATACACTTATGTTTTGTTCGAAAATGTGCATATTTAGAGCTGAAATCAGTGGTTATACATTGTGCTAACGTAGCATATTTTTCCCACAACGTCCGGATATTTTTCTGACACTTTTTCTGACACATATTCTGACCAAATAACTATTCATAAACATAACTAAAAAATACATGTTGTATAGGAAATGATAGATACACTAGTTCTTAATGCAATCGCCATGTTAGAATTCTAAAAATAACTTAATTACGACATCCAGCTTAGGTATAGCGAGAGAGTGCCCAAACTCTGGGCGCAAACGACTAGTTCACATGTACGACAGATATATGAAATAACATCATAAAATGGGTCCTACTTCTGCTGATCTTCCATCAGAATGTTGTACAAGGGGTCCTTTGTCCAGAACAATCGTTGTTTGGTTTTAGAACGGCCTTTTTCCCTCTCGATTTAGCAAGCACACTTGCCAAGTGGCGCGAATCTCTCCATCGTCAACAAACTCAGAGAACGGAACACGGCAAAACTCCCGAAAAAATTTCAATAATCTGATTAAACTATATTGAAAAAACATACTTTACGATGATATTGTCACATGTATCAAATAAAATCAAAGCCGGAGATATTAGTCGTCCATAACGACAGCTTATCAGAAGGCAAATCCAGATCCCTTCTCGCGCTCTCCAGAAAACAGGAAACTGGTGACACGTCATGCCAAGAGCTATTATTCGAGCCCAGATCAAGTTACACACTCAATTTCTTCTCTCACTGCTTGTCGACATCTAGTGGAAGACGTATGAAGTGCATCTAAACTAATAAATATCAAGGACTTTAATAGGCATTCCCTAGAACAGTGCATCGATTTCAGATTTTCCACTTCCTGTCAGGAAGTTTGCTGCAAAAGGAGTTCTGTTTTACTCACAGATATAATTCAAACTGTTTTAGAAACTAGAGAGTGTTTTCTATCCAATAGTAATAATAATATGCATATTGTACGAGCAAGAATTGAGTACGAGGCCGTTTAAATTGGGCACGATTTTCCCCCAAAGTGAAAACAGCGCCCTCTGTCCTCAACAGGTTTTAAGTGAGCAAGGTGAATCCAAAAATGTCTTGTATGCTGCTGCATAAATTATGTAATATGCCAGGGAGAAATGTATACTGTAGCTAAGAAATTAATAATAAGTGTATGTTGTATAGTAAGCTGTTAGTAGCCAAATGTGCCTCACCCCAATAATTTGGTCTATTTTCACCAACGCGGTATTGTAAACATCTCTTGTGGCCGGTGTGTGATTATTAGCAGACTTTATTTTGCACAGTGTTGACAGTGCTACTGATAGTAGTGGTGGCGCTTAGCTTGCACGTGCACATTCAACACATACAACATTCTATAATAGAATTGTGTTGTTTGACGTGTCAAATTAAAAGCTTATTTAACGAGATAGTGTTATTTGACGTATCTTTTTTTATCACACAAAGACCCAAACGGCATTCAATGTGCCTCACCCTAATAATTTGGCCTATTTTCACATCTTAATTTTGCCTACTGTTCTAACTTGGTTATTCACATGTAGCCTATAAGCTGTTTTAGAGAAATGTAATCATTGAATACTGTAAGAGCTCTCATTGTCTGCTTATATGCCCCCTTTATTTATGCTACGGTTCTGACTTGGTGTACAGGGAGAACACTGTAAGAACGGCCCATGTTCTGAATTCTGTCGCTGTACATTTCAAAAGTGCTGAACAAATAGTTATATTGACTATGTCCGTCGTCGCTCGCTCATTAATGTCTTAATCGAAATTACGGATTGCCTCTTATCCGCTTGTCGTCCCCTTATGCCATAGCTTGTACATCTCAATTGTCAGTAGAAACCACATTTGTTTAAGCAAGTCAGCCATATCAGCTAAGTTTTTCAAAAGGCAGTAAATGAGGCTGAATGAACTGTTTCGCTGCCAGACAAGGCTCAGCTGATAGCCAGGTATAGCAGTGGTAAGGTGATGGGACTGCTGTTGGGACTGTTCGGACAGATTTATGTAGGCCCTAACAGTTTGTGGGCACCGTTTGTCACCGTTATAGTGCACTTCCTGTATTGTTTAGTGTTGTGTAGTGGCTTTGTTGGCATGCATCAAATATTTTTTTTTTTGCCCCACCAAGATTTACATGCTAAAATCGCCACTGAACTCACAGCTAAAAAAGATTAGGAAAGCAATCCAATGTTATTTGTTGCCTAGACTTTACTGCAAATGACACTCAAGTCCAGAGAAAAAAACAATACATTAATATTGCAGTTCTAATAGAACGCTTGTGACCACACACATAAATATTGCACTTGGGAAAAAAATATCTTAAAGTAGAAATAGAATGAAACAAACAGGCATTCTATTTTTGCTCTGTTATATTGGCCACTGTAGTAGACATCACTCAAGTGCACAAGGCTAGGTGTGCAAAAATAATGTTCACTGAGTAAAAATTAAAAGAATCCCCCCTCACTCACACAACTGTATATCAAGTTCAACACAACAAAAGCAATAGCTTTGAGCTACACTGCACGTTATTAAATTTTACACTTTCTGCATGTGGACATCTGTTCTACAATGTGCCAGCAGCAGAGCATGAAACCCTTTGTTGGCATAACTGATCTCTTTCAGGCAGGGAGTACACCTGGCATACCCCTTTTAATCTACCGTATTGAAAAAGTGAGAAAGAGGAAAAGTGTGTGGTGTTCCTTTCACCTCTATAGTGGCATCCAGCTTAAGCCAGGCCCAGCACCAGCTTCAATTCATCCCTGAATCCACTTGTTCAACAAGCAACACCTCATTTTCACCCAATTCTCTCATTCTGAAAATTAACCACATAACGTTAATGTATAGGGAAAACATTAGTTCAAAGATAGTAATGTTAGTTAGTTCGCTAGCTAACAGAGAAGTCGATCTAGCTAGCAAGAGATTGCATCCCTGATAAAGTACTCTGCAGCCACTTAGTGTGGACACCAGGTGAGACCACACACACAGATTCCTGTTGAAAACGATCTTTAACTACATTATTTCCTCAATTATGACCTTATTTTCTCTCCTCCCTTCTCCCTAAATCCTCTAGGTTATCAAATCAAATGAAATGTTATTGGTCACATACACTGTTTTAGAAGATGTTATTGCGGGTGTAGCAAAATGATTGTGTTCCTAGCTCCAACAGTGCAGTAGTATCTAATAATTCACAACAATACACACAAATCTAGGATGAGCAATGTCTGAGTGGCATTGACTAGAATACAGTAGAATATAATACAATATATATATATGAAATGAGTGAAGCAGTATGTAAACATTATTAAAGTGACTAGTGTTCCATTATTAAAGTGGCCAGTGATTCCATGTCTATGTATATAGGGCTGCAGGCTCTAAGGTGCAGGGTTAAGTAACTGGGTGCTAGCCGGCTAGTGATGACTATTTAACAGTCTGATGGCATTGATATAGAAGCTGTTTTTCAGTCTCTCGGTCCCAGCTTTGATGCACCTGCACTGACCTCGCCTTCTGGATGATAGCGTGGTGAACAGGCCGTGGCTCGGAAAAACTATATATTTCAGCTATGTCGGTGAACCCCCCTGCATCTGAACTGGCTGACACATAGAGGGCATGACCGACTAGGTCGGGTCAACAGGAAGTATTATTAAAGTAATTTATTATTAACTGAGATACAGATAGAGATGTAGTTGTTCCAGAGTTAATGATCCAAGGTCAGTTTTGCATTTCACCTACTGATGATTATGATGACTGACAATGTTAGAATAAAAAGAAAACAAGGCTTAATCTTTCCTTCCATCTGTCTGTCGACTGCAGGTATGTTTTGATGTGAGAGAGGATGCCAACCACCAGTCCTATCATCACCATCTCACCCGCTATTAAGATAACCTTCGGGCCAACTGGGGTTCCAAGGCTGTTAGGAGACACCGCTAGAGACACTATTATGTAATTGTGATGAACTGAGAGAATATTAGGGTAGCACTCTGATTCATTAATCATATGCTGTCTTCCCTGCTCCTCTGTTCTTACCTCTTTCCCTTTCTGTGTTTTACACTCTCTCACACCTCTCTACCTACCTCGTCTTTCTTCCTCTGTTTTTATCCACACCAGATGTGCATTGAAGTACAGATTGAACTTGTATTTATAATATCATATTACATTTATAATATTTATAATGCATGTATTATGTATTTATAACACTTGGATAATTAACTTCTTTCAATGAAGTGTTTCACATTCTCTACTGGTTGAAATGAAGTCTCTCATTTGATGAAATACTACACCTATCCTGTGTCCTCAGATCAATGCAGATGAAGGGAATTAGATATTGAGATGAACCGGTTTTAGAGTATTTACATGATGCATAGGAAGTATAGTGTACGATGTTTTAAATTCTGTTTCTGTATATATGTATTACAAATCAGCCTTTAATTACTGAAATCATGTTTCTAGTCTTTTGCATAGTTACAATGTGTAACCAGGTCACAGTTGTAAATGAGAACTTGTTCTCAACTGGCCTACCTGGTTAAATAAAGGTTAAATAAAAAATAAAAAACATTGATGTTCCAGGACCAGGATTGGTAAACACTGTTGAAGTGTATAATTGTAATACATACATGCAGACACAGCATCATTCAAAGAATGGAGTTTGATACTCCTGGTATTGGATATGACTTAAAAAGAATGTCTCACAGACATTCATACCTGAACTGCACCTTTATTTGCCAAGGTAGAGTACATGATCAGTGAATACAACAGGCTATGATGGCTGAGGTTCATAGCTAGGTTCTGAACTAATATTTATACCAAATGTTTTAGGGTCCACACATAGATCGGCTACATAGCTAGCTACACATCCATAGGCATACTGGTATTTTTATCCTCCACTACACAATAAGCAATAAAATAGTTAGCTAGCTAGGTTACTTCAGCTGCATTGCATGGGAAATATCAGCAAGGCAAGCTTACAAAATTGTACATTCAATTTGCAGTAAACGCTTTAGCTAGCTAGATTCTTTACATCCACTGTTTCACAAGACAAGGTTTGCTGGTTTTCTCAGGAGTCCCTAAAACATTAAACAACACAATTACAATTTCATACTCATGTCACAACACCCATAAAGCTAGCTAGCTAATGTTAGCTAGTCAGCTAGATTGCTAAATAGCAATTTTCTTAAATTAACTTTGACAAAAAAATGCAGAATCGTTTGTCTCTACATTAACTAATATATTCTTCTCAACAGTCATTTTTTTTGCATGACTTGTTATGACGTTATAATTACTTATTTGCTTCCATCCTAGTACATAAAGTGCACTATTAGCCTACCTCTGGCCAATCGGATGGCTCAGATTACCATGTCTGCAATAGCGTAGCAGGCATAAAAGAAAGCTACAGCAAAGTTGATACTGTGATATTTCAAAACGTTTAAAACCATGACTAGAGAGTGACTGTCAACTAATACAGCAAAGTGCTTCTGTTTATATGAGTGAGTTCATGTTTAAGTTCTTACTCAGCACTGTCAACACTTTGTATTCAACACTTTTATAAACCATAAAATGCGCGTTCTTCCTATTTCCACTCAGCGCTACAACAAGCAGTGCAGCAGTAATGAATGAGTAGGAAAGTGTATCTATAGGCTTGCATTGTTGTTATTATTAGTGGCTTGGCTCTTTTTCAATAGAGAAATATTTCACTTTTTCTGTTCATAAGACTAACAACATGGATTTGAGCATGAGGCAGAAATAATGCGGTGCGACTCGAGCTTCCCCATCAGCTGGAAGACGGTCTCCCTTTTTGGTCAGTGTCAGTGGAGGAAAGAGAGAGGCGAGGGATGTTGAGAGGAGGACCCTCTGATAGGCGGACCATTAGATACAGACACCATCAGCCCAGTAAAATATGCTGGGCTCAGCTGTGCCTCACAAGTAATACAACAATGGATCTATTACCAGTGTGATCATATAGCCTACCTCAAATTCTGATTTTTTTTTTTTTTAAATGGCCTGAACAATAATGCATTGGCAGGGCAATTCAAGCAAAGCCAATATGCAGTGATAATGTATTGGGCATATAGCTTACTGCACAAACCTCATTGCTACAGTACTGTTTTTAATTGGTTAATGTTGCATATGCTTACGGTTTGTAAAAAAAAATCTGAGCGGTAGATCTCGGCTTGCATTTTGACTCAGAAAGTGATCTTGACTCAGAAAAGGATGATGAGTTTTCTCTGTTAACGCTATCAACGTTTCCCTTTACAACGCAATATTAGCCAATTTCAATGCAACATACCGAAACAAAACAAACTATGATCAAATAACCACAGTAGCCTACTTGGCCACTGTTAAAACTGTAACTTAAAGCGGGTACAGCCTCAGTGTTCACAGTAAACGTGCGCTGGAAGTTTTTCACAACGTGCGCACAGAATTTTCACAACGTTCAAGTTTGCGCTCAGCAGACCTGAAATTTGCTCAGTGACGAAAAATATTAGAGGGAACATTGCTTATAAACACACACACACACACACGAACAAACCCACGCACATTGCTTATAAACACACCCACCCACAGTTTAGGGAAACTTCAGCCAAACCACAGTTATTACTCTACCTCCCATATAATTTCCATCAATAAAAATCACACAATTTATTCAGAGCCAAGAAGAAAATAGAAAAATCATCAACAGAGATTGCCATCTGCAGCACAAAAAAGCCCCTCCACTGGCCAGCACAGTTTAAGCTCCAATGGCCAGCACAGTTTAAGCTCCACTGGCCAGCACCGTTTAAGCTCACCACTGGCCAGCACGGTTTAAACTCACCACAGTTTAAGCTCTCCACTGGCCAGCACAGTCCACGCTCTCCACTGGCCAGCACAGTCCAAGCTCTCCACTGGCCAGCACAGTCCAAGCTCTCCACTGGCCAGCACAGTCCAAGCTCTCCACTGGCCAGCACAGTCCACGCTCTCCACTGGCCAGCACAGTCCAAGCTCTCCATTGGCCAGCACAGTCCAAGCTCTCCACTGGAGAAAATTGAATAATGGATGCCTTAACCTCCTTATGGCCAATTATGGATGGCTTTATTAAAGGGATACTTCAGGATTTTGGCAATGAAGCCGTTTATCTCTACTTCCCCAGAGTCAGATGAACTTGTGAATATTTTTATGTCTCCTCATGCATCCCTTTAAGCAGTTCAATTCATGGATATGGAAGGGGGGAGTATTAGCGATGTGTATAGAGGGGGAGTTGAGTGTGCGAGTGTGTAGGGAGGAGTCATTTGCAATGCACGTCCATGCAGCCAAGGTCAGAGACTGCCAGCGGGCAAGGGGAGTCAGCTGAGAATATAGGCCCAATGTGTGTGTGCTATCCAGCGATACAGCTCCTTGCTCTCTCTGCATAGGTACCCCCCTCCCGTCATTTATTTATTTCTCTTTATATAATCCCCTCGCCTTGAGTCTGCCATGTGCAGATTGTGCGTGTGTTTCTGTCTGTCTGTGTGTGTGTTCAAGGCACAGTAGTAGGAGACGGCAAGGGCACACAGTCACTGTGTCTCTGTATGGTGATTATATTATGATTAAAATGGATGTACTGTACATATCCATTACTCAATTCCCTCCGCCTCCACAGACTGCATATTTTACGGAACAATAGGACCCCAGTATATGGAGTCAGCTATAATGATATAATAGAATGTAGTGATGGCAGCAGTGTCTGTAATATATGAATGGGACAGTGGTGGGCCGTCAGGGCCAGCAAGGCCTTCCCTGCTGGCCTAAACATCATCAGAATATATATTTTTTTTATAAATATATTTTCCCACAAATATGTATTAAATTATTCCCCAGAGTAAGAGTTATACTCTTCATTTCATAGCTTTCCTCTTGGTTGCACTGCTTCCAGCCCCAGGTTGAGATTTGGAGGGCTGGTCTTTATGTTAGATCTTTTATCCAATCATATTCAGCCATCATGTGTTGCCAGGGGTCTAAAATCTGCCCTCAGGCCTTCAGAATCAACAGTGCGGGCGCTTGTAGCTTATAGTGAATGGAAATGAAAATTTAGTGTCAACCAATCAGCTTTAGAGTTGGCTATTGTACGCCTGCTGGCTGGCTCCAGTGTTGTACGCCTGCTGGCTGGCTCCAGGAGCCAGCTAGCAGGCGTAGTGCGTGCACGTCTTTTGATTGGATTACCAATATTGAGAGGCAGGTCCTATGGGCAGGTCTATGCAGATCTAGGAAACTGAATTTGATAAACGAATTAATTCGCGTACTACTAAGCTGTTTTTTCAACCCACAATGGCGGAAGGAGGAGAAGATATCGATTTGGTCGAGGATATAATTATAACGCCATTCTCAAGACGAACTTTTCAAGAAAAGTTAGACATTGTAAGGAGAGGTCGCCCGACGCCACAAAGCCTGTCACAGGCGGGAAAGGGGTTCGTTCGCTCGCCACTTTCAAAGTTTCAACTACGAGCGCTATCAATGGCTCACAGGCTCCGAGAAGCACTGCAAACTGTACTGCTGGGAATGCCTATTATTTGCAAGTGATCGATTTGGTGTTTGGAGCCACACTGGCTTTGCAAACTTGAGTTGTCTAACCAAGGCAGCAACGAGACACCAAAGTACGGCTGGGCACTTACAAGCAATGGTGCTTTTGAAAACTTTTGGGGACACCGGAGTGGATCTACAGCTCAACGAACAAGCGCGCAGGGCAACGGAGCTGCACAATGAAAAGGTGAAGGGAAATATTGAAAAGACTCATTGATTGTGTCATGTTTTTGGGTAAACACTTTACCCAAAAATGTCAATTTGTCAATTTCAAGGTGACGCAACCCCTGGTTATACTGCGTTTCTGTCTAAATGTATAGTGTCTAGAGCCATGGCATCATAATGATGGTAATAAGAGGTGGATTAATTCGGGTGGGACTGTGTAGTACCTCACTGAAGGACCAGGCCCCAGGCACGCCACTGGAATGGGAGTTTATTGTATTGTACTAATTGACCCTTTGCTAAGTCCCACCCCCAGGGGTGAAAGTAGATTTAATGTCTTACCTGTACGTGCGCGCACACATTTTGTTGTACTACAAAATGACAGGGTAGCCTACTCTGCTGACACTGACAAACAGATCAATAAAAACGATGTTGTCTGATCCATCTAATAGGCCTACGAAAAGGAGAGACACAAATACAATATGATGTCCATCTAACCTGGAGGGGGAAATGATTTGTCCAAAAACAAACAAAAGTGGCACTGACCCAATGGCAGACAGTGAATATGCAGACTCAACGGGGATATGGTCGATGTTTTCTGCTGGTGCCAGTAAGATAGGCGACTGTTCGCTTAATTAAGTTAAGAATGTTGATATCTAAAATATAGACTGGAGTCTTTTCATTGTCATCTCTTTACAGCAATAGCCATTTACTTTCCAAACAGTTTTTACGCGATTGTATTTTTAAGTATCGCATTATGCTTGGCTGGGTCTCTCTGCTTTTCACTGACAGTCGCAACTCAACAATCATCTATTTCGTATTTGCAGCGAGCGCTGCCCAAATTGCAAGCCCTTCCGACTGTAGGCTATGCATTTTAAAACAATCCGCAGCTATTTTTTTTAAAGCTAATTATCCTCTGTGGCCAAATCATGCTTTCTGTTCTAGTAGCCTATATTGAATGATTTTATTTATTTATGTATAGACAGGAGTTAGCTAATTAGACTATATCATTTTGGCAATTTAATTCAATTTACTTTTGGGAAAGCTTCCCCTTATGGACACGCCGCCTATGCGTTTTAATGTGGCATAAACACAACCAGTCGAAGTTTTCATCTGATTGTCAAACAATCACTTAACAAAGGCGCTCCTGTTGGCTACCCACGCACATTCGTCCACTCAGAAACTCATTTCAGCATCCAAACCCCAACAGTGCACCCGCAATTTCATGAATGCAGAGAGGCATCTGTTACACAACACCTACGTGTATTGTGATGACATTCTGCAATTGTCATTAGACTCACACTTGTAGCCTGAATTGATGCATGTCCACGCCACTCCTCTCCGCCTTGGCCACCCATCTCCGCCTTGACAAAATGTAAGTGTTCTCCTCAAACCACAACGCAATTTAGATTGCATAACACCCGGTTTCCAGTCAATTCGCTAATATATCATGCAGCTGACATGCAGTAATGTTAAAAAATGGTGTAATAGTCTATAGGCTTACGTTTTACCTGCATGGCTTCCCCCACTAATTGTTTAGCCGGGATGCCGTACCGGATCATATTACTTTGCCCTCTTGGTTACTGTTGCAATCTTGGACAACATTTTCCTGGGAAACCCAATTCCCCCCACAATGATAACAAACTGTAATACACAATGAAATTAAACACAGACTAACCTTTGGTAATCAGGAAACTCTAGCGTATGATGTGGTGGACTGTCAACTGCTTCTCGTGAACCTGGTAATATTATGTTTGTAGTGTAGCTAGCGACTGATTGGCTCTGAATTCAATGTGAGCATGTAGTCAAAGCTACAATCAATTTAGAGCAAACTAGTGCTCTGAAATCGTATCCTGATGTCGACCTCAGATGGGAGTTAATATGGCTAACTTAGCTAGCTAACATACATTTCGAGAAAACAAGTTATATTAAGTGGTTCGCTAGGTAGCGTTAGCAATGTTTGGTGGTCATTGAGGTGGCTAGCTAGCTAGCGTTAGCAATGTTTGGTGGTCAATGAAGTGGCTAGCTAGCTAGCGTTAGCAATGTTTGGTGGTCAATGAAGTGGCTAGCTAGCTAGCGTTAGCAATGTTTGGTGGTCAATGAGACTGCTAAACACCTGAGCTATCAAACAATGTAACAAAAGTATAATTTCGGATTCGAAAAATACACGCTCTGCATTTCAAAAATAACAGTAGCAAGTACTCCTGATGCACTGCTTAATTATTAAGCCGTTTAAAATATATATTTGAATAAAACTCTTGTTTTCCCACTGCCCACTGGCTTTCATTCATTTCAAACATGAGCTTGTCCGAGTGTATCATACTCAACCATACTGCTATCCATTGGAGCACTGTGATTGGTTGCACAACATTCTGGGGAGGGGCTTAGCGAAGGTAAAATTGAGTCGACTATGGTGATACAGTATGTATGTAAAGGATATTATGATTATAGTGTTGTTGCTGTTAGGCCAGTAGGTGGCGATATGACATCAGATATAGACAGAGAGATAGGTCAGAGAGTAGGTCATGTCATGATCTGACTGTGGAGAAGGGCAGTGTGTGTGTATGTGTCGGGGTGTGTGTGGGGGGGGGGGTGTAGTGTAGTGTCATTTAGCAAGATTAATGCCCATCGAACAGTGTTGTGACAAAGTTAAATTATCAGGTTTAATTTAGTTCTGATGTGCTAGGACAGATTGACACACACACATACACACGCACGCACGCACAGAGCATGGGAGAAAAAAAAGAAGCAAAATGTGCCTTCTCAATGGATCAGTCATTTCACAATGAGCTTTGTTCCAGATAGAGGAACTGCTTTCATCTGATAACAGGCGCTAAGATCTATATTAAGGCATCTTAGAGGAGCACACTTCACACATGCCAATGTGTTGGTGCTGAATGTGCCAGGCAGGCTGGCAGGCAGGCAGGGGGGAGGCAGGCAGGAAGGAAGGCAGAAATGGATGGAGGGACGGCAGCCAGGCAGGAAGGCAGGGATGGAGGCAGGAAGGCAGACGTGGGCAGGCAGGCCCGCAGCCGTATGTGGCGCCACCAGTAGGAAAGGCAGGAGGGATTTATTGAAAGCCTGTGGAATCTTGTATCTCCTCTGCACCTAGCAGTAGAGCCTCATTACCAGTCCATCACATGTTTGTCTCTTCCTCTCTCTCTCTCTTCTGGAATGAAGAGGCGATAGTGAAAAATCAGAGCTGCCCCATTTTGTCTAACTCTCCCACTCTTTAGTTTTTTTTCAAACAGAGGTAAAGTAGGAAATCAGCAGAGCCGGAGCAAGTTTTCTTAATGGTTTCTTTTTTTTCTTCCTCCCTCCACTCCTCTGACAGTCGAGTACAAATCCACAAAATGTCCTGACTTGATGTGGAAGTTGGTGGTCCTTCTAGTTTCACACAGAGAAAAGGCTGTTCACAAACAGACGGACTGACTAATGTATTAAGTCTTGGACATCTTCAGAAGACGCAGTGTCTGCCATCAGTGCCATGGCACGTGACACAGTTTAACATGGACACGTGTCATGGCACGTGACACAGTTTAACATGGACACACTGCCTGTTACATTGTCAGCATCAGGGTCCTCCTTTATGCCTCTTACCCTGACCTCAGATCAGATGCTACGGAGAGTGTCCCATTCTCCCTCCTCCACAACATACTCACAATAAAGTGCATGTCGTTGGTTGTAACAAAGGAATAGAGCCTTCTCATCCTCAACATTCTCCTGTACATAGGGAACTGTTATTCTAATGAGATATGTGTGTTCTGTAGAATCATTGTAACTAAGTAGAAGCCTTGGCCTAAGCTAGTTATTTATATTACATTGTTCCTCCCTGTTGGATATTCTTCTTAACCTCCCAGAGAGACAAGGTTGTGATGAGGAATATGTCCAGATATTCAGCTTGGTATCACAACGCCCATGAAGAAATACTGATATTGATTTTACTTTCTTCCTTGGCTCCTCTTCGTGTTTTTAACTTCTCTTTTCTCAAACCGAAACAAAAACACAGCACCCACAGGTAAAAAAAATAAATAGTCTCAATAGCAAGGGGATTTAAAAAGGAGCAAGTCTTTCACAAACGTTGTCCCCTACGTGATGACACCGTAGGCGAGATAAAAATCACTCTTTGATTTCTTTGTTTGGAACATGAAAGAGTTCCTTTCAGAACACGTACGTGGCTCACTAAAAGTAATGTACTCAAAGTATGTGTTCTGCTCTGTTCGACCAAGCAATAAGTGAAAATGGAATGATTGTAGTATTGTGTCTGCTGACACAAATGAACATGCCTTCAATACAGTACGTGCTCGACTTTCAAAGTGCGATTATGATTACGATTAAGTCATTCCACCAGATCTTTTCACATGAGTCAACCCCACACAGTGATTTGTCTCAAATAAGCCACTCGAGTCTGAATATATTGGTGCTGTAGTAATCTCATTTAAACTGTAATCATTTCAGTGTACCTGCCCCATGTTCACATTACCAAACAGCATTGTGGGTATTATCTTGGTTGAACAGAATCTCTCTCCCATAGCCAAACATGACAGATGGAGGCAGTTTGGGAAAATGTTACATTTCATGAGCATCATCCTTCTGCATTCATTCCCTTAATGAATCCCAATTTAGCACTGGGACACCTGTGGTAATAGGACACACACACATTGAAAGTTTAGGATGATGGAGCTGAGATGAGTAAGCAGTGTGGGAGGGTTAAAGGTCTGGTTTATCAGTGCAACAGAATGGAGCCAGGGAGGCCTGGCTGGGAGTCTGGCTGTGTGAGTTGTGCTGGCTGGCTCCAGAGAGGATCCATGGACTCATGCCTGGTAGGGGGTGCATGCTGGGCCTCAGGGCCTATAGGGGAGCATACAAGTCTGGGCAGCCCACTGTGAGCTGCCCTGGGCCAAGTCCTTAGAGTCTGGAGGAGTAGGAGGCAGCAGCAGCCTGGGGGATAGTCTGGGAACAGGGAGAGGGTTCGTTGGAAGGTAGGAGGGCTGTCTGTCTGTCTGGGTTTAGGATAAGAAGAGGACCATTGAGTGTGGAGAGCTTAGCTTCGGGCTATAGGCAGAGAGGTGGGAGATTTGGATAAAGGGAAGCAGGAATGAGAGCTGGTGTTATAGAATCTAAATTAGGTAAAGGTTCAGATCCAGGGGTGCACGGCATTGAGCTGTCAGTGTTTTGGGCAAGTTGCGGTGGAGGTGGGGGGAGGATATTTGGTTGTCCTGGGAAAGGTCTAGATACGAGAAGGGAGGGAGCCACTCGTCAAGGGAAAACAGCACCCTGACAGCTGGATTTCTGAGTAGGTCGCACAGAATGTGGATAAGCACACGTGCACACCCCCCCCCACCACCCCACCCCTATATTTACCCTCTCAGCATTTACACAGTTTAACCCCTGATGATGCCGTTGCCCTTGAAGAGGACAGGTGATCATTTGCTTCATTAATAAACCATACTGTATCTCTATGTAAATGGAGGACGTGTAAAATGCCAACCGCTCCCTGTGACCTGGGATAAAAGTATCTGCTGACTGGGTAAAGCTACGCCTGTGTCCAAAACGGCACCCTTTTCCCTATTCAGTATACTACTTTTGACCAGGGCCCTTAGGGGAATAGGGTGCCATTTGGGACACACACCAGAAGTAACACCCACTGGATCATCCTGTTCTGCCTTTACGTCAGTGGGGCTTTCATCTATTCTAGGGGCCCTCTACCTACGTACCTCTGTAGATCTGTGAGCTATCGCTAGTCGGAGCCTGACGCGTTATAGAGATCAAAAAAGGTGTTGGTTCAGATGTGTATCTTTAACAGCAAGTGCTTACCTAGGATAGGATGAACTCTTATCTCCGCGAGGGATAAAATGGCCTTAGACACACAGTGTAGACCTAGATCACAAAGATATTTTAGGGTGTAAAGAGTGACTAACTGGACAGCTTGCCAGACATCGTGAGTCATTTCTGGGGGTCTAGAGAGAGGTTAGCGGGTTCCTTTAAGCATTCATTGCATACACAGTAATAGCAGCAAGCAAAAAGCCCCTAGCAAGGGAACGAGAGAGTGAGCCAGAGGAGTCAGTCACAGTGAAGAGTAGAGGATGTTACAGCCCAGTGACTGCTGTGCTGCTCCCAATCCCCTATCCTCTATCACCTTCTCACACATTTCACCCCCAACTGGCGACGCAGCCAAGGCATTAAGCCCAGGATTAATTTAGAGGGATATATGAAGAGGGCTAGCAGAGGAAATTAGCTTTCTAGCTTTCTCACCTCACCTCCTTGCTGCACCACTGTTCTAGTAACTGACTGGGGGAAATGATTCAGCCGTGCGCCTTGTAGCAGGCTGGTGTCGTGTGTCATAAAATAGGCTGCGTTTACACAGGCAGCCTAATTCTGATCTTTTGACCAATCACATCAGATCTTTCACATCAGATCTTTTTCAGAGTTGATCTGATTGGTCAAAAGACCAAATATTTAAACAAATATCAGAATTGGGCTACCTGTCTATGACACATATAAGGTGGTTGATAGGTGTGTGTGTGCATGATTGCGTATCTGTGTACTCACTCATAGGGATCACTTGTGTCGGGGCCCTGGAGCTCTGGAGGGATGGGGATGCGTTTGTAGTACATCTCCCAGTCGAAGGCTCCCCTCATGGCGTCCCCAGCCTGGGCTTCATATCCAAAGTGGTTATGGTCGATCACGTCAATCATAGGGCACACGATGGTCTTGGGGTTCTGGGCAATCTGGTCTTTATGGGGCGGAACAACAGAGAGAAAGAGTGTGAGCATGTATCAATCACCATACCCTGCTGTTTGTAGTTCTCTCTTTCTTTCCTTATTTTTATTTCTTCCTTTCCTTCTTTCTTTCTTTCTTTTCTATCTCGTTTTTCTCTATCTCCATTTCTCTGACGTACACATAGGGAGTGGAACCAGGGCAATTGCTTTTGTTCCCTGGAACCTCTCTCCCTCCCTCCGTCCCTCTGTCCTCTTCTACCACTTCCTCCCTCCTCTCCCCTTATGTGGAGGTCTCTGGGCAGCTCTGCTCCTCCTACAGCGAGTCACTGGGCGATTAGAAACAATTACAGCGTTTCAAAGTAGGTTGGCTCCGTGGAGGCCTGAGAGCCAACCTCGACGTGTCTGTCTGCCGTGTGTGTGTGACTGAGCCGAGCAATGATAAGCCGCCCCAGATCTGTCACACCCCGCCCACCCCACCCACCTCTCTCTTCTGTGGGCCGTGTCTGCTGGACCATGGAGAGAAGGGGAGCAGAGGCCCAACACCACAGCACTGAGACTAATGGGGAGTGACTGTACAGTATTGTACATTGACACACCTTACTATCAACACTGTAGCCTGGTCCCAGATCTGTTTATGGCCAACTGCTATAAAATCATTGTCATGCAGCATGGCGAAGAGTAACACACCTTGAAATGGTGGCGGGTTTCTCACACGGTTAAGATGTAATTTAATTGGCATATGGAAGGCTGTACAAGCAGTAACTACCCAGCTATAAGCCCCCTTGTCCCTGCCAATATAAACATATAGAAACTATTGACTTGAATCAGTTTGTGTTTATGTGCAGGTCTCTGTAATATTCATCTAGTGTGCTTACTGTGACACAATCCTTTGTTTTATTCCCTCACATTTCCAGCGCTGCGGCTAAGTAGTCTAAATCCAAATACCCATGACACCATCTTACTGGGCCTGCATGGATACATTTGAAACAAAGGATAGAGAGAACGAGAAAGAGAGCTCCCAATTGTAATGAAATAGAAATGAACAAAAAGGCAAATAACAAGAGGCAAATGGGAAGGGAACTCTCAAGAGCTCATTAAACGAGAAGGGACTGCATTTCAAATGTAGCAGTCATGTGGAAAAGAAAAAAGGTAATCCACCCAGTTGCCATGCCCACACTTCCTTATCCTTATAGGTTTGTTACACATAGCGAAAGAGCGGTTAATTCAAAAGTTGTTCCGTTCGTTATGTGGGTTATACATTATGTCCTTTGATCAAGGTAAGATCCAGGGTTTTTAGGAGATCCAAGGAGAGAGGAAGCATTAGATTCAGAGAGCAGTGATAAAACCTGGCCTGTTAATTAGAATGGTGTGGTGTTGGAGGCTTAGATCTGCAGAGAGAGAGAGAGAGGTAGAGGGAGAGAGAAAGATAAAGAGATTGAAATAAGAAAGAAAGACAAACAGCAAATCCCTGTATTCCACTGATCTGATATCAGAGCCCGGCAGGATGATTGCATGTGTCACCGTGCCTGTGGATGGCCTGGGGTTCACTGCGGTATCTCCTCCACTCTATTCATACATGCGAGCCCCACAGCACACCTCTGCTTCACGTCCCGCATTACATCAGCCTCCCAAATGGCACCCCATTCCCTTTATAGTGTACTACTTTTGACTAGAGCCCATAGGAAAGTAGTGCACCATAAAGGGAATAGGGTGCCATTTGGGACGCATACCTCATCAGCCCCGCTCTGTTCTGCTCTCTGACAGGCAGGCGGCTCCATTCCAACCAATTAAAGAACCCCATACTGCGAGTCCTCTTTCTCAGTAACCCAGAAGACAATGGGGTCATGTCGTGGAATGGTGGTAGTGGTGTGGCTATTATCTACTATTATTATTATCATAGGGACCTGGGCGTACATATCAATCATACCTTTCATGGGAATCCCAGTCCCTGTGTGATTGAGTACAGTAATGGCTGTAATCACTTCACATCCATTTATTTTGTGCTGGGAGATGGCTATTATCAGGGAGTTTCCCTAGTCTCCCTAATGTTGCAGTAACATGCTATGCTGGTATGTGAAGAACAGCACACCTGTTCACAGGCTACACGTGACGCGACAGCCCAGGAGGCAGTTTTCCTCGATGCTTAGGGTTGCACCCCTGGAGCGGCGCGTCGGGAACGTGCATTGAACATGGATTCAGGCTGAGGCTGCGGCACTCTTTTATCAAACAAACTACAGAAACTGAGAGAAATTTCCTTTGTGAAACTGACAGATATAGAAGTGTGAGATAAGCCAGTTTTCTTATGGAGATTTTAACCTTCCTACTCTCTCACACGTTCTCTTGCTCGACCCGTCCCCCTTTCTTTCGCTCTCCTGACCCAAACTTCTCCCTGGCGCCACTCTCTTCTTACAGAGAAAAAAAGACGACTAAAAGATGCACCTTCTCCATCCCACTTTCCTTTCCTGCTCACTCCTCTCCTGGCCCAAACCTCTCTCTGTCTAAGCTTTTTTTTATAGTTATCTTTACCTGCAGCTATGCTCTGCGACTCCGTTCCAGTCGACTCACCGAGCAGGGGGGACTACACTTTGTTTGGCTGGTCCACAGACACGCACGCACACACGCGCACACTCACCAAGCAGGGGGGGCAGCCAGTTGACGTTGGCCTCACAGTGAGAGTCCAAGAAGGTGAGGACTTCTCCCTTGGCCACCGAGGCCCCCAGCAGACGGGTACGGATCAGACCCTCCCTCTTCTTGGTCCGAACGATGCGCACTTTGGGGAACCGGGCCATGTACTCCTCCAGACGGCCCTTCAGGTGCTCTGGGAAGGAGAGGAAGAGAGAGAAAAGGTTAGAAATGTGCCGCATGGGAATGAAATCCTTCCCTATACAGTACATTCCTCAAAGATCATCTATTCAAAGAGAGAGAGAGAGAAGAGAGAGTGTTATAACAGATATCCATCCCTATACATTATTTAGTACATGGGTTATGATCACCTCTGTCACACACAGAGAGCGAGAGGAGGAGGAGAGAGATTTATAATTATATATATTTTATTTATATATTTTATTTAACCTTTATTTAACTATTCAAGTCAGTTAAGAACAAATTCTCATTTACAATGACGGCCTACCCCTGGCCAAACCCAGACGACGCTGGGCCAACTGTGTGCCGCCCAATGGGACTCCCAAGGGAGGGAGGGAGGGAGGGAGGGGAAAGGAGAAAGGAGAGAGAGGGAGAGTCGAGGAGGGATGGTGATGTTAGCTCCCGGCTGCTCATCAGCTCAAGCTATATCCAGGCCACTGATGGGGCTGATTATTCTGGATGTGCCTGAGCAGGGTGGGTCACCAATCAGCTAGTCGTGCCAGAGAGACACTTAATGTCATCATTACTAGAGACGGGAGGGGATGACACTCCAGGTAGATTACACAGACCAAGGAGGTGTCAGATGGTACATTATGAAATACAGAGGGAGAGAGCGGTAGAGAGAGGGAAAGAGAGAAACAATCAGTGTTGCTCTTTTCCTTGAAACAGGAGGTAATTCAGGGTATTTGAATTGAAAGGGGAGGGAGAGAGAGGAGTGACAGAGACAGAAAAGGGGATATAGAAAAGTAAAAGATGGAAAGAACGAAAGAGGGAGAGAGGGGTAAGAGGGAAAAACAGAAAAGTAAGAGCGATGGTAAGATAAAGAGATGGAGAGAGAGAGAATTTCATCTCTAGTGATGTGTTAATCTAATCTTGCTATTGTTTCACCATTCTCCTGGTCCCATTCAAGGGCATTAACAGTTAACGTCCCTTAAGATTGCCCCACTGTTAGCACTTAATTGAATTGTTGAATTGGTCTCTGTTTTTTTAATATTACAAGGAGCAGTGGTTTAGAGGCCCACCTGATAAACCAAGGAAAATAACATGGCGGCAAGGCTAACTTATATAATGACTTCATAACCCATACAAGACACATTCATAAGCAGTAAATAAGCATGTCATACCGTAAAAGCTGGGTTGTCGGTCAACCTTTGTCATTGTGTTTGTAATAACTGAAATACAGTTCAATATGATCCTTCTATATACATGCATGCATACAAATAAGAACTGTCACCTTATCAAAATAATAACAACGAACAAATTCTTACTGACAATATCTATTTCCAGAAATCTAATTTAGAACCTGAGACGAAGCAGGGGAATGTGATGGAAAAAAGCATTCCAAATCGACATCCATTCATTCCCCCCCACCTCTCTCTCTCTGTCTCCCTCTCTCACTCTCTCTCTCTGTCTTCCTCTCTCACCCTCTCACTCTCTCACTCTGTCTGTTCTCATATAAAGAACTGGTAATGTGTTTGACCCCTTCCTAACAGAGGCCAAGATGACCATCAGTATGGTGGCAGTATAGTAGAATAGGAGAACCATCCTTATCTTCCTTCATTGTATTATTTGTTCATTTCCCTGTCGGCGGGAGTTTTTTGCATGCCAACCGTGTCCCCGTTACCGGCATCATTCAAATCCTTTAAAGGTAGCCGTTAATACCTGCATGCTGGGGCTCTATCACACGCCTGCAGCCTCGGCCGCTGTTTGTCCGTGATTAGCTACACCGCTTTGCTTTTTAAACGCTCCGCATCGCACCATACCGCACCCTGTCTGGATTTACACTAAGTAGAGTGTTGAAAGGGGGAAGGAAGAGGGTTCATTTCAGTCTATAGACAGATGCTGGCTTAGTTAGGTAGCCGAGCGGTTAGCGCGTTGGGCCAGTAACCAAAAAGTCGCTGGTTCGAATATCCGAGCCGACAAGGTGTCGATGTGCCCTTGAGCATGGCACTTAACCCTCATTTGCTCCAAGAGTGCCGTACTACTATGGCTGACCCTGTAGAAAAACACACTTCACTGCACCTATTCGGTGTCAGACTTTTCTTTCTAGCATCTAAGACAGGGCTGCCCAACCCTCTTCCTGGAGATCTACGGTCCTGTGGGTTTTCAGCCCAACCCTCTTCCTGGAGATCTACCGTCCTGTGGGTTTTCAGTCCAACCCTCTTCCTGGACATCTACCGTCCTGTGGGTTTTCAGCCCAACCCTCTTCCTGTGGGTTTTCAGCCCAACCCTCTTCCTGGACATCTACCGTCCTGTGGGTTTTCAGCCCAACCCTCTTCCTGGACATCTACCGTCCTGTGGGTTTTCAGCCCAACCCTCTTCCTGGACATCTACCGTCCTGTGGGTTTTCAGCCCAACCCTCTTCCTGGACATCTACCGTCCTGTGGGTTTTCAGCCCAACCCTCTTCCTGGACATCTACCGTCCTGTGGGTTTTCAGCCCAACCCTCTTCCTGGACATCTACCGTCCTGTGGGTTTTCAGCCCAACCCTCTTCCTGGACATCTACCGTCCTGTGGGTTTTCAGCCCAACCCTCTTCCTGGACATCTACCGTCCTGTGGGTTTTCAGCCCAACCCTCTTCCTGGACATCTACCGTCCTGTGGGTTTTCAGCCCAACCCTCTTCCTGGACATCTACCGTCCTGTGGGTTTTCAGCCCAACCCTAATTTAACACACCTGATTCTACTAATTAGCTGCTCAATAAGACCTTATTTGGTGTATCTGATTCAGCTAGTTTAGGGTTGGACTGAAAACCTACAGGACAGTAGATCTCCAGGAAGAGGGTTGGGCAGCCCTGATCTAAGATGTTAACATCTAGGTAGAGCATAAACAGATATTAGCCTAGCTACCACCTTTAGAGACGAACGCCAATAATACCGTCTCTACATTATCCCCCTGTAGGCCTGTAAGACCAGTGTTCTCTGTGTAACCCATTAGTCTACAAAAGAAGTCTGACCCCTCCACAGTAACAAGTCATTTTCCATTCCGGAGCCTATTATTCACACCGCAAACATAACCATACATCTGAGTGTTGGCAAAGACAATGAACCTCATTGTCCTATCAGCACACAGAGAGAATGTCCGGGTTGGCCAATAAGTCAGTCATTTGGTGTCCTTGAGTGGGGCACACCTCCCCAAAGTCACTACTCACCACCTAAAAAAGTTGCATTCAGCACTTTTCTTTTCCCTTTTCCTCTCTATCTTTCCCCTCCCTCTCTCCCTTCATCGCAACACTTCTATCTAAACTCCCAGGGTGTCTCCCCTTCAAACTAATGGCCCCAATAAAAGTGACAGTAGCTGTATGAATGAGATGCCTCCCGGCCTGACCCGGCGCTCTCTCTCTTTCTCTCTTTCTCTCTCCCTCTCTCTCTCGCTAAGGAACAGGACGACAGGAGGTGAAATTAAAAAGGAGGGAGGGAGAATGTTTCAATGTTTCACCGCTGCTAGGCTTGTTAGTGTAATTGATATGCGCCACCTAGAAAACGCTAGGGAGTTCTGGAGGAGGTTGGAGGGGTCTAAAGAGGTAAGAGGCGGGCCAATTCCCTGTACAATTTCCAACAGGAAAGAGAGAGATCTATCATGCCAGGTGTCCTTTGAGTGGTTTATTAATCAAGGTCATAAATCAACGGACTGACACATGGCATGGTTGCTACGGCGGCGGAGGTGACAAACAGTTATGGAAGGGGGGAAAGTTTTGCGATCCCAGCGGCGCTGCAGCGAGCCCGACAGCTCGTGATAAAGGGCAGCAGCCATGGCGGTGGGCTGGGTTCCTTCCTCCCTGGTACTTTGATGTTTCACAGGCAGGGGGATAGTCTTTTAAGGTGCTCTCTCTCTCTCTCTCTCTGTCTAAACTGTCTTCGGGCGATTTCTCTTTGGGACCCACTCTCTCTCTCTCTCTTCCTCTTCTCTCTCATCTCTCTCCATCAAGGCATAAAAATATGGATTGCTGAATAAGGGCGTTTAGCCTATAGAGCGTCTACCTGGCCTCATCGGTCGGTCCATCAGGAGTTTAGATGCCTTCAAAGCCCAAGCCTTCTAATTTTTCCCACTGACCCCCATCACCAGCAATAACTACACAGAGAAAGCAACTCAAATTATGGATATGTCTGAAATCACCCCCTTGAAAACTAGTTCTTGAAACGTAGTCTGGGCCGGCTCCAGTTAAATAAATGATTAGAAAGTGTTTTTAGGAAGTAGCAATTGCCGTATCCCTCTCTTCGCTCCTGTTTTTTAATGAAGAGGCAATAAGCCCAAGTTTTCCCTGCACTTTAACTGCATCAATTTATGTATTAATATTATTTTTATACTAACTCGATTGTTTCATCTGTAAAGTTCAAATAGCTTTGTGAAGAAAGACTATTAGCCAGTGTAAAGAGTGTTGGATAATTATGGCTTGGCTACTGGCTACGTTGGCAGCTCACACTCTTTGCAACACTGGATGGGTGTGTGTACAGTGTGTGCGTGCGTCCGTGTGAGTGTGTAGACGCCTCCATGCGTGTGTGCATTTGCTCCCGCTATAGTGTTTGTCTTAAAGACCGACCATGTCAAAGACTACATATCTAGATGTTCTGGCTTCTCTCTTCAGTTCCATGACAGGTCATTCATTAAAACCTCCAATAGCTTCAGGGTGTATAGACTCAGTCAGGGACACAGCTAGCTAGAGAAGTGAAAACGCACAGGGCAAAAGAAAATGGCCAGAATTTCCATAATTTGCCTTTTAATCAAAGAGGCGGAACAGAAAAGTTCAAAACATGTCATGTGGGTTTCAAAGCTAATTATGAGTGGAAAGTTGAAAACGTTATAGATGGTGTAGTTCAAATGAACGTTTCTACGGCTGGATCAAAGAGGGTATTGTGTGAGTGTGACCTTCATTTCAGTATCGGCTCGAATTGTGGGGGTATGCCGTATCCCTTAGAAAAAAGGTCAAAAAACGTACCCCTTGTTAGCTTAAAAATTGGAAAATTGGATCCCAATTATATTAAGCGATCTATAACGACGCTTTACTCTGCAATGCTTTAGGCTAGAAACAAGATGTGCGGCTCCGATGCACATGTGGATATACTTGGATCGTCTCAGTAACATTCACAGGCATTTTGGAAGTGTAACGCGCCATTTCTAGAGTGGAACATCAGCTATATCAAAGATAAGAATTTCACACGAGACAGCATACGGAGCTGAGCAGGACGTGACTTTGTTCTGGGTCAGGCAACCACCATCTCAATTAGCTCACGTGACAGACAGGAATTTATAGACCCGGGTGTGACTCTGCCGATATCAATTGAGCTAATCACGTTCTGAAAAAGATGTTTAACTAAATTGATACTTGATGGTTCATATAAATTAAATGTTTATAACATATTTGATAGTGAAATAACATTTGTGAAAATATATGACATTATAATTAAACAGCCTACCCAAAAGATGTCATGAGTCATGTTATTTACACCATATCGAATTGCAGGAAATGTGCTTGAAAACAATTTTTACATATCTCAATGAACAATAATTAAAATAGACCCAAATACAGGCTCCGGTCAGTATTTTCATCTCCAACTTTGACCAACTCACATTTCCCACACATCTGTTGAACTTATTTGGTCTTTCACAATAGCCTATGTAAGTCAGTGGCATGCCCCCAAACCCACCTAGTAATAAGCATACTGATGGTGAAGAATCTCTAAAGAACTAACACTAGACCACCCCAAAAAAAAAGAAGAAAAAAAAAAACAAAAAAAAAAAAAACACTAGAGCACGAGAAGCATCATCAAAGATAGAATCAAATAATCACGAAGCAAGCCGTTGGCTCCATGCTCTGTTCACAGTATTAGCTGTGCGTATTTGAAGTGCGCAGTAAGCCTAGGCCCAGCCTGTTGAATAAGAAGACCCCCCCTTCTCGGCTTCAATTTACTCCAACCAGGCTTTCCTCTGGGACGACTGCGATGAACCGCCTTGAACCGCTCATAAAGTCTTACCTCGCTCTGTACCAACAGAGATCAATGTTCCGACTCAATCCCAACTTATTACGTTCTCGCTTTTCTAAAGAGAAGAAAACAATGAGGTTCACTCGCTTTGGTTGAATGGAATCTTGCGGGATTCCATCAGGCGTAGATTCTAGAACAAGGGTGAGGAGTAAACGTGTTCACCTGAGGGTGGAGTTGTTTGTGTAACTAGGCGCGCGAGGCTCCGATGTCCTAGTGGGAGCATGGCTGTTCGTACACATAAAGGAGAGGAAGGGCAAGATGGGGGCATTCTAATCCAGCTCGATCTTCTCATTCATCCTTTATTATTCACTAAAGCCCCATTGCGATTGGAATCTCTCTTTCTGACCTCTGATATGGCGACCCTGAAACTGTAAAGCAAACGTGTCACTACAGTCCAAGTGTATGAAAAGAGAAAGCAGTACAACATAAAGAATGCATTTAATGGCCAACTCGACTAATAATTCATCTTCGCTCCCTCCGTTCCAATAAATCCTAAATGTTTTGGCTGAAGCTTCGTATTTCACTTAGATTGACGTACTGTATTTTGCCATGGCATGTCCTTCACTACAACCTAAAATCCCTGCCAGTTAAAAGCTTTTGCTTGGTAAATCATTCCAACTTCCATATATTCCAAGGTCTTCTAATCTTCCTGAGAGAGGACTATTGTCCACACCCCTTCTGTTGTTTCAATCACAATCTATCCTTTTACAATCCACAGTGGATGTGAACCTTCAACTTATGAAAGCAAATTGTCCTACAAAGACTCACTGAATATCTGTTCTCCTTACGAAACTCTATTGACTGGCACCAGAGCACTCTGTTCCAACCTTGGTGAGGTTGATGCCTACTGAACCAATGTATTAAGGACAGGATGACACACAATGCCACATAACAACACAGAAAACGCTGATGCATTTCTAAACACTTCCCCAGAACAACGGTCCCTTGCTTTAAAAGGTGAAACAGCCAAGGAAGAGAATAGGATCCATAGACGTATGGATTTCCCACCCTGTAAGATCACCTGCAACAAGAAGCAAGAAGATCTATTGACGAGTGTTGAGATAATTGACATCCGAATGCCAAAGGTTGCTTGGTGAAGCGGTGAGGGCTCCGGTTGTTTCTTTGATACACACCGATCGTTAGAGACGGGGAACAAAGCCCACACCTGGGCCTTATTGATCCGCTGTGTGTGTGTGTTGTATGCGTATGCACGTGTTCCCCTGCTCTTCGATGGGAGATGACAGATGCCGCATATAATTGGCGAGATAGAGGCAGCGGGCGATTCTCCCGCGCAGGGAGAAGACACAGCCGACGCATAACGCACCACACTGACATTTGTCGCGAGCGGGTTTCGTCCAATCAAAGGAGGCCAAGGGATAATTACCTGGCAGGGTTTGTGTAATATGGGTAAGACTAGTGAGGAAGGGGGGGAAGAGAGGTCACTCCATTAGGCGCTCCCCCGCTCCTATCGGAAGCAGTGGCTACTCTTTCATTCACTACGCTTGTTTACCACCAAGGTTATATGACATGGGGTCCTTAATTAGCGCTGAGGCAGGTGTGTGTGTGTGTGTGTGTGTGTCTGAGTGGCTTTTCTAGCTCTTATCTTGAGAATTGCCCTTTATCAACACTGGGCTCTCTGTTCCTTCCCAGTGACTAAATAAACTACAGGTGCATTCTTTCTACTCAACTCAGGCATCTCGATGCCTTTGAGAACATCCATTTCCATTATCTGTGATTAAAGTATTTAAGAAGGCATGGAGTCAGGCAGACAATACAAGAAAGGCAATGCTTTGTTTTATAGTTTGACTTTGTCTCAATTCATTAGCCTAAACAAAAGGTACAATGTCATGCAGAAGAAACCACTCTGACATGACCCGTCTTTTGAATTAGATACCATTTCCAACATGCCATGCTTATATGAACAATTATTTGTCGTTGACGTTTTTAAAAGAGTCTGCTAGACAATTCCTTCACCTTACAACCCTCTTTAATGCACGATCACAATGTGTTTGGTACTTGTTCTATAGCCAACATGCTGCTAACCGACTACAGATGATTATTTCTGAAGTCGCATTAATGAAGAAGTGCTGTTCAGTGCAATACAATTCCAAGGGTGGGAACGAGGGTTCTTCCAGTCCAGAGAACATGTGTAGTTAACTAATTCCTTGGTTAAAAAAAAGGCCTTTCATAACAAATAAAAATATCAGTGAAAAAAGAGAGGAATGGAACAGATGACAATTACAAGGACAACGAGGACAATGACAGCTGCTAAAGCTAGTTTACTCTCTCTCTTTCTCTGCTCTCCTGGGAGAAGAAAAGACAAATCTCCAACATAAGGAAGGACAACTCGAGGGAAGCAGATTTTGATGACTTCAATGAACCACTTTCTTTACCAAACACCTCCCTGCTTTGCAAAATCATCTTTGAGTAACTCCTTGAACAAATGTGAAACTTCTCTCAGCCCTGCAACCATCACAATGGATTTGTCACACAGCGTTTGCAACAGATAACAGATTTATCAGTCTGACAAACTGATTAACGCATAATTAAGATACAAAAAGATAAGTGAATGTTTGGAACAAAGTCAGCAGCACAGTGACTATGACCTGGAAAACCGAAGGCGGTTGTTCTTCGATAGAAGCTGAGGAAGGAATCGCGCTTATTGAAAACTTTATAACAACCTGGTTACTTTGAAGGGAACCTACATAAGGACTTTGTAAGACATCCATACGACATAGCTAACACATTTATAAGAAGTAGATCAGCATTTATCTGCCGGAAAGCAGATCTGTGTCTGTATCAAGATGGGAGTGGGCCGAAAGAGTCAAGGAAGTCTCGTCATGGCAACCAGTTATTATGATGCTGTTTGAAGTCTGGAAACATTGTCTGTTCTGTTGTTGTTGTTATCAGTACTGTAGTGTACTCTCATAGGAAAGGTTCTTTATAGTGTTGAAGTCTCCTCCTTCATTCTCTTTCTATTCCCTCTACAGGCTCCTGAACAACTTCCCCAAACTCCAATCAACAGCTCACATGCACCGTGCTCCCGAAGAACACCCTCTACACACTCTCAGCACATTCCATAAAACCCCCTCACAATGACCTTACAGTGGAGGCAGAGCTGACAGAAGCAAGAACATCCCTGAAAGAAATGAAGAAGAAAAAAACATGCCTCTTCTTTTGTCTAACACTCCACATTCAGCACTGGACAAACGTGTCTCCAGTGTAGCATCCATAAAGACTGTGTTTGAGTGCCTGCGTAGGTGCGCGTGTGTATATTTGTGTGTATGTATCTCAGGGTTCCTTCGGGAGTTTGGGGAAGCAATTACACACTTGGCATGAAAAGAGATTCTGGCAAAAAACCCATCGGACAACAAAACCCACGGAGGAGCACGGCTTTAAATTAGTCGGTGCATTTTATACAGCGCTCAAAGTTGTCCAGCCTCTCCATTCCATCCTCTCAGAGCATACACTGTGCCTATTGAGCTGCCTATTTGTTCTTCCTCAAGTCATTAAATGTTTCCGTTCCCTGAAACTTTAAATCAATGACTCACTTCACTTAAGCACAGGACAGTTAAACCCCCCCCCCCCCTCCGCCCCCTGCAAATGTGGTTGTTTCTGGAGGAGGGGTACAATGTGTCTCTCATCCTCATCTCATAACTGGAAGTGGAAATGTATGTTAAAACAGAACAGATCCTAAGCATATTTAGAACTGCATTGTGGGTAGACGATGGGGTTCTCACAGTAATAATGGACACACGTAGCCTTCTACTTTAACTGTCACTCTAATGCTCTGAGGGTAGAACTAACACGTTGTGAATGCAATTTGACATAGACAGATATACACCAAGACACTTGGAGGGTAATCTATTTGCTTTAAACAGCCTTTTAGTTATTGGGGCCTTCTTGCTGTAATCATGTCAGGGGAATGTCTCCCTGAGTGCACTTTATCTATACCTGGGTGAGTCACAGTGAAACATAAGTGAAGAAAGTGTGTGTGTGTGTGTGTGTGTGTGATAACATGCGAAGCGAGAACAATGCTAAATTCCTGTTTCTGATGTTACACAATAAAAAAAGGTACAATAAAAACATAAGCACTTCGCCTAAATTCTTAATTTTTAGAGAACATCAACATTTTAATATTATGGAAGAGTGGATGATAATTATTATAATAACAGATGAATCACTGATCGTTAAACAGGAACCACTGCCCTCTCATTGAAAGTAATTAAATGGATTGAGATGCTAATATTCAGTTATTATAACATTGGAGAAAAAGATCCCAATGTTTTTGATAGGCAAATTAAATGGAAGAGCTCATAAAGGTTTTGTTTCACAAGCTTCCCTCCTCCCTTTCCCCCCTCTCCTCTCCTTCATCCTCCCTCTCCCCCCCCCCAATCCTCTCCTCCTCCTCCCTCTCCCCTCCTCTCCCTGCCACCTTCTCCCTCTCTCCCCGCTTCCCAGGCAGATCGTACAGTACAGGACATTAAAGGTGTCCTCTATTCCAGTTCCATAATGGAACCGGGAATCCACTCCCCGCCTCTGAGATGAAAGCGGCTGGAATTCTCCAGAACCCTGGGACCCTCTCTCTCGTTTGTGACATTCTACACTCGCCCGCTCTGAGGTCAGGATATGAATATTCTATTGGCAGTCGGCGGACTGATTGGAAGCACATCGATGGTTTAGTTTCAAGAGGGATCATTAGTATGACGTACCACAACTCTCGCTTTGCCCCGGGGCCGACACCAACTGTCAATAGACAGGAGGAGGCGGAGGAGAGCCGACTTAATTTCTCTCACAGAACATGGAGGATGGTCCTGTGGCTCACTAGTTACTGTGACTAGGTTGTAGAGGGCCACTCCAACTATACAGTCCCCATGCATTCACAGTGTTCAGTGTAGAATGATATTCACATCCTTATACTGTATTTATGGGTAGATTTCCTTGTGGTATTCCAGTAGTCCAACTGCTTACGACCGACCAGCTGGTCTGTGGTTATTTGTAGTTATTTAGGTAAAAGGATAATGGCATTGTAGTCCCCAGGCTTTTTAATGCAGTGTTGGTTTCAATTTCTCTACTCCACCATTTACTTAAGTAATAAGGCCCGAGGAGGTGTGGTATATGGCCAATATACCACAGCTAAGGACTGTTCATACGCACGATGCAATGCGGAGTGCCTGGACACAGCCCCTGAGGTGCCTTATTGCTATTATAAACTGTTTTCCAACGTAATTAGAGCAGTAAAAATAAATGTTTTGTCATACCTGGGGTATGCGGTCTCATATACCACGGCTGTCAGCCAATCAGCATTTAGGGCTCGAACCACCCAGTTTATAATTATATTTATACCATGGCATTGCTGAATACTTCTCTATAACCCACAGTAGATTTGCACAGTATAATTCAATGGCTATAGTTCATTCTTTCATGTTCTATGTTTTGGGCTGCTTTTGAAAGCAAAAATCGATTTGAAAACATTACTGGCATTTTATTTTCATAATGGCAAGCTAGGATTGATGGTTTGGCTAGCAAGTCTGTTTGTTACCATGGCAACTACTGTAGCTATCTAGTAAACTTGCAAGCTACTTCAGTGGATGTTGAACACATTTCTACCTGCAAATGTGTTAAATTATAGCCATGGTATTAAAGGGATAATCAACTTGGGCCTCTGCATTCTACGGAACATAATGCAACTCCGTGGAAGGTCAGATCCACTCGGCTGGCGCGTCGTGGAAAACACCTTCAATGTCGTTCATTATTTTCCATAGAACGCATACATAGCACTTTGTTGACTATCCCTTACAAAGTATCCTCCTGCCCATTTACCATCGTAACATTCTACTAGTGTTTGAAAAGCAACAACATACCTAAAGTTTACCTTGAGTGATCGTGAAAAAGTCGAGCAGCTACAGCTGTGTGTGTGTGTGTGTGTGCACGAGTGTTCCTGTGTGTGTGTGTACATCACTGATGTTATTTATTCTACCTCTGTGACTGGTGGGAGGAGTGGGACCAGTTAAGCCATGCCACATCCTCCTACTGCAGAGACAGCGTATCACTATGGCTTATCATTATCACTGGCACTAGGTCCTTTAGCACCAGCAGCTTTCTGACTGCAATCCTTTAGGGGTTTAAGTGGACTTGACTCTGTCCTATGGCGAGCAGGTTGCACGCTGTCGCTGCCACTACAGCTAAGGAGGGAGAGGGGAAGGACATCTGTGTGGCACCACAGATTATGGGTTGTTAAGAAACAACTCCAGCCTCTACCTATTGGTTCACGTCAGAGCGAGTGAAAAATACCCACCCACAAAAGCCCCAACCCACAGCACAGACATAAAACATGGATATTGGGGAGGCAGAGATTTCAAATCATAAAACCAATACTTATAGTTCAGTCAGACAGACGGAAAATAAAGAGTCAACACAATTAGGAGCAAAACAGCAGACAGCAGAAACCTACAATAAATAGGCTGTTTTGTCTAGCAAACATACCAGTCAGAGGAACAGGCAGAAAGTTGGGTTTATGAGAGCTGCTGAGACGTGATTATAGCAATGAATTAAGACAAACCACAAACACAAAACCTGTGAGTCACAAACAGAACAGAAGTGTAGTGTCTAACACAACAATAAAGCAGTAAGGAGCTACTGCTTGTACAATAGGCCTGTCTTATCACGGCTGAGACAGGTTACTTCTCGCAAAACAAAAGAAAAAGGGATGTTTTGGGGAGGTATGACGGTTGCTCCTGTTTTTCTTAAACTTACGTCCCACCAACGAGAGACAAAGAAGAGATGCTTTGTCTCCCAAACGAGAGGAAAAAGGGGTGTTTGGGGATTTATGACGGATGTGCCTACTGTCCTCCTTTAAACAATGCCTTCATTATCCTCCAGGTCTGCTGCTTCACTCAGACAGAGAGCAGATGGAAGTAGGACAAATAGAAGTCAGGAGAAGAGAGGGGGGGGGGGGGGGGGGGGAAAGAGAGAGAGAGATGTAACTCAAACCTTCCTCCGGAAAAAATAACTCCATGTGGAAGATGTAAAAAGTGTTTTTTGAACACGTTCCTATCAGTAGGGGAAGCAGCTATGGAGCGGGCACGAATCATCAAAACATGTGGCTAGTGCCAAGGAGCCTTGACCTTTTTAACACCGTCCAAATATTCTGGGAGAGACTTTGAGCACGGAATACCCATATGTCTTCCTGCCCCGCTCCACACCGGCTGGCTGGCTGGCTGGGTGGGGAAACAAAAAGAGGTGACATACATTTGGAAAAAGCTGTTTCTACATAGATAATAGTGGGAAATCTACCATCTAACCTCTAGAAGTCCATGAGGATTTCAGAGTGAAGAGCAGGACTTCTAACCTTTTGAATAAGGGCTGTTCAAGTGTAATTAAGGAAGGATAGAAGTAAACGTTGTACTGAGGGAATTCAACTAATTATACATTCTCCTCAGGACTGAGAGTTGGAGTGTGAGACAATCTACTACAGGGATGCAGCCAATGATCTGAACTCATTAGTTCAATAAGAAGCGCTCATTTTTGTTTTCCATTGCAAAAAGTTTTGCCACCGTGTGTACATGGACCCGAACCTCCTTAGAAAGACATTATAGAAAGAAAGGAAAACGCTCTGAAACGGAGTGAAACAGGGAGGTACTATCTGAACTTGTCCAATAAGAAACTCTCCTTTGAGGTTTTTCTAAAGTGTTCCCTTATAACAGGGTATAACGACCCTGTTATAAGTCCTTCCAAACCTTAGGGTTGTTCTGAACACAACCGTACCTCCAGGTACACCTACATGTATACCATTAAGCATAATTAAGCATAACCTCTGTAATATGCAATTCCATAACTGTGAAGTGAAGCCGTAATAAGAAACCAAAGAAACCATTTAATTAATTCAGCTCGTACAGTGGTGTCAGCAGCTGAATATATAACTATTTTTTTCCGAGCCCAGGAATGAGTAATATCTCTCAGATAAAATAAGATCATTTCATTAAAGTAACTGTCACCGGTCTGAGTTGATTGTTTGTCTTGACTGTACTCAAATAAATCATTCAACCAATAGGATTGGAAAGAGGAATGAAAGAGCGAAGACATCTCTGTCTTCCTTCCTCTCTGCTTCTTATTGTAATTTCCTGTGTGAAGCACCAGGGATGCATCACTGCTATAAGACCCCCATGGCCCGGGCTTTATTTTAAGCAGTAAAAAAATGATGATTAATGAACAGGGATGGAGGGGAATATGGTCCTTTGGAGATTAAACCTGCAGTAGGAGGGGAGGTGAGAAAGTGTGTGCATGTGTGAGAGAGACAGGGAGCAAGAGGGAGGGAGAGAGAGAGTGTGTTTCAGTGTGTGTTTGGTGAGAGAGAGTGAGAGGGAGGGAGAGATACTGTGTTTCAGTGTGTGTGAGAGAGAGCGAGAGGGAGGGAGAGAGAGAGAGAGTGTGTGTATGGTGTGTGTGCGTACTTCTGTGTGTTTCAACAGTGTCCTCACGTAGCTGCATACGAGCTTATACCACACAAAGAAATGTTTCTCCTCTATGCCTTTTCTCAACCGACTTCTCCTGCTCTCCGTTCCCTGTTAAATCTAACTGAGATGGCAACGGGCCAGCATCATTAAGAGAAAAAATGGTGAAAAACTCACTTTCACTCCGTACTGGATTTCCACTTATATTTGCATTCATTGAATCTGTTTTTATTTGCTCTCCATAAAAGCACATTTGTATTTGCAGAAAAAAAAGCACATTTCCATTTGAATTAATTCAGAATAATACTGCTTAAGTCCCCTGTTTTATTTAAAACTGGTTGTCTTGAGTTGTAAGCTCTGCATTGATTATAAGGCGACAGATGAGAGATGGATTGTGGAGTAGTAAGCTCCTCCATCCAGGCACCACAGCCCTTGACTAAGTGTTTGAAGAAGGCAGGGTGACAACACCAGCTGTCCTCCCTGCCTCTTAACAGGCTGATCCTCAGCTCCCTGCAAACTAAGTGGAAAACGAGAGACCCACTGAGTGTGAAGAGTGAGGAGAGACCAAGGGGGGAGTACAGGGGTGTGTGTGTGTGTGTGGATGTGTGCCTACTTGAGCGTTGTGTGATAAAAGAGTTTGAGATTTTGATTGTATTATTGAGACTGGTTTTAAGCTACACTTTATGAACGGACAAACATTGCGTGACTGAGGTCACTTGAACTCATTTACCAGGCGGGACTCTTTTTAGGCCCGAGGTACGGGACTTTTCTTGAGGAACCAGAGATCATTGTTTTGTGATGTTTTTATGTGTGTGATCAGTTGTTGTGGATTTCTAATGTTTTAAGGGTATTATGAAAAATGTATTTCCATACGGACTTTTACATGAGTCCTCAGTATTGGTGTAGACTTGACGGACCAGACGGGACTTATTCCCTCACCAACAAAAAGGAGAAATCTATATTTTCTCTGGTAGGCACGACCAACCAGGTACCCCTAAAAAACAATAACCTCAAGTCAAAAACCGTTACAATGTGTGTTTTCCCTCGGGGCCTCCTGTCGTTAATGAATCGCATATCTCAGGTATGCCATAACACGCGTACATACAGGGCCTTCAGAAAGTATTCACACCCCTTGACTTTTTCCACCTTGTGTTGTGTTACAGCCTGAATTTAAAATGGATTCAATCGATATTTTGTGTCACTGGCCTACACACAGATAGGAAACCGCTCAGAGAGTGCCAACGGAGACTTTAAAACAGTTACAGAGTTTATTGGCTGTGATAGAAGAAAACTGAGGATGGATCAACAACATTGTAGTTACTCCACCATACTAAGCTGACTGACAGAGTGAAAAGAAGGAAGCCTGTACAGGGCTCTAACTCCTCTAGCTCCACAATGAAATAGGGTGCAGGCCAGCCAGTGGAGTCTGCCACTAGCACAGTCAGTGTAGTCAGCTCAGCTATACCCATTGAGACCGTGTCTGTGCCTCGACCTAGGTTGGGCAAAACTAAACATGGCGGTGTTCGCCTTAGCAATCTCACTAGGATAAAGACCTCCTCCATTCCTGCCATTATTGAAAGAGATTGTGATACGTCACATCTCAAAATAGGTCTACTAAATGTTAGATCCCTCACTTCAAAGGCAGTTATAGTCAATGAACTTATCACTGATCATAATCTTGATGTGATTGGCCTGACTGAAACATGGCTTAAGCCTGATGAATTTACTGTGTTAAATGAGGCCTCACCTCCTGGTTACACTAGTGACCATATCCCCCGTGCATCCCGCAAAGGCGGAGGTGCTGCTAACATTTACGATAGCAAATTTCAATTTTTAAAAAAGAAGACGTTTTCGTCTTTTGAGCTTCTAGTCATGAAGTCTATGCAGCCTACTCAATCACTTTTTATAGCTACTGTTTACAGGCCTCCCGGGCCATATACAGCGTTCCTCACTGAGTTCCCTGAATTCCTATCAGACCTTGTAGTCATAGCAGATAATATTCAAATTTTTGGTGATTTTAATATTCACATGGAAAAGTCCACAGACCCACTCCAAAAGGCTTTCGGAGCCATCGTTGACTCAGTGGGTTTTGTCCAGCATGTCTCTGGACCTACTCACTGTCACAGTCATACTCTGGACCTAGTTTTGTCCCATGGAATAAATGTTGTGGATATTAATGTTTTTCCTCATAATCCTGGACTATCGGACCACCATTTTATTACGTTTGCAATCGCAACAAATAATCTGCTCAGACCCCAACCAAGGAGCATCAAAAGTCGTGCTATAAATTCTCAGACAACCAAAAGATTCCTTGATGCCCTTCCAGACTCCCTCTGGACGTCAGAGGACAAAAATCAGTTAACCACCTAACTGAGGAACTCAATTTAACCTTGCGCAATACCCTAGATGCAGTTGCACCCCTAAAAACTAAAAACATTTGTCATAAGAAACTAGCTCCCTGGTATACAGAAAATACCCGAGCTCTGAAGCAAGCTTCCAGAAAATTGGAACGGAAATGGCGCCACACCAAACTGGAAGTCTTCCGACTAGCTTGGAAAGACAGTACCGTGCAGTATCGAAGAGCCCTCACTGCTGCTCGATCATCCTATTTTTACAACTTAATTGAGCAAAATAAGAACAATCCGAAATTTATTTTTGATACTGTCGCAAAGCTAACTAAAAAGAAGCATTCCCCAAGAGAGGATGGCTTTCACTTCAGTAATAAATTCATGAACTTCTTTGAGGAAAAGATCATGATCATTAGAAAGCAAATTACGGACTCCCCTTTAAATCTCCGTATTCCTCCAAAGCTCAGCTGTCCTGAGTCTGCACAACTGCCAGGACCTAGGATCAAGAGAGACACTTAAGTGTTTTAGTACTATATCTCTTGACACAATGATGAAAATAATCATGGCCTCTAACCCTTCAAGCTGCATACTGGACCCTATTCCAACTAAGCTACTGAAAGAGCTGCTTCCTGTTCTTGGCCCTCCTATGCTGAACATAATAAACGGCTCTCTATCCACCGGATGTGTACCAAACTCACTAAAAGTGGCAGTAATAAAGTCTCTCTTGAAAAAGCCAAACCTTGACCCAGAAAATACACTGCTCAAAAAAATAAAGGGAACACTTAAACAACACAATGTAACTCCAAGTCAGTCACACTTCTGTGAAATCAAACTGTCCACTTAGGAAGCAACACTGATTGACAATAAATTTCACATGCTGTTGTGCAAATGGAATAGACAAAAGGTGGAAATTATAGGCAATTAGCAAGACACCCCGAATAAAGGAGTGATTCTGCAGGTGGTGACCACAGACCACTTCTCAGTTCCTATGCTTCCTGGCTGATGTTTTGGTCACTTTTGAATGCTGGCGGTGCTTTCACTCTAGTGGTATTATGAGACGGAGTCTACAACCCACACAAGTGGCTCAGGTAGTGCAGCTCATCCAGGATGGCACATCAATGCGAGCTGTGGCAAAAAGGTTTGCTGTGTCTGTCAGCGTAGTGTCCAGAGCATGGAGGCGCTACCAGGAGACAGGCCAGTACATCAGGAGACGTGGAGGAGGCCGTAGGAGGGCAACAACCCAGCAGCAGGATCGCTACCTTCGCCTTTGTGCAAGGAGGAGCACTGCCAGAGCCCTGCAAAATGACCTCCAGCAGGCCACAAATGTGCATGTCTGCTCAAACGGTCAGAAACAGACTCCATGAGGGTGGTATGAGGGCCCGACGTCCACAGGTGGGGGTTGTGCTTACAGCCCAACACCGTGCAGGACGTTTGGCATTTGTCAGAGAACACCAAGATTGGCAAATTCGCCACTGGCGCCCTGTGCTCTTCACAGATGAAAGCAGGTTCAAACTGAGCACATGTGACAGAGTCTGGAGACGCTGTGGAGAACATTCTGCTGCCTGCCACATCCTCCAACATGACCGGTTTGGCGGTGGGTCAGTCATGGTGTGGGGTGGCATTTCTTTGGGGGGCCGCACAGCCCTCCATGTGCTCGCCAGAGGTAGCCTGACTGCCATTAGGTATCGAGATCAGATCCTCAGACCCCTTGTGAGACCATATGCTGGTGCGGTTGGCCCTGGGTTCCTCCTAATGCAAGACAATGCTAGACCTCATGTGGCTGGAGTGTGTCAGCAGTTCCTGCAAGAGGAAGGCATTGATGCTATGGACTGGCCCGTCCGTTCCCCAGACCTGAATCCAATTGAGCACATCTGGGACATCATGTCTCGCTCCATCCACCAACGCCATGTTGCACCACAGACTGTCCAGGAGTTGGCGGATGCTTTAGTCCAGGTCTGGGAGGAGATCCCTCAGGAGACCATCCGCCACCTCATCAGGAGCATGCCCAGGCGTTGTAGGGAGGTCATACAGGCACGTGGAGGCCACACACACTGCTGAGCCTCATTTTGACTTGTTTTAAGGACATTACATCAAAGTTGGATCAGCCTGTAGTGTGGTTTTCCACTTTAATTTTGAGTGTGACTCCAAATCCAGACCTCCATGGGTTGATAAATTTGATTTCCATTGATAATTTTTGTGTGATTTTGTTGTCAGCACATTCAACTATGTAAAGAAAAAGGTATTTAATAAGAATATTTCATTCATTCAGATCTAGGATGTGTTATTTTAGTGTTCCCTTAGTTTTTTATACACTGCTCAAAAAAATAATCGGCCTATATCGAATCTTCCATTCCTCTCAAAAATTTTAGAAAAAGCTGTTGCGCAGCAACTCACTGCCTTCCTGAAGACAAACAATGTATACGAAATGCTTCAGTCTGGTTTTAGACCCCATCATAGCACTGAGACTGCACTTGTGAAGGTGATAAATGACCTTTTAATGGCGTCAGACCGAGGCTCTGCATCTGTCCTCGTGCTACTAGACCTTAGTGCTGCCTTTGATTCCATCGATCACCACATTCTTTTGGAGAGATTGGAAACCCAAATTGGTCTACACGGACAAGTTCTGGCCTGGTTTAGATCTTATCTGTCGGAAAGATATCAGTTTGTCTCTGTGAATGGTTTGTCCTCTGACAAATCAACTGTAAATTTCGGTGTTCCTCAAGGTTCCGTTTTAGGACCGCTATTGTTTTCACTATATATTTTACCTCTTGGGGATGTTATTCGAAAACATAATGTTAACTTTCACTGCTATGCGGATGACACACACACAGCTGTACATTTTCAATGAAACATGGTGAAGCCCCAAAATTGCCCTCGCTAGAAGCCTGTGTTACAGACATAAGGAAGTGGATGGCTGCAAACTTTCTACTTTTAAACTCGGACAAAACAGAGATGCTTGTTCTAGGTCCCAAGAAACAAAGAGATCTTCTGTTGAATCTGACAATTAATCTTGATGGTTGTACAGTCGTCTCAAATAAAACTGTGAAGGACCTCGGCGTTACTCTGGACCCTGATCTCTCTTTTGACAAACATATCAAGACTGTTTCAAGGACAGCTTTTTTCCATCTACGTAACATTGCAAAAATCTGAAACTTTCTGTACAAAAATGATGCAGAAAAATGTATCCATGCTTTTGTTACTTCTAGGTTAGACTACTGCAATGCTCTACTTTCCGGCTACTTGGATAAAGCACTAAATAACCTTCAGTTAGTGCTAAATACGGCTGCTAGAATCCTGAACAGAACCAAAAAATTTGATCATATTACTCCAGTGCTAGCCTCCCTACACTGGCTTCCTGTTAAGGCAAGGGCTGATTTCAAGGTTTTACTGCTAACCTACAAAGCATTACATGGGTTTGCTCCTACCTATCTTTCCGATTTGGTCCTGCCGTACATGCCTACACGTACGCTACGGTCACAAGACGCAGGCCTCCTAATTGTCCCAAGAATTTCTAAGCAAACAGCTGGAGGCAGGGCTTTCTCCTATAGAGCTCCATTTTTATAGAATGGTTAGCCTCATCTCTTCAGTAGGTCATATGATTGAGTGTAGTCTGGCCCAGGAGTGTGAAGGTGAACGGAAAGGCTCTGGAGCAACGAACCACCCTTGCTGTCTCTGCCTGGCCGGTTCCCCTCTCTCCACTGGGATTCTCTGCCTCTAACCCTATTACAGGGGCTGATACACTGGCTTACTGGTGCTCTTCCATGCCGTCCCTAGGAGGGGTGCGTCACTTGAGTGGGTTGAGTCACTGACATGGTCTTCCTGTTTGGGTTGGCGCCCCCCCTTGGGTTGTGCCGTGGCGGAGATCTTTGTGGGCTATACTCGGCCTTGTCTCAGGATGGTAAGTTGGTGGTTGAAGATATCCCTCTAGTGGTGTGGGGGCTGTGCTTTGTCAAAGTGGGTGGGGTTATATCCTGCCTGTTTGACCCTGTCCGGGGGTATCATCGGATGGGGCCACAGTGTCTCCTGACCCCTCCTGTCTCAGTCTCCAGTATTTATGCTGCAGTAGTTTATGTGTCGGGGGGCTAGGGTCAGTCTGTTATATCTGGAGTACTTCTCCTGTCTTATCCGGTGTCCTGTGTGAATTTAAGTATGCTCTCTCTAATTCTCTCTTTCTTTCTCTCTCTCGGAGGACCTGAGCCCTAGGACCATGCCTCAGGACTACCTGGCTTGATGACTCCTTGCTGTCCCCAGTCCACCTGGCCGTGCTACTGCTCCAGTTTCAACTGTTCTGCCTGCGGCTATGGAACCCTGACCTGTTCACTGGATGTACTACCTGTCCCAGACCTGCTGTTTTCAACTCTCTAGAGACAGCAGGAGCGGTTGAGATACTCTTAATGATCAACTATGAAAAGCCAACTGACATTTACTCCTGAGGTGCTGACTTGTTGCACCCTCGACAACTACTGTGATTATTATTATTTGACCATGCTGGTCATTTATGAACATTTGAACATCTTGGATATGTTCTGTTATATTCTCCACCCGGCACAGCCAGAAGAGGACTGGCCACCCCTCATACCCTGGTTCCTCTCTAGGTTTCTTCCTAGGTTTTGGCCTTTCTAGGGAGTTTTTCCTAGACACCGTGCTTCTACACCTGCATTGCTTGCTGTTTGGGGTTTTAGGCTGTGTTTCTGTACAGCACTGAGATATCAGCTGATGTAAGAAGGGCTTTATAAATACATTTGATTTGAATAAAAACATTCTAAAACATGCATCCTGTTTTCAAAAAGGCACTAATGTAAAACTGCAAAACATAAGGCAAAGAGATTCACTTTATGTCCTGAAAAAACAAGTGTTATGTTTGGGGCAAATCTCACACAACATCACTGAGTACCACTCTTCATACTTTCAAGCATAGTGGTGGCAGCATCATGTTATGGGTATTTTTGATTTTATTTATTTTCCGAGGCAAGTCCGTTAAGAACAAATTGTTATTTACAATGACAGGCTACCCCGGTCAAACCCTAACCCGGACGACGCTGGGCCTATTGTGTACTGCTCTATGGGACTCCCAATCACGGCCGGTTGTGATACAGCCTGGAATCAAACCAGGGTCTGTAGTGACACCTCTAGCACTGAGATGCAGTGCCTTGGACCGCTGCGCCACTCGGGAGCCAATGCTTGTCATCAGCAAGGACTAGGGAGCTTTTTTAGCATAAAATAAATGGAATAGAGGATGTATTTCAAGGCCTACCTTCAAACTCAGTGCCTCTTTGCTTGACATCATGGGAAAATCAAAAGAAATCAGCCAAGACCTCAGAAAAAAAATTGTTGACCTCCACGTCTGGTTCATCCTTGGGAGCAATTTCCAAACGCCTGAAGGTATCTGTACAAACAGTAATACGCAAGTATAAACACCATGGGACCACGCAGCCGTCATAATACTTAGGAAGGAGACGCGTTCTGTCTCCTAGAGATGAACGTACTTTGGTGGGAAAAGTGGTGATCCTAACTGACCTTAGAGAGGGAATTGTTACTAGGATTAAATGTCAGGAATTGTGAAAAACTGAGTTTAAATGTATTTGGCTAAGGTGTATGTAAACTTCCGACTTCAACTGTATTGACTCAGAGGTGTGAATACTTATAGAAATTAGATATTTCTGTATTTTATTTCCAATACATTTGCAAAAAAAAAAAAAAAAAACATGGTTTCACTTTGTCATTATGAGGTATTGTGTGTAGATGGGTCAGAAAAAAAATCAATTGAATCAATTTTGAATAAATGCTTTAACAGAACAAAATATAGAATTAGTCAAGGGTTATGAATACTTTCTGAAGGCACTGTAAACACACACACACACACACACACACACACACACACACACACACACACACACACATTGATCAGAAAATGTCTTAATCACTGCCAACAGCCCGTGGAGAGTCTGCTCCTTGCCAAGTCCCATCAACATCTGTTTAAATTCAATTACTTCACGAGAAAAAGCTGCACCCTCCTCTGATTTCCTCTTTTAATTTGAGCGCAAACTTTGAACCCCTGCATATCGACCAACCGGCCAACATCCAAAAACAGGAAGGATTCAAAATTAGCATGGAGGGCTGTCAAAAACAGTGAGGCATAAGTTAAATATTACAGAACGGCTGCCAAACAAATCCCCTGAGGAATCTGAGTAACGTGCCAACGCCGGCCGACTTTAATGGCGTTGCTGTCGCCGTAGGGACATCTCCATAACGCAGCGGTGACGGGGAGAGAAAGTGGGGCTGCATCTCCATTAGTAATGGGGGTCACATCTGGCTCCGTGCTGTAATCAAGCTCGTTTTATTGGGGGATTAGGATATAATTAAAGCATAATCCAGCATGCCATGACACCAACAAGAGAGAGCCATTGAGAGAATGTTTTTCCCATCCGGAAAATGGTGGAGGATTCCATTTCTGGAATGACTGCATTACATGGACTAGAGAACACACACACACACACACACACACACACACACACACACACACACACACACACACACACACTGAAAACTGCTTGCGAAGACACGGAGGTCAACGCATAGCTGAGAATCGGCACACATGCTGCACAGTGATAACTGATCATGTTTTCTTCGGTTAAGCTTACTTTAAATGCCAGTGAGGGAGAGAGAGAGAGAGAGAGGACAAAGAGAGAGATGGAGAGAAGAGCACCCTTTCTAGTCCTGCTGCTGATCCTTGGAAAGGCATTTTCATGCCTTGTCCTCTCCATGCCTTTTGTTCCATTTCTTATTCTACCATTCCTGAGAAAACAAGCCCTGCTTCACATTGATTGTAGCACTGAGGAGTAGAAGAAGCTCCTTCTGTACGGGGCCTTGCTCTCTCTCTGCCTCTCTCGCTCTCTCTCGCTCTCTCTCTCTCTCTCTCTGGCTCTCTCTCTCTCTGGCTCTCTCTCTCTCTGGCTCTCTCTCTCTCTGTCTCTCTCTCTCTCTCGCTCTGCGACCTCGGCGGTAGTGATTACATCGTGACAGAAAAGCGGTGTGTGTGTGTGTGTGTGTGTGTGTGGCTGCCTCATGGCCACGGGCTCCCTACCTCCATCCCTCCCTCCCTGCCTCCCTCCTTACCTCCCTCCCTCCATCCCTCCCTGCCTCCATCCATCCCTACCTCCATCCATCCCTAACTCCATCCCTCCCTCCCTCCCTGCCTCCATCCCTCCCTCCCACTCCAGTGTCCTCCTCTATCAAGGCCTTTATATCTGTTACATCAACTACTAGTGCTCTTTGTGCCGCTGCCCAGTGACAGCATGTCTACACTCTGGATCTCTGTCTGCGCCACAAATGGCACCCTATTCCCAGGGCCCTGGTCAAAAGTAGTGCACTATATAGGGAATAGGGTACCATTTGGGATGCAATCACACTCTCTGTTGTGGGGCCTGAGGCCTGATCTACTAGTGCAAGTGCTTCTGCTTGCCTCTATAAACTGCCACTGTTTCTGCTGCTGCTACAGCTGCTGTTGCTACCTACCTGTGTTGTGTTCAGTGGCCCGATCTACTAATGCAAGCCACTATGAATTGCCATCGATTCTACAACAGATGATGTTGCTACATACACAATGAAAAATGACATTCAAATCTCATTGTTGAACGTGGGCGGCGGGTGTTTCATCAATTCAAGTAAACTCCTCTGTCAACGAGTCGCCGCAATTATCCTTGTCGTCCCGGCGCAGTGGGAAAACAAAACCCTTCAAGGTCTGTTTAAGAACAATCACCGTGTCTAATTGAATATGTCAAGACTGAGTGATGGGCCATGTTAAATAAATATAGAAGTGACTGGAAGGGAAAACAGAACACGGTAATGAACGCCAGACAATGTCAAAGAAGCACCAGGCAGTATTTAATGTCAGGGGATGTTGTCGTTTCTGCATAACGTGTCGCTGAATTGGAGTCATTTAACAATGAATGGGAGTGGTTTCCACAGGTGGATTCTTCCTGGGTTTCTTCTCTAAGTTTGGTCAACTAAAAGTTGTCGTTTTTTTAAATCAAAAGTTTACTTCTTGTGTATTCTACATGTTGTAGCAATACTATTTATTATACATTCAATGTATTCGTATGTGAAGACTACAGACAATTGGTTTAGATCACCGTCAGAGCTTTGCTTCTGTTCCCTTTTTGCTGTGCAGGGGATTAAAGACAAATATTGCCAAATAAAGGTATAGCAATCTTGTAAAGTAGAATTCCCTTATTCATCAGAACCAGAATGTGAGCCAGGGGAGAGGCTCTATATTGCATTATTTCCATGCCTTACAGAACGAATGGCTGCTCAAAGTCCTAAAGGTACCATACCATCTCTCTCTTCTGTCTCGCTCCCTCTGGGGTATAGTAAAACAGTAGCTAAGCAAATTCAGATCCCATCAGCTCTGGGCTCCAGATAAAATCCCGGTGACTACGCTGTTTTATGGCTCTTGGAATTGCTGTGACATTTACTATCGCTTGGTTTTTTCCTCAAAATGAAGGCTATCCTTTGAGCAAGATGTGCCTTTATTTTACTTTCTCTATCTCTCTCTCTCTCTCTCTGCCCCCCGCCCTCGCTCCCTCCCTCCCTTGTCACCCTACCTAGTATGGGATTGTTTAAAACAAGAGAGAGAGCGAAAAAGAGAGAAAGACATCCCCATTGGGGTTTGTGCTCACATCTCTGACTATGACTCATGCCACTGAGAACAGAGAGAGGAACAGGAGAGGAACAGAGAGAGAAACAGAGAGTGGAACAGAGAGAGGGACAGAGAGAGGGACAGACAGAGGAACAGAGATAAAGAGAGAAGGGGAATTGTTCTGAGAAGGAATGAGATTCTGTAACTAATATGATGTATATAAAGGTAAAACAGGGGAGACACCAGGTCCTCAGTGACTGGTCGTTAATTGCTTATGAGACTCCCCGACGCCGGTTTCCGTAGAATGGATCCCGGCCAGGACAAATGTGGAAAGCGGGTTGCAGGAAATCTCCCTGTTCCTCCTGCCGAGTGTAATCATGGGTGTTAGAGGGTCTCGGTCTCCCGACGCATCGCTGCCAATATCAAACCCCACAACCAGATTGAAACACAGGGGACGGAGCCGTGAAGGTCAGACACAAGCCGGGAGTCAGGCACCCAGAGGCATTAGTAAGCTGAAGTAAATAGAAGAGATTTAGCTGAGACGAGGACAGGAGGCAGTGGCCATATAATCTCAAGGCTGGTGAGACAAGATGTGCACCAGAACTGGTCCTTTAGCTGGCAGTAGGAGAGGAGACTTGGTGTAATGTGTCATTTCACATTTAGCTGGTGCATGTATGAGATATGCGACAGTGATGGAAAGGGACTGGGGAGAAAACAGAAGTAATGTCAACCTTAATGCTTGAAGTGCCCCAGTTATCACAGAGACCGGGGGAACATGGAGTTATTCACGCAGCAATGGGAGCTAAAGAGAAAATAATATTTGATAAACATTTTTTCTCAAAGTTTCTCATTGGTCCTAGGAGATCATATCTTCCCAAAGCCCCCTAATACCGTGCATACAAACTAGTAAATAATAGCTGATCTCTCTCTGCACCAGCAAATACACCCACCCACTACTTGTCAACAGTCAAAGCTCTCTTTATCCCTGGGAAATATTGCTCTGAGTCGCTGCTCAATAAGACTGTACAGTAGGATCATGCCTTGATTCCATGGTTAGAAAAGGAAATATTTATTTCAGTCGTTGCGCAAGACTATCTATGATCACACATTGATTTCATGGTTATATATAACTCAGACCATAACACGACCAGCCACCACAGCTTATCAACCACAACCCATAGTGTGGAGGGCCTAAAGCACCCAGGTTATGGACAGCAGCAGAGAGGCTGGGCAGTAGTAGTGCTGTCAGGGCAGCTTTATGACAGGTTAAAGAGGCGGCAGGCACCGGGGCTGGCCCCTCTGTCTCACTGACTGACAGCTTTACCATCCATGTGGGGATTACCACCACCGCAACCGGCCGGCAGTGGGGAATAAATTCTTCCTGGCTGCAGCTGAAGTCAGGAGTTGGTCCTTTCTCTCTCTCTCTCTCTCCCATTCTCTCACTCTCTCTTTTCACTTATTTCTCTCTCTCTCTCTTCACTTCTCTCTCTTTTCACTTCTTTCTCTCTTTCTCTCTCTCTTTCACTTCTTTCTCTCTCTTCCCCCCTTCTCACTCTCTTCCTCTCTCTCTTCACCTCTCTCTCTCTCTATTTCTCTCTCTTTCACTTCTTTCTCTCTCTCTCTCTTCCCCCCTTCTCACTCTCTTCCTCTTTCTCTTCCGCCCTTCTCTCTCTCTCTTCCCCCCTTATCTCTGTCTCTGGTCTTACAGACTAGGACAGGGTACATCCAAGGTCACACCACCAGGGTTGTTATGGGCAGTCTTTCCCACTTGGCCACCTCTTAATGCTATACCCGAGACACTGTGGACAGACACCACGGGGAATACAGTAAGTATTCCACTGTCATAAAGAGACACTACAGCCCTCATACAGTATGCTGACAGGATATACAGTATTGCGTCAATACAACTTAATTTGATTGACCATTGTGTGCTTAAGTGAAACTTCTCTCCGTGCAGCTTAATAATAATAACAATTGACCCTGCCATGCCAGGCATAACCAAGCCTTATCATTCAAATCAATACGGCCTTGAATTGAATACAAGTAAATGGTGCTGCTGCTGAAGACTTGAAGGCATTTAATTTTCTAACTCCTGCCCAGAGGACAGGAAGGAAATAATCATTTGCTGTAGCTCTCCCGCTTGGCTCTCGCTTGGCTCATTTGCTGTCCCCAAATAAATTGGCTTCTATTAATAAGGTAGTATGCCATTAACTGCACTGCTGTGTGCTGTTCAATCTGGACATGAGTGATTTACCCTGTCATGATGTCATTATGCAAGGTTAGCAGACCTAGACTTTCTGCCTTACTCTTACTCTTCTGTGTGGATAAAGCCAGAGCCAATGATATACACAGTACAAGTCAAAATTTCAGACACACCTACTCATTTCTTTCTTTTTACTATTTTCTACATTGTAGAATAATAGTGAAGGAATCAAAACTATGAAATAACACATATGGAAACATGTATTAACCAAAAAAGAGTTAAACAAATCAAAATATATTTTATATTTGAGATTCTTCAAAGTAGCCATCCGTTGCCTTGATGACAGCTTTCTGTCCATATAAGACATGTCTATTTCCTGGAAAGTTGGCTGTGACTTACAACATCATTCTAGTCACATTAGCGCATGTTAGCAACAACCGTCCCGGTATAGGGACACCGATCTCGTAGTGGCAGTGGTAGACACCACAATGTCAAGCTAAATATGCCACCCATCTCGTCCCCTGAACCTACAGTCAGTTCTAGCATTACATTATAGTTATTGTTTAGTTTAATTAATAGCATAATTGTTCATACTCACAGGCCATAATGCAGAATGGTTAAAATAGATGAAACAGCACACAGATCAGACTGACGTATCATTAAGAAAATCAGTGCTTTTATGGGCAAATAATGAAATAATGAAACAGTAAAGCCTACTCAAAGCCTATACTTAACCTCTAATTCCTCCCAAACCCGGATCCGGGAGCACCCCCATCAGTAAAAAAGCTGACTAGCATAGCCTAGCATAGCGTCACAAGTAAATACTAGCATCTAAATATCATTAAATCACAAGTCCAAGACACCAGATGAAAGATACACATCTTGTGAATCCAGCCATCATTTCTGATTTTTAAAATGTTTTACAGGGAAGACACAATATGTAAATCTATTAGCTAACCACGTTAGCAAAAGACACCACTTTTTTTACTCCACCATTTTTTTACTGCATCAGTAGCTATCACAAATTCGACCAAATAAAGATATAAATAGCCACTAACCAAGAAACAACTTCATCAGATGACAGTCTGATAACATATTTATTGTATAGCATATGTTTTGTTAGAAAAATGTGCATATTTCAGGTATAAATCATAGTTTACCATTGCAGCCACCATCACAACTCTCACCAAAGCAACTAGAATAACTACAGAGACCATCGTGTATTACCTAAATACTCGTCATAAAACATTCGTCATAAAACAAAAATACACAGCGTACAGCAAATGGAAGACACAGATCTTGTGAATCCAGCCAATATTTCAGATTTTCTAAGTGTTTTACAGCGAAAACACAATATAGCGTTATATTAGCTTACCACAATAGCAAACACACAACAGCATTGATTCAAGCCAAAAATAGTGATAACGTATAAACCACCAAAATATATTAATTTTTTCACTGACCTGCTCAGAATTCTTCAGATGACAGTCCTATAACATCATATTACACAATGCATATAGAGTTTGTTCGAAAATGTGCATATTTACCGGCACAAATCGTGGTTATACAATGAGAAAAGTAGCCAAGCTGCCAAGAAAATGTCGGGAGAAATCTTGGGAGAGGCACCTATTCTAATCGATAAATAATCATAAACTTGACTAAAAAATACAGGTTGGACAGCAAATGAAAGATAAATTAGTTCTTAATGCAATCGCTGTGTTACATTTTTAAAATTAACGTTACTACAACATACAGCGTGCGTTAAAGCGAGGCTGCACTGAAATTAATGGCGGCTTATGCATTTTACATTTTTCAACAGAACAACGAATTAACAGCATAAATAGTTCTTACTTTTTGATGAACTCCCATCAGAATCTTGGGAAAGGTGTCCTTTGTCCAAAAGAATCGTTGCTCGGTTGTAGAATGTCGTCTTCAACGTTGCAATTAGCAGTAAACATTAGCATGTGAGCCAGAGATACCCAACTCCCTAGAACGCCACAAAAATAAATACCCGAAAATCGCAATATACTGACATAAACTGATATAATTCGGTTTAAAATAACAACATTATGATGTCTTTAAAGCCTATATCGAATAAAAACACAGCCGGATATTTCTAAGAGCTATAACCGAAGGTTCTAGTACGATATGCCAAGGTCCTCCGTGCATCAGAGCGAAGAGGGAAAAGACCAGATACTTCCTTGCCAAGCTATTTATAACCTTTCAGATCTGCGTAGAGACTCCATTTCAAGTCTCACTATTCGCTAACATCCAGGGGAAGGCGTATGCAGTGCATCTCAACCAATAGAAGACAGGCAGATTTATAAACAGATCTCAGAGCAGCTTGCAGAATTCTGCATTCTCACATCCACATAGGAAAATTGCTCTAAGTCCAGTTCTGTTTCACTCACAGATATAATTCAAACGGTTTTAGAAACTAGAGAGTGTTTTCTATCCAATAGTAATAATAATATGCATATTGTACGAGCAAGAATTGAGTACGAGGCAGTTTAATTTGGGAACGTAATTATTACAAAGTGCTAACAGCACCCCCTATTGACAAGAAGTTTTAAGCTACATTCAACTTTGTAAGAGGGATGATGGGATGCAAACCATATGCACACTTCATAGAAAAACCCATGAAAAACATCAGAGAACTGCAACACTATCTTAGAAAAATCTAGAACATTCCATCAAATATTAATGGAGTTGAGTGATTAGAGATGAGAAATGTTTACTTTCCTTATTAAGTATAAACACATACTCCCTCTGGTGTTGGAGGATACATGTAGACGCGCGCGCACACACACACACACACACACACACACACACACACACACACACACACACACACACACACAGTCTCATTTCATGGTAGGTAATGCAATAGCTCATGATGAACTGACACTGAAGGCGGGCTGGTAGGCCGTCTGCTTCAAAGAGCAATTTCAAGGCTAGACAAACCATCTGCTATCAATCTATTAGCATTACAAAGACTGGTCTTTTCACAAATTGCATGACATGGGAAAATGGACTGCTGAAAGTGTATTGCCTTGCATGATTGACATGCTGGGTAGGTGGACATACTGTATCATTTTGCATACACCCCTACAGGTAGCATTTTGATATTCAAGCTCTCAAGGTATCAATTTCATGAATCACGGACCTTCCCCCCCCAACTGCAAAGAATAAAAAACACACTAAATAAACAGAAAAATAATTATTCTATGATTAAGGGTACAATATTTCAAGGTTTTGCCACAGCAGGGTGGCAACCTACGTACTGCACCGTACAGCGTATGTTGATTAACTAAACAAAAGGCAAGATGACAAATCAAGAGTAATCACTACCTGGGTGATTCTGAACCTCACTGTGCAGCTCTCTAATCACCGGAGTGACAAGTCATTACAGACGGAGAAAGAGGGTTTTTGTCTAGTGTTTACAGAGGGAGAAGGACAATGAGGTTGTCTGACCTCAAACAACCAAGGTTACGAAACCGAGTATTTAAGGAAAACATTTTTGCTGTAAATTCTATCTGTGAATAGAACCAATCTGGTAAGGCTGGTATTAAGGTCAACAAGTTAGCAAAACACCAAAGTCAACATGTACTTGAGAGAAAGTTTAATTTCTCCCTCTTTCCCAGACTATTTCTCTCTCTCCCTCTCCTTCGCTTCCTCCCTCTCCATTTAAGCTTATTTCACGCACAAACATGTGAATTCTCACCAGCCACACAACATGCCGAGCTCTTAAACAATACAGTGCCATCCAAATTGAATCACCTACACTTCCACCTAAGCCCGGCCAAGAGAAGATGACCAGACAAGACAAGCAGAATACATTTAGTGTGAATCCCAAATGGCACCCTATTGGCCCAAACACTCTTAGAAGAAAAGGTGTTATCTAAAACCTAAAAGGGTTCTTCAGCTGTTTCCTTAGGAGAACTCTTTGAAGAACCCTTTTTGGTTCCATGTAGAACTGTCACGTAGGTAACAATGATTCGGGAGACGGGCGTAGGAATGCGTAATAGTTTTTTTTATTACGCCCCAAATTGCAGCGTGCCATGTAAGGGCACAGGGACAAAGACTAAACAAACACTATACAAAACACAGGGTTGAAACACAAACAAAAGAGCGAGGAGTACCTCGAAAAAATGACACACGTGCACAATGATACAACACGGGACGAGACCCGTAATCATCTGCGCAATCCACAAGGGCACGAAAGCCCAAAACACACAGCACAGGTACTCACACGCACCAATGAACATAGTAACAATAGTCGACAGCACCATGGAAACCAAAGGGCACACATATACAAATACAATCAGTGGGAATAGGGGACAGGTGTGCAAGATCGAATCCCCGAGCTGACAAGGTAAAAATCTGACGTTCTGCCCCTGAACAAGGCAGTTAACCCACTGTTCCTAGGCCGTCATTGAAAATAAGAATTTGTTCTTAACTGACTTGCCTAGCTAAATAAAGGTAAATAAAAAATTGTGCCATCCACTGCACTTTATCCTCTTATGAAGCCTGATTCATTACGACACTAGATTACATGGGGTAGGAGACGGACCGCATCACATCTCCAGGATGGATCACGCCACAATGCTGCAGGCCAAGAGCAAACAGATACAGTAGGACACCATGCTGAAATAAGATGGTCTGATAATGAAGTGATTAATGCATTGCGCTTGAGCGAGCACACACACACGTATGCATTACACCATCCAGTCGTACTTTAAGCTCTGCGATGACACATTCTCATTTGCAAACTAGTGGCTCAGAAAGGAGTTATACTGCTGTAAATGTCATTTATGGGAAAAAACTTCAGATCAGGTTAACTAATCGACACCACGACTGGCAGTGAGTGATCATGGATCGATTCTTAAATCTAGCTATGTTTCAGTCAAGAAGTCTGATGAGAGTTGTGTGCTGATGATGAGAGTTGATGTCTCTGTAGTTGTGTGTGTGTGTGTGTGTGTGTGTGTGTGTGTGTGCGCTAGCCTATTACTACAAAGCCATGCACCGCTTGCTGTTCGTCTATGAACAGGTTAACACAGCAGTGTAATCAGCACAGGCAGATTAGTGTTACCATCAAATACCTCTGAGGGGTCATTGGGGCTTGAAAGGGATTACCGCCCTGAGATTAACAGCTGATGCATCTGGATCCTAACAATTTGCTTGACTTGGCTAATTAAAAGTGGAGTGTGTGTGTGTGTGTGTGATGCTGCAAAAAGCCGGTGAGGTCAGTCAAAGGCATAGTCCCCCTGCTTTCCTGCTCTCCCTTCAGATTAATTACCCTTCTATCAGACAGGCCCCCCTTTGAAGCCAATCATTAATTATACACGGACAAATAGTCAACTCCCGCCCCTCCCCGGGAGCCTGTGTATCCCTTTAATTGCTTTCTGTAATCAAAGACAGATTTTTTCCCTTTTTCTCCAGACAGACAGGATGAGGATGACATCTGTCATTCAGGGAGATGGACAGAGAAATTACAGAGAGGCGCACAGACACAATTACGGGGTTGGCGTTGGATCGCTGCTTCTGATTATAGGGGGATGGAAAAGAGAAAGAGAGCGAGACATTGTTATAACACTGTACATAGCAATAATAGGACATTTGGAACTTTTTTGAGTGTAATGTTTACTGTAAATTTTTTATTGTTTATTATCTATTTCACTTGCTTTGGCAATGTAAACATACAGTATATTTCCCATGCCAATAAAGCCCTTTGAATTGAATTGAATTGAGAGAGGGGGGAAAGGAAGAGAGATAGTGAGGAAGGGAGGGAGGGAGAGAGAGAGAAAGAGAGAGAGGGAGACAAAAGAGAGAGAGGGAAGCGATGGAGAGACTTCTCTGTGGTGAGACATGGAGAGGAGGTATGTAACCCTCCCATTGTCTAAGTGCCTCTACAGTAATAACACTAAAATGGCACAAATGTTCCTGTTCAGACAACAAAAAGAAAAGAGGAAAAAGGAACAGGAAAAAAGTCACTCTCGTCTATCACTTTTTCTCTGACTGTCTGGAAAAGCTTTAAAGTCTGATCCGGCACTATTAAGAGATGCTGAGGAAAGGTTTTAAGTGAGCGAAGCCAGAGACGTCCGCGGTGACAAAAGCTTTAAATGCTGAGCAGAACTCTATGGGCACAGCGAGGCTCAATTAAGACACAGATCTCAGCGGAGGCACTTCTTCCACGTCATGGGCTGCCTCCCAAATGGCACCCTATTGCCTTTATAGCACACTACTTCTGACCAGCTCTGGTCAACAGTAGTGCAGTACGAAGGGAATAGGGTGCCTTTTGGGAGGCAGCCTGAGAAACTTTAACTTTCAACACCAGCCAGGTAGACGCTTTGAGAGAAACACAGACAAAACGACAACTCTTGCTGTTTCCCCCGTGCTCTCCACAAGATGCTTGTTTGATTCGATGAGAGTTTGTACACACCCCCCCCCGAAGCGATAAAGCGTGGATGATGTCACTCGTCAATCCATCAGCATTGAGAACGGGAAACAAGGGAGGGGCCAGTGGTGCATTTTGTAAACATTCATAAGGGCGTTCATTAAAACTATGAGGATGAAACTTAAGTGAGATGTTTTTTTTTCCGGTTCCATCCAATCTCTCGAAGTCTCGACAACAAAGCCTTTATCTCTATTCCCTGATTCCCTTTCATTTTATAATCAGATATAATGTATTACAGATCCTCCTTGAAACCTAGATCCTTAGATCAAAGAGACTAAAGTCTCCCCCACTGCCCTCTTCTACAAAAAAGGGTTTATGTTGCCTTTTTCATAACTTCTTCCTCTTCTTCACGCCCGACCTCGCCCGTTGTCTGGTACTGTGGTGGAACGGCCATTAATCAAGGAGCCTCCTCCGTGTGACGCAATGATCTTCTCCCACTGGCCGGGGGAGGGATGGAGGAAGAAAGTCAAGGACACCACAGATTGATCCCTAGGCCCTTGTTCCGTTTCACTCCAGTGTCCAGGGTTTTCACAGCGTCCCTCTAAACGCCTGACCAGCAACCAGCTGGATCCTCCGAGGCTCCAGTGCTAGGGGCGACCACATCCCACCCTCCTCCACTCCATGGGGGATACGGACGGTTACGGTTGGGAGCCTTTACCCAAGGAATGATGGAGTATTAATTATACCTCCATAGTTAATAATGAAGTCTGGCTTAATTAGCCGGGTTAATCAACTGTGATTGGACGAGAGGACCTCCCTACTGAGGACGTGCAGGCCGCTCTCTCTCCCTTCTCAGAGCCCGGAGGATGATGATGAGGGGAAAATGGAGGAGACGAGGGAAAAGAAGGAGGATGTTTAGACCTCTTTCAGACGACACTGAGGACTGGTAATGTCATAACAAAATTGACTATTAGCATAAATATTGGCGCCGTTGTGCAAAACAAGTTAATACAAGTTTACTTATATTCTGTGTCTCTCAAAGCAAAAAAATGTAAACTTCATTGGGAATAAGGACGAATCCGGCATCTCTATAAGTTTTTGTCTGTTCGAATCAAGCTGTGTGTGTGTGTGTGTGTGTGTGTGTGTGTGTGTGTGTGTGTGTGTGTGTGTGTGTGTGTGTGTGTGTGTGTGTGTGTGTGTGTGTGTGTGTGTTCGTATCAAGCTGTGTCCTGAGATACGCCAACAGCTTTCTTGTTGCAATGATTATACAGGACACAGCATTTGCTGTCAGATACGTTAACAAACACACAAACACATGACTAAAACTAGACTGGGATGGATTCTCTTAATACTTGTTTGTTTATTAATTTATGCATTTTCATCTCCATCACAACAAGGTTTGTTTATCTATGTGGAATTCAGTGACAACCTTTGATCACTACGTCTTCGAGAAGAATAAGAATATAATTTGTGTGCCACATCGTATGTTTGCTCTCCCTTTCTTAATCTGTTTCATGGCATTTTGCTTTCTAAATTCTTCTAAAACTATTTTCTTCTTTGACACATCGCTATCATAAGTTGAGAAAGCACGTATCATAAACTTATCGTATCAAAACAAAAATAGTACGCTAAAATTGATTCATAAACTGATTCCTAAATCATATTTAATTGTATTATCGCCTTGAGTTGTTTAAATCGTTTGACTCATAATAAGCATAACCACATGTTGTATATCAAAACATACCTCCTACAGGCTTCGCCACACTTAGCCCAAAGCCAACACAGCATGCTGAATAACTTGGAAATAAATAAGTCAACATGGGGACATACTCAAATCTGTGAGTCCAGCCCAACATCAGTGGGGCAACATTCAAACCACGTAGCAAACTCTGGGTTGTCCAGGTAGGCTCTCAGATCAGATCACCACGTTTTCAGAGGTGAGGAGAGAAGTAAACAAGAGCTCAAAGGAAAGACAGATATTGTAACGTTCGTCTGGTGGTGTATTAACGGACCAAGGCACAGCGGGTGATGAATACATACTGACTTTATTACAAACAGACGAAACACTGACAAAACACTAGAACAAACTACAAAACAATAAACGAAGGCAACAGACCTGAAACAAACGAACTTACATATAGACGAAGGACGCAAGAACAGGAACAGACTACCTTAAACGAACGGACAAACGAAACAGTCCCATGTGGAATACACTGACACAGGAACAATCACCCACAAACAAACAGTGAGAACAACCTACCTTAATATGACTCTCAATCAGAGGAAACGTCAAACACCTGCCTCTAATTGAGAGCCATACCAGGCAACCCAAAACCAACATAGAAACAGAAAACATAGACTGCCCACCCAAAACTCACGCCCTGACCAATAAACACATACCAAACAACAGAAAACAGGTCAGGAACGTGACAGAACCCCCCCCTCAAGGTGCGAACTCCGGGCGCACCCCTACAACTCAAGGGGAGGGTCTGGGTGGGCATCTGTCCGCGGTGGCGGCTCCGGCGGTGGACGAGGACACCACTCCACCACTGTCTTTGTCCCCCTCCTTAGCGTCCTTTGAGTGGCGACCCTCGCCCCCGACCATGGTCCAGGAACCTTCACTAAGGCCCCTCCTACATAGAGGAGACAGCTCAGGACAGAGAGGTAGCTCAGGACAGAGAGGTAGCTCAGGACAGAGAGGTAGCTCCGGACAGAGAGGTAGCTCCGGACAGAGAGGTAGCTTAGGACAGAGGGACAACTCTGTACTAATGGCAGCTCCGGACTGAGTGGCAGCTCCGGACTGAGTGGCAGCTCCGGACTGAGTGGCAGCTCCGGACTGAGTGGCAGCTCATGACTGGAGGGCAGCTCATGACTGGAGGGCAGCTCATGACTGGAGGGCAGCTCATGACTGGAGGGCAGCTCATGACTGGAGGGCAGCTCATGACTGGAGGGCAGCTCCTGACTGGAGGGCAGCTCCTGACTGGAGGGCAGCTCATGACTGTAGGGCAGCTCATGACTGTAGGGCAGCTCATGACTGTAGGGCAGCTCATGACTGTAGGGCAGCTCATGACTGTAGGGCAGCTCATGACTGTAGGGCAGCTCATGACTGTAGGACAGCTCATGACTGTAGGGCAGCTCTGGCAGCTCCTGACTGGCTGGCGGTTCTGGCAGCTCCTGACTGGCTGGCGGCTCTGGCAGCTCCTGACTGGCTGGCGGCTCTGGCAGCTCCTGACTGGCTGGCGGCTCTGGCAGCTCCTGACTGGCTGGCGGCTCTGGCAGCTCCTGACTGGCTGGCGGCTCTGGCAGCTCCTGACTGGCTGGCGGCTCTGGCAGCTCCTGACTGGCTGGCGGCTCTGGCGGCTCCTGACTGGCTGGCGGCTCTGGCGGCTCCTGACTGACGGACGGCTCTAGCGGCTCCTGACTGACGGACGGCTCTAATGGCTCGGGACAGACGGGCGGCTCTAATGGCTCGTGGCAGACGGATGGCTCAGAAGGCGCTGGGCAGACGGATGGCTCAGAAGGCGCTGGGCAGACGGATGGCTCAGAAGGCGCTGGGCAGACGGATGGCTCAGAAGGCGCTGGGCAGACGGATGGCTCAGAAGGCGCTGGGCAGACGGATGGCTCAGAAGGCGCTGGGCAGACGGATGGCTCAGAAGGCGCTGGGCAGACGGATGGCTCAGACGGTGCTGGGCAGACGAGCAGTGCAGGCGGTGCTGGGCAGACGAGCAGTGCAGGCGGCGTTGGGCAGACAGCCGACTCTGACCTGCTGAGGCGCACAGTAGGCCTGGTGCGTGGTGCCGGAACTGGTGGTACCGGACTGGAGACACGCACCTCAAGGCTAGTGCGGGGAGCAGGAACAGGGCACACTGGACTCTCGATGCGCACTATAGGACTGGTGCGTGGTACCGGAACTGGAGGTACCGGGCTGAGGGCACGCACCTCAGGGCGAGTGCGGGGAGAAGGAACAGTGCGTACAGGGCTCTGGAGACGCACAGGAGGCTTGATGCGTGGTGCCGAAACTGGAGGCACTGAGCTTGAGACACGCACCACAGGGAGAGTGCGTGGAGGAGGAACAGGGCTCTGGAGACGCACTGGAAGCCTGGTGCGTGGTGTAGGCACTGGTGGTACTGAGCTGGGGCGGGAAGGTGGCGCCGGATATACCGGACCGTGTAGGCGTACTGGCTCCCTTGAGCACTGAACCTGCCCAACCTTACCTGGTTGTATGCTCCCCGTCGCCTGACCAGTGCGGGGAGGTGGAATAACCCGCACCGGGCTATGTAGGCGAACCGGGGACACCATGCGTAAGGCTGGTGCCATGTAAGCCGGCCCAAGGAGACGTACTGGTGGCCAGATATGTAGAGCCGGCTTCATGGCACTTGGCTCAATGCTCACTCTAGCCCGGCTAGTGCGGGGAGGTGGAATAACCCGCACCGGGCTATGAACACGTACAGGAGACACCATGCGCTCTACTGCGTAACACGGTGTCTGCCCGTACTCTCGCTCTCCACGGTAAGCCCGGGAAGTTGGCGCAGGTCTCCTACCTGACTTCGCCACACTACCCTTTAGCCCCCCCCAAGAATTTTTTTGGGTTGTACTTGCGGGCTTCCAGCCTTGCTTCCGTGCTGCCTCCTCATATCGTCGCCTCTCCGCTTTAGATGCCTCCAGCTCCGCCTTGGGACGGCGACACTCCTCTGGCTCTGCCCAGGGTCCTTCTCCGTCCAGAATCTCTTCCCATGTCCAATCCTCCTTGACCCACTGCTGCTGTCGTTGCTGTCCGTTAACCCGCTGCTTGATCTGGGTTTGGTGGGTGATTCTGTAACGTTCGTCTGGTGGTGTATTAACGGACCAAGGCGCAGCGGGTGATGAATACATACTGACTTTATTACAAACAGACGAAACACTGACAAAACACTAGAACAAACTACAAAACAATAAACGAAGGCAACAGACCTGAAACAAACGAACTTACATATAGACGAAGGACGCAAGAACAGGAACAGACTACCTTAAACGAACGGACAAACGAAACAGTCCCATGTGGAATACACTGACACAGGAACAATCACCCACAAACAAACAGTGAGAACAACCTACCTTAATATGACTCTCAATCAGAGGAAACGTCAAACACCTGCCTCTAATTGAGAGCCATACCAGGCAACCCAAAACCAACATAGAAACAGAAAACATAGACTGCCCACCCAAAACTCACGCCCTGACCAATAAACACATACCAAACAACAGAAAACAGGTCAGGAACGTGACAGATATGAAGAGAGACAGAGAGAGAAAGAGTGAGAGAGTGACAGAGAAAAAGAGAGAGGGGAGCGCGTGAGAGAGACAGAAAGAGTCAAAAAGAGGAGAGAGTGAGAGAGAGAGAAAGAAGCAAGAGAAAGAGCGAGGGAGAGAGAGAGAAGAGACTGAGAGGATTTGAAAGAGAAAAAGTGAGTGGCTGAAGGGTAGCAGACTAGAGACAGCTATACATATAGAAGCAGATTCCCTGCCATACCTGCCCTCCTCCTTGCAGAACCCCTGCCTGCTTTTGAAGTGATGTCCACAATAAGGTTCAGGTAGTCGTACAGCCAGGTGTGATGCAAAGATGCAACATCCGGGCAACAAGTCTTCATACAGACATCAGACAAGGATGCCATGATTATTTGTTATCGGTCTGTTGCTCACTGTTTCCTCATGCCATAAGTCTTCATGCATACAGTATGTGTTAAGAGATTCAGATTGATCAATATTACACAGTACAGGCCTAATCTGTGTGTATATTTAGCCTGACAGTCTAGCACCATATAGCACCAGTTGGCCTGTGTTGTCAGGGCTGGACAAAAACACAAGGCCTTCTTGACCCTGAGATAAGACCAAGTAGGGATTAACAAGTAGGGAAGAGAATATGACAGACGGTCTCTGAAATTAGATGAAAAGCTCCAGACTGATCTTATCCTCTCTGTCTCTCTCTGTATCTCTCTATCTGTCTCTCTCTCTCTGTATCTCTGTATATATATATCTGTATCTCTCTCTCTTTCCTTGAGAAGCTCTCAGTTCAGCAGCAAAGTGAGAGGGTGACGGACACACACACACACACACACACACACACACACACACACACACACACACACACACACACACACACACCTCTGTAAATCTCCTTTGGCCATTGGATCCATCACCCTGTGTGTGTGTGTGTGTGTGTGTGTGTGTGTGTGTGTGTGTGTGTGTGTGTGCGGGGAGGGAGGGAGGGATCAGGCTGTGGATCAGTCCAGGCAGGTCTGTATTGATCTGATAGCACGGGTACGTCCCAAATGGCAAACTATTCCCTATTCAGTGCACTCATTTTAACCAGGGCCCATAGGTTAGTGCCCCTATATCCATAAGGGAGGGTAATATGTTACCACCTGCAGTAAGACAGACTTTTGCCTGTTGTATCTTGTTGTGTCCTACAGGTCCGAGCTTTGTGTTATGATATCCAAACGGTGACAGAGCTGCTCCAACACCAGAGCTGTACGCTGTGACTGGCAAAGGTGTCGAGACAACGGTCTGAAATAGATATTCTCTAGCGATGAAAAGAGAAACGTCCGACAGAGATATGACAGTGAGTCAGATTGATATCACTAACGAGGACTGGATTTTACAACCAGCGTGTCAAAGGAGACTTTTGAGAGGCGCATGTGTGTGTGTGTGTGTGTGTGTGTGCACGTGCATGGCTGGTGGCTACCTGTCTATAGGATAATGATCTTGTGCACTGTTTAACCAACATAAATACAGACAAAGGAAGAATCTACATTAGGAGGCAGAAGTTGTTCCTTGTAATGATCGTTAACATGTCCTGAGCTGTCAATCAAAAGCGTAAAATTAAAAAAACTTCACAGATTGCCCGCCTGCTGTCCAGAATATTCATGGCAGGAGAACCACAGAAGTCTACTCCTGAATCCCAAATCAACTCCTAGTTCCTACCACCTAGGCATTCTCGGTAGATCTAAGAGTATTGGCGCAATAGGGCTCCATCTTTCCCTCTGATAGGCCAGGTGGAATTGTTGAGATATTGCGCCAACAATTCTCCACAAGTGGAATGGAGCCTCGGGGTTCAGTTGAGATTCAGGGTAAAAGTGAAGAAGATGAAGCGGTGAGAGCAGTCTTGAGGTAGTTTTAAAAAAAACATTTTTTAATTTTACTGTTATTTTACCAGGTAAGTTGACTGAGAACACGTTCTCATTTACAGCAACGACCTGGGGAATAGTTACAGGGGAGAGGAGGGGGATGAAAGAGCCAATTGTAAGCTGGGGATGATTAGGTGACCATGATGGTATGAAGGACAGCTTGGGAATTTAGCCAGGACACCGGGGTTAACACCCCTACTGTTACGATAAGTGCCATGGGATCTTTAATGACCTCAGAGAGTCAGTTAGTTCGGGAACAGAATGGCCTCAGTGAATCCCAGTTTAGCGTTTCCTCTACTATCGGAGTCTGATGGTGAGACCTGTTAATTAGATGCATTTTTAGACGGCTGAAGATAACAAGGTGTCTAATTGCAGACACATCCAAATCACTAACCGATTATTTGCGGTAATAGTGATTATGCGAACCTGCTGTAATGTTGCTGCAACAATGACCGCTGCACCCTGGACCTCTTATGGTGTTATACAGTTGTGTCACGTGCAATGACGTACAGTGGTGTTACGTTGTTATGTCACCTCTTGAAATTGCGTGCCTGAAGGACATGAAAGGGTTGTTGAGGTAACGGAATGCTATCACAAGGTATTAATTATTTACCTGTGATAATATTAGCACCGCTAATAATTGTTGAGGTAAAATATTCCTGTGCAGACTCTCATTTTGAAAAGCAAACAGACAGATCACCTAGTCTATCTTCACTGATTAAAACAGATCTACGGTGGAAAAAATGCTGAAACCAGCTGCCATTTTCTCTATCTGACAGAATTGCTTCAAGTTCACACTGGCAATTCCATAGCTGCAGTCATCATGATCTATCATTCATTCAACAGATAACTATACACTAAATATCATCATCAAAGGTAACTGTACAATGTCTGATCAATGTGTCTGATCAATGCTTGATCAGTGTCTGATCAAATTCTACAATGCCTTAAAGAATCCATGAAAAGGATCTCACCACATTCAATAATATCTCATTAGTCCCTGATCACACCTAGTCATAACGATGTATCTTAGCAGATGTTGCCTTACTACAGCTGGACCTCTGAGGACAAGCAGTCTGAGACGGAGGCACGCATTACGCACACGCACGCACGCACACACACACACACAGGAGGATTCTGCACAGCCAGCCGGATGGACACACAGGGGAAGGAGGCTTTCAGTACAGACCTTCAGAGTGTAACCTTTAATTAGCCTCATCATGACAGCCAAACTCGCCATATCACTAAAAGAGAAATGTCATCCTAGTGACGTGGAGCCGTTTGACTAACAACGAAAACCCTGACCTGCATGATACTGTTGTAAAATGTGTGACAGGGTTGCACACGAAAATAGGTTCTCTTTGCAATATAGCTAACTTGTGTCATGTTCTTATTGGTGATCACAGAGCTATATGGCCTATGTTATGGTAAGTCTACTGCTGAAATGGTAGGAGGCTGCAAACTGCTTATCAACAGTTTTACTGTGATGTCTGAGCGTCTGGCCTTGGAACTGACCTTTCACCTTTGAAACGAGGGCAAACATCAAGTCTGACATGAAAGGAATCATCTAGTTAGCGCTGTAGATCCATCTGAGAGATTGGAAGATGTTTCTGAGATGAGTCTGACCTTTTGACCCCTGGTTGTTGACCCACTGCTGGCCCTCCTACACAGACTTCAGGGCAACTCCGAGACTTAGATTTTTCACTTTAAAATGTATACCAAACAATAACCATTGATTTCAAAGTTAAAACAAACCATAGAACTCCATGCACAAGATGTACTTTTAACAATTTCAACTGAACATTTTGCAAAAACACATTTACAGCAAGCACTGTCTGTGCAGATACAAAGTTTGGTAACAGAATAAAACTGAGGGAGATTTAACGTAATTCTGTTACCAAACTTTGGATCGGCACAGTTCTTCCGGTAAATGTGTTTTTCCATTTACTGTGCAAGTTGTCCAAAGTAGTCATTGTGCATAGAGTGGTATGGTTTGTTGAACTTTGAACGGAATGTTTTTTTGTTTGGCATACATTTTAAAGTGAAAAATTCGGAGTCTCGGCGTAATTCCATTACCATGGAATTGCCCTTCAGTCTATTTGTGTGTGTGGGTGTGTGTGCAGGCACATGAGTGTTTGTTATGTTTGAGGATGGGGGTCCGATTTAATGATGAATCCCAGGGGTGAGAGTGTGTGGGCGAGTGTGCCTGTCGCTTTGGTAGCAAAGCAGAAGTAGCACCTCGTTCTTTCACCTGTCTCAGTTTTCTAACAGCCTGTTGACCTTCTCACCTGTGGTGTGTCGGTTCTTCTGATATTGACGTCCTGAAACTTTTGTTCACTTTGAAAAACAGATTTGATGGATAACTTTCACTTCCTAAACTGCCTTCAATCTGACCACAAAGTCATTTCAGCGGCCATCAATTCAAACGTTTACTGTACACCACAACATCATAACAGGAGATAGGTTCCTGCCCTCTGGGCTATTCTGGCTCAGACAACGCTACTTCATTTATAAAACGTACTTTATAACAATATACTAAACTCATTTCTGTGTGAACATATTTGGTGGATCACTTTCACTTTGTAAACTGACATCAATCTGTAAACTGACCATGAAGTCATCTCATCAGCTCCTGCACTATGGGCCATTCTGGTACTATGGATACTTCTGTCACTATGGGCCATTCTGGTACTATGGATAATTCTGTCACTATGGGCCATTCTGGTACTATGGATAATTCTGTCACTATGGGCCATTCTGCTACTATGGATAATTCTGTCACTATGGGCCATTCTGGTACTATGGATAATTCTGTCACTCTGGGCCATTCTGCTACTATGGATAATTCTGTCACTATGGGCCATTCTGGTACTATGGATAATTCTGTCACTCTGGGCCATTCTGCTACTATGGATAATTCTGTCACTATGGGCCATTCTGGTACTATGGATAATTCTGTCACTATGGGCCATTCTGGTACTATGGATAATTCTGTCACTATGGGTCATTCTGGTACTATGGATAATTCTGTCACTCTGGGCCATTCTGCTACTATGGATAATTCTGTCACTATGGGCCATTCTGGTACTATGGATAATTCTGTCACTATGGGCCATTCTGGTACTATGGATAATTCTGTCACTATGGGTCATTCTGGTACTATGGATAATTCTGTCACTCTGGGCCATTCTGCTACTATGGATAATTCTGTCACTCTGGGCCATTCTGCTACTATGGATAATTCTGTCACTATGGGCCATTCTGCTACTATGGATAATTCTGTCACTATGGGCCATTCTGGTACTATGGATAATTCTGTCACTCTGGGCCATTCTGCTACTATGGATAATTCTGTCACTATGGGCCATTCTGGTACTATGGATAATTGTCACTATGGGCCATTCTGGTACTATGGATAATTCTGTCACTCTGGGCCATTCTGGTACTATGGATAATTCTGTCACTCTGGGCCATTCTGGTACTATGGATAATTCTGTCACTATGGGCCATTCTGGTACTATGGATAATTCTGTCACCATGGGCCATTCTGGTACTATGGATAATTCTGTCACTATGGGCCATTCTGGTACTATGGATAATTCTGTCACTATGGGCCATTCTGGTACTATGGATAATTCTGTCACTATGGGCCATTCTGGTACTATGGATAATTCTGTCACTCTGGGCCATTCTGGTACTATGGATAATTCTGTCACTATGGGCCATTCTGGTACTATGGATAATTCTGTCACCATGGGCCATTCTGGTACTATGGATAATTCTGTCACTATGGGCCATTCTGGTACTATGGATAATTCTGTCACTATGGGCCATTCTGGTACTATGGATAATTCTGTCACTATGGGCCATTCTGGTACTATGGATACTTCTGTCACTATGGGCCATTCTGGTACTATGGATAATTCTGTCACTATGGGCCATTCTGGTACTATGGATAATTCTGTCACTATGGGCCATTCTGGTACTATGGATAATTCTGTCACTCTGAGCCATTCTGGTACTATGGATAATTATGTCACTATGGGCCATTCTGGTACTATGGATAATTCTGTCACTATGGGCCATTATGGCTCGGACATCACTACTTACTTACTTTAGAACGTCATACAAATCCCTTTTTTTCTATGTGTGTGTGTTTTGCATGCATGTGTGCTTGCACAATGTGATACAGTACGCCAACTGGGCGACAATACTCCTCATCTTATTAGAAGCCCCGCTATGCTGGGCATCACTCCCTCTCTCCTTCCCTCTTTCCCCCCTCTGTGTCTTGGCCTCCAGAGTACTGTCTCATTTCCATAGCAGCGTGACGCCTCGCCTCTCCATCCTTCATCTGAATTTCCGAGGCTCATATCCTTGAGCAGCCATGTAAATAAACAGCCTGGTGTTAAATATTAAAACCTCATTGTGGGTGAGTGACAGCACAGGACCTGGACCCCCACCTATTAGCCAGCTGGGGCCTCGGCCGGTTTGTGTGTGTGTGTTTGTGTGACCTCGACCCCGCCTCAAGCTGTGGACCAGTACACCAGGGACTCCTGAAACACAGCTTCTGTATAAACACTTAGTGACATCTGCTGACGTAAATAGGTCTTTATAAATACATTTTATTATATTTTTCAAGGTAACTTAGTTGCATTAGTATACAATGTCTATCCGTCACAGGCAATACATCTCCAATCATAGTCTTACAAGGACAAAATACAACAATGTGAATAGAGAAATTACCCATAACTCTACAACTTAATGTGTATACCCTAGCATTGTCCCTCAGACAAGCTGAGAAATTTGTCTAGGGAGGAAATACATCTGTTTAACAACCCCGTTCTCATTCAACCTGTCCCTGAATCTGTTATCTACCTCATTGCATATGGTTCATTGTCAACCTCATTTTTATCATAAATTAAACCAACCAACCAATTTTACTGCATGGACCCTTTAACAACTAGCTAAGTCGCGGTCCATGAAATACAGCCCTTTGCCCATTGCTATGGATTTTACAGCCAGAAGTATCATCAGACAGCCACTTTCCATCAGTAGCTAGTTTCTGAAGAATTGGAATGCTATTACAGCTAGTCACTGGGAAGCCCTCATCCGAGTCATGAGTCTGTGAAGCCACAGACCAGAGAGAATGATGCACGCGCACGCACGCACGCACACACACAGAGGAGTGACTCCCTGGAACAAATAGAGGATGGATAATGTCTGGGCCCCCATCAGGGCTCCAAACTGTCCCTGCTGCTATACACAAGCCATCAGACCCAAATCTCTTGTGACATGAAGGCTGGCCCCAAATGTAGACGGACTTGATATGTGTGTGTGTATGTGTGCGTGCGTGCACATGTGTTTGTGTGTGAGAGAGGTAGAGTGAAAGGAAAGGGGGATACCTAGTCAGTTGTACAACTGAATGCCTTCAACTGAAATGTGTCTTCCGCATTTAGAGAGAGAGAATATATGTGAGTGTGCAATAAATGCTCAAAAATGTAGAAAATACTTGGCATTATCCTTGTAATACCATTCTATATTCTTCTCTGACTACTTGCCTATTTCGTAACTGCATAATACACCTCACTTCTCCCCTTACAAAGACGTACACATTGATTTTGACCTGCGGTGGGTAAAAATCTAAGCCATGTCTAAATGTGTGTGTGTGTGTGTGTGTGTGTGTGTGTACTGATCCAGATGAAAACAGTGAGGCCTGCAGTCATACTGTAGCAGCAGTGGAGATGGTTCTGATTGCAGTTATCATCACTACATTTCCCAGTGGGTAAATCTAGAAGCATAACCTCAGGGATTATTTCACAGTCAGGCACTATACAGGCACACCCATAAGATCGCATGCATGCACGCGCACACACACACACCTGAACTAACAAGATATATAGTTTATTCTTATTATTTTGTTGTTGTAATTTTACCCCATTTTCTCCCCAACTTCGTGATGTCCAATTGCAATCCATTTATGAACTCGCCAACGGGCTCGGGAGAGGCAAGTTCGAGTCATGCGTCCTCCGAAACTTGACCTGGAAGCCAGCCTCACCATATATTCACCAATATTTTGATATTTTTTAGAATCATAAGTTTTCCCATTCATAATGGTAACTGCTTTTTTAAAGTCATAATCATAACTGCTTGAGTGTTCCATCTTTCGATTGTGCAGATGACAATACTGTGAATGACTTAATTTGTCTGAATACAGTATGCTAACACTGTCCTATTCATATTCAAATCGTTGACTCTGTATGGCAGTAATTGGGATTCACACAGCTAGACTGACTGAGAATTGTAAGCACTGTGGCAGTCATTTAGGCAGATTTAAACCCTATACTCACCCAGACTTCTCACATTGTCAGAAAACAAAAGAATCCATCTAATTATCAAAATGGAGGTTATAGCATGTCAGGCAAATGTTTTTCTTTTCTCAATTTAAGCTCCCACCAGTCAAACCAGGAGAGAACAGCCAGGCGTGTTGCAAACAACATGGTTGTGAAGCCGTAACAGTAATGGTAATGTAGCGCCATGTGCAGAACATGTCAGCATCTCAGGAAAAAAATCTGTGGCTGATTACTCGCTCTGATGCGTTCTAGTCAGTCAAATGCAGTTCCTCCCCTCAGTCATTATGCTTAATTGGCGTACTTCCTGTTGAGTGCAGGCAGGCAGGATCACTGCTTTATTCAGACGAAAGCAGAGAAAGAGAGTGATGGGAGCGGTAGAAAGAGGAAATGGAGAAAGACAGTAAAGGGGTGGTATATGGAGAAAGAGAGAGAGAAATGCAGAGGGGAGAGGGTAGAGAGGGGGATGTATAGAGAGGGAGAGAGAGAGGGGTAGAGGGGGAAAGTCAGAGAAAGGTAGAGAGAGAAAGAAAATTAAAATAAAAACATGCAGGAAAAAGTGCTTCATGCCAAGACATCAAAAACAAGACAGCCAATTAGTGGACAGAGCAGAGCAGTAGGGGAAGCTGAACTGACCAATCAGGGGCTTCGGTGGTGAATTGATTGTTTGTGTGTTGCATCCCGCTGTGTTTCTGCATGGAGACACTCACAGACAGACCCCGCTCTGCTCTGCTTTGAGGTGATTGATCACACTCCAGGTGGGGCCATCTCAAAATATTGGTGTATGTGTGTGTTCAAAATGTTCAACAGGAAATTGGAATGTAGCCCTGCAAGCGTTGAGGGGGGAATTGGAAGTGGCTTTGGTGACTAGCCAATTGACGTCTCTTTCTCTCTCTCTCTGTGTGTCTCTGACAGGTGGTGCCCATGGATGAGAAGAGGAGAGGAAAGGAGAGGACATGTCCTTCTGATGGATGTGCCGTTTGATAAGGCCATCTCTCCCGGTGAATGAATGGTGAAACATAACAGCTGCTGCTGGCATCAGACAGAGAGCCCAGCCCACCTCACCAGTGCCTTGCCTACGACCGACCAACCAAGCTTGACAGACGTCGAGAGAGAAATCTCAGACCGCTGACAGGTTTACTGACAAACCTCGAACATTTCACGCTTTGCATGCTGGATGGAGGATGGGCTGGATGGTGAATGCACACTCAATAAAAAGCACACAGACAGATATAAATCTTCCCCTCTGCCTCTGTAATGGCGTTTCAACATCAATACCTGAGGGATGGTGGTGTACGTCCCTGCAGCCTCCGCTAAAGCTAGCTTGAGGAAGAGACACTTTTAGTGCATCTGCAAATACACACAGGTGGACATAGATGCACAGAGGTGTGCACACACACACACACACACACACACACACACACACACACACACACACACACACACACACACACACACACACACACACACACACACACACACTAGCAAGAAAGTATATAAGTGCAAATGCTCACACACACATAGGCAGGTAGACTTGCTGTATTACCCTACAACACTTCCCATTCAACAAATATGTTTGAACAACACAGTACTATGCAATTATTTCATCTCAGGGAACCCTTAATGAGTATTGAGTACTGCTGTGAATACATTATTTCCTATCTATCGCTTCATGAGGTACACAGTATCTTTCATTCCCGCTTGTACGCTATTTAATCAGAGCTCTATCCTCTCATTAAACTGAGACCTGGGCTGTTTAGCTCCCTGATGCAGAGTATGTGTGTGGGGCTCCCTGCTGTAAAGACAATGTGTTCAGCTCAATATTGGCTGGATTAACCCCCTGCTGTGATCCATATCTGATCACCACAGTAACTTTATCATTCACTTAGCTACAGCTGGACTGGACTCAAACCAATGCACAGAGAGAGAGAGAGAGAGAGAGAGACACAGAGAGAGAGACACACAGAGAGAGAGAGACACAGAGAGAGAGAGAGAGACACAGAGAGAGAGAGACACAGAGAGAGAGACACAGAGAGAGACACAGGCCCACTAAATGAGGTGGAAACTGAGCTGCACTTCCTAACCTCCTGCCAAATGTATGACCATATTAGAGACACATATTTCCCTCAGATTACACAGATCCACAAAGAATTCGAAAACAACCCTGATTTTGATAAACTCCCATATCTATGGGTGAAATACCACAGTGTGCCATCACAGGAGCAAGATTTGTGACCTGTTGCCACAAGGAAAGGTCAACCAGTGAAGAACAAACACCATTGTAAATATAACCCATATTTATGCTTATTTATTTTCCCTTTTGTACTTTAACCATTTGCACATCGTTACAACACTGTATATAGACATAATGACATTTGTAATGTCTTTAATCTTTTGGAACTTGTGTGAGTGGAATGTTTACTGTTCATTTTTATTGTTTATTTCACTTTTGTATATTATCTACCTCACTTGCTTTGGCAATGTTAACATATGTTTCCCATGCCAATAAAGCCCCTTTAATTGAATTGAATTGACACACAGATCAAGAAAGAAAGAGGAGAGAGAGAGACTATACTATTGGCTTCATTATTCACTTAGCTACCGCTGGACTACAGATATACTGTATAGCTTATAAAGCATGTTTATTAACTTTCTAGTTCATTCACTAGTGGCTATGAGCATGTTCACTCCTAACCTCTAATTCATTTCCACATTGACACACTAAGATAAGAGTTGACAGTCTACACTAAGCTACGCAGACAGACTCGTTCTCAGACTTCTAAGTTGTGAAGTGCACACAAATTTAATTGATACAAACCACGGGCACTCAACGTCATTCCAATGTGTGACTGTATAATAAGATTACAACCTATATTCACCCAATCAAAAAGAGATTGAAAAGTTGGTTGAATGTCCAATGTATTATCACTATGGATCTAGACGCACAACCAAATTCCAATGGAAAAACAATGTCGGATTTTTGGTTTAGTTGTCACCCGAATGTCCATCGCTGCGCTTTCAACCATTTAAAAGCACAGCAAAGTTCAAATGGGAATACAATGTCAGATATTTGGGATTGCAGTTGAGAATACATTATAAGTACATGGTGCAAGTGACCAATGCCGTTCGAGTTTCTGCACAGATGATTACAGTATTTGTGAAGGTCTCCACAGACTTACGTCGACCTACGACCTATAGCATCTTGAAGCTGCACACTTTATATGATTACATAAGACATTTATAGTTACAGTAACCTAAACATTTTTAAATATTTTTTTAATTTTGGATTAGTGTGTGCTATTTGACATTTACTGTATTGATTAATAGGAACTAAGCACATAAGCATTTCGCTGCACCTGCCGTAACACCTGCTAAACGGCATACACAACCAATAACTTTGATTTGAAAATGCGGGCCATGGATGTGATACTCGTTTTAATGTTGATTGTTACATTAGTTTGTAAGATAATTTGAGGCTATTTATTGTATTTTGAAAGTGATATTGAATTGTGTTTTGTTAGTGCAACCAAATATCAACATTTAAAGGAGATGTATCTTCTGAGCCACTGACTTAGTCTGGCTTTAATTCCAGTTTGTCTACAAATGAATAATTAACATGTTGGATTCACATCTCCATCCCAACCAAAAACCAAGGTTAAAGAGGACTATATGAAATCAAACTTTAAATGCACTTTAAATAAAGTCAATTTAGCCCTATTCTTTAACTTGTTTGGTTGAGATGGATGTATTCAACATATAAATGATTCATTTGTAGACAAACTGGAATTAAAGCCAAGAAGAGAATACATCTCCTTCAAATGTTGATATTTGGTTGCATTGACAACCAAACCCAACATCACTAAATAACCATTACATTTTAAATCAACCAGAGCTTGAAACCCTAGGCCTACTATATTGTACATTTTTAGTTGAATTCTGGGTTGAATTACAACAATATATGTTGATGACTTTCTAAATGCTATATTAGAGGTCTACAGTAAATAGCGTCTTTGATGATATATAAGCGATAAAGTATGGTCACATTTCATTTGCTCGGTTTAACCTACCATTTGGAATGATAGCAACAGTGAATGTATTTTGTTTTTAAATGGTATTCGCTCAACAATCATCCTCACAATAGCACATTGGTAATTAATAGATTAATAGTGAGTGACAAATATAATCGCTAAGCAGGGCTGGGATTGGTTAAAACTCTGGGTGGGAGACCAAAGGGTAGCTATGGGTTCAATTCTCCAGTAGGAGCTATGGGTTCAATTCTCCAGTAGGAGCTGTGGGTTCAATTCTCCAGTAGGGCTGTGGGTTCAATTCTCCAGTAGGAGCTGTGGGTTCAATTCTCCAGTAGGAGGTGTGGGTTCAATTCTCCAGTAGGAGGTGTGGGTTCAATTCTCCAGTAGGAGGTGTGCGTTCAATTCTCCAGTAGGAGCTGTGGGTTCAATTCTCCAGTAGGAGCTGTGGGTTCAATTCTCCAGTAGGAGCTGTGGGTTCAATTCTCCAGTAGGAGGTGTGGGTTCAATTCTCCAGTAGGAGGTGTGGGTTCAATTCTCCAGTAAGAGCTGTGGGTTCAATTCTCCAGTAGGATCTGTGGGTTCAATTCTCCAGTAGGAGCTGTGGGTTCAATTCTCCAGTAGGAGCTGTGGGTTCAATTCTCCAGTATGAGGTGCTTCCCAGCCTATAGTTTATTTTCTGATTGTGGATATAACGTTGAAGATCTGACGTTGTTCGAAAGGTATATATCTAACATATTTTATACCAGGTTTGTCTATGTTGAAATTAGGTTACCATGTTGAAAAAATCATGTGGTTGAAATTGCACCCTCAAAACAACAGTTGATGGACTTTCGATGGACTTTAAAAAAAATCCAATGCATTTTCCACATAGATTCCACATCACAATACGCTGAGAAATGATGTTGAAATAACATTGATTCAACCAGTTTGTGGGGAAACTAGATACACGGCAGGTCTATTCACACTGTTAGGGTTTGCTATTGAACATGTGTGAAGCTCTGTTTGTTCCACACATCACTGTAGAGAATATCTATCTAATCAGGGATGTCAGGTAACTGCCAAAATAAAGGAAACACCAACATAAAGTGTCTTAATAGGGTGTTGGGCCACCACGAGCCAGAACAGTTGCAATGCTCTTTGGCATAGATTCTACAAGTGTCTGGAATTCTATTGGAGTAATGCAACACCATTCTTCCACAAGAAATTCCATAACTTGGTGTTTTGTTGATGGTGGTGGAAAATGCTGTCTCAGGTCCCGCTCCAGAATCTCCCATAAGTGTTCCAGTGGGTTGAGATCTTGTTACTGTGACGGCCATGGCATTCAGTTTACATCGTTTTCTTGCTCATCAAACCATTCAGTGCCCATTGAATCGGGACATTGTCATCCTATGGGGGCATAGCCATGGTAAGCAAAATAATTTCCAAAATGATGGCCTGCCCAACATTATACATAACCCTCAGCATTAAGGGATGTTAATTTCTTAATTAACCCAGGAACCATACCTGTGTGGAAGAACCTGCTTTCAATATACTTTGTTACCCTCATTTACTCAAGTGTTTCCATTATTTTGGCAGTTACCTGTACATTCCAGTTAGAATAAACGTGAAACACATCAGTCCAGACAGGAAAGAGAACCCGAGGGCATATTTGAATCATGTATGGTAACCGGGGTAGAGCAAAGGATTAGATGCAGGTGCTTTGGGGAGGGAGAGGTAAGACTGAGGTGCTTGCCTGTTTTCTGAGTGACTTCACGCAGCGTGTCTATGTTAAATATTCCCTTCTTTCTCAACACAGTCATAGAGACTCATAGAGAAGCATTAAGGTTGCATGATGCGGTGCTCTCTCTCTCTCTCTGTGTGTTGAGGAAATATTCATAGTGTACAAGAATCCCTCAACAACAAAAAACAGAAGAGCCTCCACTTTACCTCACTCAACATGGCCGCATTAATATTCATTAGAGAAAGAGGAGGAAAGTGCTTTATAGACTCAGATGAGATGCCACACAATGAGTTCTGCATTCCAATTAGGCGGGGATACACACAGACACAGACACAGACACAAACACACACACACACACACACCGTTTCCAAGGGAACAGCAGATTGGAAGTCACCTGAATGAGCCCTGTCAAATTGTGCTTCCTATATAAAATGGAGGTCATGGCCACCAAGCATTCAGGGGACGCTAGCTAGCCTACAACACCTTCCTGCAGTGTTTTGACATAGATTAACATTACAACATTTTTTTGTAAGTGGTTATCTGGAAAGGGGGCAACATAATGCGGAACGAAAGGTATCAAGACCCCGGAACAATTCCCCCGTGTCACAAAACCCATTAGTGTGTAACAGACAGGGTGAGTAGCTCGGGGACAAAGACAGTAAGGATACTTCCTTCTGAGAGAGCAGTGCAGTGGAGTGCAGTAGAAGGACAACGTCATTGTTGGCAAAGTCAATCTCAATCCACAGGCGGGCGAGATAAGAACTCAGGAGCCCCTTGGCACTCAATGAAGATTTCAGATAGAATTGCTACAGTATTATCTCAATGAGAAATCCCTTCCCTGACTTAGAGAGCAGCTAAATCAATAGCCCATCAGAGCAGAGATAGGACGACGGCCTTGCTTGACTTTCGTGAGTACGGAGGAGCCGCTCTGTAAGACAGTAAGCAGTCAGAGCCACAGGGAGAGCAGAGCAGAGCAGCACTTCCTAAGGTTGACTCACAGCCCGAGCTAAAAACAACTAATGTCACTAGTAGAGGTATGTCAAATGAATTTCCCAACTCGCAAAATATAGTTCAGTACTCTGATAATGAAGCAGCCACGACTCTCAAGAAGAGAAGTTATGAATTGGCCTGAAAAGAGCTGGGGAGCACCTGGAGAAAGATGATGCCAAATGGATCTTGTCTGAGTCAGTGTGTCTGATGCCACTTTGGATATCCTTACCAAAAGGCATCCAATATGTCTCACACAATAACTTGGGCAAAGTGGGCTCCTCAAGTGACTTCTGTTGCTCCAGTGCCCCACGTAAATTAAATTAGGATTCAATTGTTTTTCATTTCAGTTCAATTTGATTTAATTTCAGTCTAGCTTTCCTTTTGGCATTTCTGAGTGAGGGATGGTGTATTTGTGTTTTTTGGTTAGAAGGAACGATCAAAGGGAAAATACCTGGCTTTCAAATCAAAAGTGTTTCAGAAAGAGGCTTTGAAGAATGATGCATTCATGGCAGCTGAGTGGATAACCACCCCAATTTCCCCTGGTGATTTTACTGAATCACAGTCCATAACGGATGGAAAGACCTGTTGACCTCCAGGCCTGCTGTACTTTTTATCCTGTGACCTGCATGGTGGAGGAATAGATCTGCTATTGTATCTGTGGTGTGGGGAGTATTTTGGTCTGTTTACTGCTGGCTCTACGACAAAAGCTCAGCATGGTTCTCTTTTTTCTATTTCATACCTGCTACCCCAGATGCTCTCTGGCTGCTGCTGTAAATGGTGCAACCTTCACACATAAAATAACACACATTTTTCAGAAAGCGAGAAATAATTTATGATTTATGATTCCTGGATCATGCATTCAGTCTCTGTGCTGTTCCAAGGATACAGTACCTGCCAGCATGACTGTGTGAGTGAAGTAGAGGCTACACAGTTCGATGCTTCAGGAATGAGAGATGGAAATATACACTGAACAAACACATCCACACAACATGCAACAATTTCAAAGGTTTTACTCAGTTACAGTTCATATAACAAAATCAGTCAATTGAAATAAATTCATTAGTCCCTAATCTATGGATTTCACATGACTGGGAATCAGTGGTGACCCGTCATTCAGGGCAGGTGGGGCAGAGGCACACTTTTCGTTTTTTGGGGTCGGGTTTGGCTGTTTTGCTTGTTATTTTGTCATTAATACGTGTCACATATCAGTTTGCAAACAATGTAAAAAAAAAAAAAAAAAATGCAATTGAGTTAATAAAGCTACATACAAACATGGTCTCTTTTTTGCTTTCTTGCGTAAGGCAGCTCCAAAAGGCAGGTGTTTCAGCCTAGCTCAGTGCTTTCTGTGGTGGTGGTGGTGGGGCTAGCCAGCAGAAAATACAGAACGTTGCGCCTGATTGGCGCAGTTTTCTGTCACGAATGGCTCAGTTTTCTGTCACTCATGGGACAGTACGTCATCCCCAATTCTAAGGTTAGAGCTCTAAAATGTTAGCCCCTTGGCTGAAGGTCACAGATAGAATGACATCAAACCACATTATTACATTTTTTTATTTAACTAGGCAAGTCAGTTAAGAACAAATTCGTATTTACAATGAGGGCCTACTGGGGAATAGTGGGTTAACTGCCTTGTTCAGGGGAAGGACGACAGATTTTTACCTTGTCAGCTCAGGGATTCGATCCAGCAACCTTTCGGTTACTGGCCCAACGCTCTAACCACTATGCTACCTGCCGCCCCAATGATCCTGCTGTTTAATCAGCTTCTTGATATGCCACACCTGTCAGGTGGATGGATTATCTTGACAAAGGAGAAACGCTCGCTAACAAGGATGTAAACAAATTTGTACACAACATTTTAGAGAAATAAGCTTTTTGTGCGTATGGAACATTTCTGGGATCTTTTATTTCAACTCATGAAGCATGGGACCAACACTTTACATGTTGCGTTTATATTTTTGTTCAGTATATTTCTAAATGTACAGTGCTTTACAATAATGGTCATGATCATTACAGATACTAACATACTACATTCATAATGGTCCATTGCACTGAAAGTCATTCAAAACAGTAAGCATAAAACATGCATACACTGATAACTGTACGTACAATTCAAAAGGTTTACAGTTATGAGGGTGGTGAGTGATATTATGAGGGTGGTGAGTGGTATTATGAGGATGGTGAGTGATACTAGGAGGATGGTGAGTGATACTAGGAGGATGGTGAGTGGTATTATGAGGGTGGTGAGTGATACTAGGAGGATGGTGAGTGATATTAGGAGGATGGTGAGTGATATTAGGAGGATGGTGAGTGATATTAGGAGGATGGTGAGTGATATTAGGAGGATGGTGAGTGATATTAGGAGGATGGTGAGTGGTATTAGGAGGATGGTGAGTGGTATTAGGAGGATGGTGAGTGATATTATGAGGTCGGTGAGTGATATTGGGAGGGTGGTGAGTGATATTAGGAGGATGGTGAGTGATATTATGAGGTCGGTGAGTGATATTGGGAGGGTGGTGAGTGATATTGGGAGGGTGGTGAGTGATATTAGGAGGATGGTGAGTGATAGGAGGATGGTGAGTGATATTAGGAGGATGGTGAGTGATATTATGAGGTCGGTGAGTGGTATTGGGAGGGTGGTGAGTGATATTAGGAGGGTGGTGAGTGATATTAGGAGGGTGGTGAGTGATATTAGGAGGATGGTGAGTGATATTAGGAGGGTGGTGAGTGATATTAGGAGGATGGTGAGTGGTATTATGAGGGTGGTGAGTGATATTATGAGGGTGGTGAGTGATAGGAGGGTGGTGAGTGATATTAGGAGGGTGGTGAGTGATATTATGAGGGTGGTGAGTGATATTGGGAGGGTGGTGAGTGATATTGGGAGGGTGGTGAGTGATATTGGGAGGGTGGTGAGTGATATTAGGAGGGTGGTGAGTGATATTAGGAGGGTGGTGAGTGGTATTAGGAGGGTGGTGAGTGGTATTATGAGGGTGGTGAGTGGTATTATGAGGGTGGTGAGTGATATTATGAGGGTGGTGAGTGGTATTATGAGGGTGGTGAGTGATATTAGGAGGGTGGTGAGTGATATTAGGAGGGTGGTGAGTGATATTATGAGGGTGGTGAGTGATATTATGAGGGTGGTGAGTGATATTGGGAGGGTGGTGAGTGATATTAGGAGGGTGGTGAGTGCAGGTGATATTGCGACACAGGAAAAGGAAGGAGGGCTCATAGGACGGATTCTCTATATCTGACAGTGAAGTAAGATCACAAGGGAGGGTCAAAGAAAAATTGTATTTGTACAACAAGGCAACATGTAACTCAGGCATGCACGCACCCACACCCACACACCCACCCTAACCACCCATGTGTGATATCATTGATTATCTGTACAGCTGGATGTGAGCCTGGGGCTTTGTGGGACATGAGGAGTGGATGTGTCCTCAGCAGGTCCAGCAGCACCAGGCTCTGATGAGGGCTCAGCCCCAGAGGATTTCACCACCAGCCGCTCTGCTTTGCCAGGGGATTCAAACCTCATTATTACTCCGCCACATTGGGGATACGTCCCAAATGGCACCCTTTCCACGATGAAGTGCGCTACTTTTGACCAGGGCCCGTAAGTAGTGCACTATATAGGGAATATGGTACCATTCGGGACGCAGCATGGGACTCCATAACAAGAGGAATGGGAATAATGGGTTTTAGCTGGACATAATTAACCTTCACGCGGAGGAGGTATTTAAGCATGTCTAAGCTACTCTCCTTCTCTGTAAATGTCACTGTGTGTATGTGTTCACTAAGAAGTCTGTCTGTCTGCCTGTCGGTCCACAGAGAAGAGTTTCACCTGCTAGGTGTCTAAACAGCCTACAGCCTCTAGTCAGGAGAAGAACAACTCCAGAACACACTGATTTACAACGACAACCTCAACACACAGCCAGAAGCATGTCTGAATACTGTACACACACACCATTACACCCAGCGCAGAATAACTTCAGTGCACTAGCCCAAGGACGTGTTATGTATGAATCATTTATAATGTGAATGCATTTATACAGTAGGCTACCAGACTTATTTTAACTGAAACAAGCCCTACCCGCCTGTTCTCATTCACATCATTCACACCAAAAGAGCTCAACAAATTAAAGTAATTCACACCAAAGAGCTCAGTGAAGGAAATTCACACCAAAAGATTCCAATCAAACCACTACACACATCTACAGAATGTAATGTAGCTCTACAGATGAACCTCCTCACAGGGTGGAAGGATATTTTAACCGGGCTGACGTCATCAGGAGAAGAACTGCAGGTCAGCAGGGGAGGGCCTATCAATTATTAATATCGCTATGGAAACGATAAAGGCCAGGATATAATCGTCTGAGGGGCAGAATGAACATTCATGTATTCTGGATGGATGGTGAGTTATTCTACTGCTAGTCTCCCTGTAGGAACTATTAGTGTGTGCCCTTGTTGCTCTGAGGGTTATGGAGTCAGCAATAGGCCCTACAATATACTGTAAAAGTCAACACTACAGCAGTGTACTGTATGCACTGATAACACACAAGCACAAGTCATTAAAGGCTCACCATAGCTGTCTTTCAGTTGGTCAGATCAAGGCTGTTGGTCCTCACGTCTGTCTCATAGAAGTCAACAGCAGTATACTGTAGGCCTGGTGATGATGCATAAACACAAGTCATTAAAGAGACGATCCAAGCAGTGTTTTTAGAACCCGGATCAAGGGTTTCCATTGGCTGTAAGGGAATCTCAGACAGTAGCAGAACCAAGATGAAAAGCATGGCATCCTTCCTCCTGCCAGGGTTTGGTTCAATAGACCATCCATTTACTCCATGTTTCTCTGTGATCAATGTTTCTTCCTTTTGTCTCTCTCTCTCTGGCTCTTTATCTCTCTATGCTCTGTCTCTATCTCTCGCTTCAAATGTCATATGTGTTTTCAGATCAAGTGATGAATTGCGACGAGCTCTGAGCTGTCAGACAGTCATTTTTAAATCTCAGGTTGTTCTCCATTTGACATCCTCGTAATAGAGAATAAATGAATGTCTGTCTTGCCAACAACTGGTGGTTCAATTTAATACACATTGTTACCCCAATGATTTCTACATTCCTGCTGCTGCTGCTGCCACCACAAGGCAGTGGTACAATAAAACGATTTACAGTATGTATCAACGTAAAGTCATTCTTTTTATAATCCCAATAAATCTGATTGGCACGTAGATTAAGCCGTAAATATAACAAACTAACAGAGTATCAATCTGCTCTCAAAGCATTTACCTTGTGTATAAAGAGTATTTCTTTGCCACTATTAACATGCGCCATTCTAATTACCTCAGAATACATTTCGGATTTTTTTTCATGTTTATTTCCATCTGGGTATAGACTGTGTGAAAGGAGAATCTCTGGTCTTTGACGCAGCAGCTCTGTTTTGTTCTTTGTGTTCTGAACTGCATTTCATTATAACGCCACCTGACACTCCACTCTGGTAATAACGTGAATCCACATGCAGCAGCATTGTGGGAACTGAACTAAGAGTGGAAATTTTCATATGTTCTAATCCCCCCCCGAGTCTGCCTCCCAGATCTTTCTTTTCACCAGTCAATAGACTTGAAACATCTTCTCTTTCTCTCATCTCTTCCCTTTTTTCTTTCTAGTTCTGGCTCCTTTATAATGCTCATGGAATCAATAGACAGCGATATGATGATGTCTCAGTACTGAGAACTGGGTTCATTTGCCATGCCGCATTTCATAAGCACCGAAAAAGAAAACAACATTGGGTTATATGCCTATGTTAAGACTGGTGGATCATTCATATTATCCCAAATGTCTTTTTAAAAAGAGTGAGGGAAAATGCAGCTCACAAACGGCTGCCTGTGTAAATGTCCTCTGCTAGATTGAGGAGATAAACTATCAATGGCATAAACATGCAGTGATGTGACTCATAGAGATGGCATATGTAATGCTATTGATTCATAAAAACACTGACATACTTGAACAGGCTGGGCACTGAGCACACCCACCATTGACAAACAAAGACTAAACTATACCCATTCTGTTAAATTGTCCAAACAGTAGCTGAACCCAGGTGTAGGTGTGACGTCCCACATTTCTACTGCCAGCCTACAGTAACAGTCTTCATGGTGCAGTGCAGACACTCTGGACTCTGAAGCCCCAGAGAAGCCCCATAGGAGACCATGACATCAGTAAATCTAGACTCACATCTGGCCCTGCTGACAGCTGACTTGGGAGAGACCATACCATCTGGTTCTGTGGAGATAGAACCAGGGTTAACTTGGGAGAGACCATCTGGTTCTGTGGAGATAGAACCAGGGTTAACTTGGGAGAGACCATCTGGTTCTGTGGAGATAGAACCAGGGTTAACTTGGGAGAGACCATCTGGTTCTGTGGAGATAGAACCAGGGTTAACTTGGGAGAGACCATCTGGTTCTGTGGAGATAGAACCAGGGTTAACTTGGGAGAGACCATCTGGTTCTCTGTGTATAGAACCAGGGTTAACTGGGGAGAGACCATCTGGTTCTGTAGAGATAGAACCAGGGTTAACTTGGGAGAGACCATCTGGTTCTCTGGATATAGAACCAGGGTTAACTGGGAGAGACCATCTGGTTCTCTGGATATAGAACCAGGGTTAACTGGGGGGAGACCATCTGGTTCTCTGGATATAGAACCAGGGTTAACTGGGGGGAGACCATCTGGTTCTCTGGATATAGAACCAGGGTTAACTGGGGGGGAGACCATCTGGTTCTCTGGATATAGAACCAGGGTTAACTGGGCCTAGTTGACTAGTGGCATTGCAAAACATATATATATATTTTTTGGGGGGGGTTGAAGGATGCCACATATCATTGAAAAATTAAGCGGAAGACACAAATCAAAAGAGAGCCTGCCTGGACATGAATTAGACACAGGTGCCAGATGGGCCAACAACCACTAGCTCCATTACCAAGCAACACACACACACACGATACACAACTCATCTTCATCAGAAAATGACCTAATTCTGTCCAGAAAAGCATTCTGGTGGCAGAAGACAAGTCTTCAGATCCTGGTTATTGGCAGGACTGGTACTGTATATTATTCATAGTTGTCTATAGATAACCCCCTTACAGTTGACCTTTAGAGAGGAAAGAACTGTGATTATAAGATAAAGGAGTAGCCTCCAATGCATGTGTTGACTGAGTGACACCTACTGTATGCAGGGGGATGGATACAAAAATAATTGCAGCTTAGACATTTTGATATATTATGTTCCAACCATATATTTTCCTTTGGGATTTGGCCATGGGGATTTGAGTCTTTATATTATCACATAAGATATGGCATTTAACATATTTGAGGTCTTGCATGAGGTCTGACGTGGACATGTAACACCATGATTGCTGTTGCTTATTTCACAGCCTATGGTCCAGTAGACGAGAGCATTCCACTACATACTGTATATCCCCATGAGGTATATAGCCTATTAAGGTGTGTGTGTGTGTGTGTGTGTCTGTATTCCACTCCAGATGTCCCCAGGAGGGCTCTAGCCTATTAAGATGGTGGTGTAGCAGATAGATTGAATTGGATATAGCAGGCAACAGAGCAGGCAGGCAGTAGTACCTGGGCCTGACAATGAGTTAGTGAATCACTGGACAGCATCATGCCTCGCCTTAATAAGACAAGGCCTGAGAGAATAAAATAAAAACAAGTTTTCACATTCTCATCACCCACCATAAGTTAGACTCTGGTTACACCCTGGCTACACTCTGGCTACACTCTGGCTACATTGTCTATAATGAGACATCTGATACAAAAATGCAAGACTACTTGTATCACAACAACATTAGGCTAATTATTATACACCACTCACAGCCCACTACAAATGTCTTAAAATATGTATTTGTATTTATTAGGGATCCTGCTACTCTTCCTGGGCAGGAATATCGATTATAATAACATTTTTAAACATTAAAATACATTTTCCCACAGATTTCACAATACATTAAGTGTGTGCCCTCCGGCCACTACTCTACTACTATACACAATCCAGATGTACGCGTGTGTATAGTGTGTATGTTATGTGTGTTTGTACCTGTGTGTGTGACTCTTCACAGTCCTCGCTGTTCCATAAGGTGTATTTCTATCTGTATAACATATTGTAGCCCTATATATGATGGGATATAACCTGATCGTAACTAACAAAACATCTGGTACAAAATGGTGGCTATACGTCAGTACAAGCCAAAAGAAAAAATAATATCAACTGCTTAAATGGTAACTAATCTAAGGACAACAAAACACAAACCCCCTGTATTATAATACATGATCCATTTTTCATACGGTTGATGCATTTTTTATGTGAGTAAACTTCCACTTGTATAGCTGATGGACAGCCAATCATCTAGTCATTGTGCTTCTCACTGAGAGGATTTAAAAGACAAACTAGAATTAAAAATCTATTAAATAAGACTTAACCAACGTCGTCTCCCAGATGGTATTTGGGAAAAGGTTAATGCTTTGAGTGTGTGTGTGTGTGTGTGTGTGTGTGTGTGTGTGTGTGTGTGTGGGTGCGTGCGTGCAAGTCTCAGATAGCACTTATTTTAAAAAGCACATTGTTTATCCACTGCTATTACTAGAAGGTGTGTGCTCGAGTGAAACACTATAATTGGATTTCTCTGTGAAGGAGACAGAGAACATTTGATCGACACGGGCGTTCACCGGGAGGAGGAGGAGGAGTATCGACGTATCACAGTTAGCAGTGTTATGCGCTGGTTGATAAACTGAGAAGTTGCGCATCGCAACGTTGTATAGTAGTTAAGCGTGCTGTGTGTGTGTGTGTGTGTGTGTGTGTGTGTGTGTGTGTGTGTGTGTGTGTGTGTGTGTGTGTGTGTGTGTGTGTGTGTGTGTGTGTGTGTGTGTCCTTGGTAGGTAGAGATACTGGTCCTCCTCCAACACGGTGCTTCGATAGTGTTTCCAGCACTTGACCCCAATTGCTTGGGCTTGTTCGGCTTGGTGATTATCGCTCTTGTTATATGGGTCACACACAGAGGTATACACGTGTGTACACTCTCAAACACAGGTACTCACGCACACACACAAAATAGTGAACACACACACACACACAAACACACTCTCTACTATCATTTTCCGCTCTCCTCTCAAGTAGCTCCACACTGAGCTAAGTGACACGGAGGAGGAAGGGCACAGGGAAGGAGTGTCTTGACTTGCTGTCTCACACGCTTTCATTGACTACAGTACATTAGTGTACTACACGACTACAGCGTAGTAGTCTCCACGCAGTCAAACTCTCATCCCAATACAACACTGTAGTATACAGTCTGATCTGGAAGCTGAAGGCTGTATCAGTATGTTAATAGAACATGTCCCCAACCTGGGGTTCGTTCCCAGTCCCACAGTAGCAGAGCTGTAGAGCCGTCTGTCTGTCTCTTATTCTTGTCCTAAATGAAAATGTGGTGCTACACGAACTTCTGGGGAAATGACAGTCCGCTCCCAGACCTCCACTCTGCTCCCCAGAGTCATCTGAGTCAGTGAATTAAATACACGTCATGTTCCCCTTCCCAATAAAGGGGAAGGTAAAGCAGCATGCCTCTCCCTCATGGGGTGTTGCTATTTTTTCTCTCTCTGTCTCGTCTTCTCCCTCTCTCTCTGTTTGTCGCTCTCTCTCTCTCTCTCCCTCCACCTCCTCCATTGCTCTCAGTCTCTCTCTCCACGTTCAAATATCAATTTGGTTACTATTACCATGGGACGTGGTGGCAAATGGCTCTTGCTTCTGCAGATTAAACAACATGGGAAAAGAATGAAAGGCCATTTCCCAGATGCTGCAGCACCTCACATTAATGAGAGCCATCTATCAACTCGAGATATTTCCCACGGCAACAGGCTCATTATTGGATGCGATTTATGGGCTGTTCAGATAAGGTGTATTATAGCAACCCCTTGGTTTTTTTGTCTTAAAGGTGTTGCGTGTGGGGCTAAAATAACACACTTTTGAAAAGGGCCGGTACAATATAGTTAAAACAACCAAGCGTTAGAGAGGGTACACTTCACTTGTTGTGTGGTTTATGTGGATACACCTTATGGGGACAAGGACAGGAAGCCACAATAGACTATAGACATGCCCAAAGGCCCTCCTGGTGTCCAATTATGCATACTCAGCTAATCTAATGTCACGCAAAGTATAATATAATGCTGATAGATCTCCATTAAGAAAAAGGGAAAAAAGTGGAGACTACTAGAGGAAACTGCAGGTTTGAGGAGTAAACTATGGAGTAAAATGCGCATGAGGACAGGAATAGTGCGATGCAATAACTGCAGGCTCTATTTTACAGCATCAAATTTCACCAAAGGGATTTCTCAGATGGGAGGACGGATTTCCCAATGGGCTTCAATCTAAAAGTAAGGGTCTCTCTCTCTCTCTCTCTCTCTCTCTCTCTCTCTCAAAATGCCCTTCCCAAACACTTTTGTGTCTTGCCGAGATATCAAAATAGCTCCTTTCATTGGGAGCAGTTACAGCCAGCAGTTACATTTACTTGTAATTACTACGAGTACATCTAGTTTCCACCATGCTGATTGGCACTGGTGATCCCACAGGGGTGAGGCTTTTTTGCATTTCGCTTCTCCACACACACACACACACACACACCACACACACACACACACACACACACACACACACACACACACACACCTCTATCTATTCCCTATGCCTCTCTGTCTGTTTGAACTCCCATCCCTCTCTTGTCTCCCCAGCTAGCCTCCAACGGGCCCTGTGATAGTTTAGTGACATAGTTAATCTGTCTCCAAGGCCCTCAGCTCCACATAGCTCAGTAAACAGTCACACCCCAAAGAGCACATCCATACTCTGTCAGTGTTTCAAATGGCACCCTATTCCCTATATAATTCACTACTTTTAACCAGTGCCCATAGGGAATAGTGTGCTATCATTCCTCTCCGGCTAATGAAAACCCAAACAGGCATGACATGATATGGAGGCCCCATGCCTTGTTATGGTTGCACTCTCACACCTCCAACTACAGTAGCATGGCTCATACTGAGCATTAAAGTGGAACTGAAAGCTACTTAACAGAAACAACCAGACAACCCTAATATCAGTCATAATATCATACTGAACATTAAAGACTATGATATCCTACTCCAAATACCGCGATATCCGATTTAATCGTTTTGCGGCGTTAATGACGCAATAATTCCAGACTGTGCCATTATTATTTATGATATTATAGTCGCATTGTCATTAAATGATCTTTGTATGGTGAAACAATAAGGCTTAGTTTATTCATTTACACTTAATGCTCAACATACTGATAACACTGCACAGTTTTGATTTGTAAAGTTCAAATAGAGTATAGTCTGCACTTCACGATATATCACCGATGTCAAATATCACCATGTTCGGTGTAATCATATATCGGCCCAACCCTAGGAGGAACATGTCTTGGGTGACCTCAGAAACCCTAGGTACAGGTACGTAGTGAACTCAGTATGTACACACACACACAGTATGCGCAGCTACAACAGTCTGAACTAAGCCATCCTGCACTCCTCAGTTCATCCACGTTTTCCTTTTTTCTTTAACCTTTGTTTATCCAGGAAATGTCATTGAGGTCAACTCTTTTACAAGGGAGACCTACATGACACGTCCCGGAAAAACTCTGCTCCCTATAGGTCTGATGGCCTGATTATCAGGAATAACTGGTAGTCCGATCCTGTGTATACACTCTTAGAAAAAAAGGTTCCAAAAGGGTTCTTCAGCTGTCCCCATAGGAGAACCCTTTTTGGTTCCAGGTAGAACTGTCTGTAGAAACCCTCTGTGGAAGGGTTCTACACAGAACCCTTTCTACCTGAAACCAAAAAGGGTTCTTCAAAGGGTTCTCTTATGGGGACAGCCAAAGAACCCTTTTAGGTACTAGAAAGCATATTTTTTTCTAAGAGTGCTGTCCCCCTCACTCACAGCTGATCGGGCTTTCGGGATAACTTTCCTCCCTGGTCCCATTCCTACTCCTTAAACAGCCATAGAGGAACCACCCCACCTGACCCCACTTGTCTTTTTAACTAACATTTACAGGTAACTGCCAAAAAAAGAAAACACTTGAGCAAATGAACGATACAAAGTATTTTCAAATCAAATCAAATGTATTTATAAAGCCCTTCTTACATCAGCATGTCACAAAGTGCTTACACAGAAACCCAGCCTAAAACCACAAACAGCAAGCAATGCAGATGTAGAAGCACAGTGGCTATGAGAAACTCCCTAGAAAGGCAGGAACCTAGGAAGAAACCTCGAGAGGAACCAGGCTCTGAGGGGTGGCCAGTCCTATTCTGGCTGTGCCGAGTGGAGAGATTGAACGCAGGTGCTTCCACACATGTGTGGTTCCTGAGTTAATTAAGCAATTAACATCGCATCATGCTTAGGGTCATTTATAAAAATGCCTAGCTGCTGATTATTTTGGCTACCATGGCGAGAAGAGATCTCAGTGACTTTGAAAGAGGGCTCAAAAGAGCATAGGGGTTTAAAGGGTGTGTGTGTATGTCTCAGTCACCAGAACTCAACCCAATGGAACTCTTACAGTATGGGAGATTCTGGAGCGGCGCCTGAGACAGTATTTTCCACCAACAAACACCAAATTATGGAATTTCTCGTGGAAGAATGGTGTCACATCACAGTGATTTCCCCCTCAGCCATTTATTTTCCCAGCACCCCTGGAGCGTGTCAGGGTTAGGAGGACTAGGCTTCCCGCCACTGGCCTTAAATAAGACATTTCCTTGATAACAGCGACATTGAAGTGTTTTACTGTCCTATTTGTCATCTCAAGGCACTTTAATGGAGTAAATTAAAACCATTCAAAGCCATTTAGTCTTAACCTTTGAATTGACTTGACCTGTAGCCTCCATCTGAGAGTGGACCACTCAAATCAAATCAAAGTTTGTCACTTGCGCCGAATACAACAGGTGTAGACCTTACAGTGAAATGCTTACTTACAGGCTCTAACCAATAGTGCAAAAAAGGTATTAGGTGAACAATAGGTAAGTAAAGAAATAAAACAGTAAAAAGGCTATATACAGTAGCGAGGCTATAAAAGTAGCGAGGCTACATACAGGCACCGGTTAGTCAGGCTGATTGAGGAGCATGTACATGTAGATATGGTTAAAGTGACAATGCATATATGATGAACAGAGAGTAGCAGTAGCGTAAAAGAGGGGTTGGCGGGTGGTGGTTGGCGGGACACAATGCAGATAGCCCGGTTAGCCAATGTGCGGATGCACTGGTCGGTCGGCCCAATTGAGGTAGTATGTACACGAGTGTATAGTTAAAGTGACTATGCATATATGATAAACAGAGAGTAGCAGCAGCGTAAAAAGAGGGGTTGGGGGGGGCACACAATGAAAGTAGTCGGGTAGACATTTGATTACCTGTTCAGGAGACTTATGGCTTGGGGGTAAAAACTGTTGAGAAGCCTTTTTGTCCTAGACTTGGCACTCCGGTACCGCTTGCCATGCGGTGGTAGAGAGAACAGTCTATGACTGGGGTGGCTGGGGTCTTTGACAATGTTTAGGGCCTTCCTCTGACACCGCCTGGTATAGAGGTCCTGGATGGCAGGCAGCTTAGCCCCAGTGATGTACTGGGCCGTACGCACTACCCTCTGTAGTGTCTTGCGGTCAGAGGCCGAGCAATTGCTGTACCAGGCAGTGATGCAACCAGTCAGGATGCTCTCGATGTTGCAGCTGTAGAACCTTTTGAGGATCTCAGGACCCATGCCAAATCTTTTTAGTTTCCTGAGAGGGAAAAGGCTTTGTCTTTTTAGTCCCAGGATCCTTAGCTTAGTGATGAGCTTTGAGGGTACTATGGTGTTGAACGCTGAGCTGTAGTCAATGAATAGCATTCTCACATAAGTGTTCCTTTTGTCCAGGTGTGAAAGGGCAGTGTGGAGTGCAATAGAGATTGCATCATCTGTGGATCTGTTTGGGCGATATGCAAATTGGAGTGTGTCTCGGGTTTCTGGGATAATGGTGTTGATGTGAGCCATTACCAACCTTTCAAAGCACTTTATGGCTGCGGACGTGAGTGCTACGGGTCTGTAGTCATTTAGGCAGGTTGCCTTTGTGTTCTTGGGTACAGGGACTATGGTGGTCTGCTCTAAGCTCTAAGCTCCACGATAACACTGAGCAAAGGTAACCTACAACCACAATATCATCCACAGTATCAACAGGTGATTCATTGTCAACTGACGACTGCTGCAAATCAGAAGCAATGTCACAATTGAATACCCCCAATGTCATTGTCATATTTGATCATGACAACGGTGTAACGGTTTTCCTCCTCCTCTTCGTCCGAAGAGGAGGAGTAGGGATTTGACCAAAACGCAGCGTTGTGATACGACATGACTTTTATTTAAACAAGACGAAAACTAAACAAACTTGAGAATTTACAAAATAACAAAACGACGTAGACAGACCTGAACATGGAACTTACATAACTACACGAAGAACACACGAACAGGAACAGACTACATCAAACGAACGAACAAACGAAACAGTCCCGTGTGGTGCGCAGACACAGACACGTTAGACAATCACCCACAAACAAACAGTGTGAACAGCCAACCTATATATGGTTCTCAATCAGAGGAAAACGTAAAACACCTGTCCCTGATTGAGAACCATATAAGGCTAATTACAAACGACCTAAACATAGAAACACAAAACATAGAATGCCCACCCCAACTCACGCCCTGACCATCTAAACACATACAAAAATAACATAAAACAGGTCAGGAACGTGACAGAACCCCCCCCCGCAAGGTGCGAACTCCGGACGCACCACCAAAAGTCTAGGGGAGGGTCTGGGTGGGCATCTGTCCACGGTGGCGGCTCAGGCTCTGGGCGTGGTTCCCATCCCACCATAATAAATCCCCGCTTCTTTATCCCCCTCCCAATGACCACCCTCCAAATAACCCCACCTAAATTAAGGGGCATCACCAGGATAAGGAGCAGCACCGGAATGAGGGGCAACACCGGAATGAGGGGCAACACCAGAATGAGGGGCAACACCAGAATGAGGGGCAACACCAGAATGAGGGGCAACACCAGAATGACTGGGGGATCCTGGCTGGCTGGCTCTGGCGGATCCTGGCTGGCTGGCTCTGGCGGATCCTGGCTGGCTGGCTCTGGCGGATCCTGGCTGGCTGGCTCTGGCGGATCCTGGCTGGATGATGGCTTAATGCTGGATGACGGCTCTGGCTGGTCATGGCTGGATGACGGCTCTGGCTGGTCATGGCTCGCTGACGGCTCTGGCTGGTCATGGCTCGCTGACGGCTCTGGCTGATCCTGTCTGGCGGAAGGCTCTGGCTGATCCTGTCTGGCGGAAGGCTCTGGCTGATCCTGTCTGGCGGAAGGCTCTGGCTGATCCTGTCTGGCGGAAGGCTCTGGCTGATCCTGTCTGGCGGAAGGCTCTGGCTGATCCTGTCTGGCGGAAGGCTTTGGCTGATCCTGTCTGGCGGAAGGCTCTAGCGGCTCCTGTCGGGCGGAAGGCTCTAGCGGCTCCTGTCTGGCGGAAGGCTCTAGCGGCTCCTGTCTGGCGGACGGCTCTGTAGGCTCATGGCAGACGGGCGGCTTTGCAGGCTCATGGCAGACGGGCGGCTTTGAAGGCTCAATACAGACGGGCAGTTCATGCGGCGCTTGGCAGACGGACAGTTCAGACGGCGTTGGGCAGACGGACAGTTCAGGCGCCGTTGGGCAGACGGACAGTTCAGGCGCCGCTGGGCAGACGGCAGACTCTGGCCGGCTGAGACGCACTGTAGGCCTGGTGCGTGGTATAGGCACTGGTGGTACTGGGCTGGAGCGGGGAGGTGGCGCCGGAAATACCGGACCGTGCAGGCGTACTGGCTCCCTTGAGCACTGAGCCTGCCCAACCTTACCTGGTTGTATGCTCCCCGTCGCCCGACCAGTGCGGGGAGGTGGAATAACCCGCACCGGGCTATGTAGGCGAACCGGGGACACCATGCGTAAGGCTGGTGCCATGTAAGCCGGCCCGAGGAGACGCACTGGTGGCCAGATGTGTAGAGCCGGCTTCATGACATCCGGCTCAACGCTCAATCTAGCCCGGCCGATACGTGGAGCTGGAATGTACCGAACCGGGCTATGCACACGTACAGGAGACACCATGCGCTCTACTGCGTAACACGGTGTCTGCCCGTACTCTCGCTCTCCACGGTAAGTACAGGGAGTGGGCGCAGGTCTCCTACCTGACTTCGCCACTCTCCCTTTAAGCCCCCCCCCAAGAAATTTTTGGGGTTTACTCACAGGCTTTTCGGGTCTCCAGCCACGTCTCCTTGCTGCCTCCTCAAACCACCGCTCCTGGGCTTTAGCTGCCTCCCTCTCTTCAACAGAGCTGCGATATTCCCCTGTCTGAGCCCAGGGTCCTTTACCGTCCAATATCTCCTCCCATGTCCACGAGTCCTGGTTTCTTTGTTGCGCTCTCCCACGCCGCTTGGTCTTTGGTTGGTGGGTGATTCTGTAACGGTTTTCCTCCTCCTCTTCGTCCGAAGAGGAGGAGTAGGGATTTGACCAAAACGCAGCGTTGTGATACGACATGACTTTTATTTAAACAAGACGAAAACTAAACAAACTTGAGAATTTACAAAATAACAAAACGACGTAGACAGACCTGAACATGGAACTTACATAACTACACGAAGAACACACGAACAGGAACAGACTACATCAAACGAACGAACAAACGAAACAGTCCCGTGTGGTGCGCGGACACAGACACGGAAGACAATCACCCACAAACAAACAGTGTGAACAGCCAACCTATATATGGTTCTCAATCAGAGGAAAACGTAAAACACCTGTCCCTGATTGAGAACCATATAAGGCTAATTACAAACGACCTAAACATAGAAACACAAAACATAGAATGCCCACCCCAACTCACGCCCTGACCATCTAAACACATACAAAAATAACATAAAACAGGTCAGGAACGTGACAAACGGGTGATTCCATGTTTGTGACAAATGTTGCAATAGGACCGATGCTGCTCTGATTTCAACATGGAAAACATGATAACAGTAACTAAACTCTGATACAAGAAGCACCAACACCACGTCGACCAAAGCAAAAGCTACATAATTTCAGAGAGAAACTGTGAAATTGCACTGGGTGAAATTGCAAAACTATAAATACATCAATTAATCAATCTGCAATGCAGACACCCTAGAGCAATACAAGCAATCCTGTTAGCAATAATAAACACAGCTCTTTGACTAAAAGCTTTTTCGAAGGCTGTGTGTTTTGACGAATCAATAGCCATTCTGTCAAGAAGCCACACAGGAGGATGCTGTTGAAAAGATCTCACAGTGACCCCACAGCAATTTGACTGTCTAACAGCGAGAGAGCCCTCCCTCAATGACTAACAACAGGATAAAACTGCACAGTCACACACCCCCAAGACACTTCTAGAGAGGATGATACATCAGCATGGTGAGGGTTGGTGTCTTTCAAAAGGGGAATGGCACACACACACACACTCACTCACTCACTCACTCACTCACTCACTCACTCACTCACTCACTCACTCACTCACTCACTCACTCACTCACTCACTCACTCACTCACTCACTCACTCACTCACTCACTCACTCACTCACTCACTCACTCTCTGATTTGTCAAAGGTTCTGGTTTAAATGAAGACTTGGATGTTGCCCTGATATTGTCCCTTCATGTTTCCTCCTCCAGGGCTGTAATCAGACCTCTGATGGCTCGGCAGGATCTATTCAACGATGGACAAAGACTGACAGACAGGAGAGGGACACTCTTCCCCATGGGAAATAATAGCTCTCAACATAGAAAGGGTAAGAAAGGACCATAGACACACACACCAGGCCACCTGTGTCCGTTCTGGAGTGTAAAGTCACAAGCTCTGCTGTTTGGCTAATGCGTAGCAAACTAGCAGGGCTGAATTATGTTGAAGTTTGCTACAAATCTATTAATCGAATGAAATAGTGATCCGTTATGACTACTACATTTGTCGTCACACAGGACCACGTGCTGACACAGACCAATCACTGGCCGGCAGGCCCTCATGCACGTGTCTCTCAGGCAGGGTGAAAACAACTACATTGATCATGATCCTTTGCAAGTTACGGCCACTTTCACCATGATCCTTAGTGATGTTTTGGTGCCATTCAGCCCCATTCGGCAATATGGTGCGCTTCAAATTCAAATACTTCCGGCTTCATGCGCCATCGGGAGTTTTTTATAGGAATATATCAGCGCTATCACTATCTACTGGTTTTAATGTCTATGACACACACACACTTGCCAGGTAATGACAGTCTTCCTGATCTCCCTTGGTGCAGCGTGTCTCAGCTGTAATCTCCTGACACGGTCAGATGAGGTGTCCTGTTCTACTGGGAAACGAATGACTCAAACACAACAACAAGTTGAGTGCCTCATCCTCAGACAGCAGCTCCAGACATTATACCACTCTGGCCCCCCCGGGGATAAAGAGGAAGTCAGCGGGAGGGAAGACTGTTCCATATTCAGCAGAAACAAACCAGACAACATGGTGGCCTAGCAGTCAGACTGATGTCCTGATCCTTGGTTCATCCATCAACCTGTTGAGTCTGAGTGTGTCTGGGCAAGAGTGTACGGGTATTTGTGAATGTGTGTATGTGTGTTGGTGGTGGGAAGCAACTTAAACAATACTCAGTAACTGTGTTAAATAACAGTTTTATCTGAATTTATTTTTTATTATTCTGTAACGTACTGACTACAGCATTCAATATAGGCCTGCATCCATAGCTTTTTTCTATACTGTATATACAAAAGTATGTGGACACCCTTTCAAATGAGTGGATTCGGCTATTTCAGCCACACCCGTTGCTGACAGGTATTTAAAATTGAGCACACAGCCACGCAATCTCCATAGACAAACATGGGCAGTAGAATGGCCTTACTAAAGAGCTCAGTGACTTTCAATGTGGCACCGTTGCTTCCCCGGTCAACTGTAAGTGCTGTTATTGTGAAGTGGAAACGTCTAAGAGCAACAACGGCACAACCTTGAAGTGGTAGGCCACACAAGCACACAGAACGGAGCATTGGATTCTGTGCTTCCAACTATGTGGCAACAGTTTGGGGAAGGCCCTTATCTGTTTCAGCATGACAATGCCCCCGTACAAAAGTCAACAAGTACAGCAGCAAAGAAATTATTTTGATGAAACTGTTGCTATTTTGAACCATTTCATGTGTCTGAAGGCACAAACTCCACCTTCCCTGCGGGCCCAGAGAACAAATCAGGTGCACTATAGGCCTACCGCTGGCCAATCGCCTGGCTCAGATGACCGTGTCTGCAGTAACGTAGCAGGCATAAAAGAAAGCTACAGCAAAATTGATACTGTGAGATTGCGAGAGAGAGACTGTCAACGAATACAGAAAAGAGCTTCTGTTGATATGAGTGAGTTCATGTTTAAGTTCTTACTCAGCACTGTCAACACTTTGTATTCAACACTTTTATAAACCATAAAATGCGCGTTCTTCCTATTTCCACTCAGCGCTACAACAAGCACTGCAGCAGTAATGAATGAGTAGGAAAGTGTATCTATAGGCTTGCATTGTTGTTATTACTTCCAGCTCGTCACTTCCTCTTGAACTTGCAACTTGCAGACGTGTTGCTGTGCGTTTTGTTGCCAACCTTACTTTGCTACCTGACAACTTTACGGTTTTTACTTTTTAATTACCGTTTATATTTTTAGTTTTTCCCTCACAACTTTTTTTTTTCATTCAACTTTTTCACTCCGGACGCTTTATCTGGACATGGTTCGTCAGCACCTTCAACAGCCGAAGCTAAGTAGTAACATTAACATGATGTCTTCTAATTGCAGTCGCTGTACTCATAATATACAGGAGAACGATCACCTTACGGCGAGGATAGCTGTGCTTCAAGCCCAGCTTCAGACGCAATCGTTAGGCAAGGGTAATTTCAGTGTAGGAAAGGATGAAACAGCGTCTGTGCCACCAGTAAGTACAGATAGTAGTATAAATCCCCTCGCACAGTCCCCGCAGCCGGACAACTTTCTCATGGCTTCTGGAGGGAAATGCTGTAGGAATGCTCAACCGGTGTCGCTCATTCAGCCGACAGAAACTTTCAACCGGTTTTCCCCATTAAGCAGCGAGTCGGAGTCTGAGGCCGAGCCTTCTCTTGTCTCTACTCCTCCCGTTACGGGGTCTGAGACGCCGAAGCTTCCCACCATTAGCTCTGACAAATTGAAAACCCTAGTCATTGGGGACTCCATTACCCGCAGTATTAGACTTAAAACGAATCATCCAGCGATCATACACTATTTACCAGGGGGCAGGGCAACCGACGTTAAGGCTAATCTGAAGATGGTGCTGGCTAAAGCTAAAACTGGCGAGTGTAGAGAGTATAGAGATATTGTTATCCACGTCGGCACCAACGATGTTAGGATGAAACAGAGGTCACCAAGCACAACATAGCTTCAGCGTGTAAATCAGCTAGAAAGATGTGTCGGCATCGAGTAATTGTCTCTGGCCCCCTCCCAGTTAGGGGGAGTGATGAGCTCTACAGCAGAGTCTCACAACTCAATCGCTGGTTGAAAACTGTTTTCTGCCCCTCCCAAAAGATAGAATTTGTAGATAATTGGCCCTCTTTCTGGGACTCACCCACAAACAGGACCAAGCCTGGCCTGCTGAGGAGTGACGGACTCCATCCTAGCTGGAGGGGTGCTCACATCTTATCTACATAGACAGGGCTCTAACTCCTCTAGCTCCACAATGAAATAGGGTGCAGGCCAGGCAGCAGGCTGTTAGCCAGCCTGCCAGCTTAGTGGAGTCTGCCACTAGCACAGTCAGTGTAGTCAGCTCAGCTATCCCCATTGAGGTCTGTGCCTCGACCTAGGTTGGGCAAAACTAAACATGGCGGTGTTCGCCTTAGCAATCTCACTAGGATAAAGACCTCCTCCATTCCTGCCATTATTGAAAGAGATCGTGATACCTCACATCTCAAAATAGGGCTACTTAATGTTAGATCCCTCACTTCAAAGGAAGTTATAGTCAATGAACTAATCACTGATCATAATCTTGATGTGATTGGCCTGACTGAAACATGGCTTAAGCCTGATGAATTTACTGTGTTAAATGAGGCCTCACCTCCTGGTTACACTAGTGACCATATCCCCCGTGCATCCCACAAAGGCGGTGGTGTTGCTAACATTTACGATAGCAAATTTCAATTTACAAAAAAGAAATGACGTTTTCGTCTTTTGAGCTTCTAGTCATGAAATCTATGCAGCCTACTCAATCACTTTTTATAGCTACTGTTTACAGGCCTCCTGGGCCATATACAGCATTCCTCACTGAGTTCCCTGAATTCCTATCGGACCTTGTAGTCATAGCAGATAATATTCTAATTTTTGGTGATTTTTTAATATTCACATGGAAAAGTCCACAGACCCACTCCAAAAGGCTTTCGGAGCCATCATCGACTCAGTGGGTTTTGTCCAACATGTCTCTGGACCTACTCACTGCCACAGTCATACTCTGGACCTAGTTTTGTCCCATGGAATAAATGTTCTTAATGTTCTTAATGTTTTTCCTCATAATCCTGGACTATCGGACCACCATTTTATTACGTTTGCAATCGCAACAAATAATCTGCTCAGACCCCAACCAAGGAGCATCAAAAGTCGTGCTATAAATTCTCAGACAACCAAAAGATTCCTTGATGCCCTTCCAGACTCCTTCTGCCTACCCAAGGATGTCAGAGGACAAAAATCAGTTAACCACCTAACTGAGGAACTCAATTTAACCTTGCGCAATACCCTAGATGCAGTTGTACCCCTAAAAACAAAAAACATTTGTCATAAGAAACTAGCTCCCTGGTATACAGAAAATACCCGAGCTCTGAAGCAAGCTTCCAGAAAATTGGAACGGAAATGGCGCTACACCAAACTGGAAGTCTTCCGACTAGCTTGGAAAGACAGTACCGTGCAGTATCGAAGAGCCCTCACCGCTGCTCGATCATCCTATTTTTTTTAACTTAATTGAGGAAAATAAGAACAATCTGAAATTTATTTTTGATACTGTCGCAAAGCTAACTAAAAAGCAGCATTCCCCAAGTGAGGATGGCTTTCACTTCAGCAGTAATAAATTCATGAACTTCTTTGAGGAAAAGATCATGATCATTAGAAAGCAAATTACGGACTCCTCTTTAAATCTGCGTATTCCTCCAAAGCTCAGCTGTCCTGAGTCTGCACAACTCTGCCAGGACCTAGGATCAAGAGAGACACTTAAGTGTTTTAGTACTATATCTCTTGACACAATGATGAAAATAATCATGGCCTCTAAACCTTCAAGCTGCATACTGGACCCTATTCCAACTAAACTACTTAAAGAGCTGCTTCATGTGCTTGGCCCTCCTATGCTGAACATAATAAACGGCTCTCTATCCACATGATGTGTACCAAACTCACTGAAAGGGGCAGTAATAAAGCCTCTCTTGAAAAAGCCAAACCTTGACCCAGAAAATATAAAAAACTATCGGCCTATATTGAATCTTCCATTCCTCTCAAAAATGTTAGAAAAATCTGTTGCGTAGCAACTCACTGCCTTCCTGACGACAAACAATGTATTCAAAATGCTTCAGTCTGGTTTTAGACCCCATCATAGCACTGAGACTGCACTTGTGAAGGTGGTAAATTACCTTTTAATGGCGTCAGACCGAGGCTCTGCATCTGTCCTCGTGCTACTAGACCTTAGTGCTGTTTTTGATACCATCGATCTCCACATTCTTTTGGAGAGATTGGAAACCCAAATTGGTCTACACGGACAAGTTCTGGCCTGGTTTAGATCTTATCTGTCGGAAAGATATCAGTTTGTCTCTGTGAATGGATGGTCCTCTGACAAATCAACTGTACATTTCGGTGTTCCTTAAGGTTCCGTTTAAGGACCACTATTGTTTTAACTATATATTTTACCTCTTGGGGATGTCATTCGAAAACATAATGTTAACTTTCACTGCTATGCGGATGACACACAGCTGTACATTTCAATGAAACATGGTGAAGCCCCAAAATTGCCCTCGCTAGAAGCCTGTGTTTCAGACATAAGGAAGTGGATGGCTGCAAACTTTCTACTTTTAAACTCGGACAAAACAGAGATGCTTGTTCTAGGTCCCAAGAAACAAAGAGATCTTCTGTTGAATCTGACAATTAATCTTTAAGGGTTGTAAAGTCGTCTCAAATAAAACTGTGAAGGACCTCGGCGTTACTCTGGACCCTGATCTCTCTTTTGACGAACATATCAAGACTGTTTCAAGGACAGCTTTTTTCCATCTACGTAACATTGCAAAAATCTGAAATTTTCTGTACAAAAATGATGCAGAGAAATTGGTCCATGCTTTTGTTACTTCTAGGTTGGACTACTGCAATGCTCTAATTTCCAGCTACCCGGATAATGCACTAAATATACTTCAGTTAGTGCTAAATACGGCTGCTAGAATCCTGACTAGAACCAAAAAAATTGATCATATTACTCCAGTGCTAGCCTCCCTACACTTGCTTCCTGTTAAGGCAAGGGCTGATTTCAAGGTTTTACTTTTTACCTACAAAGCGTTACATGGGCTTGCTCCTACCTATCTTTCCGAGTTGGTCCTGCCGTACATACCTACACGTACGCTACGGTCACAAGACGCAGGCCTCCTAATTGTCCCTAGAATTTCTAAGCAAACAGCTGGAGGCAGGGCTTTCTCCTATAGATCTCAATTTTTATGGAATGGTTTGCCTACCCATGTGAGAGACGCAGACTCGGTCTCAACTTTTAAGTCTTTACTGAAGACTCATCTCTTCAGTGGGTCATATGATTGAGTGTAGTCTGGCCCAGGAGTGTGAAGGTGAACGGAAAGGCTCTGGAGCAACGGACCACCCTTGCTGTCTCTGCCTGGCCGGTTCCCCTCTCTCCACTGGGATTCTCTGCCTCTAACCCTATTACAGGGGCTGAGTCACTGGCTTACTGGTGCTCTTTCATGCCGTCCCTAGGAGGGGTGCGTCACTTGAGTGGGTTGAGTCACTGATGTGATCTTCCTGTCTGGGTTGGCGCCCCCCCTTGGGTTGTGCCGTGGCGGAGATCTTTGTGGGCTATACTCTGCCTTGTCTCAGGATGGTAAGTTGGTGGTTGAAGATATCCCTCTAGTGGTGTGGAGCTGTGCTTTGGCAAAGTGGGTGGGGTTATATCCTTCCTGTTTGGCCCTGTCCGGGGGTATCATCGGATGGGGCCACAGTGTCTCCTGACCCCTCCTGTCTCAGCCTCTAGTATTTATGCTGCAGTAGTTTGTGTATCGGGGGGCTAGGATCAGTTTGTTATATCTGGAGTACTTCTCCTGTCTTATCCGGTGTCCTGTGTAAATTTAAGTATGCTCTCTCTAATTCTCTCTCTCTCGGAGGACCTGAGCCCTAGGACCATGCCTCAGGACGACCTGGCATGATGACTCCTTGCTGTCCCCAGTCCACATGGCTGTGCTGCTGCTCCAGTTTCAACTGTTCTGCCTGCGGCTATGGAACCCTGACCTGTTCACCGGACGTGCTACCTGTCCCAGACCTGCTGTTTTCAACTCTCTAGAGACCGCAGGAGCGGTTGAGATACTCTTAATGATCGGCTATGAAAAGCCAACTGACATTTACTCCTGAGGTGCTGACTTGCTGCACCCTCGACAACTACTGTGATTATTATTATTTGACCATGTTGGTCATTTATGAACATTTGAACATCTTGGCTATGTTCTGTTATAATCTCCACCCGGCACAGCCAGAAGAGGACTGGCCACCCCTCATAGCTTGGTTCCTCTCTAGGTTTCTTCCTAGGTTTTGGCCTTTCTAGGGAGTTTTTCCTATCCACCGTGCTTCTACACCTGCATTGCTTGCTGTTTGGGGTTTTAGGCTGGGTTTCTGTACAGCACTTTGAGATATCAGCTGATGTACGAAGGGCTATATAAATACATTTGATTTGATTTGATTATTAGTGGCATGGGTCTTTTTCAATATCAAGGAATATTTCACTTTCTCTGTTCATAAGAGAAATAATGCGGTGCAACGCGAGTTTTGTCATCAGCTGGAAGACGGTGTCCCTTTTTGGCCAGTGTCAACGGAGGAAAGGGAGAGCAGAAGGATGTTGAGAGGAGGACCCTCAGTCTACTGCTCTCTCCCTCCGCTGAGACTGACAATCAGATGCAGGCACCATCACCCCAGTAAAATTAAAATTATATGGTCAATGTATGGTCATTCAGCTGTGCTTCACAAATAATACAACAGATCACATAGCCTACCTCAAATTTTAAAATATAATTTTCAAAAATGGCCCGAACAACAATGCAATGGCAGGGCAATTCAAGCAAAGCCAAAAAGCGGTGGTAATGTATTGGGCCTATAGCTTCCTGGTCAAACCTCATTGCTACAGTACTGTTTTTAATTGGTTAATGTTGCATAGGCCTAGGTTTTTTAAGTCATGTTAAAACAAATCTGAGCGGTAAATATCAGCTTGGAAGTGATCTGGACTCAGAAAATGTTGGTGACTACTGTTCTAGTTTTCCTGTTAACAGCATCAACGTTTCTCTTTACTGTGGCAATTGTGACATGCAATATTAGCCACTTTCAATGCAACATACCGAAACAAATGCAACAGATTTTGTTGTAGGCAGAACACATCGGAGTAGGACTCTATTGCATTTACACGCACTACTCAGCCCGTACTCTACACAGAGTACGGTGCGTCATAAACGGAGATGCAGTAGGTTTATTTACAAATCAAACATTGCCATATATGAATCTGTGCCAACTGGACTGTGTTGACAACATGAGCGGTCATGAATAGATGCGATGTTTTGAGATCAAAGCGAGAGCTGCATATGTGCACATTTTGTTCATATCGTTGCTAGTTAGTGAGTTATTAACCTAGTTATAGATCATTTGTAGTCAGTAATAGGGGAGTTATTGCTTCCTACAAGAGCACAAAATGTATACATTTCTAGACGTCTTTGAAAAGCAAGTCTGGTAAAGAGCTTTTGTTTTGTCTTAAAGGGGCAGTGTTGTATTTTGAGACTGGCTTGAATAAAGTAAGTAGCCAATTTGCAGAGGGTAGCACAATTTATCTGATTCTCTGTAATAATGTTATGGGAATAATAATGCATTTTATTTTGTAAAGTGGTTTCTTGCATCAAACAACACAGGTTAATGAACAGGTTAATGTCAAGCCCTGCATGTTTAAAAAAAACGTATAATGGAATGTAGGCCTACATTGAACACCACACATTGGCTGCTACTGTAGGCTGAATGATAGAACAGCTATTTCCATGTTAAAATGTTTTGGGATGCATTTTCTCCATTGTTATTTATGGTAGGCAACTCTGGTAGGCCTACATTATGATCAAACAGCTACAGTAGCCTACATGCCCTAAATTTACTCAGTGCCCCCACAATTTGAGGGAACATTGGACCTGACCTCAACCCCATCAAACACCCTTGGGATGAATTGGAACACAGACCGCGGACCAGGCCTCATCGCCCAACATCAGATCCCGACCTCACAATTGCTCTTGTGGCTGAATGGAAGCAAGTCTCCGCAGCAATGTTCCAACATCTAGTGGAAAGCCTCCCCAGAAGAGTGGAGGCTGTTATAGCAGCAAAGGGGGAACCAACAACATATTAATGCCCATTATTTTGGAATGAGATGTTCGACAAGCAGGTGTCCACATACTTTTAGTTATGTAGTATATGTACATGCCATTCCAGAGTATACACCATTCAAAAACTGAGCCTCACATCTAATACATTCCTCATGTTTAGTAGGAATAACATTAGCAATGTAGAAAATACAATTGAGGAAAGGAACAATCTTACGTATCATTTCTCCGCCTTTCAGACCACCTGTGGCCTCCCTCTATCCTCTTCTGCCTCCTGTCCTCCACCTTCTCGATCCTCTACCTCCTCTCTCCTCTCCTCTACTTCCTCTCTCCTCTCCTCTACCTCCTCTCTCCTGTCCTCTACCTATCCTCTTCTCTACATCCTGTCTCCTCTCCTCCACCTCCTCTCTCCTCTACCCCAGCTGACAACCTCATGAAGCTGGCTGAGAGAATGCCAAGAGTGTGCAAAGCTGTCATCAAGGCAAAGGGTGTCTATTTGAAGAATCTCAAATATAAAATATATTTTGATTTGTTTAACACTTTTTTGGTTACTACATGATTCCATGTGTTATTTCATAGTTTTGATGTCTTCACTATTATTCTACAATGCAGAAAATAGTAAAAATAAAGAAAAACCCTTGAATGAGTAGGTGTTCTAAAACCTTTGACCAGTAGTGTATCTCCAGTCAGATAATCATCATGAGTGCACCTGGCAGGTTCTCTCCCCTCCCTCCCTCCCTCCTCACCTCTCTACTTCCATCTACTCTCTGGGTCTGCAGGAGAGCAGCTCAAGCCCATTACGAGTGTCGGGAGAAATAACCTCAGCCATGAAATGGAAGAAGTGCTTTGAGAAAAAAAAGCCTCAAACCTGATATGGTGAGAAACGGGAGGGAAGCCATGTGGATTGGAGAACCAATCATGTCTGTGACATCCATCTCAGCTACTAATGCCCTGCCGGTTATATAGAGTATAGTATTAGAGCTGTAGAAGAGTGGAAGAGCTATTTGTTGTTCTAGGTGAATTAACCCTGTGAGTACAGCATTGTTTCCCCTATGTTTTCTCTCCAAGATGGGTCAAAGCAACATCTGTATATTCTAAAAAGAAGGACAAAATGAGATGGTTTAAGACAAAACAGTGGACTACGTGGGAGCTCCTTCAAGACTGTTGGAAAAGCATTCCAGGTGAAGCTGGTTGAGAGAATGCCAAGAGTGTGCAAAGTAGTATTCTATTTACATAGAACTCATTTACCAAATGTCAGCCCACCAGGAGAGGCAGTGGAAGGACATTTCAGTAAAGCAATTACTGAGAAAGGAAATTGTAGGAAATTCTAAATCCATTATGGCTTTCATTTCTTTGGACTTTTTGACTTGGCTTTATTTTGAAAACTTTTATCCCCAGGTTGCCTCATTTTGCAGTTAAAAAGTAAAGAGCATTTTTCCCGCCCCCGCCCGTGATGGTCTTACTCCAGCCATTCTTTGGTAAATGACTCCTATATGAATAGAATACTGCTCCTGCTCTCTCCTGGCAGGTAGCCTAGTGGTTAGAGCATTGGGCCGTTTGAATACCTGAGCAGATAAGGTGAAATAAAATCTGTAGATTTGCTGTACTACCATTGCTGACACTGTACAACAACACATTTCACTTCACCTATCCGGTGTATGTGAAAATATATATATTTTTTTCCTTTCTCTCTTTCCCTCTCTCCAGCAGAAAGAAAGGTTGATGGTGGTGAAAAGTGATGCATCCGTTGATTAAGGTGACATATCCGTTGATTTAGGAACCACACATACAGTAGTCAAGATGGAAGACTGTGGAACTGCAGGACTTGGTATCGATTGATCATCCCGACTGCTAGAGGATTTAAAACCTTTTCAACAGCAGGAGGAACATTTGTCATGTTAAAGTACAGTACATCTACGTATAAAAGCCTGCTACAACTGCTCCAGGCCAGACCTTGGGACCCGGTAATGCGCTGACAAGATATTGATATACAGTGCCTTCAGAAAGTATTCACACCACTTGACTCATTTTTTTTGTTTTACAGTCTGAATTTAAAGTCGATTAAATTCGGACTTTTTTTGTCAGTGGCCTACACAATGTAAATGGGACCATATTTTCATGTTGCACACCTTTTAGTTGTCTCATTTAATGCTTTCAATATTTGTATATGGATTTCTACAATTGATAGTTGGTTTGAGGTTTTTAAGTCATTGAATTTTAAGCTATTGACCTTTCAAAATAGTGTCCCATGTAAATTGTGTAATTAACTGATGGTCCCTAACTAGCCCCATAGGGATATCGAATGTCAAACCAAATTGACCGGCATTACGATTGGGTTGCGTGCAGCTGTGCTCCGAATTGATGATTACTTGGGTGCTGCCAGCTGTGAGCATGTGGGCAGGGTTGAAATAAACCCAACCCAAGGAAAACTGTTATGGTACCCTTAATTCCCTGACATACAATTTTTACTTAATTATCTCTCAAATCTCTGTTTTGAACAAAAATGAATTTATTACCAAAAATATCCTATTTACATTTTGTAGTAAATTTTGACACTGGACCATTTTTTTCTGACTAATATAGTCAATATTCTACCAGAGAAGTTGTTTATTGCCTTCACTTGTCTTTGGTCTGTCAAGAGGGGATTTGCAGTGCCTTCAGAAAGTATTCACACCCTGGGATTTTTTCCACATTTTGATGTGTAACAAAGTGGGAATTTAATTGATTTAATAGTCATTTTTGATCAACGATCTACACAAAATACTCTAATTTCAAAGTGGAAGAAAAATTCTACCATTTGTAACACAATTATGAAAAATAAAACACTCATATATATTGATTAGATAAGTATTCACCCCCTGAGACAATACATGTTAGAAACAACTTTGGTAGTGATTACAGCTGTGAGTCTTTCTGGGTAAGTCTCTAAGAACTTTGGATACCTGAAATGTACAATTTTTGCACATTTTTCTTTTTTTAATTCTTCAAGCTCTGTCAAGTTGGTTGTTGATCATTACTAGAAAGCCCCTTTCAAGTCTTTGACACATTTTTTGCAGTATTACTTATGTGCCTTGTTGCATGTTTTGGAATATTTTTAGTTCTGTACAGGCTTGCTTCTTTTCACTCTGTCATTTAAAGTGCATTCTGAAAATACACACAATACCCCATAATGACAAAGCAAAAACAGGTTTTTAGATTTTTTTTGCAAAAACCAAGCCATGAGGTCAAAGGAATTGTCCGTAGAGCTCCAAGACAGGATTGTGACGAGGCACAGATCTGGGGAAGGGTACAAAAATATTTTTGCAGCATTGAAGGTCCCCAAGAACACAGTGGCCTCCATCATTCTTAATGGAAAAAGTTTGGAAACCCCAAGACTCTTCCTAGAGTTGGCCGCCTGGCCAAACGGAGCAATTGGGGGAGAAGGGTCTTGGTCAAGGAGGTGACCAAGAACCTGATGGTCACTCTGACAGAGCTTCGGAGTTCCTCTGTGGAGATGGACAACTATCTCTGCAGCACTCAACCAATCAGGCCTTTATGGTAGAGTGGCCAGACGGACGCCACTCCTCAGTAAAAGGCACATGACAGCCAGCTTAGAGTTTGCCAAAAAGCACCTAAAGGATTCTCAGACCATGAGAAACAAGATTCTCTGGTATGAAGAAACCGAGATTTAACTATTTGGCCTGATTGCCAAGTCTCACGTGGTGGTGGCAGCATCATGCTGTGGGGATGTTTTCAGCGGCAGGGACTCAGAGACACGCAGGATCGAGGGAAAGATGAACGGAGCAAAGTACAGAGAGATCCTTGATTGAAAACCTTCTCCAGAGCGCTCAAGACCTCTGACTGGGGCGAAGGTTCACCTTCCAACAGGACAACGACACAGCACACAGCCAAGACAACGCAGGAATGGCTTCGGGACAAGTCTTTGAATGTCCTTGAGTGGCCCAGCCAGAGCCCGGACTTGAACCCGATCAAACATATCTGGAGACCTGAAAATATATGTGCAACAACGCTCCCGATCCAACCTGACAGAGCTTGAGAGGTTCTGCAGAAAAGAATGGGAGAAACTCCCCAAATATAGGTGTGCCAAGCTTGTAGCGTCATACCCAAGAAGACTTGAGTCTGTAATCGCTGCCAAAGGTGCTTCAACAAAGTACTGAGTAAAGGGTCTGAATACTTATGTAAATGTCACATTTCCATTTTTTTTATTTTTATAAAATCAGCAAAACAAATTCTAATAACCTGTTTTTGCTTTGACATTATGGGGTGTGTAGATTGATGATGGGGAAAAAATACAATTTAATCCATTTTAGAATAAGGTTGTAACGTGACAAAATGTGGAAAAAGTGAAGGGGTCTGAATACTTTCCGAATGCACTGTATGTTAATATTGTGGAGTAACTCAAATGTTTTTTTCACATCTACCAATCGGTGCCCTTCTTTGCGAGACATTGAAAAACCTCCCTGGACTTTGTGGTTGAATCTGTGCTTGAAATTCACTAATCGATTAAGGGACATTGCAGATAATTGTATGTGTGGGATACAGAGATGGGGTAATCGTAAAAAAAATCATGTTAACCTCTATTACCGAACACAGAATGAGTCCATGCAATTTATTATGTGATTTGTTAAGCACATTTTTACTCCTGAACTTATTTAGGTTTGCCATAACGAAGGGGTTGAACATGTATTGACTCAACACATTTCAGCTTATAATTTTGTATTAATTCGTAAACATTTCTAAATCCATAATTCCACTTTGACATTATGGGGTATTGTGTGTGATTTATTGACGGTCCCTATCTACCCCCGGAAGCACAAGCTAGCCTAGGCAACTTCAAGACACAAGACTGGTTAGGCTGTTTCAAGTTATCTAGAAGGGTGAGTGACTGTAACTGTGTACTGTTTTGGCAGAGTGAATGTACAAACGCTTGCCACGTGCAAACACACACCCACACAAGAGACACCCACATTAAACCACCTTCCCAAGACAACTCTCGTTTGTCTTCAGTCATGGCCGCTGCATTTCTTAATGAGTAAGCTAAAAAACAAGGTCATATCAGTAAGTTCAACCCCCCTTTAACAATTCCCTTATGTGCACATTATAGAAAACAATGAACATTTAAAATGCGGGTAGTTTTACGATGAATATTATCATTGATTAATGTGATAGTTTCCAGGGTCCCTATTGGTACCTTGAATTGAGTTGCTTCTGGAGTACATCTGCAGCTTCCAGCGTACTGCAAATTGCAAAGTGGCAAATGTTTTTTGTCACCAAGTGTCACCGTGACAAAACGCAACATTCATCGTAATCATGTTTGCCATTTCGGAGTCACATCTCGCTAACTATCGAAGCGATGTGAGCTGACAACATATCATGATGATGTGAATTAAGGCAATAACCTTAAACTCTGTCAGCCCGCAAGTCTTTTCTCTCCTCCCCCATTTCCCCCAAACTTCTTCTCTTTGCCAGCTCTGAAACCCACGTTTCAATATGCTCCTGTTCTTATGTATTAAAGGAGAGCTGGCATGTCAGAGTCACAGTCCCTGGGCTTTGCATATCTTACACGGCCCCTGATTACGACAGTCAGTGGCAGCAGCAGCAGCCAGCCGTCCGTGAAGACCGCAGCAGGCTCGCAGATTTACACCACGGCACCGGGGCAATGGCATTACACGAGACATTGGCAGGAAAAGCCTGGTCTACATGAAAGACAGCGTCCACGGGATCCCTGCTGAGGCCAGCCAAAACCACTAGGGTGCCGTCAATGGCATAATCGCTGTTCTGGTCCGCCAGAACCGCTGCTCAGACTCAGGCCTGATTTCATGTCATGTAATGGTGGTACTGAGCCTAATGGTGGCTCCTATTGCCCTTGGACTATGTCGTTCCAAACATTGTAATTGCTCTGTCTTGTTAAAGACACAAGACAAAGAATCGTGTTAGCATACAGAAAAAACATGTATACTACCATGGCAACTGTAACAGTTAGATTTCTATTCAGAGACTACGCAAACACACAAAATGTGTTATTGCGCTGTTGCTTTAAGAGGGGAGGACAGTTGAATAAGTGAATGTCTCATTGGTTAGTCATGTCGTCTTACTCGATTACCACGTTCTCTGCAATGGGGTCATGCAAGTGAGCACAGATGAACAGCCCTCTAATGGATTACTACTGCAGCCTAAGTCCGCTTTTCCCTCCAGACCTTAGCAGTAGATGTTGATGTAGTACTGAGCAGAACAACGGTTTGTATGATAGTGCTGAGTCATTAGTGTTTTTTTCGGTCCGTTTCGGTTCGACAATTAAAACAATCTGCACCGTTTTCGATTTCTATATATATTTTTAACATTAAATATATTATGAAATAATGAAATATATTATGAAATAATGAAATAAATTATGAAATAATGACGTTACAATGATTTTAGAGCTTTTTAATGGAAATTCCAAAGCCAAAAATGGTAAACATTCAATTACCAAAACATAGGAAATATTCCGTTGTCTGTCAGCTCCACCTTGGGTAGACATTAATAGAAAAATAGGAAATTACTATGAAATAATAAAATATTTCAGTTGTGTATATTGCTTAGCTTTAATTTGATTACTTTATTATTTGAATTCCTTAAAGTAATAATCTCATCTCTGCTCAGGCAGTAGCAGTCCGCCAGCCAGGCCATCTAACGTTATATGCTCCCCAGACTGTACCGTCTTAAGTCATCCTAATTAGCTAGCCTAAGCATGCTGCAGAGCTGTCTTATGAAATCATTTGACTAGTTCTTCAAAGTAGATAAGGTATACTTTCACAAACTATCTCTGTCCCTCTCGTTTTGTGTTGTGTACATTAATCTCATGCGGTCTATGCAGTCTGTGTGTATCTAACCTAAGGTAGCAGGCGTAAAAGTGTATCCGTCCAGAGATCTGTACACAATGATGAGATGCGCCACTACAGTCCTTGGTTCGATTCCAGGCTGCATCACATCCGGCCGTGATTGGGAGTCCCATAGGGCGGCGCACAATTGGCCCAGCGTCGCCCGGGTTTGGCGGGGTAGGCCGTCATTGTAAATAAGAATTTGTTCTTAACTGACTTACCTAGTTAATTAAAGGTTAAATAAAAAATGGGAGTTGTTGTCCCAAAGGTGGGAAGACAGGCGACAAGCTTAGGTCCAAAATAAACCCAAAGAAACACATTGGGCTTATCTTGGACAGATTTTGGCGAGAGTGAAACCTTTTGCTTCGCCTCTACCTCTCAGATCAGTCTGATCAGTCTCTGAGCCGGAATAAAATGGCGCAATAGATTATGGTCATTGTAGTTAATTACCACGTTTCTGTGCTGAACTCGGTTGAATATTTGCTTAGTGAAAACTACAACTCCCTTCAGCCAAGTGTCCCATACTTCTTGACTTGATTTCTCCAAGAAACAGCACGTTGGGCTCACAAAAAAACCGAACTAAATGATATTCAAGTAATTGAACCGACGTCGGTCAATTAGTTGTTTAATAACCGAAAACCGGTTAATCGCTCAGCACTATTGCATGATGACAATTTTAGTATACAGACTGTAATATAATCCGTAAACACTTTCCACACAGAGATAGACTGAGGACGGAAGTGCTCGAGGTGTATAAAAACACACAGAAAAAAAACTATGCCGATGGAAATGATGTACTAGCAGCCTATTTCCTAGTGTTTCACTTTATATCCATTGTGTTCCAAACACTTTTTACACAACAGCGATTTTTAATTAACTATGGATTGGAGTGGGTGAGCAGTAATGAGAGAGAACTGAGCAGGTCTGAAAAGGGGAGAGAAACATTTTCTCAATTTGTTTTTATAAGTAAATTAGGAGTAAATTTGATTTGTGCTTGACGTTTTGAAGACTGGGTACTATTTATCAGCTATATTATACTGCTCTAATTCTTTACCAACAACCGGGGACCTTCATCATATCTTCTGTCTCTTCCCATCTGTTGACACACCCATACAATCAGAAAGTTACTGAATATATTCTGCTCTACCACCAGAATATAGTATTGCATGACCACACTGACCAACATGTGTTTTTTTCAAAATCTCTAGTCTATTTCGTCTATTTAAACTGGTATAGCCCTACATACCCTGACAGAGGTGCTTAATTGGGTTCACCTACTTTTAAACAGGGGGAGTTTAAATAATGAACCAGGAAATTGCTGCCTGTAGGAACTGGAAGTTCCTTAAAAAAAGTATAATCCTGAAATAGAAAATGCACACAAGCCCAATGTGAATGCTAATGCTTTCTCTTTCTTATAATAAGTTAACTTCCTGATTTAATAAGGAGATGAAGGACAGTTTATGTGTTCTACACGGTACTTTAGTATTAAACTCTTCTTGTGTATTGAAGAGCTTTCAGTGCAGCCTTCCTTCCTGTCTGGACAACCATGGTGATTCCTTTCCACGGCTGTGACCTAATTTTCCACTACAATTTGCTGATGATATTTCATGTAAAACATAACTGAGGGAAGAGGGCTGGTTTAAAACTTTCAACATGCACTACGACTAATGTGAACTGTCACGAGTGCTGTCTGCCATTAAATACAACAGGCCCCTCTGTTGCGCTGCCACCCAGCCCAGTGAAATGCCATCTGGCATCAAGCTGCATTAGTGACGCCACATTAAACCAGGTAGGACATGAATCTTTCACAGCTCAAGGTATACTGGGGAATGTGCAGCTCTGGTCTGGCAACACACTGACTCTACGGCCTTTTACTCTCTGCAATAACACCACCCTGCACATTTTATTATCTGCGAACTAGGAGAGATAATAATGTCTCCACTCAGACCAATGATTATACAGAACCCATCCGGTACAGTACACAACCCTGGGTGATACTTACAGGAAGAGAAACAGTCCACTCTGATACAGCTCATCTGACTTGGAAAACATGTCAACTCAGCTCCACTTTAAGACCCTGTAGTAGTACCCACTGGTGACTGTACTGTAGCTGCCACCAGGAGAGGAATAGAGTTTAGAGGCAGGAGAGAGAGGAGAGAAACCCATCCATTTAAATCACCAGCAGTAAGACTCACGGCGATGGTGATTAAAGTAAAACAAAGAGCCATTTCCCCTCCACCTCTGGAGTAGTGATGGCCAGAAATAGAGTGAGAGAGAGAGACCAGAGAAAGAACAAGAGAGACCAGAGAGATACTTTTTTGAAAGAGAGCCAGTAAAGTAGTCTCTTTATGGCCCGCCTCTCCTATCCTTTATCCTTTCTCCTCTCCCCTCTCCTCTGGTCTGTCTGCTCTCTGGTACAGCTGCTCTGCTCCCATTAGAGCCTCTCCTCTCTGGCAGGTGTCACCCTGTACCAGATGCATGGCCGTCTCCCAGAGCCCTTACTGTCCCATCATTAAGCCATCGATGCTGCATCACTGTGGACAGAGAGAAAACAGGCTGTGGCAGGAATAATCCTGCTGCTAACCTGTCCAGATGAATACCACATGGGCCTGCCAGACAAATGTTAAACAAAGCAGGAGCAGACAACCAACAGGCCGCTACCGCAGGAGAGAGATGAAGAGAGAGGTGGAGAGAGAGGGAGAGAGAGATCAGAGGGAAAGAGAGGGATGGACTCCTCCTCGTCAACCTTAGTATGTAGAAAGGTGCTTTCTCTCCTCTCCTCCTCCCTGTTAGGATAGAGAGGTGGGTCCTCAGGGCTGACTCCTCTTACCTGTTAGGATAGAGAGGTGGGTCCTCAGGGCTGACTCCTCCTACCTGTTAGGATAGAGAGGTGGGTCCTCAGGGCTGACTCCTCCTACCTGTTAGGATAGAGAGGTGGGTCCTCAGGGCTGACTCCTCCTACCTGTTTGAGTTGAGCAGGATGGATTATATCCTCCTCAATCAACTACTTGTCTGTTTTTCTCTCTGCTGCTAGAACAGTACGTTCTCTCTCTCTCTCTCTGAGTCAGCCAACTCTGCCTGCCATACCCTCAGGCTCCACGGTAGAGTTGGGACCAACACACCATAACACCACCATCAGCGATGGGAGTATGGGAGAGGAATATACTAGCGGTACCAGACCTGGGTTCAAATAGAAATTGGAATAATTAAAAATTCTTTAGCTTTGCTTGATTGAGCTTGCCTTGTTATATATAGCCATGTTATTTTTACTCGTTATTGTTATTCGTTATTCAGTGTGTATTCATCCCTCGTGTCTCTATATTGTTGAAAAAAGGAACCGTAAGTAAGCATTTCACTGTTGGTCCACATCTGTTGTTTACGAAGCATGTGACAAATACAATCTGAATTGACTGCCTGGCACAATGGAACCAATAGAATGGTCCCAAAAGTGCAAACCACACTCACCTGGCACTCCAGGCTGGCTCAATCAAACGCAAAAAAAGTATTAGAAAGATGTGGGGGAAAACACAGCACACCAGCGATGGGGAGATGGGAGATGGAGAGGAATACAGTAGCAGTACTAACACAGGTAGGTACACATGTACAGGAAGCCCCGCGTTCCCAACTGTCAACCGCATGCAGCATTTTAATGGAGCTGCTCAGAGCGCCGAATATAATTAACAAAGTCGTGCTTGAATAACACTGATAGACACCATTATTGTAATCACTGTCAGTTGTCATCTGAGAAACTAATTAAAAATCAAATTAGTTAAACTAGCTAGTGCAGTGAAGTCACTTCAGAACAGAGATGAGCTTTTTTCATCGCATGAGGCTGCCAAACTGTAGGCTAATAACTGAGCCAAGTGGATCCTCCAGTCCTTCAGTGTTGGTCAAAACCTGGCTGTTACCCAAAATGGCACCCTATTCCCTATATATTATAGTGCACTACCTTCGACCAGAGCTGGTCAAAAAGAGTGCACTACAGTATATAGGGAATAAGGTGCTATTTGGGACACTTCCCCCCCTCTCACAGTGTTGTCCACTCTTGCTGCATGTAAAGTGCACTATTAAACACGCCTACAGTGCACCATGTTGGGAGTTGAGTCAAGGAGAGTTTTATCAAAGCCAAAACTGAGAGAGGAGAGGAATATTTTCATTTAAAGAAGATATCAGATCAAATGGGTAGTGAGCGTAATTCGAGTAGAGATGCATTTATTTAAAAGGGAATGGGTGAGTAGGACAGTAGAACTGCCATGCACTGTACCGGAGCAGAGCTCATGCTTTTTACTTAACACTGCCTTTCTAAGTTCCTTTGACAAGTGTTGGGGAGAACTACATGTAGCTCAACTAGCAATTGAATTGCATTTTGCTATAAGCTTGGTGCTAGCTGAATTCAAATCTCGGTAATGTTTTCAGTAGTTTATTACTTTGCCATGTAGTGGTGTAGCTCAGTGGTTCTCAAACGGGGGAGGGGGGGGTACTTCAAAGTGCAGTACTGCAGAGTACTTTACAGTCATACGTCTAACACTCTTGATGTCTGGATTAATCAAGTCTAATTCATGCAGGAGTCGCTAATGCAGGATCAAATGTGGTAAAGCACCATCCTCGAGCGTGCCCCTACTGCGCCTCTGCATGGCGGATGTAGGCCCTAGTAGCCCCTTTAAAATACAGCCCATCCATACTTCCAGCAGCTTCAAGCACCATGGGGGTTACACGGTGGGGATGGCCTTGCAAGCCCATAAAAGAAATGTCAGGCATTAGAAGTTATCTATGGCTCTGTTGTGCAGAGGTGGCCAAGTGCACCAACTAGCCCCGTATTGCCGTAGCCATGATTTGTCATCTGAGCCGGGTAACAAATGGGCCCATCTCGGAGAGCAGGCATATTCATCAGTCTCAGGCAGGCAGAAGTACTGTAGCACTGGGCAGAGCTGGGTTGCACAACACAACTCTCCCCCCAGTTTTACTGGACTAGATTTACCAGTTCTACCATCTAGACAAGTTCCCCCTCCCTCTGCACCACCAAATGATCAGGTCTGGGAAAATGTCAAATGTATCACGGATACACACACAGGCTACGTCGCCATACACACACAGACACAGATATTAGACAAACGTACTACTGCATTGCTACGAATGTGATGAAATGCTAAATGAGCAATATGCTACAAAACCTACATAATGCATGTCATCATAATATGTCTTTATATCAATCAATCAATTTACAGATCAGCAAATGTCACAAAGTGCTGTACAGAAACCCAGCCTAAAACCCCAAACAGCAAGCAATGCAGATGTAGAAGCACGGTGCACAGGAAAAACTCCCTAGAAAGGCAGGAACCTAGGAAGAAACCTAGAGAGGAACCAGGCTCTGAGGGTTGGCCAGTCCTCTTCTGGCTGTGTCGGGTGGAGATTATAAGAGTACATGGCCATTTAAGGCCAGATTGTTCTTGAAGATGACTACAATGAACCAGCTGTCTAAACCGCTGCCTCCATATCACATATACCGCTGCAGCATGGGTTTGAATCTGGCCTCCATCTTTCCCACGGTCTCTCCTCTATCCAATATAGCATACGATGTAAAAAATATACTGTACCTTTAAAATAAACAGGCCATGTGCATACAATGCGTGAGGCACAGCTGGGGTTTTATGCTGCCTTCTCATAAAAAGGACATGACTGTGTACTTGTGTGAACCTTTGTTGATCTACACAAAAGGCGTAATCATATACCATTGATGAACAGAGGTATAACACAACGCACTGGTAAACTATAGTAAAAAGGCATGATTGGCAAGCTCTAGCTGGCTGGTGGTGGCTTGTCAGTCCTCTGTTGCTCAGTATTTTTTCTCTTTGGCCTTTTCTATACCATAACCACAGTAAACCATAGTACAGGCCTGATTCGTGGCTTCATTTGTCCACTGTTGTCCATACAGGGTGGACGACAACATAGTATTTTCTCTCTGTCTTTTTCTGTCCTGTTTTCGTCTCCTGTTGTGTTTGGACGTGATGCTCTTCTCTCTGCCAGTACTGGATTTAGCAGCTGGACTGGATTCACCACACAAACAACCACTGCTGTTGGTAATTAGCTCCATATTACACAATTAGACTCACTCCCAGGCCCTCCCTTTTTCTTGTCGTCTGCTCAGAGTAAATGAGGTAACAGGATGGGCAGAACAGCTCCTTTAGTTCCCATGTAACTTCCTTTGTAAGATTTAGTTGACGGTTATGCAGATGATGTGTTCAGAACATATTCTGTAAGCTTACAAGTGAAAATAGCAGTAATTTAGCCGCCAAAGAAATCTATTACAAAGTTCCAACAACTGACATTATACCCCCACTAGATAAAATGCATTCTCTAAAGGGCTATGACAGTGTTGAATTGAACACCCTGACAATTGCAGTGAATGGGCAGAATAATTGCCATGGATCCTTCAACGCGGACAAGAAAATAGAAAATGACAGAAAAAGAAAGCTTTCAGTTTGTCTGGGCGTATTCTTCCACCCCTGTATTTTTGTAAAGGATTGGTGAATCGATCCACAGCGGTGATATGATAATTGCAATGTTCTCCCTCTAGTCTGACTGCTCTCAGCGAGATAACCAATCCTCATTTATAGAGTGATAGAGGAGGTCCAATCTCGTTAGGATGGAGAGGAGGGGGAGAGGAAGGAGGAGGAGTGGAGGAGGGGAGAGGAAGGAGAGAGGAGGAGGAGTAGAGGAGGGGGTTATCTGTCTTAAGCCAGGCTGATAAAAGTGCTCTGTTCTGGGGTCTGGTGGTCAGGTTATCAGGCCTGCTGGAGGATCAGATCATTACTGGCTGAGCTGCTCTATCTGGTAGGTCACTGGGACACACAACTCCTCATTGGAAACGGCGCAGTTAGATCCAAGTCTCATCAGTACAGTGTTATCACACACAGCTTTTCATTATTGGATTTTCGCTGTGATGGAAACAGGTCCAGCAGCATCATATACTGCCCTCAAACTCAACTCTGGACCTTGGAGCCAGTTCCACTGCTTGTTTTCATTGTTCCCCTCTATTCAGGGACTGATTTAGACCTGGGACACCAGGTGGACGGAATTAATCATCAAGGTAGAAAAGAAAATCAGCAGGCTCTGGACCTCGTAGGGTAAGAGTTGAATACCCCTGATATACTGTATAGCCCAGCAACCTTTCAGTTGTATACAAAATGTATAATAATAATAATATCCCAATGCCCCAGGGCAGTGATTGGGGACATTGCCCTGTGTAGGATGCTGTCTTTGGATGGGAAGTTAAACGGGTGTCCTGACTCTCTGTGGTCACTAAAGATCCCATGGCACTTATTGTAAGAGTATCGGTGTCCTGGCTTATCGGTGTACTGGCTAAATTCCAAATCTGGGGCCCTCATACCATCATGGCCACCTAATCACTCCCAGCTTGCAATTGGCTCATTCATCCCCACTCCTCTCCCCTGTAACTATTCCCCAGGTCGTTGCTGTAAATGAAAATGTGTTCTCAGTCAACTTACCTGTCGAAATAAGGGTAATATATATATATTTTAAACATATAATAATATATGCCATTTAGCAGACGCTTTTATCCAGCGCGTCTAGTCATACGTGCATACATTTTACATATTGGTAGATCCAAGTCTAATCAACTGGGAAAAACAGTACAGTGTCAAGTCCACATACTCCAGTCCATAGTCCAGTTACATATGAGCTAAGCATGTACAGCGAACAGTAGGTGCATTCCAAAGGCTCTAAGAGCAGGAGACATTCTCTGTGATGTCCATAGAAGCCTATATGAAAATGTACAGACAGCAGTGTTCTATCTATTAAGAGCAGTAACCCCCATAGTAGTAGTTGTACAGTAAGTGCACTCTAAAGGCTGTAAGAGCAGGTACAACATTCTCTATTAGTTTCATAGAAGCCTGTTATAATGTACAGTAAGTAGCATGCTACAGTACCTAGAGCACGGAGTAGTGCTTCACTAACGAGCACAGGGCTTTATTTAGAATCCACTTACATTCACGGCACACTGGCATGGCTGACAGAGGTAGGTCTTCTGGTAATGATGCAAATAATAAAGCGGGAAATGTGCCCGTAATGATTGATTTATTGCAGTGCCATTTGGAAGAGTTTCAAGGCTAATTTCCATGGTACCTACCCCAACCGACGACACACTTTAAAGTTCCGTGGGGATAATGGAAGACTGCGAAACACCGAGAAAATGGTTCAAGTCAAATTAGGTGGGGACAAATATATCTAAAAACAGGGACTTACGTAGACTTCTCCATAACCAGTCAAAACAGACAGGGAGTCAAGGGGGTTCAGTACCAAGAAACAAACCTGTAAACCAGGTCTACAAAGTACAAGCTCATTGCTCCTGAATGAAATGACTAATATGCTGTCCTGTCTCAACCTAATGACTTTGGTGATGTTGTTTACTGAAGTTTGAGGACGAAAGCCAGGGACTGTCGTGCATCATCTTCATCAGAGAGAGTAGCTCATCTGCGAGCCATAGTCTGGGATAATTTGTCGGTGATGGAGACAGCAGTGACGGTGACAGAGTATGTGTGTGTGTGTGTGTGTGTGTGTGTGTGTGTGTGTGTGTGTGTGTGTGTGTGTGTGTGTGTGAGATTTGGGGAGGGTAGCTCAAATCGGTCGTCTCGGGTGTCCAAAATAAGCGATGGCTCAGCCAAGAGCACGGCCATCAATCACGGAGGTCATTTCTCTTAAGGATGCGGTCATGTGGAGTCGGTGTGCGTGTGTGTTAAGGTTGAGAGTTATGCTGAGCAGAGGGCCAGGAGGGCAGCCAGAGACACCAAACAGCCCCTGGGGAGTGCAACACGTCAGTTTGCAGGGAAACGGGGAGAAATACAGCTCCGGAGCTACGGAACCAAGACAGCTTCTTTCATTGACCTTTACCTTTCATTGACTGGTACTTACAAAAGAGCCTGGCTGTCAGTGTCATGGAGAGGCAAAGCAACTTTGGATGGAGTTAACTTGACTTCAGCAATTAGGGCTGTGTTGTTTCCGTTTGGATCTCAGACAGAGGCAGTGGTGAACGGGGGGGGGGTCTGGTTTGGGAAGTTAAGTAGCTAGGGATGAATTGAGCGTTTGTTGGTTGGTTCGGTTGGTGTGTTTTAGTTTGGATTTCAGAAATTAGAACTGGGGGTCTGGTTGCCAAGTCAACAGGCCACCTAATCAGAATACAAAGTGTTTCATCTGCGTTGTCTGAGAATAATCATTTCGTTGAGCATATATTGTGACAAATGAATTAAAACAAAGTGGGTCTATTTAGTGTGCCAAATCAAATGGGGCAGACCGAGAACAAGACAGAAGGGTACAACCAAAATTCAAAATTTCGCCCTTTCCCCTATGTAGTGCACTACTTTTGACAAGGCCTGCATAGGGCACTGGTCAAAAGTAGTGCATTATGTGGGGAATAGGGTGCCATTTAGGGTGCAGACAGGGTGTGTGTCTGATCTCTTGCCTTGTTGCCCAGAGCAGTAGGTCTTTGATCTGCAGTGTGGTCGAGGTGGGCCAGAGAGATAACTTTATCCTTGGAGGGACCTGGGACTTAGCCAGTCTAAGCAGAGCTGGTTGGCACTCTCCTATTAAGATGTAATGGCAAGGTTGACCCTGACACACACACTCACACGCGTTGCCCGCATACACACTTGCGTGTAGACACACATGCATGCACACACACACATGCACACACACCACCAGCTAACTGCAGTATATGGAGGACTTAGAAGAGAGGATAGAGAGGCTATCCTGTGTGTGTGTGTGTGTGTGTGTGTGTGTGTGTGTGTGTGTGTGTGTGTGTGTGTGTGTGTGTGTGTGTGTGTGTGTGTGTGTGTGTGTGTGTGTGCGTTCTTCTGATAGATAGATACTGTATTAGAAATCCGTCTTGAGTGAAAATAAAAATGACGTGGGATTGTGTGATTCAATACAATGCCAAAATGAGAACTTCAGGAAGAAAGACATCACTGTGGCTCTCAGAACTGATGGAGAATTCTCATCATTTAATAGATTCTGTGACCTGCCTCCGCCCTCTATCTCTGAGCCAGAAAGAAAACAAACGCACGCGCACGCACACACATACACAGACACACACACAAAGGAAACACTGATGATCACAGACAGCTTCAAGATGTTCAGTGTCTGGAAGAAGTATTAAAAACCACATAATGCACAGGAACATTTCAAGTCCTTCCAAGAACTTACGTAACAGTACTTTGGTATTATACTGTATATAAATGATTAATATTATTTGCCAAGGCTATCAGCTGAAGAGGCTTCAATGAGGCTTCCATTTATCTCAGAACTGGGATGCTGCTATTGACGTGCAGAACGAGAGAGTGATGCATGCAGCCAATATCTGCCAGAGGAAGTTTCACTGACAAGTGACACATTCCGGAAGGACTCTCTCTCGCTGAACTTCAACAGTAAAGTTGGCCGCTTATGAGTATCGACAGGCACGCCTGGAGGACGCGGACAAGACGATTGATTTTGCCTTAAACGTTTTTGCCGAAGGAAGAAAAGCTGGTCGGTTTGGGAAAAGCGGGGAAGCAGGCGGGTGGCAGGGACAAAGTGTACATCACTCTCTCTTTTGCCTGCTCCAATCAATCCCATCTCCATCCACTCTCCCAGGAAGGGAGTGTGTGGCTTATTCTCCCCCCCCAAGAAACGCAGCCTTGCAGAGGCAGCAGAAATACTGGCCAAGGGCATCTGACTCTGGATGGCCCTGGTTCCATCTTCGTCTTATCTCATCTCATCCCAGCAGGCTGAGCCGAGTCCGGTCCGGTTTCTGCCCCCACAGTTCGAGATCACAGCGAGCCTAAGTCAATGGGCCATCACTGGCCTGAAGCGAGGTTTTATTCCTGGCCCCTGTGACACACCGGTTACTACTCCACAAAGCACTTCTACAAGACAATGGCGTTCACAGTCAATTATGAATACAGTGGGGTACTATGTGGGTTGGATTGGCCTGTTGAAGCGTAGTGCCATGTGGAACTGAAATTAGTATTTTTTTTGACCATGAGAGAGAGACTCCCGAGCCGTACTAAAAGCTTTTGGATGAGGGTCCTGAAATGTTCCCTGTACAATCTCATGGGGACAGAAAAACTATAATTATGCCGAAAGGTGAACGCTGCATTGTCACTTAAGTTTCTATTTAAAGAAAGGGTATGTTTGATAAGGGTTAATGTATCAGAAACCATGAAGAGCATATTTTTTAAATATGTTAAGGCAACACGTACAGTCGTGGCCAAAAGTTTTGAGAATGACACAAATATACATTTTCACAAAGTTTGCTGCTTCAGTGTCTTTAGATATTTTTGTCAGATGTTACTATGGAATACTGAAGTATAATTACAAGCATTTCATAAGTGTCAAAGGCTTTTATTGACAATTACATGAAGTTGATGCGAAGAGTCAATATTTGCTGTGTTGACCCTTCTTTTTCAAGACCTCTGCAATCCGCCCCGGCATGCTGTCAATTAACTTCTGGGCCACATCCTGACTGATGGCAGCCCATTCTTGCATAATCACTGCTTGGAGTTTGTCAGAATTTGTGAGTTTTTGTTTGTCCACCCGCCTCTTGAGGATTGACCACAAGTTCTCAATGGGATTAAGGTCTGGGGAGTTTCCTGGCCATGGGCCCAAAAAATCGATGTTTTGTTCCCAGAGGCATTTAGTTATCACTTTTGCCTCATGGCAAGATGCTGGAAAAGGCATTGTTCGTCACCAAACTGTTCCTGGATGGTTGGGAGAAGTTGCTCTCGGAGGATGTGTTGGTACCATTCTTTATTCATGGCTGTGTTCTTAGGCTAAATTGTGAGTGAGCCCACTCCCTTGGCTGAGAAGCAACCCCACACATGAATGGTCTCAGGATGCTTTACTGTTGACATGACACAGGACTGATGGTAGTGCTCACCTTGTCTTCTCCTGACAAGCTTTTTTCCGGGTGCCCCAAACAATCGGAAAGGGGATTCATCAGAGACAATGACTTTACCCCAGTCCTCAGCAGTCCAATCCCTATACCTTTTGCAGAATATCAGTCTGTCCCTGATGTTTTTCCTGGAGAGAAGTGGCTTCTTTGTTGCCCTTTTTGACACCAGGCCATCCTCCAAAAGTCTTCGCCTCACTGTGCGTGCAGATGCACTCACACCTGCCTGCTGCCATTCCTGAGCAAGCTCTGTACTGGTGGTGCCCCGATCCCGCAGCTGAATCAACCTTAGGAGACGGTCCTGGCGCTTGCTGGACTTTCTTGGGCGCCCTGAAGCCTTCTTCACAACAATTGAACCGCTCTCCTTGAAGTTCTTGATGATCCGATAAATGGTTGATTTAGGTGCAATCTTACTGGCACCAATACCCTTGCCTGTGAAGCCCTTTTTGTGCAAAGCAATGATGACGGCACATGTTTCCTTGCAGGTAACCATGATTGACAGAGGAAGAACAATGATTCCAAGCACCACCCTCCTTTTGAAGCTTCCAGTCTGTTATTCGAACTCAATCAGCATGACAGAGTGATCTCCAGCCTTGTCCTCGTCAACACTTACACCTGTGTTAACGAGAGAATCACTGACATGATGTCAGCTGGTCCTTTTGTGGCAGGGCTGAAATGCAGTGGAAATGTTTTGGGGGGATTCAGTTCATTTGCATGGCAAAGAGGGACTTTGCAATTCATTGCAATTCATCTGATCACTCTTCATAACATTCTGGAGCATATGCAAATTGCCATCATACAAACTGAGGCAGCAGACTTTGTGAAAATTAATATTTGCGTCATTCTCAAAACTTTTGGCCACGACTGTACACTGAGTGGACAAAACATTAAGAACACCTTCCTAATATTAAGTTGCAACCCCCTCGCTTTTGCCCTCAGAACAGCCTCACTCCATCGGGGCATGGACTATACAAGGTGTCGAAAGCATTCCACAGGGATGCTGGCTCATGTTGACTCCAAAGCTTCCCACAGTTGTGTCAAGTTGGCTGGATGTCCTTTGGGTGATGGACCATTCTTGAGACACAGGGAAACTATTGAGTGTAAAAAACCCAGCAGCGTTGCAGTTCTTGACACACTCAAACCAGTGCGCCTGGCACCTACTACCATACCCTATTCAACGGCACTTAAATCTTTTGTCTTGCCCATTCACCCTCTGAATGGCACACATACACAATCGATGTTCTTCATGTTTTGTTCACTCAGTGTACAGTAGACGGATCAATGGAGCCCGGGTTGAATTAACATATTTCAGTCGCTGCAATTAGTCTGGCCAAATAAAACATGGACATAGCTTTGATTTGGCTTACTTCACATTGATCCTTAAAGCTGATCCTGAGCCCAAAAAGCCTAGTCTACATTAGATGCATCCTGTGCAGTATAAGTCTTTAAGACAATGGATTTTCCTCTTACCTTGATTCTATTTATTGCTAAGGTACCGTAATCGAGGCATTTGAAGGCGATTTACAACACCGTTCGGAGGTCTTAATTAGCTTAGCTTGGTGGATAATTAACACGTAACATTAAAGAGGGGTCCTAAACCCACCTCTTGTTAGGGGAAGAAATACAGGTATATGTCCTCTGTAGCTCAGTTGGTAGAGCATGGTGCTTGAAATGCCCAGGTAGTGGGTTTGATTCCCGGGACCATCTGTACGTGAAATGTATGCACGCATGACTGTGAAGCTCTATTCGCACAGGACTAGTATTACTAGAGAACGTTGGTTATGTAATTATTACTCCAGAATGTCTGTTATTCCAGATGACGATTTGGACAGGATGTATATATATTAAACCAAATGTTTAGGTCAGTTGTATGCTGCTGCTTTGAGATCTATTAACAGCAAGGGTTGCATTTTACAGGCACAATATATTTTACTGATGGATTTGGCAATATTAAATTAATCCGCACAAAACGTGAACAAAAGTATTCACTGTGAAAGTTGATACATGCAGGACATTCATATATAGGCTATGCACAGCACTTCGTTCAATTGATCAAATCAGTAATTGTTTTCTTGCTCAAACCCGCGAGCAACACCTGTCAAACTCAGACTCTCAATAACACAGGGATGTCGATTCGCACAGGACTAGTATTATCAGAAGACTTCGGAGTTTGCCAAAAACAGTAGTTTATTCTGTCTGGAATTATTACTCTCCTGCCACGTAAAAATGACAGATGTGGCAGATTCGGACCGGACTAAAATTACAGATGTGGTGTTTGTGCTCGTGCACATAATTACATTACCCAACCTCCCCCAGTAAAACTAATCCCATCTCAATAGGGCTTTAGTTTCTTTGGATAAAAGCGTCTGCTAAATGGCATATATTATTATATTAGGTATTGACCCCAAAAGTAGTGGACAAGATACAGTACTGTAGATACCTATACATTTGGGGTTGACTGACACCTCTATCGCCGGTGGGGTCAATTCCATCTAAATCACAGTCAATTCAGTAATTTAATTGCATTATTCTGGAGTAATTCTAGGTTCAATGCTACACACCAGACACATACACCAGATGTTTCAGAATTGTACATGGTAGAAGTCAGAACACTCCCAAAACAACTTTCAAAAAGGATGTTTGATTTCATTTCAATTGAAACTAAGTGGTTGACGCTACTGTAACCGTGTCGAGGTTTTCTGGGAAAAGTGAAATTCAAATTATTATACAGCCCTTAATTAAAGTGTCTGCTCATGTCATTTTATGTCAGAGCTTCCTTGTTTGAATGTTTGAATATGGAATGGAGACTTCCAGAGGGAACTTCAGTAATGTAAAGTAACTTTCTACATTTGATTGATATACAGGACAGTGGATAAATGAATCATTCAATAATATTCCAAGGACACACCCTTCTGAATTGGCAGAGAATATGTTGAGCTTGCATTCATTCTCTGTTCTCTCGTCACACACAGAACGGAACAGGTGGTAATTATTCATTGTCAGTCTGATACGGCGTGCTAGACTGTGTGTGAGAGAGAGAGAGGGAGGGAGGGAGTGTGTGTAGAGAGTGTGTGTGTGTGTGAGAGAGTGAGTGTTTGTGTGCGTGTGTGTTCATGCGTACATGCGTGGTCTCAAGGGCTCCCTGTTGGCTTCCAATCTCATAAAGCCTGTTTTGGTTTATCCAAAAGGCAGAGTAAAAATGTTCAGTAATTACCCCCAAATTTAGCTCCCTAAAGGTAAATCCCACATCCACAAATCCCAGACTGTAGCTTTAGCCAAAAGCTAAAACAACTCTACCGCTGAGCTGCCATGACCCCTCACCACTCAGCTCTCCCAAAAGGCAACAGAGAATTACATTTCTGTATTTTTTGCTACACACCATTGGCTTTAAGTGCCTCCAGGACTTCCATCACTAGCATCTGTTGAGACAAGGCGTCAGTTGGATCTATGGGGAGGGTTAGAGAAGAGAATTGGGGATGAAATCTAAAGTGCAGGCTGGTGTTTCGCAGGTTAGCGGTTTTTGTCATGAATCTTGTTCTGGAGGCAGCTCAAGTGGTCAATAGCTGGTCAATAGCTGGCACAGCCATAAAGGCATAAAATCTGATTTAAAACCTGACCCTAACCTTAACCACACTGCTAACCCTAATGCCTAACCCTAACCTTAAATGAAGACTGAAAATAACATTTTTGTTTTCATGAATTTTAACAATATAGCCAAACTGAGGCTGGCCCATCAGATATCGAGCAGTTCTGCCTCAAGGACGGTTTATAATAATCTCCTATTCCTAACCCATTAAAATGTCTGTCTTTCAAATACTATATTTTGATAATCCATTAACCTCTAACGAGCCTCAACCCCGGATCCGGGATCACCCCCCACCCCCCCCCCACACTGATTAGCATCGCTAGCATAGCGTCACAATTAAATAGTAGCATCTAAATATCATTAAATCACAAGTCCAAGACACCTAATGAAAGATACAGATCTTGTGAATAAAGCCACCATTTCAGATTTTTTAAATGTTTTACAGGGAAGACACAATATGTAAATCTATTAGCTAAACACGTTAGCAAAAGACACCATTTTTCTTTGTCCACCATTTTTTCTCTCCACCAGTAGCTATCACCAATTCGGCTAAACTAAGATATTGATAGCCACTAACCAAGAAAAAACCTCATCAGATGACAGTCTGATAACATATTTATGGTATAGGATAGGTTTTGTTAGAAAAATGTGCATATTTCAGGTATAAATCATAGTTTGCCATTGCAGCCACCATCACAAATCTCACCAAAGCGACTAGAATTACTACAGAGAGCAACTTGTATTACCAATTTACTCATCATAAAACATTTCTTAAAAATACACAGCACATAGCAATGGAAAGACACAGATCTTGTGAATTCAGACAACATTTCAGATTTTCTAAGTGTTTTACGGCGAAAACACAATAAATCGTTATATTAGCATACCACATATGCAAACGTTACCCCAGCATGAATTCAAGCCAAAGAGAGCGATATCGTTATCATCGCCAAAATATATTAATTTTTTCACTAACCTTCTCAGAATTCTTCCGATGACACTCCTGTAACATCATATTACAACATACATATAGAGTTTGTTCGAAAATGTGCATATTTAGCCATAAAAAACCGTGGTTATACAATGAAAATAGTAGCAAAACAAGCCTGGAAATGTCGGTCGCCATCTTTGAGTGATCTAGTTTAATCAAAAGCTAATCATATACTTGACTAAAAAATACAGGGTTGACAGGAATCGAAAGACAAATTAGTTCTTAATGCAATCGCTGATTTACATTTTTTAAATTATCCTTACTTTTCAATACAGGTTGCGCCAAGCGAAGCTATACAAAACAAAATGGCGGCATAAGCGTTTAACATTTTTCGACAGAAACACGATTTATCATCATAAATTGTTCTTACTGTGAGCTGTTCTTCCATCAGAATCTTGGGCAAAGAATCCTTTCTTGGGTCTAATCGTCTTTTGGTCGAAAGCTGTCCTCTTGCCATGTGGAAATGCCCACTAACGTTCGGCATGAACTGGAAACGTGCCCAGCGGTTCAAAGTGTCTCAGAAATAAATGCCTCAAAATCGCACTAAACGGATATAAATTGCTATAAAACGGTTTAAATTAACTACCTTATGATGTTTTTAACACCTATAACGAGTAAAAACATGACCTGAGAAATATTACTGGCTAAACAAAAGCTTGGAAGGAGGCGAGTCCGACATCCTTCGTGCGCCAGGCGCAGGCAGCAAAGGGAAGCTACTTCCGGTATTTGCTGTTTTATACAGCCCCTGATTGCGCAATCGACTCCATTCAAAGCGTCATCACGTACTGACATCCAGGGGAAGACGTAAGAAGTGTCTGTTTCTCCATAGCATTTACACGGACCTTTAAACTGACTCCAGATCAGGGGCCAAGATGTCTGAAATCTGACTCCCTATCATGAAAAGTGCTGTAGATTGAGTTCTGTTTCACTCAGAGACAAAATTCCAACGGCTATAGAAACTAGAGAGTGTTTTCTATCCAATAATAATAATAATATGCATATTGTACGAGCAAGAATTGAGTAGGAAGCCGTTTAATCTGTAGAGCAAATTATGCTAATGCGAAACAGCACCCCCTATAGTGGCAAGTTAAGCTCATATACAGTCACCGTTAAGGCTAGGCTACCTCATCATCAAACAACCAAGTGAAGTAAGACCTCTAATTACTAGTTTCAATGTAATTAAGGTTTATTGTATAATGTTTCTATACTAGGGCTGACCCCATTTAGTCGACAGGCCGGTCATTTCTGTTAATGCATTCAATATATTATTATTATTATTACAGTTGTTTACCGTTTTCATTGTCTGAGTGGACAGGTTGTTTGCAGAACTCACAACCTATGCTACACTTGTGAGAGACAAGTTTTTGTTTATTTCATTCCATTTTCGAGTTTTGTCATTTATTAATAATCTTTGTTGAGTAAGGACTCGCACCTGATTACACATATAGAAGTAGGACTAATCTACATGGCCTGCGCAAATGTAGGCCTATAAATATGCCCATTTGGGGATGTCTAATAGTATTTTGGATTGTCTTAACATATCACCACTAATGAGCTGTGGACCTCAAACAGGAAGTAAACAAAGTCTGTTTTTAGACTCAATTGAGAATGCAAATATTTCCAGCTCTCTCCCTTTCAATAACCACTCGGCATTAAAAGGAAAAATGTAATTGTCACGATCGTCTATGGGTGAGAGAGAGGACCAAGGCGCAGCGTGTGCAAAATACATTCTCTTTTATTTAGAGAAAGGAAAAACACGAAACGAACACTGAATACAAACTAAACAAAACAACCGTGAAGCTAAATGACGTAAGTGCAATGACAAGCAACAAACGTTCAACATAGACAATTACCCACAAAACCCCAATGCCTATGACTGCCTTAAATATGGCTCTCAATCAGAGACAATGAACCACAGCTGCCTCTAATTGAGAACCAATCTAGGCAGCCATAGACATACAAACACCTAGATAAGACACTGACCCCTTTACCATACAAAACCCCTAGACAATACAAAAACACATATCTTCCCCATGTCACACCCTGACCTAACTAAAAAATATAAAGAAAACAAAGAATACTAAGGCCAGGGCGTGACAGTAATGCTCTGTTCCAGTCATAAAATACCCAATTACTTCTTATCCCTTTCACAAATAACCTACAGCTGTGTCTGTCCCGAGCTCACTGGCACGGGAAACTCTGAGGGCCCAGAATACGTTTTGTTTTTATTCAGGATATTTTCTACCTGCAGGCTGCAATGTTTTTATTTGTTGGCTTTATGTAGGCTATTTTTACACAGTTGGCAATGGCAATAAAAGTTACTTTTAGATTTGTATCATTAACCACAGACAATGATTTTGAGAAACTAAGACTATTATAAATGAAATGAAACTGTATCATAAAAATGTGCATATCAAAATCATAACAGGCACACAGATCAGTAGAATTAGAAAGATAAATTGGCACTCCAAATGGAAAAAGTTGCCGACCGTTGGTGTAGCCTAGCAACTCCAGGAGCGTAAAGGCAGAGGCGGAACTATAGTTTTATATATGGGGTGGCCATGGGGTGGCCAAGGTTACTTCAGGGGGTCCATAGACCATGACAGAAAATGTGTGTGTTACCCTAACCTGGCATCAAAGGAGCATGAATGAATCCTATGATTAGGGCTGGGCGATATGACGATATATGTTGTGTGACGATAGAAAAACGTCTATCATTTCATACTATGCTCTATTGTTTATTTCGTTGTGGCGCAAATCATACTCTTTACGGCAATCTTTTTTGCCAATTGGACGTCGCTTTGCGTTCTTCTGGAAGGAAATTTACAACACAAACAAACATGGAGGAGAGTGAACGTGACACAGAGCACGGAGACCGTAACTAAAAGAGGGGCTACTTAGGTCGCATGGACGTGGTTTGGGTATGAAACGTCTGACACGGACCAGAAAACCGTCCTCTGCAAAATATGCCGCAGACCGGTCCCAACAACATCCTCAAACACCATTAACCTCTTTTACCACCTACACAAGAATCTGTCCCTCAGATTACGGCATGCCCACCTGTCACACCCTGGCCTTAGTTATCTTTGTTTTCATTTATTATTTTAGTTAGGTCAGGGTGTGACATGGTGAATGTATGTGTTTTTGTAGTGTCTAGGGTGGTTGTAAGGTTAGGGGGTTTATTAGAGTAGTTGGGTTTATGTTTAGTATAGAAGTCTAGCTGTGTCTATGGTTGCCTGAAGGGTTCTCAATCAGAGACAGATGTCATTAATTGTCTCTGATTGGGAGCCATATTTAAGGCAGCCATAGGCACTAGGTTTTTGTGGGTAATTGTCTGTGTCTATGTGTAGTGTTTGTGTCAGCACTATCTAGATTTATAGCTTCACGGTCGTCTGTTTGTTGTTTTGTTTCGTTTTCCTTCTGATAATAAAGAGAAGATGTATTTTTCACGCGCTGCGCCTTGGTCCTCTCTCTCTCCTAAAGACGATCGTGACACCACCTTACATCCGTAAGTCTCTGTAGTTCCCTGGGCTGCTGCTGTGGATACAGCTCTTTCTGAACTGCAAGCCACTTGAGATGAACGTACGAGCCAGATACAAAGTTATAAAGCTTCTGCAGGAGAGCAAAAAAGTTAACTGCCTCAGGAACTGATTTTACAGCATCGACAAGAACCAAATTCAAACAATGTGCATTACAGTGCACATAAAATGCAAATCTTGCACTGTTCTTAATCCGTGCACCTGACTCAGTTGCACCGGCTCTGTCAGGAGGAATGGGCCAAAATTCACCCAACTTATTGTGGGAAGCTTGTGGAAGGCTACCCGAAACGTTTGCCCCAATTTAAACAATTTAAAGGCAATGCAACCAAATACTAATTGAGTGTATGTAAACTTCTGACCCACTGGGAATGTGATGAAAGAAATAAAAGCTGAAATAAATCATTCTCTCTACTATTATTCTGACATTTCACATTCTTAAAATAAAGTGGTGATCCTAACTGACCTAAAACAGGGAATTTTTACTCGGATTAAATGTCAAGCATTGTGAAAAACTGAGTAAATGTATTTGGCTAAGGTGTATGTAAACATCCGACTTCAACTGTATATTATGTTAACTAATAGCAAAGAAAAGTTTTGGAATTGGCCTAATCAAGACCAAATTAAATCTGTGTGACATGATACCCTTTGGATTTATCATTTTAGAATGTCAGTGTACGAGCTAGTACACAGTGGAGGTTTTAATCATGACCAGAGGGACCGCCTAAGTGCCAAATTATCCTAGGTAGATTTAAAACAGCATAATTCTGCGGTTCTGTTGAGAACTGGCAAAATGTTTCACAAACTCATCTATGTTGAGGGAGCCTTGACTTGACTCCTTGACTCAACACCGGGAATTCCCGAGGTGACTTAACCTGTAATCAACCATTGCTGTCCTCAGGTGGGTTTTAATCAGTTTAAAAGCTGAAAAGCTTCTCTCGCAAGAAGCACTGCTGACTGGTGAACAACAGAAATGTTACAAAGTCAAAATAGCTCATGGAAGACCTCTTTATAAGGTTCTAGAAACACAACAACGTCAAGGAGAGTAGACGGCCTGTCCCTTCCACTTTTCTCCCCTATCAAGAAGCCGCTTGGTTTGATGAACCTCATGTTTGAGGTCCTCTAAATCTGACTCAAAGGTCTGAGCAAAGGCAAACAGAGGCTCCTCATTCAAGAATGTTGTACTCTTTGGGTTGAGAGACTGGACCCCTTGCATTATCTCGCAATTCTTATTTGAAAAAAGCCTCTGCAGCTCAGCTGTGTGACTGTCAAGCACCTGATAAAAGACAGCTCTTTGGAAGCTCTCGCCATCACTTTGGTCACTATTTTTCTGTCCTACAGTGCTCATCATCAATCAGTCGTGAAATCTTAAGCTTGTTTTAGGCTGTCTTTTACACATTGTTTGTACACTTATTTTGCAGTGCTCTGCAATCTTTTCAACCTCTTTCCATAGTTCTCCAAAGTAACCCTCACTTCTGTAGTCCTGTAATGTGACTATAAGGGCACCTACTAGATCCACAGCCCTTGCTAGATCAAGAGAGTTTGATTGGAGCATGTCAGAAAGACATTTGGCATCACCAAGCACTTTACAAAAGGTAACCAAAAGCCCTATGAAATGTAAATCTATCTGAGAAAGAAGGCCCCTTGCCTCCACTGATCTATCACCCACTATTTTCAAGTGTGATATCCTGTAGCACTCTCAGAACTCCTGTCCCTCAGATTACGGCATGCCATGTATCTGCATGCCCACCTTACATCCGTAAGTCTCTGTAGTTCCCTGGGCTGCTGGTGTGGATACAGCTCCTTCTGAACTGCAAGCCACTTGAGATGAACGTACGAGCCAGATACAGAGTTATAAAGCTTCTGCAGGAGAGCAAAAAAGTTAACTGCCTCAGGAACTGATTTTACAGCATCGACAAGAACCAAATTCAAACTATGTGCAATACAGTGCACATAAAATGCAAATCTTGCACTGTTTTTAATCCGTGCAGACACACCAGAATGCTTTCCGCTCATGACGGATGCACCATCATAGCCTTGCCCCACAAGATTATTTCTGTAGTCCAGACCATGTTTTTCAAGGCAATCAATAATCCTTTTTGTGAGACCTGCTGCATCTAAGCTTTCAGCTGACTGAAAGTGTAAAAAGCTTTTGTGGATGGCCCCGTTGTAATAGTACCTCACAACTAAAGACATTTGTTATTTTTTCTTTAAAGCTTTGGTTTCATCTGCAATTACACTAAAAACTTGACCTTCTTTTACTTCTCTTATTATTTCACTTTGTACCATCTCAGCTAAGCCCTCAGAACTTCCTTCTGGATTTGGTGGCTTGTGTACTTAGCATTGCCACATGCATTCATCCTTTTCTCTATGAGAGGGTCATGCTTTGCTATTTCTTCTAAATTTGTCAAAAAATGACCCTTGTGAGAGTCATCAGACTCTCAATGACCTCTGCGCTATATTTTGAGTGGCAGTTAGCAGGCGCACATCTGCAATTGTTTTAATGTACAGTCGTGGCCAAAAGTTTTGAGAATGACACAAATATTAATTTTCACAAACTCTGCTGCCTCAGGTTGTATGATGGCAATTTGCATATACTCCAGAATGTTATGAAGAGTGATCAGATGAATTGTAATTAATTGCAAAGTCCCTCTTTGCCATGCAAATGAACTGAATCCTCCAAAAGCATTTCCACTGCATTTCAGCCCTGACACAAAAGGACCAGCTGACATCATGTCAGTGATTCTCTCGTTAACACAGGTGTGAGTGTTGACGAGGACAAGGCTGGAGATCACTCTGTCATGCTGATTGAGTTAGAATAACAGACTGGAAGCTTCAAAAGGAGGGATGGTGCTTGGAATCATTGTTCTTCCTCTGTCAATCATGGTTACCTGCAAGGAAACACGCGCCGTCATCATTGCTTTGCACAAAAAGGGCTTCACAGGCAAGGATATTGCTGCCAGTAAGATTGCACCTAAATCAACCATTTATCGGATCATCAAGAACTTCAAGGAGAGCGGTTCAATTGTTGTGAAGAAGGCTTCAGGGCGCCCAAGAAAGTCCAGCAAGCGCCAGGACCGTCTCCTAAAATTGATTCAGCTGCGGGATCGGGGCACCACCAGTACAGAGCTTGCTCAGGAATGGCAGCAGGCAGGTGTGAGTGCATCTGCACGCACAGTGAGGCGAAGACTTTTGGAGGATGGCCTGGTGTCAAGAAGGGCAACAAAGAAGCCACTTCTCTCCAGGAAAAACATCAGGCACAGACTGATATTCTGCAAAAGGTACAGGGAGGGATTGGACTGCTGAGGACTGGGGTAAAGTCATTTTCTCTGATGAATCCCCTTTCCGATTGTTTGGGGCATCCGGAAAAAAGCTTGTCAGGAGAAGACAAGGTGAGCGCTACCATCGGTCCTGTGTCATGTCAACAGTAAAACATCCTGAGACCATTCATGTGTGGGGTTGCTTCTCAGCCAAGGGAGTGGGCTCACTCACAATTTTGCCTAAGAACACAGCCATGAATAAAGAATGGTACCAACACATCCTCCGAGAGCAACTTCTCCCAACCATCCAGGAACAGTTTTGTGACGAACAATGCCTTTTCCAGCATGATGGAGCACCTTGCCATAAGGCAAAAGTGATAACTAAGTGGCTCGGGGAACAAAACATCGATATTTTGGGTCCATGGCCAGGAAGCTTCGCAGACCTTAATCCCATTGAGAACTTGTGGTCAATCCTCAAGAGGCGGGTGGACAAACAAAAACCCACAAATTCTGACAAACTCCAAGCATTGATTATGCCAGAATGGGCTGCCATCAGTCAGGATGTGGCCCAGAAGTTAATTGACAGCATGCCAGGGTGGATTGCAGAGGTCTTGAAAAAGAAGAGTCAACACTGCAAAAATTGACTCTTCGCATCAACTTCATGTAATTGTCAATAAAAGCTTTTGACACTTATGAAATGCTAGTAATTATACTTCAGTATTCCATAGTAACATCTGACAAAAATATCTAAAGACACTGAAGCAGCAAACTTTGTGAAAATGTATATTTGTGTCATTCTCAAAACTTTTGGCCACGACTGTAAGTACAGTTTCCTCCACTTTCTTTTCCCGATCCTCATTTATGACATCTAACATTGATGAGTTGCTGTCAATAGCCCTTTTATGCTGATTCCAAGCATACATAGCATTGATATGATGCTCTGCCTTCGAATGGAGCTTAAACCCCAGAATCTTTAAACAGTGCCTTTTTCCAGTTACAAAAACCTGACTGTGATGTGAAGGCAGATTCCGGTGTATTGGGCAGAGAAAAATGCCTACAGACAAAAAAACAATAAGTCGAATCTTGATTTACAGAATATTCAAGCCATGAATTGTCCTTATACCAGGAGCTGTTGAAAGCCCTTTTCCTAGTACCATGCTGAGTTCTGGGAAATGTTTTCAAACACGGCTGTTCAGGACCCTCTTCTCTGGATCTTGAAGTGTCTGAAATACATGTTAAATAATGTGTTATATCTCTATGGAAATTAATAATTAAGGGATCCACAAGATTAGATACTAACAGCTGCTAACTAACATGTGTAGTTTAAAGTATAGGCCTGGCCTACCATTGGGTCCTTTTGGAACAGCATATCTGGTGCTTGATGCAGTTGGGAGGGGCTCGATGACATCTCCTGTCAGCTCTGGCTCACTGTCTTGCTCAGAGCCAGAGGTCTCTGTGTCATCCCTTGATATATCTATTACATTAAAATAACACAAGAACCATTAGTGTATAATCACAATAAAAATGCCACAGCCATCAAAACAAGAACACACATGAATCAACAACCAACATTTTAAAGTGAGGCTTAATCTGACAAAATCATATATTACAAGCTGAAGCTAAACTTAAATTCTGAACTGGGCATGTGACTGACTGCCTGGTAGATGCTCTGACCTGGTGGTGGTAGACTGGGTCCTTGTGAAGTCTGACCACACTGACTCTGACTAGCCTCAGGTAGGGAGCTGCTCTGGGGTTCGGTGGTGATGCAAGGGCTGGGGTCTGTTTGCACCTGATCTGCCTGTTTGTGATTCTTTAAAAATAAGTCTGATATCTCTCCCTTTCTTTTCATGTTTAATTGACCCTATGCAAAAATAAGACAGTCTATGGTTACATCTAAGCATCCAATTACCCACATTTTAGTCCAATCTCAATCTTAATTACAAATCCCCATTATCATAACTGTACCTTAAAATCAACTACTAGCCTAAGTTACTAGTTAGATCATGGCTAGGACTACTCTGCAGTAAGTAACTTAGCTAGCTATAATGTCTTATACCTTTACGATAGCAAACAGGCTATAGTTATAATGTCTTACACCTTTACGATAGCAAACAGGCTATCTACAAGTTGCGGTAATCTTTTGAGTAACGTTAACAGATTGATAATAACAATTGTTCGTTTTGAGTTCAAGTACAAAAATCTAACTGAGATAATGGATTTCAAATTGCTGATTGTTAACTTGCTGAACACTGACAGCTGTAGCCTACTAGTTACCCCACATTAGCTAAACATTCGTATACTGTAACCCCTGCACTGTATATGCGTGTATTATTAGCACAGATGTAAACATAATGTTAGGCTAAATTGGGAACCGATCTCTCTTATCTGATTAACTGTCTGTCAATGGAGCCAAAGGTCTAACGTTAACTTACACAGCAACACAAAGTTGTCCAGGAAACCTAAGGTTTAGCATCGGGTTTAAAACTTACTTCAAATATGATGCTTTCACCAATCGCGAAAATATCTCGTGGAGCTGTGGGAATATTCTCTCTTCTTCTTCTGTATGTTCTTCTTATTCTTATTCTTCTGTATCTCGCAAACAATGTTAATATTCTCTTTTCCTCGTCCTCGATTTGAAAAGTGCACACCGAATGTCAAAATAAATGCTTCTTTCAACAAGAGGTGAAATGAGATGTCAATCAGCATCAAACTGCCAGTAGCGAATAACATTTTGGGGTGGCACCCGGGGTGGCCAGTCAGATGTCAGGGTTATCCAGTGCCACCCTGGACACCCCTCTGGCTCCGCCCCAGCGTAAAGGCAAAATCTGCAAATGCCAGCAGCAACGGGAGGAGGGTCGTAAACGCTTTTTTCCTTCTGGTTAGGCTATATTGATCTCTGGCTCCCTCTTGAGTCATTTGTGTGTCTTAATTATTTAATCAAACAGCGTGCTTACAGCTTCAGACAAGTTCAGTACATACAGGCTATGGAAAAATACAAATAAAAAAAATTCAACCAATCGATTGGTGATGACTCTCGGTCGCCCAAAATTGTATTTTTGCAATTAGCACCCCTTTGCATAATACATAGAATAAAAAGAGCAAAAGCGCCTAACAGAGTGCCATCACGATTCTAGCTAAATGACACTGAATGAGGGGACATTTCACGATTCATTAAATTCTGTGGAGTGAATTCAATTTGCGCCCATGTTTTAATGAGTGCCCAGCAGTGGTAATTTGGAGATAACCATTTCACATTGCTTCTCAGGGTATCTTTCACAAGAACAGCTTTCCTTTCTAAAGACTTTTAGCTGAAATGTGTGTGTGTGTGTGTGTGTGTGTGTGTGTGTGTGTGTGTGTGTGTGTGTGTGTGTGTGTGTGTGTGTGTGTGTGTGTGTGTGTGTGTGTGTGCGTGTGTTACTGTCTGTGGAGGGTGAATGGTGATTTGGCTTAGCTATAAAAGGAAACATTTACAAAGCACACACAATACACAGCTGGATGTTTTTGCAGGGCCTTCCATTTAGCTAAGGATTGTTCTTTTAAAAACTTCAAAGCACTTTAAAGTTTTAATTTAGGCTATTTGGTATTTACTGTGAACATTTAGTTTTCCGCTTAGTGTTTTCTAACCTGGCATGCCCTGTCATATTTCTAATTTGTCTAAAGTTAGACAGCAACAAATTCATGTTCTGAGATTTCTACCGATCTCATTGAGTCTGTCATTCAGGTAGCTTAAATTAGAAACTGTCATCTTTGATGTTTTGAGCGGTAGAATCTAATTCATATTCCATTTTCCAACGCCTCTTGTTTGAGAGCTGCAGAAATGACACTGTCAGTCAGTCAGTCTATTCCAATAAGAACACCTCTCTCTTATCTCTCACATCACATTTTTTGGGGGCGGTTGCCGGGTGATTGATGGGAATTGGATCTTTGCCCTTAAATGTTGCCGTGGAGATAAAGCGGTGGTGACAGCTCCATGCTGTGAGTGACTTCCTGGATATTTTCACGGTGACCGCGGGCGGTGACACTTCAGGAGTGACAGGTGATTTTCTCCCCCCAAGGTGTCAGAGAGGGTCTGAGCTCAGAGAGAGGGAAACTCTGAGTTCTACCAAGGTGAAGACCTTTGGACACAATTCAGCTGAGTCCTTGCCAACAGGTCTCCGATTGGTTGGTTCACACATTGCAGGTACCAGGATAATTGGACTAGGTGTACCTTTAATACAGGGTAAAACATGCACATTTGAAGCAACAGTACATATAGACAATCTAGTCTAGACAATATAACGAACAAGCAGCACATCAGTTTTTAAGCAATAAGGCCTGAGGACCTGGGGATTATCGTGTGATAACTCACAACTAAGAGCTGTTCTTAGGCCCGAGGCGAAGCCAAGGGAAACAGCCCTTTAGAGGGGGTTATCAGATGATTTTTTTTCACCTATTTGGCCGGATCCAGTACCTCTCCTGGCATGAACAATTATTTTCACTTTTTGCAATAAAAAAAAAAAGTCAAATAAAAGCGATAAAATGTATTTATTTAGAGTTGCCTCCCCCCGTATCTCTCTCAGAACTACAATGAGATTCAGTTTCTATTATTTCTCTCTCTCTCTCTGCTCTGATAGACATGAGCCTGCAATCCTAATCTCTCCAGCATTGCACTTCATCATTTATTTCCTTATAGAATCTTAACCGTGCGATGGGTCCTGGAGGAGCTGTAGCAACACTGATGAATTTAAATACATTTGCCAAAGTTATAGAGTTACTGCTGTCTGTTCAGAAATAAATGAAATAATTCAGAATAGCCTACTACACTAGAAAGCCTATAATTTTGCCACAGAGGATCAGTAGCGTCTTTAAAAAAATTGCCTAGCTGTGGAGTGTATCCCAATAACAAGGCATAGCCTACAGTCTGGAACACGTGGCAAATCTGTCACTGAACAAACAGCATGCAGACCAAACAGGTTGGAAAGCAAATGGCTCCTGCTGAAAAGAGAAGACTCTATGTTGTAGGCTGCCAAAATACTTGATCAACTTCCAAGTATTTTACAAAGTAAAACAGGAGAGAGAGGCTTCTGGCACGAACGCATCGGCCATCACCAGTGAGGGAGCTGCGTGTCATTGGGTGAGTCAGTGGAACTGGAATGAATTTTTAGGACTATAATTTCCAACTCATATTGTAGCCTACAATAGCTATTGATGGATTCAAGACAAGTTCGTTTTTATTGATCTCAGATTTTCAGTTGTTCTTTGTCAAAGTAGCCTCTCATTTCAATAATTTGTGTGGTATTATGGTGATTTTAAGACAATTTGGAACTCGAGTTGGAATCATGATGTCAGTGATCTTCAGGTCGGAGCTCTAGAAAGAGGCCCGAATTCCTGACTTGGAATTCCGAGTTAGATGACTATTCAAAACAAATCGGAATTCTGAGAGTTCCTAGTTGTTTTGAACGCGGCATTAAAAAAGATTATACCAAAGTCTCCAGTCAAATGAAATGCGTTTTTAAAAGACAAACATTTTCCCAGACTCTATGCCACTAAAATTGCTTCCCATGCCACTACGCAAATGTGATGATATGCATGCAATGCTTTATTATAAAGGTGATTCTTTTTTTAATGCGTTCCGGTACCTCAGAGCTCCCCAGGTCACCCCCCCCCTCGTGCTCACTTTTTGTTCCAGCACTTCCCGATTTACAAATTAAGCACTGAGGATAGCTAGGCTAAAGTTACTTCTCCTTTGCTACTGTAGCTAACTAGCCAACTAGAACTAACACACAATCACATCAAGCAGCTGAAATGACAGCAAACTATGTGCATTTTCCTTTGTTTTACCTTCGTTTATATTGCCAATTCTTTGGATATATCCATTAATGATCCTGATAAATGAATTGGCCTGACTTTTAGTCTCGTCATGTTCATGTGCATGGCACCATGAAGATCCCACCACAAAAAAAGCAACATGTTGCACAGGTTGGATAGGCAGACAGCAAGGCTTATATTAACCCCTGCTGTACCAAACCTAATGCTAGGCTAGTAGCATGGGGAAATATTGTCTAGACGCAGGCTTTTTTGTGGGGTTTGTTTTGTTACATTGTTACACACAAGGATATACCATGACACATTGCATTCTTCATTTAATAAAACAATGAACTTTAGAATGTTGTGTTTTTTACTCCTGCTTTAAAGCTGTACACTGTAAATGTAGCCTACAGTTCTGAGGACGCACAAAGTGATTGTTTTTAAAGCTCCTTTTTCTCTCTCATGGGCTATGGGCTATGGGTTGCGTTTCACATGAAAAGGCATTTTACTATCATAGCGCACATTTAGCCCTCCGGTCAGCCCTGACAACAGTAGGCTATTACCCCACTTCAAATAGCCTGCAGGCGCGCGCCAACGGAGGGTTCACAAGACCTGACACAGATCAATGCAAAACACTCACCAGAAAACTTTTTGTTGAAAGAATCAGTTCTATGATGGCAAACATCAGACATATTCACTATTGCTGTTAGCTGAGGCTACTGTTAGGGAAAGGGGAAAGGGGGATACCTAGTCAGTTGTACAACTGAATGCATTCAACTGAAATGTCTCTTTGGCATTTAACCCAACCCCTCTGACTCAGAGAGGTGCGGAGGGCTGCCTTAATCAACATCCACGTCTTCAGCGCCCGGGGAACAGTGGGTTAACTGCCTTGCTCAGGGGCAAAACAACAGATATTTACCTTGTCAGCTCAGGGATTCCATGCAGCAAACTTTCGGTTACTGGCTCAACGCTCCTATCCACCAGGCTACCTGCCACCCCTAGCCAACAAATACCGGAATAGCACCCTGAAAACCACTGCACTGTCTGCTGTTGTGGCATTTTACGTCATTCTGAGTGACGTTATTTACAGAGGTACATCATAGGGGTCATTCATATGGGCACAGAAGATAAACCGTTTTTTACTTAGTTTTTATGGGAAGAAGCAACTTATTCAACTCTGAGGCTCCAGTATACAAGAAAATACCTTTCCTAGCATTGCTCCTGATCCTGTATAAGCACACATTTGCAACACCTGATGGTGCTGTGATTGTGTGCATCCCTAACACTGGGAAAGTAATCAGTTAGATATCTGGGCACAGAACCATAAATACTTGTGTAAACCAAACCCAGTCTAATCTGGGACACTGTCAACAGACAACCAGTTGTGTTCCTGAAAGCAGCTCCTGCCTATGTGAGTACATGGACTCACCTTCAATACTACCCTGATCAGCTTATTCTGGGCTATCTGGAGCTTCCCCTTCATAAGCTTAGATAAGCCCCCAAACCAGGAAGTACTAGTGTAGTCAAAGTGGCATTGAATGAGGGCAGTGGCTAGCACTTTCATGGAGTCCTTATCAAGCAGCTTGGACTTTCTAGGCAAAAATGTAGTCCTGGCATTTACCTTCCCTAGCACTTTAGTGGCCATGCTCACACCTCCCAATCTTCTATTAAGGATGCATCCCAGGTAGCTAACAGAGGTTTTAGTAGTCAGCACCTCCTCCCTAACTCCACTCTGATTTCAAAGGACCTACTCAATTTAGGTCTGGATCAAAAATAATTGCCTCAGTTTTACCTAAGTGCAGAGATACCTTATTATCTCCAAGCCATTTGCTAATGCTAGTAAGCTCTGTGCTAAGTATGCTCTCTAACATAGTTTTACTTTTGTGAGACACCAGAAGTGTAGAGTCATCCGCATAAAGGAAAAGATGGCAAGACCAAGCATCTTTCATATTGTTATTATACAGTAAAAACAGACAGCGAACCATTAACTTGTACTATTTGCTCCCTACCTGATAAAAATGACTTTACCCAGCCTAGAGGGATACTGCTTAACCCCAGTGCTTCCAGATTGGAGATTAGGAGACAGTGGTCAACTGTATCGGAGGCCTTTTGTAGGTCAAGCAGTACCATTCCACAGATATTTCCCTCATCAATCTCTTTCCTGATGAAGTCAGTCAAGTAAAGTAGACATGAAATCAGTGGAGTATGTTTTTCTAAAACCTGACTAAAAATCATACATTAGACTGTTTGTTGACATATTCATACATTTGCTCATGTACAACTCTCTCCAGGATCTTTGATGTTACACTGAGGATAGATACAGGCCTATACTTCCCAGGGTCAGACTTTATCCCCTTCTTATACAGAGGTATAACTTTAGCTTGTTTCATGTCCCTGGGAAAGATGCATTGTTCAAGAGAACGATTAACCATATGCGTAATACAAGGGGCAATTTGCTCAGCAGTATCTATAAGAAACCTTGCAGGAATATTATCCAGGCCTGTGGCTTTGGAGCATTTAAGCTCTGCTAGCATACTGGCGAGTTTGGCTGTTGCTACCTTTGCAAAAGAGTTTGGCTGAACCCGTAACTCGGCATTATACTTATTGACTTGGTCGTTTCCATACATACCAGAACTGGTGGGCAGCTTGCTAACCAGCTTGCTGGCAACAGAAGTAAAACAAATGTTGAATTCATTGGCAACCTCTGCATTTTCATATACCATCTCCCCCCTGATGTTCAGTCCAATAGTGTTTAGTTTGTTTTTGGTGGTACTACTACAGCCTAGTTCCTTAAATGATTTCCAAAGCTTTTTAGGGTCATTTTTGTTCTCAATGATTTTATCAGCAAAGTAACCCCTCTTAGCTTCATCCATCCTGCGCTGTGCTTAATTTCTGTGATGTTTATATAGGACAAAATCATGCTGCTCTTGCGAGTTCTTACATTTCATCAAGGCCTTATTCCTTGCTTGGATAGATTCTAGAATCTCATGATTAAACCAAGGGCTAGATCTCTGCTTTACCCTGACCCGTCTAATGGGAGCCATCACATTCACCACATCAAGGAATCTACATTTAATTAAAGGCTTCCCAGGCACTGTCTACCCCTACACTATCCAGCACTGGTGACCAGTCAATTTTACCCACTTGCTCCCTAAACATTTCAACACAGTATTTATTGAGTCCTCTGATTCTAACAGTTTTGTGAAACGATAATATATCTTTAAAAACCCTCCTTGTGCAAAATGTAATAAAATGATCACTGATTCCATATACAATTACTCCACTCTGCGATATTTTGGATTGATCAGACACCAATATTAAGTCAATTGTACTTTGCACTGTTTCACATATCCTGGTGGGATCTTTTATCATTTGGGTCATGGCAAGTGATCTACAGAAGTGCATAAATACATTGTGAGTTGGGTTTTCCTTTTTGCAGACATCAGTATTGAAATCCCCTAACAAACTTATTTCCTTCACCAGGGAATCATTACAGCTTGACAACACAATTTCGAGACCTACATAGAATGCATTCTGATTGGGCGGCCTGTAACACACCCCCAACAAAATCGGCTTGGTTTTGGGGAGGCAGATATCCAGCCAGACAATCTCCAGATCAACGCTTAAATCCGATCTAACGTTATAAGCAATGTCCGATCTTACAAACGCACATATCCCCCCCACCATTCTGATTCCGATCCTTCCTCTCTCTGTAAAACATAAGACACCCACCTCTGATTTGCAAACCAACAGACGTATCTCATCTATCTTCGGTAGTAGGTGTAACGTCCTGACCAGAGTTCTTATGTGTTTTGCTTGTTTAGTGTTGGTCAGGACGTGAGCTGGGTGGGAATTCTATGTTGTGTGTCTAGTTCGTCTGTTTCTGTGTTCAGCCTAATATGGTTCTCAATCAGAGACAGCTGTCAATCGTTGTCCCTGATTGAGAATCATATATAGGTGGCTTGTTTTGTGTTGGGGATTGTGGGTGGTTGTTTCCTGTCTCTGTGTTTGTATTCTGCACCAGATAGGACTGTTTCGGTTTGCCACATTTTGTTCGTTGTAAGTGTTCACTGTTTTCGTTTAATTAAACATGTTGAGCACTGGCTACGCTGCGTGTTGGTCCGATCCCTGTTTCACCCCCTCTTCTAGTGAAGAGAGGGAAGGCTGCCGTTACAGAACCACCCACCAAACTCGGACCAAGCAGCGTAGCAACGGGCAGCAGCGGCAGCAGCAGCAGCAGCGGGACCAGGAGAAATGGACATGGGAGGACGAGCTGGAAGGAAAAGAACCCTGGGCAGAGCCAGAGGAGTATCGCCGCCCCAAAGCAGAGCTGGAGGCAGCAAAAGCAGAGAGGCGGCATTTCGAGGAGCTAGCTCGGCAGCAGGAGCCGGATCTGGGTTACACCACTTGGGAGGAAATAGACAGGTGGTCGGTTGACCCAGGGAGAGTGCCGGAGCCCGCCTGGGATTCGATGGAGCAATGTGCAGAGGGATACCGGCGAATGAGGTTAGCACGACGACGCGGTAAGAAGCCCGTGAAGAAACCCCAAAAATGTCTTGGGGGGGGGGGGGGCTAAGGGATAGTGTGGCGAAGTCAGGTAGGAGACCTGCGCCCACTTCCCATTCTTACCGTGGAGAGCGGGAGTACGGGCAGACACCGTGTTATGCGGAAGAGCGCACGGTGTCTCTTGTACGTGTGCATAGTCCACCTCCCCGCACTGGCCGGGCTAGATTGAGCATTGAGCCAAGTGCTATGAAGCCGGCTCTACATATCTGGCCTCCAGTACGTCTCCTCGGGCCGGTGTACATGGCACCAACCTTACGCATGGTGTCACCGGTTCGCCAACACAGCCCAGTGCGGGTTATTCCACCTCCCCGCACTGGACGGGCTACGGGGAGCATTCAACCAGGTAAGGTTGGGCAGGCTCGGTGCTCAAGGGAGCCAGTACGCCTGCACGGTCCGGTATATCCGGCGCCACCTTCCCGCCCCAGCCCATTTCCTCCAGTTCCAGCACCCTGCACTCGCCTTATGGTGCGTGGCCCCAGCCCAGTACCACCAGTGCCTACACCACGCACCAGGCTTCCAGTGCGTCTCCAGAGGCCTGTTCCTCCTCCACGCACTCTCCCTATGGTGCGTGTCACCAGCCCAGTACCTCCAGTTCCGGCACCACGCACCAAGCCTCCTGTGCGTCTCCAGAGCCCTGTACGCACTGTTCCTTCTCCCCGCACTCGCCCTGAGGTGCATGCCCTCAGCCCGGTACCTCCAGTTCCGGCACCACGCACCAGGCCTACTGTGCGCCTCAGCAGGTCTGAGTCGGCCGTCTGCCCAACGCCGCCTGCACTGCTCGTCTGCCCAGCACCGTCTGTACTGCCTGCCTGCCCAACGCCGCCTGCACTGCTCGTCTGCCCTCCAGTCATGAGCTGCCTTCCAGTCATGAGCTGCCCTACAGTCATGAGCTGCCCTACAGTCATGAGCTGCCCTACAGTCATGAGCTGCCCTACAGTCATGAGCTGCCCTACAGTCATGAGCTGCCCTACAGTCATGAGCGGCCCTACAGTCATGAGCGGCCCTACAGTCATGAGCGGCCACTCAGTCCGGAGCGGCCACTCAGTCCGGAGCGGCCACTCAGTCCGGAGCGGCCACTCAGTCCGGAGCTGCCACTCAGTCCGGAGCTGCCACTCAGTCCGGAGCTGCCATTCAGTCCGGAGCTGCCATTCAGTCTTGAGCTGCCTCTCTGTCTTGAGCTGCCTCTCTGTCTTGAGCTACCTCTCTGTCCTGAGCTACCTCTCTGTCCTGAGCTACCTCTCTGTCCTGAGCTACCTCTCTGTCCTGAGCTACCTCCTAAATCATGTGGGGGCCTTGGGGAGGATTCTTAGGCCGAGGTCGTGGGCGAGGGTCGCCACTCAAAGGACGCTAAGGAGGGGGACAAAGACAGTGGTGGAGTGGTGTCCTCGTCCTGCGCCGGAGCCGCCACCGCGGACAGATGCCCACCCAGGCCCTCCTCTTGAGTTTTAGGGGTGCGTTCGGAGTCCGCACCTCAGGAGGGGGGTACTGTAACGTCCTGACCAGAGTTCTTATGTGTTTTGCTTGTTTAGTGTTGGTCAGGATGTGAGCTGGGTGGGAATTCTATGTTGTGTGTCTAGTTCGTCTGTTTCTGTGTTCAGCCTAATATGGTTCTCAATCAGAGACAGCTGTCAATCGTTGTCCCTGATTGAGAATCATATATAGGTGGCTTGTTTTGTGTTGGGGATTGTGGGTGGTTGTTTCCTGTCTCTGTGTTTGTATTCTGCACCAGATAGGACTGTTTCGGTTTGCCACTTTTTGTTATTTTTGTTCATTGTAAGTGTTCACTGTTTTCGTTTAATTAAACATGTTGAGCACTGGCTACGCTGCGTGTTGGTCCGATCCCTGTTTCACCCCCTCTTCTAGTGAAGAGAGGGAAGGCTGCCGTTACAGTAGGCTTCGGACGTTTAAGTACACAAAATGTAAACACGTATTCCCAAAGGCCTCACTGAATTCCCGATCCACTTGTAACTCGCCTCCCACTGCACTACCATCCTCCCGCTGCACTGCCTCCGGTGGCCTCTCTGCCACCATTGAGCACCCCCTCCCCAGGCGCTGCTCCATCAGCCTCACCACCGTGTCCCCCGTCTCTCGCCTCTGGTGGTCTCCGCACCGCTGCAGACCCCCCCCCCCCTCTGGTGCACTCTCCATCCTAGGTAAGTCCCCTGGTCCCACTCCACCTTCATATTATTCGAACAGTGAAATCATTTCTAATGCCCATCCATATAAACTATGTAGCCAACTGATTGGTATACTTATGCAACATAATCATAGTTTTCCACTGAAACTTAATAGATTGGATATCTTCACAGGTACAGTAGTAGGTGACTAATGCTGCGTTCACAAAAAGTGGGAAGGTGGTATTTACCACATTCAGCTGGGAAAATTCCACTTGAACGCCCCTCCAACTGGTAATTACTAGTGGGAAACTTGTCTATCATCCCTGAGCTCCGACTTCTCCCACATGCTGACCTCTGATGAGGCCTAGTAAGGAAATAACCTTGATAACTGCATTTTTGGCAGTCAAATACAACAGCAAAACATTATTTATAAAACGCTATCTATTAATATGGTTTCTGAGCATTATAATTTGTTTACAAGCATGGTAGCTGTACTTTTAGTTTATGGTTGACGCAGCTTGTTGGCCTTTAGCCAATCAGTGTTTCTCAACGACTACAAAGCATGTGACTGCATCCAACTGGTATTTATGACTTCACAACTGGGAATTACAACCGTGCCACTGGGTTATGAACGTAGCATCAGACAATAAAGGTTGATTTCATTATTTATCATTCGAGCAACAGATGGAGAGTTATTATCATTATGACTCATAATTATACATTGCCAAATGATTTCTCAGAAGGTTTGGTTTCAAATGTAGCTATTCTGTCTGCAGAGTTTATTGTTATTCTCGCTTCAGGTGAAAAATCTGTTCATAGATATTTCTGCTTCCTTCACTGGAGAATTGTCCTCCACAGGCACAAAGAGGCCACTCTGCCTAGCTGCTGTGTGCAACACACCAGAACGTGCCTAGCTTCTCTGTGTAACACACCAGAACATGGTGGGGGTGAACGCAGTCCTGGGATGTGTAGCCAGGATATCTGGCATGCATTACACAGCTGACCAGTTTAGGTACTATTGAAGTGTGGTTGTAAGATGGGAGAATAATAAACAATATAATATGGCCAGTGACAATAACATTAGCACATCAAACGCAGGCAAGCACACACACACACACCTTGGGGGATAGATTCAGCTGTAGGGTAGAGCAGCAGCTGTGCCCATCTGGTGTCCCACCGTGAGGACTATCGTCCCAGAGAGCCTCAACTGACTGAGAATCTGCCACCTCTAACACTGATCCCCCACACACACAAACCCTTGCCCAAAGCTGCCATTCACACACACACACACACACACACACACACACACACACACACACACACACACACACACACACACACACACACACACACACACACACACACACACACACACACACACACACACACACACAGAACCCAAATGACCCATTTCCACACATTCACCTGACTCAGTATGTAAACAGAACAGACAGGCCTACAGCATGAATCAACCAACAGAGAGTTGGCACCCCACAGGAAAGCTGGCACCCCACCAATGTTTTTGGTACAAATCTGGGGGCTGGGGCTGGAGAAATGTAACCACTTTCAAATTCATAAACAGAGCTAGATGCCAGGATTGACCATCCATGATATCAAAATGAGTTTTAACCATGTTTTGAGCCTATACTGTGTTTGTTTACATTTAGGTTGTTTACAAACATTGGACTTAAACAAGCTGATATGTTGGGTTCTGATGGGATATGACAGTTGAACTAAACTCATCAACCATTTATTTATAAGACGTATTCTTCAAGAATGAATTCCAAGTCCAAAATAGAAGTGCGTATCTCCCCTTTAAACAACCAGTGAATTCCCCATTAGGCTGAATCATCACTTGATGCAAATGAAGAACACACACTCTAAAGTCCATCCACCAAGAGGTTGTTTGTGCTGTTGCTCTTCGCCCGCTAAAACAATATTAAAATACCTCAATTATGCTAATACATGCATGGGCTTACAGAGGCGGAATACGGAATGTGGAATGATCCGGGCTAAGCCCTGTGGTGTGGTGAGTCTTCTCTCTGTGTGTGTGTGTGTGTGTGTGTGTGTGTGTGTGTGTGTGTGTGTGTGTGTGTGTGTGTGTGTGTGTGTGTGTGTGTGTGTGTGTGTGTCGGAAGGCCAGTGGACTGAGAGTACCAGTGGATTGTCTCAACGTCTCAACACTGCGGGGGAGCATCCAGTACACTGAGTCGACACAATGACTGACCCTGTCCGGCCACGGTGGTCTGGCTACTGAACGCTTACGTTCTATCTCACTCCCCCTGAGGCAAGCAGCCACACCACTATAGGAAGTGAATCTGTTTCTATGCAAAACACTAACATCCACAGAACCACAGGAGAGAAAGAGGGCACCGGCCAACAGGGCAACCAGCTGGCTGGGGAGCAAAACCCAACTCCTCCCAAACCAAACTACCTGACCATAGACGGATGAGAGGTTGACACAAATGAGTATGGCTCCTACTAGCTTCACACACAGGGTTATCCTCAAGGCAAAGACCCCCAGAGGCAACATCCAGGGTTGTAGACACCAAAAACATACACTAACAGAGATGAATCAAAGTGAGATTCTATGAGTTGGTAGGGGTAATGGAACTAGTGAAGTGCCCCGTACCCACTAACGCCATACTGTTAGGAACACAAGCATTTCACTACACCCGCAATAACATCTGCTAAATATGTGTATGTGACCAATAACATTTGATTTGATTTGATTTAACCAGGGTCCTATCTGATACATAGAGCACCTTACTGTAATAACTGTAGTTTAACCAGGGTCCTACCAGCACCATACTGTAATAACTGTAGTTTAACCAGGGCCCCACCAACACCATACTGTAACAACTGTAGTTTAACCAGGGTCCTACCAGCACCATACTGTAATAACTGTAGTTTAACCAGGGTTCTACCAGCACCATACTGTAATAACTGTAGTTTAACCAGGGTCCTACCAGCACCATACTGTAATAACTGTAGTTTAACCAGGGTCCTACCAGCACCATACTGTAATAACTGTAGTTTAACCAGGGTCCTACCAACACCATACTGTAATAACTGTAGTTTAACTAGGGTCCTACCAGCACCTTACTGTAATAACTGTAGTTTATCAGGGTCCTACCAACACCATACTGTAATAACTGTAGTTTAACCAGGGTCATACCAGCACCATACTGTAATAACTGTAGTTTAACCAGGGTCCTACCAGCACCATACTGTAACAACTGTAGTTTAACCAGGGTCCTACCAGCACCATACTGTAACAACTGTAGTTTAACCAGGGTCCTACCAGCACCATACTGTAATAACTGTAGTTTAACCAGGGTTCTACTAGCACCATACTGTAATGACTGTAGTTTAACCAGGGTCCTACCAGCACCATACTGTAATAACTGTAGTTTAACCAGGGTCCTACCAGCACCATACTGTAATAACTGTAGTTTAACCAGGGTCCTACCAGCACCATACTGTAATAACAGTAGTTTAACCAGGGTCCTACTAGCACCATACTGTAATAACTGTAGTTTAACCAGGGTCCTACCAACACCATACTGTAATAACTGTAGTTTAACTAGGGTCCTACCAGCACCTTACTGTAATAACTGTAGTTTATCAGGGTCCTACCAACACCATACTGTAATAACTGTAGTTTAACCAGGGTCATACCAGCACCATACTGTAATAACTGTAGTTTAACCAGGGTCCTACCAACACCATACTGTAACAACTGTAGTTTAACCAGGGTCCTACCAGCACCATACTGTAACAACTGTAGTTTAACCAGGGTCCTACTAGCACCATACTGTAATAACTGTAGTTTAACCAGGGTTCTACTAGCACCATACTGTAATGACTGTAGTTTAACCAGGGTCCTACCAGCACCATACTGTAATAACTGTAGTTTAACCAGGGTCCTACCAGCACCATACTGTAATAACTGTAGTTTAACCAGGGTCCTACCAGCACCATACTGTAATAACAGTAGTTTAACCAGGGTCCTACTAGCACCATACTGTAATGACTGTAGTTTAACCAGGGTCCTACCAGCACCATACTGTAATAATTGTAGTTTAACCAGGGTCCTACCAGCACAATACTGTAAAGACTGTAGTTTAACCAGGGTCCTACCACAGTCACTGAGTAGGGTATGGTGTAAGAACCCTGACCACCAACACACACAGTAGCGTAACAGTTAACCAGGGTCCTACCACAGTTACTGAGTAGGGTATGGTGTAAGAACCCTGACCACCAACACACACAGTAGCGTAACAGTTAACCAGGGTCCTACCACAGTCACTGAGTAGGGTATGGTGTAAGAACCCTGACCACCAACACACACAGTAGCGTAACAGTTAACCAGGTGTCCTACCTCTGTCACTGTAGTCGTCCACCAGTATGATCTCAGCGATGAGGTGGTCTGGGGTGCGGTAGGAGATGCTGTGGATGGTCCTCAGCAGGGACGACCAGCCCTCATTGTGGAAGGGGATGATGATGCTGGTGTTGGGAAGGTTCTCCAGGTACAGCTTTGTCTTGCAGCTGAGGAAAGAGAATACACAAAATACCAGGGACTGTATTAGCCTCCATGGTTTTTTATACATCAGACAAGACATTTCTTGACCTGTCCTGACAAAGACCCCAGTGGGATCGAAATTCAATACATCAGAGACATTGTGCGTGTTTCATCTCCACATGTAGCTTATGCATTTGATGTAGAGCTAGCTGCATGTGTTGGTATTTCGTATGTTTGAATATAGTGACTCTGTGATAGGCTAAATGTCACAATCTAATACTGATATCTTTAATCACGTCTTCCTACATCTGGAAAGCCAACCTGCTCCCTGCTGTGTGTCACACTGCCAAGCCAGCCAGCCAGCCAGCCAGCCAGCCAGCCAGCCAGCCAGCCAGCCAGCCAGCCAGCCAGCCAGCCAGCCATACAGCCAGCCAGCCGTCCAGTCAGCCTTACAGCTAGCCAGCCAGCCAGCCTCAAACACATAGCCTGCTTTACCTTCTACCTCTGTGCTGAGTCGTAAAGTAAATCAGCGTTTAAAAGAGCCACTCCAGCTTCAGCCGGCCTAATAAACAATTCAGGGAAATCTGCATGTTAATAGCCGCCTCGACAAAGCTGAAATTGGCAAATGAAGCAACAGTTTTACGGTTCACACGAGTCTCCTGCTAATTTACCCCGGTGACAACCTTGACAAGCTGTTCTAATTTATCACCGGTCTCTGCAGAATGATGACTCGGTACTTGGTTAGAAGCCCTGGTTTTTATTATTGTTTTATTTAGAGAAAGAGAGAAGGGGAGGGAGGGAGGGAGGGAGGGAGGGAGGGAGGGAGGGAGGGAGGGAGGGAGAGAGAGAGAGAGAAAGAGACAATGAGAGAGAGTGAAAAGGGAAAGAAGAGAGCGAGAGAGAGAGAGAGAGAGAGAGAGAGTGAGATAGAGAGAGAGAGTGAGAAAGAGAGAGAGTGAGATAGAGAGAGAGAGAGAGAGAGAGAGAGACCAAGGGTGGGAGGGGGAGAGACAGAGATTCTCTATTGAGGCAGAGGGAGGGTGGGAGGGGGAGAGACAGAGATTCTCTATTGAGGCAGAGGGAGGGAGGGAGGGAGGGAGGGAGGGAGGGAGGGAGGGAGGGAGGGCATAAAAATCCCCCACCAAACTGCTCCAGCTCCCTACAACTGTGCTGGGCTGGGAAAGCAAATTCATTCCTGCTGGAGTTGAGCCAATCTCTAAAACACAAGGTTGGTCTCTCCAGCTGCCCTGTCAGATAATTCTACATTATGAAATACCATTCGGGAAGGAGAGGAGCATCGATTTGCATAGTAATAGGCAGATAGAGCCACATACCATTATGGAAAATACCGTTGTCACCCCCCCTCCAGCGCTGTATCGCGAGGAAACTTGAAATATGGGGCTGGACTGGGGCATTATAGGCCTCTCTTAAATGCATATAGGCTTAAATTAAACTTCCATTTCCCCTTCCTTACTGTATGGAATGAGTGTGTGAGGAAGAGAGAAAGAATGAGAGAGTGAATAAATAAATGACTGAATAGACTCCGTTCAGGTCAGGTAAGAATGAAGCAAGACTGTCGGCTTCCGTTGAACTTGATAAGATGACATTGAACATGATGCAGACTTGATGCTATCAACTGCTGATGTGATTCTTTTTCATCTCAACTAGGCCTTTGCACCGCCGTGGTTGTCGCACACCCGGTGAGAATGACATTCGTGTTACATTCTGTAAGGGTAAATGCCTTCAGTCTGTTCCTTACGTGTTGATTTTCCATTCCCAGCATGATAGGATTCCCCACTGCATCTTATACTGTCTGCCATGCTGTTAAAGCCATTTAATAACAGGTCACTGCTCTCCAGATCAGATCAGTACTTACTGTAACACCTGCCTGGGTAAATGCATAGGTGTTAATGTTGGATGAAATGTTGAGCTGTGTCATTTGGTGTAAAATGCACAATGCAGTATCACAACTGCCAGGCTTTATTCTGAGGCATTGCTCTGTTCAAGTGTAGGCTATGTACACTAACTACCGAACGTTCAACTTCTCCATCATATCGTATGACTTGTGGACCTGATTATAGATAGTCCAATGCTTCAGTACAAACTGTAATTAATTCAGCAGTGAAAACATTTTGAAAATAACCAAATATAAAACAGTAACTGAAACCAAGTAGGGTTGGATCCAGGTATAACTAAAGGGTTCTACCTGGAACCAAAAGGGTTCTACCTGGAACCAAACAGGGTTATTCAAAGGGTTCTCCAATGGGGACAGCTCTAGGAACCATTTTAGGTTCTAGACAGTGTATGTGCAGACTGAGAAATACAACATTGCCAAAAATACTTAGCATTCACAGACATCGCAATCCTTAAATGTTTTTAACCTGTGAGGTTTATTTTCCGTACCGCTTTGCGTCAACAACATTAGCTAGGATAGCGGCAGCACTGGCCTCATTTCCATCTCTTAAATTCGTTGAAATCAGGGGTGTATCTGAGTTATAGCCGTCATTACATTAGGCAGGGAAGCAGAACAGGCAGGCAGAACAGACAGGCAGAGCAGGAAGACAGGCAGAGCAGGAAGACAGGCAGGGCCCCAGCTTACTGTGAGGGAGATGGAGATCATTCAGCCACTGTCTACAAAATAACGATCCAGATCACATACCGAGAGGATTGCTGCAGGGCTTTATGAGACTGTAAATAAACAGAGATGCCCTCTCACCATAGATATTCTCTCTTGTTCTCTCGCTCTATCTCACTATCTATCTAACTCTCCCTCTCCCCCTCACTCTCTATCTCTTTCTCTCTCTATAACTATCTATCTCCCCCCTCTCTCGTTTTTCTCTCTCTCTCCCCCTCTTCCCCCCTCTCTCTTTCCCCCCTCCCCCCCCCCTCTCTCACACACTAATAAACACACTCTCTCATTCTCTCCCTCTCTCTCTCACACTCCGCACAAGGCACGTCACCTGCTGAAGAAAATTGCCATGTTTTTTTGTGATTATGGAACTGAACTGAAGAGCATTGCCCTGGAGGGCTGATTTAGCTTCATAGAAACCTGACTTCCTGTCAACACATGTTCTGATCCCACACACACGAAGTGCGATGTGGAATACATGCTTACTAGTAATTGAGCACACACCATTTTCACACATGAAAATGTACTTACGTGCGCACCTTGTACATCCTGTGCATCATGTCGAATATACTTGCACCCACACACACACATTCTCTAAATACACACACATGCATAGACAGTCACACAGTCAGTAGAGATTAGACACGGGACAATATCCAGAGGGAGAAAACACTATATTTCAATCCTAAGCTTAACTAGCTTTCAAATGAGAAAATGTCCCCATATCCCTCTCCACAGTATGCACAGCACAGTGTGGCATCTAATTTCCCTACCTCGCTAACATGGAATCACTTGGAGTCCAAACGGCACCCTATGCCCTATAAAGTGCATTATGTTTTACCAGGGCCCGTAGGGTAAAAAGTAGTTCACTATATAGGGAGTAGGGTGCCATTGGGATGCAGTCACTCTCAGCCCCCCGCAGCGGAGGGAATAGTTCTCATTATCGACAGAGCTGTAACACTACTGCAACCCCCCTCCTGACTTCCAACCCATTGCAGTAGGAGTTACTGGAGGATTTGTTTCTTGCAAGGAGATAGAGACAGAGAGACAGAGAGACAGAGAGACAGAGAGACAGAGAGAGAGAGAGAGAGAGAGAGAGAGAGAGAGAGAGAGAGAGAGAGAGAGAGAGAGAGAGAGAGAGAGAGAGAGAGAGAAAATCCATGTTGTTTCTATGAGGGCCTAATGGTGCGCAGAAGGCCAGTGTTTTCTCTCTCTCACTTTCTTACAATGCCTTCTAGTGCTCCCTGAGAGCCATTATGGACCAATCCATCAAATACCTCATTGCAAATCCTCTTTAAGCAATATCTGACATCACTGCGAAAAGCAGCCAATACGGCCATCCTAACGTACATACACAGCACTGTTCAACTAGTAGCAGAGTAACCACCCACAACAAACCCCTAATCGATGTAAGCTGCCATTTTCCATGTAATGATATTAGCCATGTTTGCCTACTAATGAATAGCAGTAAAGTGCCAGTGCAAATCGTGTGCATTGTATACGGGTTACATTCACATGTATTTGATGTGAGGATCAATAGAGGTGAACGTGTTTGTTCAAGCTCCTCTCCTCCAAGCCATTGAACAGACACAGATACTAAGACCTGGGGGATTAGAGAAGACAACATCGTTGGAGATGCGAGGTGTGACCCCATTTTGTGTTTGAAGTGAAATGTTAACACGCACGCCACCTTGTTCTCTCGTTAGTAGTGCAGCAATTGACCCCCAATTAACACACGTTATTACCTCTGCTCTGCACATTTATTCCGTCAACATTTGGGTCAGAGAAAGACCCATCTGTCCCTCTACTTACTTTGGATGTCTGATGTCTGGTAGAGAGCGGTCCAGGGCGATGTTGTTACTAACGTAGATGTTGAAGCCGTTCTCCTTGTAAACCGAGTCGTCACACTCATCCTCAGCCAGAGGGTAGGGCTTGCCGTGCTCCCCTTTCCCTAAAAGACAGAAAATACTGTGAAAACTCAAGGTGCTTTGTGTGTGTGTGCGTGCGTGTGTGCGTGCGTGCGTGCGTGAGAGAGAGAGAGAGAGTTAGTGTCTGTGTGTGTGTTTGTGTCTCAGAGGGTAATAATGGTCCACTTTAACCCATTTGGGTCTTTTTCGGTAGATACCCTGTGGAGTAAGTGCAGTGTTCCTCTTCTCTCCCATTTCTATGATCAGAAAAGACACTGTAAATGCACAGACTTTTTTCAGGACTTGGCAGTTAGCCACTTTGGCGTAACGACGACTCCTAAATCCTCAAAAGACATCAAACCAGGAAGGGAAACATTTGGCCTGCCCTGCGATCACTAATACAATTATACACACGTCTGTGAGATCAGGAGTGTGAGTATGTACGTGTGTATGTGTGTTTGTGTGTGTGTGTGTCTATTTAGAGATGCAAAACACTGTTTTCAGTATTGTAATCAACGTTGGCCCCAAACCAACAACAGGAACCGGGACTTCTTAAATTGAATAAGCAGCCCTCTACACACTCTGCTTAACATGCTGATAGAGAAGAGGAGATTGAAATCTCCTTGGATACTGCCGTTTAGGCACAAGTGAAATACAAACAATAGGCTAAGAGCTGTGTGTTCATTTGAACTGCTACGGTGTGAGTATCTCATTAGGGGGGCTTGGTAAAGCATGCAATGCTAAAAACAGTAGCCTACATGAGTGTGGATCAGTAGCTGTACTGAAACTTTGATATACAGCACCATTCGATGATTATAAAAGCTCATGGATGCTTATAACAAGTTATAGACCTAAAACATTATACCTGCAGGCTTGAGGTAAAGTGTTACTGTATTTGTTCAATCAAATGTTGCTGGTTAGTGGTTACCAAGGTGATGAAATGGTTTGCTGTGTGCACTGAAACCAATTAAGAATAAAACGCTATGTTTTTGATGCCATTGCATGTGATATACTATGCCAGTAACTATGGTGACATACTATAGTATCTATCCACACAGGCTGTACTCTTGAGTCCATCCATTTGTTCTGCAACCCCCCTACTGTTTAATCTTGAGTCCTGTACTGAGATGTAAAACCTCAGAAAGAGTCTGCGTGGTGACAGAATCATTGGCTCACACTCTGCCATGTGCATTACTGCCATGAGCTTGACTAACTGCCCACCATGAATCAAGCCCCAGGGGCACCGACGCTGAAGGGAAGGCGTTACATATCACTTAAGCTGCCAATCACAATTGACTGACAGCTTCTCTTTCATCTAATGAAACCGTTTACCTCGTTTATACCTCCAAGGGGCCAGAAGTAGAGGATCCTATCGGCATACTTTATTAGAGGATGCTGCAATGAAATCACAAGTGGGTATAGAAGCATCTAATTCCGGAATCCTGCTAATGTGCATTGTTCTTTTTGGACGAGGGCACATATGAGAGAAATGTACTGCTTCTAATATAAAGAGAAAGCTTATAATATAGAGAGAAATATCCTAGGGGGAAAAAACTGTTTTAGCGCATATTATTGTACGGTATGTTAAGGTTATCCCTGAAAACACTCCTGGCGTGGCAAACATGCGGTTAATGTACACTGACAGCCGGCTTTGTTTGATGTACGGAGAGGATGCAGAAAGGAAAACAATGACATTCTTAACGAGAGGCTTTTCTTTTGATGTGTGAGCGAGACCGAGGAAAACATGGAAAGTTTCCAGGACCAGTACAAAGGAGAGAAATAGAAAAATCTTTGTTTTTGTAAAATATTAAATGGATTTGGAAGCGGGAGGTGGGAAATATTTTGTGGGCGCCGTCTGCCAAGTAAAGGCTTATGTTTCAAGTAGGTATCGTATGCCACAATCTTAGAGTCGGCTGGAAATAGGATGAAACGAAACCCACGTCCCTGTCCTCTCATAAACACAATTCATTTCACATCCTTCGCCAAAACCAACGCTAATGAATAAATCACTTGCCAAGTTTTACATCGTTCATAATTTCTCTCATCAACGTGAATTATACATTGACATAACCAGTGATCCCTCTCTCTCAATAATGCGGTGAGTTCAATAACTCTACTGTGAGTATTGTTGGCCGCTGAAAGCTAATTTTCCTCGGTACATAATTATTGAAACACTACACCCACAGCACAGGGCAGGCAAGCTCACAGGAGGGAGGCGAAAAACCAAGCAAATTAAATATTCCAATCCAGCACACCCACACATTAATGTTCAATAGTAATGGTTTTCCATTCCATCGTTTCACTCGGAAGGGGCTTGATTTTCGAAACAATGGCGGTTCAAAAAACTAAAGTAAAACATGGACAAAGTGCACTCACCCAATTTCCCTGCTGACAGAACATGTAAATGGATGCTTTTAAAAGGCATAATGGGATAGACAATATATAGAGAAAATCACTTAATTGGTTTAACACATTAATAATTCCTACATGCTGTTCAATGGGGTTAGATTTTCCACAGCTTCCTGGTTGGGGGATGGTGGTGATTATGAGTCTATTATTCACAAAGAGTCTCAGACTAGGATCATTTTATCCTTTTAGATCATAATTAATAAGATGTCATGGACAAGGGGGACCTGATCCTAGATCAGCACTCCTACTCGGAGACACAATTTGAATGCAGGCCCTGTTCTGTAATCACTAATCTATTCACAACAGAGATGGGCAAGAGGCTGACGTCTACTTGATTGACAGGCCCATCACAGTACAATGACGTTGCTTACCAGCACTGCAGCTTTATAAGTGGTTAATACACATGCCTACAATTCATTATACAGAGCATTTGTATATGAGCTGCTTTAGATTTGTGAGTGGTTAATACATATAGTAGACTACACTTTTCATCCATCATGCACTGATGAGCTATAATCAGCTTGATTCATCCAAAATGAATAGAAAGCTTTTATCATGGTCACCGCAAACGTACAATCGAGGCTCAACAGATGGTGTGGTACATATGTGGTGGAGGTCTGGTGGGACAATGACCATGCATCATGATCTGACCAGACAGGAGGGCAGAGAGGGCAGCTTTCAGGATTTAGGCAGCCATATTGTAGGGTTACGTGATGTGACAGGTCTGCCACCCTAATGGCACCCTATTCCCTACATAGTGCACTACTTCCGAAGAGGGCCCATAGGGGAATGTGGGGAATAGGGTGCTATTTAGGACAGAAGCCCTGTTTGACGTCTCTGTTCTAGTCTGGTAGCAATTCAACTTAGTCTAATCTGGCTAATGACTTTATTTAATACTCTGAAGTCTGCATGCATTAGAATTTACAGCCGAGTTCCGCAATTCCAGAAGCTGTAAAAGTGTTCTATTCTCCATTGTTGCCTGGTCATTAATATTGCCTCTGACATGTTTATCTACAGTTGACATGAACCCCTGACCGAAATAATATATTTCCTGTCTGGCATTGATGATTTATCCGGCTTGGCTTCAAATGTTTCCCAGCTCTGGGGTACGTTCCAAAACCCACCTTATTCCCTATATCGTGCACTACCCAGAACTGGTCAAAAGTAGTGCACTATGTAGGAACTAAGGTTCCGTTTGGGATGCAGACTAGGTCTCTACCAGGATGGGACTATTGAAATCTATCTGCTAAAATATTGAAGCTTTAACTGGCAATGGCACAGTGATTTAACCTTAAGGGGGTCAAGACTGAAAATACTTAAGTTTCAAATGGAGCTCTTTTTGAGTGATGCTGTAACTGCACAGCGGCAGGAAGGAGACACAGATACTGTGTTTGGATTAGGAGAGGAACATTGGGCCTCTGCCTCTCTGCTCTTTACTTGACATTTATGTAATGAATGGAAATCGCTGGGTTATGTGTGGACACAATAATTTCTGGCCCGAACACCCCTCCCCCAGATACTTCTTGTTTGAATAGTGGATACTAATGGCTTGTCTATCAGTGACCTTTTCTAATTAATGTAAATCGGAATTGAGATCCTGGTATATGTTCTCACTTAGCTAAGGGTTAGTCTTGCCTCTACTTGGTGGAAACAGACCATCATTTGTTATTTTTTTTTTTACATGTCTCAAATGGAAATGCATTTGTCCAGCATTTGGGCTCCCATTGCTCAAGAAGCAGAGCTAAAGCGAACATTATCAAATAGACCAATATGACTTACAAAGTTACTGTACAGTACCTACTGTACCTTAATAATACACTTACTGCCTTGGAAAACAATCTCCCCTTTACCTTCATGGAAACCATTACAGTACGTCATGATAAAGATAGACTTGGTTGAAGTTCTTTACGTGGACATTTGTTACGTGAGGTCTCAGCTTGCTCGCTGTGTGCAGAGTGAAAACTCTTTAGCTACAGGAGGTGTAGTGATTGTCTGTGGTTTCCTGTGAGTTCTCTGTGAGACGTACCGACACGCAGTTCGTCTCGCCTGATGCTCTCGTTATCATGCCAGTCTCTCCTCCTCAAGCCGTCCGTCCAGGTGTAAATGTGTCCTTCGCTCAGCCCCAGCGAGAAGCCCTGAGAAAGAGGAGAGGAGGAAGAGGGTGGGGGACAATTCCATCATTCCATCATCACCCACTCCGAGAGATTAAACGTTGCAATTCAGTGTGAGCCTCAGCCGAACAGTAACATGAAGAGAAAGGTAAAACACTTACATTTTGATAGAACACTCAGCCCTGATAATTTAACTGGCCATCATTTCTATTCATTCTCCCTTCACTCCATCAACAGTTGAACATGTGCTGATTCTAATATTTAAAAAAAATGATTCTATATGAATGACATTTGAATTCAACTGTCAAAAAAAACGTATGCATGAACGAGCCTGAAGTGACTTCAAATTGATCTCTAAAGTGCTTCCCAGTGCAACAAAAGCTAGAACTTGGTAATAATTCAGATACCCTACGCTTTGTTCTGCTTTCTGTGAATTTTGAAGGTTGACTTGGAGGTTCAGAGAAATAATTGCCTTTAACCTGAACTTTAGCAGGGAGCTTGCTGCAAACACAAATACAGTAAATGTTTTATGCTGTACATTCATCTAATGTCATTGAACATTGGTTACTTTAATAATGTTTACATACTGTTTTACAAACTTAATATTGTACTGTATCCTAGTCAAGGCTCATCCTATATAACTACTGCTGTACAGTCGTGCACAAAAAGGGCTTCACAGGCAAGGATATTGCTGCCAGTAAGATTGCACCATAATCAACCATTTATCGGATCATCAAGTACTTCAAGGAGAGCGGTTCAATTGTTGTGAAGAAGGCTTCAGGGAGCCCAAGAAAGTCCAGCAAGCGCCAGGACCGTCTCCTAAAGTTGATTCAGCTGCGGGATCGGGGCACCACCAGTACAGAGCTTGCTCAGGAATGGCAGCAGGCAGGTGTGCGTGCGTCTGCACGGACAGTGAGGCGAAGACTTTTGGAGGACGGCCTGGTGTCAAAAAGGGCAGCAAAGAAGCCACTTCTCTCCAGGAAAAACATCAGGGACAGACTGATATTCTGCAAAAGGTATAGGGAGGGATTGGACTGGTGAGGACTGGGGTAAAGTAATTTTCTCTGATGAATCCCCTTTCCGATTGTTTGGGGCATCCGGAAAAAAAGCTTGTCAGGAGAAGACAAGGTGAGCACTACCATCAGTCCTGTGTCATGCCACAGTAAAGCATCCTGAGACCATTCATGTGTGGGGTTGCTTCTCAGCCAAGGGAGTGGGCTCACTCACAATTTAGCCTAAGAACACAGCCATGAATAAAGAATGGTACCAACACATCCTCCGAGAGCAACTTCTCCCAACCATCCAGGAACAGTTTGGTGACGAACAATGCCCTTTCCAGCATGATGGAGCACCTTGCCACAAGGCAAAAGTGATAACTAAGCGGGGAACAAAACATTGATATTTTGGGCCCATGGCCAGGAAACTCCCCAGACCTTAATCCCATTGAGAACTTGTGGTCAACTTCAAGAGGCGCGTGGACAAACAAAAACCCACAAATTCTGACAAACTCCAAGCATTGATTATGCAAGAATGGGCTGCAATCAGTCAGGATGTGGCCCAGAAGTTAATTGATAGCATGCCAGGGCGGATTGCAGAGGTCTTGAAAAAGAAGGGACATCTGCAAATATTGACTTTTTGCATCAACTTCATGTAATTGTCAAAAAAAGCCTTTGAGACTTATGAAATGCTTGTAATTATACTTCAGTATTCCATAGTAATATCTGACAAAAATATCTAGACACCGAAGCAGCAAACTTTGTGGAAATTAACTTTTGGCAACGACTGTACACACCTGTTCTATTCATATACTGTCCTTACTGTCTATACACACCATTCACATACATACAGTACCAGTCAAACGTTTGGACACTGCTATTCACTCAAGTGCTTTTCTTTATTTTTACTATTTTCTACATTGTAGAATAATAGTGAATACATCAAAACTATGAAATAACACATATGGAATCATGGAGTAACCAAAAAAGTGTTAAACAAATCAAAATGTATTTTATATTTGAGATTCTTCAAAGTAGTCACCCTTTGCCTTGATGACAGCTTTACACACTATTGGCATTCTCTCAACCAGCTTCATGAGGTCATCACCTGGAATGCATTTCAATTAACAGGTGTGCTTTCTTAAAAGGTAATTTCTTTAATTTCTTCCCTTCTCAATGCGTTTCAGCTAATCAGTTGTGCTGTGACTAGGTAGGGTTGGTACACAGAATTTTTTGTAAAAGACCAAGTCCATATTAAACCATCAAGCGCTATGATGAAACTGGCTCTCATGAGGACCGCCACAGGAAAGGAAGACCCAGAGTTACCTCTGCTGCAGAGGATAAGTTCATTAGAGTCACCAGCCTCAGAAATTGCAGCCCAAATAAATGCTTCACAGAGTTTAAGTAACAGACACATCTATCTCAACATCAACTGTTCAGAGGAGACTGTGTGAATCAGGCCTTCATGGTCGAATTGCTGCAAAGAAACCACTACTGAAGGACACCAATAAGAAAAGGAGACTTACTTGGGCCAAGAAACACGAGCAATAGACATTAGACCGGTGGAAATGTGTCCTTTGGTCTGATGAGTCCAAATTCGAGATTTTTGGTTCCAACCGTCGTGTGTTTGTGAGACGCAGAGTAGGTGAATGGACGATCTCTGCATGTGTGGTTCCCACCCCACCGTGAAGCATGGAGGAGGTCGTGTGATGGTGTGGGGGTGCGTTGCTGGTGACACTGTTTGTGATTTATTTAGAATTCAAGGCACACTTAACTTTTTGTCAATAGGGGGAGCTGTTAGCACTTTTTTTTTTGACGTTGCCAAATTAAACTGCCTAGTACTCAATTCTTGCTCGTACAATATGCATATTATTATTATTATTGGATAGAAAACACTCTCTAGTTTCTAAAACAGTTGGAATTATGTCTCTGAGTGAAACAGAACTCATTCTACAGCACTTTTCCTGACAGGGAGTGAGATTTCAGAAATCTTTGCCCCTGTTCCCAGGTCAGTTTTAAGGTCCCTGTGAATGCTATGGGGATACAAACACTGCCTACGCCTTCCTCTAGATGTCAGTAAGTGGTGACAATTTGAATGGAGTCGATTGCGCAATCTGGGACTGTATAAAAGACCACAAGGCGGAAGTAGCTTTCTTTTCCTCCCTGCGCCTGACGCACGATGGACGTCGGACTGGCCTCCTTCCAAGCTTTGGTTTAGCCACTTCTATATCCCCGGTCATGTTTTTACTCGTTATAGGTGTTAAAAACATCATAAGGTAGTTAATTTAAACCGTTTTATAGCAATTTATATCCGTTTAGTGCGATTTTCTGGTATTTCTTTGTGACGCACTTCCAAGAGCTGGGCACTTTTCCAGTACATGCCGAACGTTAGTGGCCATTTCGACAGGACAAGAGGACATCTTTCGACCAAAAGACGATTAGACCGGAGAAAGGATACATTGCCCAAGATTCTGATGGAAGATCAGCTCATAGTAAGAACTATTTATGATGATAAATCGTTGTTCTGTTGAAAAATGTTAAACGCATATATCGCCATTTTTTTTTGTGTAGCTTCGCTTTGGCGAACCCTGTATTGCACAGTAAGGATAATTTTAGAAATGTAATTCAGCGATTGCATTAAGAACTAATTTGTCTTTCAATTGCTGTCCAACTTTTTTTTTTTGTGTCAAGTTTATGAATAGTTTTCGATAAAAATAGGTGTCTTTTCAAGATGGCGCCGGGCAGATTGCTTGAGTAGTTGGACATTATTTCCATTGTGTAAGCACGATTTGTGCCGCTAAATATGCACATTTTCGATCAAACTCTATATGGATTGTGTAATATGATGTTACAGGAGTGTCATCGGAAGAATTCTGAGAAGGTTAGTGAAAAAATTAATATATTTTGGTGATGATAACGTTATCGCTCTCTTTGCCTTGAATCAATGCTCGGGTAACGTTTGCACATGTGGTATGCTAATATAACGCTATATTGTGTTTTCGCTGTAAAACACTTAGAAAATCTGAAATATTGTCTGAATTCACAAGATCTGTGTCTTTCCATTGCTATGCGCTGTGTATTTTTAAGAAATGTTTTATGATGAGTAAATTGGTAATACACGTTGCTCTCTGTAGTAATTCTAGTCGCTTTGGTGAGATTTGTGATGGTGGCTGCAATGGCAAACTATGATTTATACCTGAAATATGCACATTTTTCTAACAAAACCTATGCTATACAATAAATATGTTATCAGACTGTCATCTGATGAAGTTTTTTCTTGGTTAGTGGCTATATATATCTTTATTTGGTCGAATTGGTGATAGCACCTGATGGAGTAAGAAACTGATGGAGTTAGAAAAGTGGTGTCTTTTGCTAACGTGGTTAGCTAATAGATTTACATATTTTGTCTTCCCTGTAAAACGTTTTAAAAATCAGAAATGATGGCTTTATTCACAAGATCTGTATCTTTCATTTGGTGTCTTGGACTTGTGATTTAATGATATTTAGATGCTACTATTTACTTGTGACGCTATGCTAGCTATGCTAGTCAGTGGGGGGTGGGGGGTGGGGGGTGCTCCCGGATCCGGGTTTCTGAGGCGGTAGAAGTTAACCAGCATTGCTACCACAGAATAACCAGCATTGCTACCACAGAATTCTGCAGTAATACGCCATCCCATCTAGTTTGCACTTAGTGGGATTATCATTTGTTTTTCAACAGTACAATGACCCAACACACCTCTATTTGACCAAGAAGGACAGTGATGGAATGCTGCATCAGATGACCTGGGCTTTACAATCACCCGACCTCAACCAAATTGAGATGGTTTGGGATGAGTTGGACCGCAGAGTGAAGGAAAAGCAACCAACACGTGCTCAGCATATGTGGGAACTCCTTCAAGACTGTTGGAAAAGCATTCCAGGTGAAGCTGTTTGAGAGAATGCCAAGAGTGCAAAGCTGTCATCAAGGCAACGGGTGGCTACTTTGAAGAATCTAAAATGTAAATATATTTATTTAACACTTCTTTTGGTTACTACATGATTCCATGTGTGTTATTTCATAGTTTTGATGTCTTCACTATTATTCTACAATGTAGAAAATAGTAAAAATAAAGAAATATTTATTTGCATTCCTGACTGACATTACTCAATCGGATATGTCTTAATTTCTTGTTCTTTTATTTTACTTTTGGATTATGTGAGCATTGTTATTGTATTGCTAGATATTGCTGCATTGTTGGAGCTAGAAACATACGCATTTTGCTGCATTGTTGGAGCTGGAAACATACGCATTTTGCTGCATTGGCGATAACATCTGCAAAACTGTGCACGTGACCAATAAACATTGATTTTATTTGAAGTCATAACCGGAGGGGGAAGAAAAAGCTTTTATGAAATGCTACTTTTAAAAGCACCGTGGTGCAGATAGGGCTTCGTAATCTCTCCTTCTCTCTCACACAAACACACACACACTCCTGATATGATAAATCTCAAAGGTGTGTATAATCATATTAGTCATCGCAGGGCAGGCAAAATGTTTCCCTTCCTGGTTTGATGTCTTTTGAGGATTTAGGAGTCGTCGTTACGCCAAAGTGGCTAACTGCCAAGTCCTGAAAAAAATCAGTGCATTTACAGTGTCTTTTCTGATCATAGAAATGGGAGAGAAGAGGAACACTGCAATTACTCCACGGGGTATCTACCGAAAAAGACCCATTGACAAATGGGTTAAAGTGGACCATTATGTTTCCTGTCTGTTTCCAAAAGCTGCTGAAAAGTTGGTTCCTCTGAGGCCCTGCATCATATTCTTTTTCAAGAGATGCTGAAGTATCATGGCATGTAGGTGGAAATGTGGTTATTGTGGTTCAAATGGACCCCTCACTAAATGGACCCCTCACTAAATGCACCCCTCACAAATGGACCCCTATAGTACTTTGCCTCAGAAGAGCCAATTGTTCATCAGCTTTTGGAAACAGACAGGACACCACAGTCATAATGATCCACTTTAACACTTCCCATTTGTCAATGGGTCTTTTTTGTTCGATTCCCTGTGGAGTAATTGTGGTGTTTCTCTTCTCTCCCCTAGTAGCAGCAGGATAATGCCCTATGGGTAGCTGCATGGCTATGACGAGCAATTTGAGCTACAGGGCTACAACTAGACCTTGGTTATGTTCAGTAGGGCACGCAGTAGTACAATCTCTTCAGATAGTACTTCCCTGTTTCACGCCATTTCTAAACGTTTCCCCTCAACTGAACAAGACAATAGAGGCATTCTGTAATACTATTATCTCATCTCAGAGATCCTGATAGCACATTCATATGTTAGCTCTGAGAACAAACACACTCCTGAATGGTAAATCAACAGACGTTCCTCATGAGAGTCGTGATTGGAGTGGTTTACTGTTAGCGGAAGGCGATATGGCTGTCTTTACACAGGCAGCCCATTTGTGATCTTTTTCCACTAATTGGCCTTTTGACCAATCAAATCAGCTCTGAGAAAGATCGGATGTGAAAAGATCAGAATTGGGCTGCCTGTGTAAACGCAGCCCATGAGGCACACATCAAAATAAGGGATTTGGAGATAGAGGAACAATAGTAATTTAAAGAGACACACCACAATGAATATGTGCTTTTGAATAACTTTAAAAAGCCATGTAGATATATGAAGAGAGCGATCATGATCATATCGGAGAATTTCAAATCTTGAATGAGGTGGTATTTTAGAGCTAATCAGCCTCCGCTGGACATAATCCAGTTACTTTACAGTTGGACGTGATCTAAAATCTAACGGAGCATGTCTTTTTGAGACACAGTTATTACAGTCTCCTCACTTCACTAATCAGAGGTAAGAAGGACAGGGAAACAGTTGGATAATTGAAAATAAGCTCCAATGTAAAATGAAGCATGAGGTTGAGAAGGAAAATGTGTGTTTACTGCTTAGAGTTCCATTCTCTATTAGGGACAGACGTGAGATTTAGAGAACACATCTGATAGACCTTGTGATGAAAAAACAAGGACAGTGTTGACTTCTAAAAGTCAACTGATGCTACTAATTAGCATAGGATACATTTCAGACTTTTCTTTCCTTTTTTTAGGCGACGTTGCCATGACAACTGTTCAATAAACTGAGGATACTTTATGAGGTCACTTCACCCACATGAGAGTAAAGGATACTACAGTTTATGTGAGGGATAACTGTGTGTTTTCACATATCCACGCCAGCTTGTTTCAGTACAAAGAATATATTCTAACTACTCAGGTAGAGCCTAAGAGGCTGATATTATTACAGTCACAGCTGTGACCCTGCGAACCCCTGCACTTTGAGTAATTTACATCTCTCTCAAGCTGACACGGGACACAGCGCAAAATAATTGCCAAGCCAAGAGGTAAACCCAATCTTTAAAGGAGTGCAATTTTCATTTATATTGTCCTATAATTCCTATTTCATTGCCACCTGAAGACACTAGGTCCACGCCTGTTAAATGTCTAAATGACCCCAGGGTTTCACACACACGAAGACAGACAGGGAACTCATCTTCTGATCCACACCTCATAAAGGGCAGGTCAAGAGGTGTTGGAGCTGGCTACCAATATTTCACGACTTCTCCTTCTCAGACTCCCAGGCTTTGAAAGCTACGACACAGACACACACACACAAATGCGCGTGTGCATGCAAACAGACACACAGACACACAGACACACAGACACACACACACAGGAATGTTTTTAACAAAGCAGGCCGCCGCCCTAAGCACTGTGCATCTGTTCATGCCCTTTCACCTATTGTGCTTTCACCTGCTTTAAATATTTTAATGTAGACTGTATAATGGGTATCTATACTATGTTTTTCTAGGTTAGTATCAGGTCAGGAATAACTACAGAGTACAACGTTTTCTTCTCTCCAGGTCTATCCAGAATAGAACATCAGTTTGCATTGAGCTAGCTAATCGACCTAGCCTCTGAAAATCTATAGAGTGTTGTTTTCTGCAAAGAGGTTGAATTCTTGGTCAGGGTTGTTCTTGTTCAGAGTTGTCCTGGATTCATTGTGAACTATGAGACTGTTCCTTTTGGTCTGGGTTTTGTCCTTCAATGTCCTTGCAGCACTGGCGGTGAGCCACTTGAAAAACACATCTGAAAGAAACACTACTTCAAGGTAAAGCTAGGTAGGAGGCTATTGATTAAGTACATGCTTTAAAGGATGATTCTTAAATACTTTTCCCCAACATTCCAGAGATTTTGCCGACACGCATGATACAGGAAGTTATTTTTGCAACCGTCTTCGGTAGGAGAACTTTGTGGGTAAACGCAAATGGTTATTTTCCTCTATGCCCTATATGTATTCAAACTAAAACCTTATGGGGAAATAATGCTTTGAAAAAACACACTTTTCCCACCAACCAATGCTGTAAAACACAATCATGGTGGAAAGTAAGTAAAATCCACACAGAGCATACTTAAAAATCTCTTATATTCTCCAGACAGATAGCTAGACAGACAGACAGGCTGATCAATAAACAGCACAGTGACCTTGCCTCTGTAAATCCGAACTCAGCAGTGGATCAAGGCTTGACAGGTCCTGTGGGGGATGGCTCGAATCAAAATAAGAGGAAGACATACTACTCAGACCAGACTAGCCCTGTCTTAGTGTACTCTCCATAGAGATACACACATCACTCTATCCATCTCTGGGGTACTCCCCCTCTCTCTAAACAGTCTCCTCTGCTTATTCTGTTCTGCTCTGTTTTTTCTTCTCTCCACTGATCTGTTCCTTCTAATCCTGTACTGTACAGTGTACTCTTCCTCTCTCTCTGAAACCAAAATGTTGTTTGGTTTTCCCTCTCCTCTCCTCTCCTCTCCTGTCCTGTCCTGTACTTACTTACTTCTGTTAATCTGTTCTGTTAATCTGTTCTGTTCATCTGTTCTGTTCGTCTGTTCTGTTCATCCGTTTTGTTCATCCGTTTTGTTCATCTGTTCTGTTCTGTTCTGTTAATCTGTCCTGTTCTGTTCTTGTAATCTGTCCTGTTCTGTTCTGTTAATCTGTCCTGTTCTGTTAATCTGTCCTGTTCTGTTAATCTGTCCTGTTCTGTTAATCTGTCCTGTTCTGTTAATCTGTTCTATTCTGTTAATCTGTTCTATTCTGTTAATCTGTTCTATTCTGTCCTGTTCTGTTCTGTCCTATTCTGTTAATCTGTCCTGTTCTGTTCTGTCCTATTCTGTTAATCTGTCCTGTTCTGTTAATCTGTCCTGTCTTGTTAATATGTCCTGTCCTGTTCTGTTAATCTGTTCTATTCTGTTAATCTGTCCTGTTCTGTTAATCTGTCCTGTCCATCTGTCCTGTCCTGTTCTGTTAATCTGTTCTATTCTGTCCTGTTCGGTTCATCTGTCCTGTTCTGTTCTGTCCTGTTCTGATCATCTGTCCTGTTCTGTCCTGTTCTGTCCTATTCATCTGTTCTGTCCTGTTTTGTTCACCTGTTCTGTTCTGTTCTGTCCTGTTCTGTACTGTTCTGTTCATCTGTCCTGTTCTGTCCTGTCCTATTCATCTGTTCTGTTCTGTCCTGTTCTGTACTGTTCTGTTCATCTGTCCTGTTCTGTCCTGTCCTATTCATCTGTTCTGTTCTGTCCTGTTCTTTTCATCTGTTCTGTTCTGTACATTTGTTCTGTTCTGTCCTGTTCTGTTCATCTGTTCTGTTTTATTCATCTGTTCTGTTCTGTCCTGTTCTGTACTGTTCTGTTCATCTGTACTGTTCTGTCCTGTCCTATTCATCTGTTCTGTTCTGTTCATCTGTTCTGCTCTGTTCTGTCCTGTTCATCTGTCCTGTTCTGTCCTGTCCTATTCATCAGTTCTGTCCTGTTCTTTTCATCTGTTCTGTTCTGCCCTGTTCTGTTCATCTGTTCTGTTCTGTTCATCTGTTCTGTTGCATTTTCTTCTCCTTCACCTTGTCTGTTTGCTCTCCTCCTCCTCTCCTCCGTATTCTGTGGTTCCTCCATTCCCTTTGTTTTCTCTCTTCTCCTCCTCTCTACTCTTTCTCTTCCCTCTGTTCTTAGAGCATGCTGAGACTGGCAGTCTGTCGGGCTGCGCTCCCTGCACATTGATTCCAGTAAATTTACCAATTACCGTACAGGCTCTGCCCAGACAGCTCGGGGTCTAGGGCCACAGACTCACTGCACAATGTGCTACTTAATTACACATGCTGAGAATGCTGCTCTCTCGCTCAGCAGAGGAACACACAGGTATTGCAGGAATTGTTTTATAACCTACATGCGCATGTATTTTAACAATGGGAAAGGTTCTTCATATAATGATGGCAGACGATGTGATTTTCAATAGATATCTACAGTGATACTATAGAACTGACATTTAACAACCCATTTGTGAAGGTTGTTAGGTATTCTGACTTTCTCTGGTCACCAACTGTGACTCAGCAGTAATCTGTCTCTCTCTCTCTCATCATCACTACCAGTCCCATGTGGCGCTGCAAACGAATGTCTGTGTGGATTTTGGCATCCAGTTCCGTCTCTCATCTCTTTCTCTTCCACTATGGATACTGTGTGACTCCGTGCCTACAGCCCCTTCCCTCTCTCTCTCTTTCCATTCCATGCCAGGAAAGAAACGAACATGGTAAGATATTTCACTCTCCCTATGCAAATGTTTGCTCATCAGAGTGCAGTTAAGACCCTGGTAGTGGCCGGTCGAGGTCGCTCCGCTCTCTCTGGAGGGAGAGGTTATGAAGTTTTCACTGGCACATATTTACGAGAGAGAGCGAGAGCGAGAGAGAGAGAGAGAGCGAGAGAGAGAGCGAGAGAGAGAGAGAAGTAAAAATCCCCCACCAAACTGCTCCAGCTCCCAACATCTGGGCTGGCTGGGGTTCTCAGTGGCACAGACTTCACCTAGCATCATGGGCTAATTTATTCTCTGATGTTTGTTACACTGAATGACTGCCACTACTAGAAGCCTATATAGGCAGCAGCTGTGACGGTCTTGGAATTTGAGGTTACGGTAATTGATCAGGCAATATACACGGTCACCGAAATAACCGTTCAGGGTTAAACAAGACATTACCCTGCGTTATTATCAAGTAATTTCCTTATTATTCAGGTTATTACTCACAAATATGAATCAACAAATGAAGAAATGCCAAGTTGGAGTGGATCTGTCGCATTTTCATATTGACAAAATATTAATGGAGTCGCCATAAAGATATATGCCTACCCTGTCCTTGTCTGTTGGCTTTTCTGCATACAATCCTAATTCGACGCACAAAACCGTTCACTCAAATGAAGTCCGATGGGTTTTCTCCCACTTTTCCCCAAATAGCTGCATAAGCGGTCATTCGATGGCATTGGGATATGTTCTTCAAAGAGAGGATGAGAAATAATGTAGCAGAAGAAAATAAGCCTTTTACAAGATTAAATCATGACAGGAGCATTTGACTGTTATTAAAGAGATGGAGTCCAGACAGGCTACTTTAGGAAACTTTCTGAATGGACATATAGGCCTATAGAGAGAATCAGTGAACTCACACTCACACGCACACCCCCGTAAAAGCACCCGTCAATCAAAGCCACCAGCGAATGTCATATACTGTAAAAGAGCAAATATTTCTCCTTTCCTTAAAATGTATTTACAAACCTTATGCTTTCACGAAAGTAGGCTATAAGATAATGAACTGACAAGGAAAGTATGAGAGGGACAGCTATGCTATAGTATGAAGATGAAATTGACAATCATTCAAATATAAATAAATACACGCAACAGATCCATAGCCTATTTCTCAGCAACGCTGATTATTGAGGGGGAAAGCGTTGGGAAAATGACTTTGAGGAATAATGTGAGGAACTATTACAATACTGTGAGGAACTATTATAATACTGCGAGGAACTATTACAATACTGTGAGGAACTATTATAATACTGCGAGGAACTATTACAATACTGTGAGGAACTATTATAATACTGCGAGGAACTATTACAATACTGCAAGGAACTGTTACAATACTGCGAGGAACTGTTACAATACTGTGAGGAACTATTATAATACTGTGAGGAACTATTATAATACTGTGAGGAACTGTTATAATACTATGAGGAACTATTATAATACTGTGAGGAACTGTTATAATACTGTGAGGAACTGTTATAATACTGTGAGGAACTGTTATAATACTGTGAGGAACTGTTATAATACTGTGAGGAACTGTTATAATACTATGAGGAACTATTATAATACTGTGAGGAACTATTATAATACTGTGAGGAACTATTATAATACTGTGAGGAACTATTATAATACTGTGAGGAACTGTTATAATACTGTGAGGAACTGTTATAATACTGTGAGGAACTGTTATAATACTGTGAGAAACTATTATAATACTGTGAGAAACTGTTATAATACGGTGAGGAACTATTATAACACGGTGAGGAACTATTATAACACTGTGAGGAACTATTATAATACTGTGAGGAACTATTATAATACTGTGAGGAACTATTATAATACTGTGAGGAACTGTTATTATAATGTGAGGAACTATTATAATACTGTGAGGCACTATTATAATACTGTGAAGAACTATTATAATACTATGAGGAACAATTATAATACTGTGAGGAACTATTATAATACTGTGAGGAACTGTTATTATAATGTGAGGAACTATTATAATACTGTGAGGAACTATTATAATACTGTGAGGAACTATTATAATATTGTGAGGAACTGTTATTATACTGTGAGGAACTGTTATTATACTGTGAGGAACTATTACAATACTGTGAGGAACTATTACAATACTGTGAGGAACTATTACAATACTGTGAGGAACTGTTACAATACTGTGAGGAACTGTTACAATACTGTGAGGAACTGTTATTATACTGTGAGGAACTGTTACAATACTGTGAGGAACTGTTATTATACTGTGAGGAACTATTATAATATTGTGAGGAACTGTTACAATACTGTGAGGAACTATTACAATACTGTGAGGAACTATTACAATACTGTGAGGAACTATTACAATACTGTGAGGAACTGTTACAATACTGTGAGGAACTGTTATTATACTGTGAGGAACTGTTATTATACTGTGAGGAACTATTATAATATTGCGGAACTGTTATAATACTGTGAGGAACTGTTATTATACTGTGAGGAACTATTATAATACTGTGAGGAACTGTTATAATACTATGAGGAACTATTATAATACTGTGAGGAACTGTTATAATACTGTGAGGAACTGTTATAATACTGTGAGGAACTGTTATAATACTGTGAGGAACTGTTATAATACTGTGAGGAACTGTTATAATACTATGAGGAACTATTATAATACTGTGAGGAACTATTATAATACTGTGAGGAACTATTATAATACTGTGAGGAACTATTATAATACTGTGAGGAACTGTTATAATACTGTGAGGAACTGTTATAATACTGTGAGGAACTGTTATTATACTGTGAGGAACTGTTATAATACTGTGAGGAACTGTTATAATACTGTGAGGAACTGTTATAATACTGTGAGAAACTGTTATTATACTGTGAGGAACTGTTATAATACTGTGAGGAACTATTATAATATTGTGAGGAACTGTTACAATACTGTGAGGAACTATTACAATACTGTGAGGAACTATTACAATACTGTGAGGAACTATTATAATACTGTGAGGAACTATTATAATACTGTGAGGAACTGTTATTATACTGTGAGGAACTATTATAATACTGTGAGGAACTATTATAATACTGTGAGGAACTGTTATAATACTGCGAGGAACTATTACAATACTGTGAGGAACTATTACAATACTGTGAGGAACTGTTATTATACTGTGAGGAACTATTATAATACTGTGAGGAACTATTATAATACTATGAGGAACTGTTATAATACTGTGAGGAGCTATTATAATACTGTGAGGAACTGTTATAATACTGTGAGGAACTGTTATAATACTGTGAGGAACTATTATAATACTGTGAGGAACTATTATAATATTGTGAGGAACTGTTACAATACTGTGAGGAACTATTATAATACTGTGAGGAACTGTTATAATACTGTGAGGAACTATTATAATATTGTGAGGAACTGTTACAATACTGTGAGGAACTATTATTATACTGTGAGGAACTATTATAATATTGTGAGGAACTGTTACAATACTGTGAGGAACTATTACAATACTGTGAGGAACTGTTATTATACTGTGAGAAACTGTTATAATACTGTGACGAACTATTATAATACTGTGAGGAACTGTTATTATACTGTGAGGAACTGTTATAATACTCTGAGGAATTATTATAATACTGTGAGGAACTGTTATTATACTGTGAGGAACTATTATAATACTCTGAGGAATTATTATAATACTGTGAGGAACTGTTATAATACTGTAAGGAACCATTATAATACTGTGAGGAACTGTTATAATACTGTAAGGAACCATTACAATACTGCGAGGAACTATTATATGGCGCCGACAGACGTGGCAGCTCTGCTTCTAGCTCCAAAGCAACTTTGCAGTATTTCGTTTTTGTGTGTGTTATTTCTTAATTTTTTTTTGCACCACAACGCGTTTTGTGTTGTTACATACAGCCGGAAAGAACTTTTGGATATGAAAGAGGCGGTAACTCAACAGCATTAAGACGAGGAATAGTACTTTCCTGAATTGGATCCTTTGTTCATTCCCCCAGGACAATTGAACTTATCCCAGAGGTTGATCCAAGACGCTGCGGGCGGAGATGAGGTATTCAGAGTGGACTTCTAGTCTGACCGCTTCCGAGTTTATTACTCGCCAATGTTCAGTCTCTGGACAATAAAGTAGACAAGCTCAGGGCAAGGATCTCCTTCCAGAGAGACATCAGGGACTGTATTATACTCTGTTTCACGGAAACATGGCTCTCTTGGGATATACTGTCCCAGTCCATACAGCCAACTGGGTTCTCAGCACATCGTGCAGACAGAAATAAAGAACTCTCTGGGAAGAAGAAAGGCAGAGGTGTATGTTTCATGATTAACTACTCATGGTGTAATTGTGAGAGCGTACAGAAACTCAAGTCCTTTTGTTCATCCGACCTATAAAATCTCACAATCAAATGTCGACCGTATTACCTCCCAAGATAATTCTCTTCGGTTATAGTCATAGCCGTGTATTGTCTCCCTCAAGCCGATACCACGACAGCCCTCATGGAACTCCACCGGACTTTGTCCAAACTGGAAACCACATATCTTGAGGCTGCATTTATTGTAGCTGGGGATTTTAACAAAGCAAATTTGAGGAAAATGCTCCTGAAGTTCGATGAATACATTGGCTGTAGTACACCGCGCTACTAAAACACATGATCACTGCTACTCGCCCTTTCGGGATGGCTACAAGGCCCTCCCCCGCCCTCCCTTCAGGCAAAAAAGATCACAACTCCATTTTTCTCCTACCTTCCTCTAGGCAGAAACTCAAACAGGAAGTACCAGTGCTAAAGTCTATACAACGCTGGTCTGACCAATCGGAATCCATGCTTCAAGATTGTTTTGATCACGCGGACTGGGATATGTTCTGGGTAGCCTCTGAGAATGACATTAACAATGTCACGGACACGGTGACTGAGTTAATCAGGAAGTGTATGGGGATGACTATTAAAACCTACCCAAACCAGAAACTGTGGATAGATGGCAGCATTAGTGAAAAACTGAAAGTGCAAACCACCACATTTAACCATGGCAAGGTGACTGGGAATATGGTTGAATACAAACAGTGTAATTATTCTCTCCGTAAGGCAATCAAACAGGCAAAAAAGTCAGTGCAGAGACAAAGTGGAGTTGCAATTCAATGGCTCAGACACGAGACATATGTGGCAGGGTCGACAGACAATCACGAATTACAAAGGGAAAACCAGCCAAGTCAAGGACACTGACGTCTTGCTTCCAGACAAGCTAAACACCTTCCTCACCCGCTTTGAGGATAACACAGTGCCACCGACCGGCCCACTCCCAAGGACTGTGGGCTCTCATTCTCCGTGGATGACGTGAGTAAGACACTCAAGCTTGTTAACCCTTGCAAGGCTGCCAGACCAGACAGCATCCCCCCTCAATGTTTACGGACATATTCAATCTCTCCCTATCCCAGTCCTCTGTCCCCACTTGCTTAAATATATCCACCATTGTTCCTGTACCCATAAAAGCAAAGGTAACTGCACTAAATTATTATAGCCCCTTAGCAGTCACTTCTGTCACCATGAAGTTCTTTGAGAGGCTAGTTAACCTTTTGACGCTAGGGGTCAGATTATTTTTTATTTTTTTAATAACGTTCCCAAGGTAAACAGACTATTTCTCAGGTCCAGATCGTAGAATATGCATATAATTTACAGATTAGAATAGAAAACACTCCAAAGTTTCCAAAACGGTCAAAATTTTGTCTGTGAGTATAACAAAACTGATTCTGCAAGCAAAAACCTGAGGAAATCTAACCCGGAAGTGATTTTTTTTTTTTTTTAATCTGTGTTTCCTTGCCCGTCTTTCTTCCATTTAAAAGGGTATCAACCAGATTCCTTTTCAAATGGCTTCCTCAGGCTGTGACCAGGCTTTGGACATAGTTTCAGGCTTTTATTTTGAAAAATGAGCAAGATTCTTCAAAACTAGTGAGGTGTCCTTTGATTAGTTCCTGCGCGCGAGAGGGGTAGCTCTCCATTTTCTTTCTCTCTTTTATTGAATAGGTTACGGTCCGGTTGAAATATTATCGATTATGTTTGTTAAAAACAACCTGAGGATTGATTATAAAAAACATTTGACATGTTTCTACGAACATTACGGATACTTTTTGGAATTTTCGTCGAACGGAACGAGGCTTTGGTTTTCTGAACATAATGCGCAACCCAAATAGATTTTTTTTTGTTATAAAAGTAATATTTATCGAACAAAAATACCATTTATTGTGTAACTCGGAGTCTCGTGAGTGCAAACATCCGAAGATTATCAAAGGTAAGCGATTAATTTTATTGCTTTTCTGACTTAAGTGACCAAGCTAACCAAGCTAATATAAGGCTAACTGTTCTAGCATTGATTGATACACTCACAAAAGCTTGGATTGCTTTCGCTGCAAAGCCTATTTTCAAAATCTGACACGATAGGTGGATTAACAACAAGCTAAACTGTGTTTTGGTATATTTTACTTGTGATTGCATGATTATAAATATTTTTTGTAATATTTTTTAATCTGATACGTTTGGGAATTTTCTTCTGCCTTTCAGGACCGGAACGAGGCTGTAGTTTTCTGAACATAACGCGGAACCCAAATGGCGTTTAAAAAAAAAAAAAAAAGTAATAATTATCGAACAAAAAGAACATTTATTGTGTAACTGGGATTCTCGTGAGTGCAAACATCCGAAGATTATCAAAAGGTAAGCGATTCATTTTATTGCTTTTCCGACTTTCGTGACCATGCTAATTTGGGGCTAACTGTTCTAACATTGATTGATACACTCACAAAAGCTTGGATTTCTTTCGCTGTAAAGCATATTTTCAAAATCTGACACGATAGGTGGATTAACAACAAGCTAAGTGTCACGACCTGACCTTAGTATTATTTGTTTTCTTTATTATTTTGGTTAGGTCAGGGTGTGACAAGGGGTGGTTTGTTTAGTTTTTGTCTTGTCTAGGGGTTTTTGTATGTCTATGGGTTTTTGACTAGTCTAGGTAGTTATATGTCTATGGTTGCCTAGATTGGTTCTCAATTAGAGGCAGCTGTTTATCGTTGTCTCTGATTGGGAACCATATTTAGACAGCCATATTCCTTGAGCATTTCGTGGGTGATTGTCTATGTGTTAGTTGCCTGTGTCTGCACTTTTCATATATAGCTTCACGTTCGTTTTGTTGTTTTGTAAGTTTGTTTAAGTGTTCTTTGTTTCATTAAATAAGATGTATTCATATCACGCTGCGCCTTGGTCTCATCCATACAACGAACGTGACACTAAGTTGTGTTTTGGTATATTTCACTTGTGATTGCATGATCATAAATATTTTTAGTAATATTTTGCGCCCTGCAATTCAGCGGTTGTTTAGGAAAATGATCCCGCTAAAGGGATCCGTAGCGCAGAGAAGTTCATGATCATATCACTTCTACGTCACCTGACACCCTAGACCCATTTCAATTTGCTTACCGCCTCAATAAATCCACAGACGATGCAATCTCCATCGCACTGCACACTGCCCTATCCCATCTAGACAAGAGGAATACCTACGTCAGAATTCTGTTCATTGACTACAGCTCAGCCTTCAACCCCATAGTACCCTCCAAGCTCATCATCAAGCTCGGGGCCCTGGGTCTGAACCCCGCCATGTGCAACTGTGTCCTGGACTTCCTGATGGGCCGCCCCCAGGTGGTGAAGGTAGGAAACAACACTTCCACTTCGCTGATCCTCAACACAGGGGCCCCACAAGGGTGCGTGCTCAGCCCACTCCTGTATTTCCTGTTCACCCATGACTGCGTGGCTGCGCATGCCTCCAACTCAATCATCAAGTTTGCAGATGACAACAGTATTAGGCCTGATTACCAACAATGACGAGACAGCCTATAGGGAGGAGGTGAGGGCCCTGGAGGAGTGGTGCCAGGAAAATAACCTCTCCCTCAACGTCAACAAAATTAAGGAGCTGATCGTGGGCTACAGGAAACAGCAGAGGGAGCACGCCCCTATCCACATTAACGGGACCGCAGTGGAGAAGGTGGAAAGCTTCAAGTTCCTCGGCGTACACATCACTGACAATCTGAAATGGTCCACCCACACAGACAGTGTGGTGAAGAAGGTGCAACAGTGCCTCTTCAACCTCAGGAGGCTGAAGAAATTAACCTTGGTCCCTCAGACCCTCAGGAACTTTTACAGATGTACAATTGAGAGCATCCTGTCGGGATGTATCACCGCCTGGTACGGCAACTGCACCTCCCACAACCGCAGGGATCTCCAGAGGGTGGTGTGGTCTGTCCAACGCATCACCGGAGGCACACTTGCCTGCCCCCAAGGACACCTACAGCACCCAATGTCACAGGAAGGCCAAAAAGATCATCAAGGACATCAACCACCCAAGCCACGGCCTGTTCACCCCGCTATCGTCCAGAAGGTGAGGTCTGTACAGGTGCATCAAAGCTGGGACAGAGAGACTAAAAAACAGCTTCTATCTCAAGGCTATCAGACTGTTAAATATCCATCACTAGCCAGCTACCACCTGGTTACTCAACCCTGTACCTTAGAGGCTGCTGCCCTATATACACAGACATGGAATCACTGGCCACTTTAATAATGGAACACTAGTCACTTTAATAATGTTTACATGCTGCTTTACTCATCTCATATCTATATACTGTATTCTATTCAACTGTATTTTAGTCAATGCCACTTTGACATTTCTTGTCCTAATATTTATATATTTCTTAACTCCATTCTTTTACTTTTTAGATTTGTGTATTGTTGTGAATTGTTAGATACTACTACACTGTTGGAGCTAGCATTTCACTACACCCGCAATAACATCTGCTAAATATGTGTATGTGACCAATACAATTTGATATGATTTGATCATTTGAATGGATGAAACAAAAAAAACGGACTTTGTTGACTTACTGTGTGAGGTGAAGAAAAAATTCGAGAAGCAGGCCAGGTACCTCTATGTGTGCTCATGCGCACGGCGCTCTGTCTACATTAACAGGACAGAGAACCCAGACGCTCTGTCTACATTAACAGGACAGAGAACCCAGACGCTCTGTCTACATTAACAGGACAGAGAACCCAGACGCTCTGTCTACATTAACAGGACAGAGAACCCAGACCCTCTGTCTACATTAACAGGATAGAGAACCCAGACGCTCTGTCTACATTAACAGGATAGAGAACCCAGACGCTCTGTCTACATTAACAGGATAGAGAACCCAGACGCTCTGTCTACATTAACAGGATAGAGAACCCAGACGCTCGGTCTACATTAACAGGACAGAGAACCCAGACCCTCTGTCTACATTAACAGGACAGAGCACCCAGACGCTCGGTCTACATTAACAGGACAGAGAACCCAGACCCTCTGTCTACATTAACAGGACAGAGAACCCAGACACGTGCTCATTTCTCACATGGAGCTCGTAAAAGACGGTATGAAATAAACCAAAACTTGTTTCCCACAAGTATAGCAGATTATGAACTCTGCAAACAACATTTCCATTCCGAGAATGGTAAATTTCTGTAATTAATACATACATTAACAGAAATGAATTGCCTGTGTTCCAAGCAGTAGACTACCACATGGGCATTCATAAAAGTCCATTGCGGGCCAACACTGTATAGCTTAGGCTACTATTCTTCTATACGGAGATAGGAGGGATTCATAAAAAAACAAATAGGCAAATCAGTTAAGAACAAATTCTTATTTTCAATGACGGACTAGGAACAGTGTGTTAACTGCTTTGTTCAGGGGCAGAAAAACAGATTTTTACCTTGTCAGCTTAGGGATTCGATCTTGCAACCGTTCGGTTACTAGTCCAACACTCTAACCACTAGGCTACCTGCCGCCCCAGCCTAGGGAAGCATATCAGCCAAGACCGGGTCTGATCAGCGTTGATTAGTCTATACATTTTACACAAAATTAGCACCTTAGGCTATAGGCCTCAGAGCCAGAACAACCTTGTCAACGGCTGTTGAATAATTAATGAATAGTCAGGCACGTTCAACCTTGTAACGATCGTCTGTTGAAGAAGGAGTGGACCAAAGCGCAGCGTGGTAAGTGTTCATGACTTATTAATAATACTGAACACTAAATAACAAAACAACAAAGAGAACGAACGAAACCGAAACAGTTCTGTCAGGTGCAGAAACACAAAACAGAAAACAACTACCCACAAAACACAGGTGGGAAAAGGCTACCTAAGTATGGTTCTCAATCAGAGACAACGATAGACAGCTGCCTCTGAGAACCACACCCGGCCAAAACCAAAGAAATACAAAACATAGAAAATGAACATAGAATGCCCACCCAAATCACACCCTGACCAAACCAAAATAGAGACATAAAAAGATCTCTATGGTCAGGGCATGACAAACCTATTTTAAAAGAAGTGGTTTATTTATTTACTAACAAGCAATGAAAACATGCATTGTGTAACGTTCGTCTGGTGGTGTATGAACGGACCAAGGCGCAGCGGGTGATGAATACATAACGATTTATTTCAAAACAGACGAAACACTGACAAAACACTAGAACAAACTACAAAACAATAAACGAAGGCAACAGACCTGAAACAAACGAACTTACATATAGACGAAGGACGCAAGAACAGGAACAGACTACCTAAAACGAACGAACAAACGAAACAGTCCCATGTGGATTACACAGACACAGGAACAATCACCCACAAACAAACAGTGTGAAAACACCTACCTTAATATGGCTCTCAATCAGAGGAAATGAAAACCACCTGCCTCTAATTGAGAGCCATATCAGGTCACCCTATTAACCAACATAGAAACACATAACATAGACTACCCACCCAAACTCACGCCCTGACCGTCAAACACATACAAAATAACAGAAAACAGGTCAGGAACGTGACACATTGTATAAAAGAAAGTCCACACATCAAACTATATTTGTAATGAAGTGCCATAGCCTATAGCGCTCTACAACCCCGTGGATCTAGAAGATTAGCTGCTCCAGCATCACTCTACACCCCCGCGGATCTAGAAGATTAGCTGCTCCAGCATCACTCTACAACCCCGCGGATCTAGAAGATTAGCTGCTCCAGCATTACTCTACAACCCCGCGGATCTAGAAGATTAGCTGCTCCAGCATCACTCTACACCCCCCGCGGATCTAGAAGATTAGCTGCTCCAGCATCACTCTACACCCCCGCGGATCTAGAAGATTAGCTGCTCCAGCATCACTCTACACCCCCGCGGATCTAGAAGATTAGCTGCTCCAGCATCACTCTACACCCCCGCGGATCTAGAAGATTAGCTGCTCCAGCATCACTCTACACCCCCGCGGATCTAGAAGATTAGCTGCTCCAGCATCACTCTACACCCCCGCGGATCTAGAAGATTAGCTGCTCCAGCATCACTCTACAACCCCACGGATCTAGAAGATTAGCTGCTCCAGCATCACTCTACAACCCCGCGGATCTAGAAGATTAGCTGCTCCAGCATCACTCTACACCCCCGCAGATCTAGAAGATTAGCTGCTCCAGCATCACTCTACAACCCCGTGGATCTAGAAGATTAGCTACTCTAGCATCACTCTACACCCCCGCCGATCTAGAAGATTAGCTGCTCCAGCATCACTCTACACCCCCGCGGATCTAGAAGATTAGCTGCTCCAGCATCACTCTACACCCCCGCGGATCTAGAAGATTAGCTGCCCCAGCATTACTCTACAACCCCGCGGATCTAGAAGATTAGCTGCTCCAGCATCACTCTACAACCCCGCGGATCTAGAAGATTAGCTGCTCTAGCATCACTCTACACCCCCGCGGATCTAGAAGATTAGCTGCTCCAGCATCACTCTACACCCCCACGGATCTAGAAGATTAGCTGCTCCAGCATCACTCTACAACCCCGCGGATCTAGAAGATTAGCTGCTCTAGCATCACTCTACACCCCCGCGGATCTAGAAGATTAGCTGCTCCAGCATCACTCTACAACCCCGCGGATCTAGACGATTAGCTGCTCCAGCATCACTCTACACCCCCGCCGATCTAGAAGATTAGCTGCTCCAGCATCACTCTACACCCCCGCGGATCTAGAAGATTAGCTGCTCCAGCATTACTCTACAACCCCGCGGATCTAGAAGATTAGCTGCTCCAGCATCACTCTACAACCCCGCGGATCTAGACGATTAGCTGCTCCAGCATCACTCTACAACCCCGCGGATCTAGACGATTAGCTGCTCCAGCATCACTCTACAACCCCGCGGATCTAGAAGATTAGCTGCTCTAGCATCACTCTACACCCCCGCGGATCTAGAAGATTAGCTGCTCCAGCATCACTCTACAACCCCGCGGATCTAGACGATTAGCTGCTCTAGCATCACTCTACACCCCCGCCGATCTAGAAGATTAGCTGCTCCAGCATCACTCTACACCCCCGCAGATCTAGAAGATTAGCTGCTCCAGCATTACTCTACACCCCCGCGGATCTAGAAGATTAGCTGCTCCAGCATCACTCTACACCCCCGCGGATCTAGAAGATTAGCTGCTCCAGCATCACTCTACACCCCCGCGGATCTAGAAGATTAGCTGCTCCAGCATTACTCTACAACCCCGCGGATCTAGAAGATTAGCTGCTCCAGCATCACTCTACAACCCCGCGGATCTAGAAGATTAGCTGCTCCAGCATCACTCTACAACCCCGTGGATCTAGAAGATTAGCTGCTCCAGCATCACTCTACACCCCCGCGGATCTAGAAGATTAGCTGCTCCAGCATTACTCTACAACCCCGCGGATCTAGAAGATTAGCTGCTCCAGCATCACTCTACAACCCCGCGGATCTAGAAGATTAGCTGCTCCAGCATCACTCTACAACCCCGCGGATCTAGACGATTAGCTGCTCCAGCATCACTCTACACCCCCGCGGATCTAGAAGATTAGCTGCTCCAGCATCACTCTACACCCCCGCGGATCTAGAAGATTAGCTGCTCCAGCATCACTCTACACCCCCGCAGATCTAGAAGATTAGCTGCTCCAGCATCACTCTACACCCCCGCGGATCTAGAAGATTAGCTGCTCCAGCATCACTCTACACCCCCACGGATCTAGAAGATTAGCTGCTCCAGCATCACTCTACAACCCCGCGGATCTAGAAGATTAGCTGCTCCAGCAGCTGCTCTATCTCTCTCTCTCTCTCAATTCAATTCAATTTGCTTTATTGGCATGGCGTAACAATGTACATATTGCCAAAGCTTATTTTGGATATTTACAATATAAAAATAAAAATGAGAATCAAAATTGTCAACGGGACAACAGTAACAACAATCACCAAGTGTCAAAATAACCATACATTCAACAATAACAATAAACATACAGTAGAGTACATGTGCAGGTTGATTGATTGGTTTGTCTCTCTCTCTCATAAGTGAGCAGATGTTCCATCCTCTACCAGCGCACCGCTACCTAATTATGTATTGCAGCCGTGCTGTCCAAACTATCCATTGCTGTCATTTCGACAGCTTACTTCAATCTCTTCCATGGTCCCTGTATTGAAAGAGGGCCTGTCTGTCAGCATGGTGCTCTGGTGCATTGTGGTTCTCTGAGCCAGGGTTGTCTCTGATAAGTAAACAGTAAACACCGTCTGATGAATGGTATTCAGTGGGAGGGAGGGATACATGCAACGTTACGAAAATGTGGCGCCGGACAACGTGACCGGGGAGATTTTAACTTGCAGGCCATTAAAAATGTACCGGACCCATATGCATTGGATGCATAACCAACAGGAGTTGCATCTTCTGTTCATATGAATTACCATAATCTAAATGGGATTCGATTATGGTAATTAACATTAACAGAACATGCAACTCCTGTAATGAAGCAGCCAATACAATTAGCTGGAAAACACCTTTGTAAACAGCGCACATGACCATATGTGACAGAGATTTAAATCTTTGTTAGAAATTTAGAAAGAGGGGGAATCTAAAATTGCAACAACTAGGCTTCTAGTCAAGATGAAAACCAACAGAACAGGAGAGACATGCTGGTTTCAATGGCATACGAGGAAGTCTATAATAATTGCCTCCACGTTTCCATCAAAACTGTTTTTAACATGCGATTTTATTTTAAATAGTTGCACAATGACAAAGAAAAGCACGTTTCACTCCAGGTGATATTCAGCTCACTGAGGTGATATTCAGTTCAAAATAGGCTCTGTGTGATGTGTGCGTGTGATGAATAAGATACATGATAACTATTTTGCGATGGGATCATTTTTTCTCCCGGGTCAACAGGCTAACGGAAACCCTGGCACACACATACACACTGAAAGGTGCCACTTAAGCCGGTCGGTATGAAGCAGAACAGAACCCAGATTAAAGACGGGCTGGAAGCGTTTTACAGCAAATCAGCTTTTTGTGATGCTGTCAGGTAGACACGGTCGAACCGTCACCGCTCTGCACAGCCTTATGTGATATCATGAGCCTGTCCTTCAGCTCTGCGTCTCACAGCTGGGAAACATGATTACAGCAGGTACACTCTTAGAAAAAAGGGTTCTTTAGCTGTCACCATAGGAGAATCCTTTTTGGTTCCAGGTAGAACTCTTTTGGGTTCCATGTAAAGCCCTCTGTGTATAAGGTTCTACATGGAACTCCTGCTATGTAGATGGGTCTTTCTATAACTAATGGGGCCAATGTTTTACATTTGGATAATAATGTTGAAATGGTTTGAAACAAAATTAAGAAAGACTTATGCGGTTCCACATGTGTACTTAGAGCAATATATGCAAATTGTCCCATAACTCCACCTATATAACAACATAGGTCTAGGACTATACATCCTTTAAGCAGGGTTCATACAGACATTGGCAAGTCAAATTCAAGCACTTCAATTCAAGGACGTCAATAGTATACAATTGTATAATTTATGGCCTATTATAGAACCCCCCCCCCCCCCCCCCCCCCGAAAAAAAAATAAGGCCAATACCACTTTAAGAACGATGCATTTTTTAGGCCTTACCAGTGCCTTACCAATGCATTGATATTCAAAGTATCATTACATTCTAAAATATGTGAAAATAATGTGGCCTGACTAAATAAATTGGATGGATGTAGGGTGATTTTCCTGTAGCCTGTGTGGCCTACACAGCGACACATAATAAAGCCTTGAATAGAGGAAGCATTAATCTCACCACTTGAATCTCACCATCGCTGTTTTTATAACGAGAAAGCGACCAAAAAACAGGTTCCTTTTGTACTGGAAGTATTGTTATGGAAAGACAAGTTGAAGCCAGAATAAGATGTCGTCCTCATAATAACCACACGTGGTTTTACCGCAACAGAGTAGCGCAGCACCCTTCAATTGAAGCGCCGGGAAACAAACGAAAGTGGCCACATCTCTCACAAAAATGGATCAAAAAGGAAATGACTGATAATTATAAAGGAGCAGGACAACTTAGAAATTGGCTACAATAATTACAAGGATTTTCAAGCCCCAAATTGAGGAAATGTCAGATTTGTTGCATCGCAGGCGCTATTACAACAGCCATTCCTCACTTGACTGTTTTGGACAAATCCAATGTTCAAGATACCAAACATGAGAAAGGGTTAAACATAGATTTTAAATTTGATTGAATATACAGTAGCTATGTCTTAAAGTATTGACATGAAAAAAAATTGGCAGATTATTATCAGTGACTTATCAACATCTGTAGCAAGTTGTCCAGCGTAGGAACTCCTCACTGGTACCCTAGTTTATAGAAAGACCCAGATACACAATCAGAAATGGCTCAATACTGACTGGCTGACTGACTGACTGACTTACTCACTCAATGACTGTGTTTGAGAGTACATTGCAGTCAGACTGCACAGAATTACTGATTTGTAAATTAACTTGCAGCCCAAATAACTACTTATTATGTGAACAAGATTCTGGTCTCGGTCAAATTGATCCCGTCAAACACACTGATTGACTGTATAGAGCTGAACACTATGTTTTAATTATAGAGACAGATTGGTTGGAAAATGTCCTCTTCAGCAGATAAGACTACTGAAGGTGATGAAACTGGTGCGGTATGAGCCCACAGACCAATCACACACACACACACACACACACACACACACACACACACACACACACACACACACACACACACACACACACACACACACACACACACACACACACACACACACACACACACACACACACACACACACACACACAGGGCCATTACGGTACGTATGCTCTGCTCAGCATCTAGACCGACTGGGAAGCTGCTGCTGCACTGTCTGCTCCTCTAATGTCTACCCAAGGTGACCAATCACCTGTCTGCTAATGCAATTCCTGTCTGCTCTTCAGTGCCAGGTCTTACATCTCTAGTGCGCACGCCGGCGGAAAAACAGCGAGGAACGAGCGAGAAGCCGCCCGCTGCAAACGATGTACAAAACAAATTCCAATCTAGCAGAGAACATGACGCTGTGACCTCTCCTATCATTTCTCTTCTCTGAGAGATGGTGGGGAGTCACAGAGGGAATTCACAGTGTTTGTGTGTATGTATGTGTGTGTGTCACGGAGGGTATTCACAGTGTTTGTGTGTATGTATGTGTGTGTGTCACGGAGGGAATTCACAGTGTTTGTGTGTATGTATGTGTGTGTGTCACGGAGGGTATTCACAGTGTTTGTGTGTATGTATGTGTGTGTGTCACGGAGGGAATTCACAGTGTTTGTGTGTATGTATGTGTGTGTGTCACGGAGGGAATTCAGCCATTTGCGGGAGGGAAGGATGATGAGGGCCCCTGTTTGAGTCATCAGCCGCTATGTATTCACTGCCCCCACTGTCTGTCTGCTGCCTGACTGCCTGTTTTCCTGCTGTCCGCATCATTGCATTTCCAACCATAAATAGATCACCATCACCATGGAATGGGAGCAGTTCTGTCCTATGAAAACACACAAAGACCAGGTGCTGTAGTAAAAGAGAGAGAGAGAGAGAGAGAGAAAGAGAGAGAGCATGAAAAGAGGAGATTAAAACAGGGAGAGAACAGTGATGATATAGCCATTCTGGTGGACAATAGGCACTAAACAGATATGCAATGGTGTGAGTAGCAGTGCCATTCCGAGAAATCTGCACACAGAAGGACTACTGTATCTTGGGGCTGAGCTGACGTGTGTGTCTGTGTGTGTGTCTGTGTGTGTGTAGGTTGTTAGAGTGTGTGCGTGTGTGATTTGTACACATGGTTTAATAATGAGTGTACTTGGCTCCTGCGGTCCCCTGTAATTTGAGCAGATGTTTCATCTTCCTGTAGAGGAGGTGAATGGTGCTCCTGCTCTACTTCATCAGGCTGGAGTCCTTCTCCCTGTGGAGGGCTGGAGGTGCATGTAGGAGTCACAGCAGCATGGGACGCATGTAATCCTGCTGCACCTCGTTGCCTGCCCTCCACACGCACACGCAGACACACGCGCACGCCAACTTAGTGCCGCACTCAATTTCCTACATTTCCCCAAACAGTCACACTCATAATTTGATTAATTCTCAGGCTTTTAAACTCCATTTCTCACTGGGACACTATTCATTTCACAAGAACTCATTTACTGAGGATCATTCTCCTGAAATTACAACTTCAAATGCCTGTTCACTGGGCCCTTTCTCTCATTAGCCCTTTGAGTACCTAGCACAATACTCTATAAACCCAGGGCCTGGCTGACTATCTGGGAAGAGGACATAAAAACCTAATTGAGAGAACTAAATTACACTTCCGGACCCTCAAATCAGTTTTTATATATATTTAGATGACCTACCAAGAGAAAAGGATGTAGGACCACAGCATGTGCAGAGTCCCACTCCTAGCTATCTAGTTTCAGATAATGTAAAGACGTTTTATTGAGTCGTCATGAAACACAGCAATAACTAGCAAATAAACCTGTGCAGGATGTCTGATGTTCTGTACCTCCAGGCGTTTTTCCTTGTCTTGGGCATTTGTCTTTGATAATGCCACTGCTTTAAGCAATTTACTCCTGACATGAAAAATAACACTGATTACAGGAACATTCAGTCATATTGATTTTACACAGACACACTCCTTCAAATCCAATTATCCTGACGTTTTCAACTTTCGGCAGAAGACACACACACACACACACACACACACACACACACACACACACACACACACACACACACACACACACACACACACACACACACACACACACACACACACACACACACACACACACAGCTTCATCTCCACCAGATCTGGGCCTGCTGCTGTGCTCAGCCTCTCCTCATTAACTGTCTTTGTGTTCTAAAGTGTTTCATTTTGAGAGAAGATGAGCTTCACTGTTCCAAGTGGCTTGACTTCAAGCTGCAGACAGAGAGACTGGGATCTGAACTACAGGCTGCTAATGTAAAGATTTCTCCTCATTACACACCACTTTATTGCTTTTCTGCAACTCAGTTTGTATTTCTCTCAAAGCCGTTCCCAACAAATAACGGGAGCTTTTGCATGAGGCAGCCAGCGGCGACCCAGAAATTAAAGGGCTTTTATTATAGTTTCTAATTCTCAACACATTCTTTATTGCCAGATAAAAAACTGTAATATCTTAGAGAGAATGTCTGAGAGAGGAAATAGTGTTATTTACATATCCAATATTCTCTCTCTCTCCGTGCCTCTCTCTCCCTCTCTCTCTCTCTGTTTCTCACTTGCTCTCTCTTTTTCATTATTCAAAATCCCTCTCCCTCAATATTCTCCCAATACCGCAACAAACTTTCCGGATAACTTTCCGGATAATCAGCATGGAGCTTCCTGTGCTGATAGAATATTCAACACAGCAATGCTCCAGTACACTCCCAGACCACTCATATCGCTGCTGGTTGTCTTTATGTTACGCTCTGTGGCACTGGGAGTGCTGGTGTACAGAGAGAGATAAATGTCTGGCCTTCAGGGTCCATGGATGGATCAGCCCTACAGGATGACTCTGGGCTGCGGCACACCACAACATCCCAGTGCTTCAGTGTCTCAACACCACAGCAATACAGCATGCCACAGCAGTAGAAAGCACTGACTGCAACTACCTTTGTGTACCACAGTACACTCGCCACATTGCATTTGTCCCACCCGTAACAAAGAACCATGACATCCCTCCACACAGTAATACAGCAGTAGTATATTACAGGGTCTCAGTGGCCAGGCAGCAGAGACAAGCTTTCAGAGATAGGCCTTCTGCTTAGAACCCGCTCCAGAACAGACCGGCTGTACTGAGAAGGGAATGGCTATATTCTCACTACCGCCTTAGTGTCGACTTCACAGCGCAGCAATAGCAGTCTGTGTAAACACCCAGTGTAAAGCTATAGGTAAATGAATGAGGTCCTATAGCTGATTTTTTTTCTTTTTCTGCTGTCAGTACCTGGCCTAACTGCAAAGTCATCAAATCAGATTTTATACCTAACCCTAACCTTAAACCTAACCTAAACCACACTGTTAAACTTGTGCCTAACCCCAACTTTAAATGAAGGTTGTGGTTAGGCATAATTTTGTTTTCATAGTTTTTTTGCGGCTGGCCCATCTAACGGAAACTGCTCAGCTCTGCCTCCAGGACAAGATTCATCCCAATAAACGTAAACATTCATTTTTTCCCTTTTTTTTTTCTTCTTGCCACAGTAGCCCTATTTTAAGCAGCGGCTGGGCTGTTGTGTGAGAGAGAGCATCTGCAATCACCTTCCAGATGGCATCATGGACAAAAGGGCTTATGGCCAGGTGCATTCACCATCTCACCATGACAACCAGATAATCATGCATAGAGTGGGGATTTGTGGCTACACATTATTCAATGCAACACCATACTGTAAAGTGTGTGAACACAAGAACATGCGTACAAGCATGCACACAAGCGTACACCGGTGCACGCACACACACTTATTTCTTAATGCATTACTTAACACATACAATGCTTCATCATACTGTAACTATACCAATACATGGACAGAGGAGCAAACGACAGATGTCACAAGTGGAGCAGCACGTTTACTTCGTTCCTGTGCCACATGCAAGTCATTAAACACCGATCAAATCTCTCTCTCTCTCTCTCTCTCTCTCTCTCTCTCTCTCTCTCTCTCTCTCTCTCTCTCTCTCTCTCTCTCTCTCTCTCTCTCTCTCTCTCTCTCTCTCTCTCTCTCTCTCTCTCTCTCTCTCTCTCTCTCTCTCTCTCTCTCTCTCTCTCTCTCTCTCTCTCTCTCTCTCTCTCTCTCGAGTGCATGCTGGGAGTGAGTCGTCAAGCAGGAGTGATTGTGAGAGCGACTGGAATTCTTTTCACTCTATTGGGTTTTGGTGTGTATATATATTGATTAGTTTAGTTGTTTTAAGGGTATCTTGTCTAACTATCACTAAGCACGTATAGGGGTGGTGGGATCGTTGAGGTTGGTTTTCGCGAGGGCAAAACCAGCGGGTGGGGCTGGTTGCAATGGCCACTCGCGGAAGTTTGGAGTTTGAAAAACGTAGTCGGCGGCATGGAGTAAAGATTCCTGCTGCGGCCGGGTGTTCAGTGGAAGAATGTAGTTTGGCTGTGGGTGCTATCATTGGGTATGATAGCATCAAATCAGCCTCAAGGATGAATAGCGCTGTAGTGATATTCTTAGATTCCATTGAAAAGGTGAATAAGATAGTTGAGAGGGGTGTTGTGTTGCGGGAGACACAGACGCCGGTATTTCCGCTTATGAATCCGGCGAAGAAAGTTATATTTTCTAACGTGCCACCATTTGTTAGAGATGAAGTGTTGGAGCGAGAGTTATCTCGTCATGGTCAAATCGTATCTACAATAAAGAAGGTTCTTTTTGGATGCAAATCTCCGTTGCTGAAACATGTCGTGTCTCATAGGAGACAAGTGCATATGACCTTAAAAAAGGACGTTGATGAACTGAATTTAGCGTTCAGTTTTAAGATTGATGGATTTGATTATGTCTTCTACGCTTCTACTGAATCAATGAAATGCTTTGGCTGTGGAAGAGAGGGGCATTTGGTGCGTAGTTGTCCCGAGAATGAGCGCGCAGAGCCCGGTAGTAGCTCTAGTGCTGGTGCAGCTAACGCACCACCGCGAAGGGATGAACATGCTAAGGGTGCAGGGGAAGGGAGAAGGTGGGCAGATGTGGTTGGAAAAGTAGGAGAGGAAGGCATTGTGGATAAGGGGGCAATTGTGGTAGATCAGAACAAAGAGGGAGGGGAAACAGTCGGTGAGATTGCGACTGCCGTCGCTGAGGTGGTGCTGGAAAATGAAATTGGAGGTCAAGAGGAGATTGAAATAACGGAAAAGGAAGCAGCTGTTTTCAAAGTACCGAGGAGTAAGAGGAAGAATTTAAGGGGTGGTGAAGGGTCTAATTCTAAGAGGAAGGTAGAGATTGATAAATCAGTTGAGGATGAACAGGTTGTAGAGATGGTGGAGTTTTCTTCTGGGGAGGATAGCGAGAGTGAGTCATCTGACGCGTCACAACAAAATAGCGAGATAAATGGGGTGGAAGGGAGGTATGGGATTGAGAAGGTACGTCAATTTCTGAAGTTGACAAAAGGGAAGAAATATATGCAGGATTACAATGTAACTGATTTTTTCCCTGAAAGTGAATTGTTTATTGAATCAGCAAAGTTTCTGATGTCAAAAATTACAGGGGGAGGTTTGACAAGCCCTGAAATTGCTAGACTCAAGAAAGTGGTCACGAGAGTGATAAGTGATGTAAATTCTAAAGAAAATGAAAGAGTTCAGTTGCAGCTTTAACTCTGTAAAGAGATGTGGTGTCTGTATCTTCCTCTGTATATTTTTTTCATCCATGAGCAGTTTTAAGATTTCTTCTTTAAACGTAAATGGGGCAAGAGATGGTAAAAAAAGAGCCATAGTGTATGAGTTAATTAGGGGAAAGGGAAGTGACATACATTTTCTACAAGAAACGCATAGTAATTTGGAAAATGAAGTTATGTGGCAACAGGAGTGGGGGGGGGGACAGTGGTGTGTAGTCATAAAAACTCAAAAAAGTGGGGGTGTGGCTATCTTGTTCTCAAAAGGGTTTTTGCCTTTGTCATATGAGGTTGAAGAGGTAGTTGAGGGGAGGTTATTAAAAGTTAGAGCAAGGTATGAAAACATCACTATGTGTCTGATAAATGTATATGCCCCAGTGGTGGCAGTTGAGAGGGTATGTTTTTTAGAGACATTATCAAATACCATTGAGAAATGTAACAATGAAGATTATTTATTTATTGCTGGGGATTTTAACTGCACAGTCAGCGATTTAGATAGAAATCACCAAGAACCTCATATAGCCTCAAGGACTTTTTTTAAACGCCTCATTGTAACACATGAACTGTGTGATATTTGGCGGAGTCAACATGGAGGCACAAGGCAGTACACCTGGGCGCATGTGAGAGAGAACACCATCTCTATGGCCAGGTTAGATAGGTTTTATTGTTTTGAGCATCAATCTCAGGTCTGTAAATCAAGTGTGATAACCCCAGTGGGATTTTCTGATCATTGTTTAATAACAGAGGTGGTGTTCATTAACGATGTAAAACCCAAAAGCGCATACTGGCATTTTAATATAACTTTATTGAGTGATGCTCACTTCAGGAAATGTTTTAGTTTTTTCTGGGAGAGGTGGAGGTCTCAAAAGGCCAGTTTTGTATCCCTTCAACAGTGGTGGGATATAGGGAAAATCCAGATTCAACAATTCTGTAATCAATACACGAGGAATGTCACCAAGGATATCACCAGATCAATGAAAGCCCTAGAGTTTGAAATAGTGGAACTCATGACGTTGGTTGAGACCACAGGAGATCGAGGCCATACTCAGGCCCTCAAGAGGAAAAAAGCTGCATTGGCAGACCTGCTGGGTATCAGAGCACAGGGGGCATTGGTGAGAAGTAAGTTTCAGGGAATCTCTGAAATGGATGCCTCATCCAAATTTTTCTTTGGTTTAGAGAAAAAGAATGGACAAAGAAAAATTATTCATTGTCTCAAATCAGCTGTTGGACAAGAGCTCACTAGCCCTAGTGAAATTAGAAAGAGGGCAGTAGAGTTCTATGCTGAGCTCTACAAGTGTGAGTACAAAGAGGATAAAACAGTGACACAGCAGTTCCTTGATGGGCTCCCACAGGTGGCTGCAGAAGCTCAGGTTGAGCTTGAGCAACCATTGTCTTTGCAGGAGTTATACACTGCATTAAAAGGCATGGAAAATGGAAGGGCACCAGGCATTGATGGGCTTCCCGTTGACTTTTTAAAGTCTTTTTGGGATATGTTGGGAGAGGATTGGCTAGCAGTAGTTAATGATAGTTTAACCGGAGGGTTACTACCAATAAGCTGCAGAAGGGCTGTCCTCACCCTACTGCCCAAAAAGGGTGACCCTAGGGAGGTGAAGAACTGGAGGCCGGTGGCTTTATTGTGCACTGATTATAAGATCCTGTCAAAGGCTTTGTCCAACAGGCTGAGGGAGGTGATGGGGCAAATCATACATACGGACCAGTCCTACTGTGTTCCTGGCAGGCAGATAGGGGATAACATTTCTCTGATTCGTGATTTTTTGGACGTCTCTAGGGCTATTGGGTTGGATGCTGGTCTAATTTCAATTGATCAGGAAAAGGCATTTGACCGAGTTGAACATCAGTATTTATGGCACACGTTTGAGGCGTTTGGGTTCAGCTCTGGTTTTATTGCCATGATAAAGGTGATATATGGTGACATTGAAAGTGTATTGAAAGTTAACGGTGGTTTGAGTGCTCCTTTTAAAGTGTGTAGAGGTATTAGGCAGGGATGTTCTTTGTCAGGAATGTTATATGCCATTGCTATAGAGCCACTACTAAATAGCATTAGAAGTCGCATTGAAGGGGTGTACCTTTCAGAGGATATTCCTCCTATTCGTCTCTCAGCCTATGCTGATGATGTAGTTGTTTTAGTGAAAAATCAAGCGGAGGTGGATAGTTTGAGTCTAATGGGTGATCGTTTTAGGGGAATATCCTCTGCAAAGGTAAATTGGGAAAAGAGTTGTGCTTTACAGATTGGAGAATGGTCTGGAGGGATCATGGCTTTGCCAGGGGGGCTGGAATGGTGTAAGGGAGGTTTTAAGTATCTTGGAGTGTACCTAGGAGATGAGGGGACTATGGAAAAAAATTGGATTGGGGTGGTTGAAATGGTGGAAGGGAGGATGAGGAGATGGCGTTGGTTGCTATCTCGTATGTCATATAGGGGGCGCACTATTATAGTTAACAATGTGATTGCCTATGCATTGTGGCATCGGTTGTCCGTTTTAGAACCACCATCTGGCCTTCTGGCTAAGATACAGGCAATTATTGTGGATTTCTTTTGGGATAAATATCACTGGGTTCCACAAAGTGTTTTGTATTTGTCAAAAGAGGAGGGGGGACAAGGTCTTGTACATCTTGCTAGTAGGGCTGCTGCTTTCCGGTTTCAGTTTATTCAAAGGTTGCTTTATGGACCGGAAAATGTGGTGTGGAGAGGGGTGGCAGGTCTTGTATTACAGCGGGTTGGAGGATTAGGTTTAACTTCTTATGGCTGCAAGGGGCAGTATTGAGTAGCCTGATAAAATGTGTCCATTTCAAACGGCCTCGTACTCAATTCTTGCTCGTACAATATGCATATTATTATCACTATTGGATAGAAAACACTCTCTAGTTTCTAAAACCGTTTGAATTATTTCTCTGAGTGAAACAGAACTCATTCTGCAGCACTTTTCCTGACCCGGAAGTTCAAAGTCTGAAATCGATGCTCTCTTCCTCTTCCTGCCTATAAATGGGCACAAGAGCTATTAGTATACATGCACGTCATACACCTTCCTCTGGGTGTCAAGAAGGCTGTGAGAGAAGAAATGAGGTGATTATCTCGATCTGGGATGGAATAAATCCTCTTGGAATGACGTGTACCCCATTTCCGGTACTCTGAAGAACGCGATTTGGACAGTGGGGTTGCCTTTTGTTTTGCTGACGTTATAGGCGACTATTATTTCCGGCTTTGATTTTATTTGATACATGTCACCATATCATCATAAAGTATGTTTTTTCAATATAGTTTCATCAGATTATTGAAATTTTTTCGGGAGTTTTGCCGTGTTCCGTTCTCTTCCGTTTGTTTACATGGAGAGATCCGTGCAACCCGGCTAGCGCGCTTGCTAAATGGAGAGAGAAAGTTGCCATTCTGAATCCAAACAACGACTCATCTGGACAAAGGACACCTTGTTCAACATTCTGATGAAAGATCAGCAAAAGTAAGACCCATTTTATGATGTTGTTTCATATATCTGTCGTAGTCGCCGGCGCCCAAGTGTTTCTGGCTATTGTGCTAAGCTAATATAACGCTACATTTTGTTTTCGCTGTAAAACACTTAATAAATCGGAAATATTGTCTGGCATCACAAGATGCCTGTCTTTCATTTGCTGTACACTATGTATTTTTCAGAAATGTTTTATGATGAGTAATTAGGTATTTGACGTTGGTGTCTGTAAATATTATGGCTGCTTTCGGTGCAATTTCTGAATGTAGCTGCAATGTAAACTATGATTTATACCTGAAATATGCACATTTTTCAAAAAAAAACCCTATGCTATACAATAAATATGTTATCAGACTGTCATCTGATGAGGTTGTTTCTTGGTTAGTGGCTATTTATATCTTTATTTGGCCGAATTTGTGATAGCTACTGATGGAGTCAAAAACTGATGGAGTAATAAAAGTGGAGTCTTTTGCTAACGTGGTTAGCTAATAGATTTACATATTTTGTCTTCCCTGTAAAACATTTTAAAAATCGGACATGTTGGCTGGATTCACGAGATGTGTACCTTTCATATGCTGTATTGGACTTGTTAATGTGTGAAAGTTAAATATTTAAAAAAAATATCTTTTGAATTTCGCGCCCTGCACTTGAAGTGGCTGTTGTCATAAGTGTACCGACGTCGGGCTTGCACGCCAAACAGGTTAAAGAAGGCTTTATTTCTGGTTGATAGTAGCCAGATTTCTAGGGAGGGAGTACCTCCGTTTTACAGAGGCCTTCTCAGAGTGTGGAGCATAATGAAGGTGTCCAGACGAACTTCAGCGGAGTCAGTGCATTGGCTGTTGGAGGAACCTCTGGTGTATGGGGCAAGACTGGATTGTACAACTGCAGCTGTTCCACATTTCTCCAAGATTCTGGTGAAGGGCAAAATCATCACCTTAAAACAGTTAATGGCCATGGCTGGGCCCGCCTTAATGGATGGAAGACGGGTGGCTGAACATTTGGGGGTGAGGTCGGAAAGGATTGTCGGACAACTGCTGGGAAGCTGCAGGAAGGCTCTGTCAGCGGAAGAGTGGGGTATGCTTAATAGCCAAAAGAAGAAGGTACAAGATGAAGACGTCTCATTTCCAAGACTAGGGATTACACCAAATATCCCAGAGTCAGAAAGAAAGGCGTTATTGCTGGATTTGAGAGGGTTGGAGGAGGTGGGTTTGGATGAGGTGAATGGGAAGGACTTGTATAGGGGGTGTGTCAAGGTGTTGAATAAAGATAAATTGAAAAATAGAAAAGACACTCCATGGAGGGTAAAATTGGGCATTGATGACAAGGTAAAGCCAGCATGGAGAGCACTGTACAAGCCACCGTTACAAAACGGTACTGGTGATATGCAATGGAGGGTTTTACATGGCATCATTGCAGTTAATGCTTTTGTATCTGTTATTAACTCAGATGTTAGAGATGGATGTCCTTTTTGTAATATAAGAGAAACCATTTTTCACTGTTTTATGGAGTGTGAGAGGATAAAACCTCTATTGGAAATGCTGGAATCTTTGTTTAAAGCTGTAGGGGAGATTTTCAATAACACTGTTTTTATTTTGGGGTTTCAATATAGTAAGCAACAGAAAAGAAAATGTCAACTGTTAAATTTTATTTTGGGACAAGCTAAGATGTCAATTTTTCTGAGTAGGAAACATAAGATAGAAACGGGATATGGGCAGGATGTAAGATGTGTTTTTAAAGGATTAGTGAAAGCAAGAATAAAAGTGGATTTTGAGTTCTTCTCAGCTGTAAAAGATCTCCTATTGTTTGAGGAGAAGTGGGCCTACGAAGGAGCGCTTTGTTTTGTAGAGGAGGGGAAATTATTTTTTGTTGATGAAATAAGTTGAATGTATATGTTCTTTTGTATTTTTATTTTATTTATTTTGTTTAGGAATTACATTTGTTGTTTCATTTCTGAAAAGGCAGTGTGTCATTATTTATGTTAACACTTGAGTATAAAATAAAGGTTTTATAAACTCTCTTTCTTAATGCATTACTTAACACATACAATGCTTCATCATACTGTAACTATACCAATACATGGACAGAGGAGCAAACGACAGATGTCACAAGTGGAGCAGCACGTTTACTTCGTTCCTGTGCCACATGCAAGTCATTAAACACCGATCAAATCTCTCTCTCTCTCTCTCTCTCTCTCTCTCTCTCTCTCTCTGGAGGGAGGGAGGGAGGGAGGGAGGGAGGGAGGGAGGGAGGTGTTTGATGGTGCAAGAAATATAACATTGGGTTTGTCTTTGGCGAAGCAGCAAGCGGCAGATCCCTTTAGACTGTCCTTCCCTTCTCTCTCTGAGAGTGACAGGTGCTTATCCCGCAGCCCGGGCTGAGTCTGCTGTACGGTAATGAGGCACTGTTTGCTTTGAGTTGTTGTTGAGCTGAGGGTTGCCGTGGCACTCTGAAGCGCTAGACTGGCAAGGCTACTATTCTGTAGCAGCATGATTTGAGAAAGAGCTACACAGCGACGGCTTTTCCACAGCCTTGACTGACTTGGCTCTTGTCTTCCGCCAGACAAAACCCTGAGCTTGTTATTGTAACGCAGTGTGAGCAGTGTGCTTCCGCGCGCATGCGTGGTGCTGGCCATGACACCAGGTTGATAGTATCTCAGGAGCTTTGTGCATCATGTGTTTCTATGGCCCTGCTGCTCTTAAGACACCCTGGCCTCCATTACGGTTCTGAAAGTCAAGGTCAAGACATTCATCTAGTAGTGTTCCCTTGTGTTTATTATGTCCATTTATTCATGATTCACTTCTACAGTTATCTACTATTCACATCTCACTGCTAGTTATTCATTATTCACTACTACAGTTATCTACTATTCACATCTCACTACTAGTTATTCACTATTCACTACTACAGTTATCTACTATTCAAATCTCACTACTAGTTATTCACTATTCACTACTACAGTTATCTACTATTCACATCTCACTACTAGTTATTCACTATTCACTACTACAGTTATCTACTATTCACATCTCACTGCTAGTTATTCATTATTCACTACTACAGTTATCTACTATTCACATCTCACTACTAGTTATTCACTATTCACTACTACAGTTATCTACTATTCACATCTCACTGCTAGTTATTCATTATTCACTACTACAGTTATCTACTATTCAAATCTCACTACTGGTTATTCACTATTCACTACTACAGTTATCTACTATTCACATCTCACTACTAGTTATTCACTATTCACTACTACAGTTATCTACTATTCAAATCTCACTACTAGTTATTCACTACTACAGTTATCTACTATTCACATCTCACTACTAGTTATTCATTATTCACTACTACAGTTATCTACTATTCACATCTCACTACTAGTTATTCATTACTCACGACTACAGTTATCTACTATTCACATCTCACTACTAGTTATTCACTACTACAGTTATCTACTATTCACATCTCACTACTAGTTATTCATTATTCACTACTACAGTTATCTACTATTCACATCTCACTACTAGTTATTCATTACTCACGACTACAGTTATCTACTATTCACATCTCACTACTAGTTATTCACTACTACAGTTATCTACTATTCACATCTCACTACTAGTTATTCACTACTAGTTATTCATTATTCATTACTACAGTTATATACTATTCACTACTACAGTTATCTACTATTCACTACTACAGTTATCTACTATTCACATCTCACTACTAGTTATTCATTATTCACTACTAGTTATTCATTATTCATTACTACAGTTATATACTATTCACTACTACAGTTATCTACTATTCACTACTACAGTTATCTACTATTCACATCTCACTACTAGTTATTCATTATTCACTACTAGTTATTCATTATTCATTACTACAGTTATATACTATTCACTACTACAGTTATCTACTATTCACTACTACAGTTATCTACTATTCACATCTCACTACTAGTTATTCATTATTCACTACTAGTTATTCATTATTCATTACTACAGTTATATACTATTCACTACTACAGTTATCTACTATTCACTACTACAGTTATCTACTATTCACATCTCACTACTAGTTATTCATTATTCACTACTACAGTTATCTACTATTCACATCTCACTACTAGTTATTCATTATTCACTACTACAGTTATCTACTATTCACATCTCACTACTAGTTATTCATTATTCACTACTACAGTTATCTACTATTCACATCTCACTACTAGTTATTCATTATTCACTACTACAGTTACCTCACTACTAGTTATTCATTATTCACTACTACAGTTATCTACTATTCACATCTCACTACTAGTTATTCACTATTCACTACTACAGTTATCTACTATTCACATCTCACTACTAGTTATTCATTATTCACTACTACAGTTATCTACTATTCACTACTACAGTTATCTACTATTCACATCTCACTACTAGTTATTCATTATTCACTACTAGTTATTCATTATTCATTACTACAGTTATATACTATTCACTACTACAGTTATCTACTATTCACTACTACAGTTATCTACTATTCACATCTCACTACTAGTTATTCATTATTCACTACTACAGTTATCTACTATTCACATCTCACTACTAGTTATTCATTATTCACTACTACAGTTATCTACTATTCACATCTCACTACTAGTTATTCATTATTCACTACTACAGTTACCTCACTACTAGTTATTCACTATTCACTACTACAGTTATCTACTATTCACATCTCACTACTAGTTATTCACTATTCACTACTACAGTTATCTACTATTCACATCTCACTACTAGTTATTCATTATTCACTACTACAGTTATCTACTATTCACTACTACAGTTATCTACTATTCACATCTCACTACTAGTTATTCATTATTAACTACTACAGTTATCTACTATTCACATCTCACTACTAGTTATTCATTATTCACTACTACAGTTATCTACTATTCACATCTCACTACTAGTTATTCATTATTCACTACTACAGTTATCTACTATTCACATCTCACTACTAGTTATTCATTATTCACTACTACAGTTATCTACTATTCACATCTCACTACTAGTTATTCACTACTACAGTTATCTACTATTCACATCTCACTACTAGTTATTCATTATTCACTACTACAGTTATCTACTATTCACATCTCACTACTAGTTATTCACCACTACAGTTATGACAAACAAGTGGTGAGAACATCTCAATTCCATAAATCCCCCCAAAGTTACAAAACAATATGAAATTCTATTCTACTTCCTTGGGATACGCCCATGATTTCAGTCAACAAAGAATCCTGTAATTGTTTAGTCAATAATGGCTTCCTATTTCTTGTGGAAGTAAGAAAAAACCTAGAGTAAACACAGCCAATTCATCATTGTGACAACCTTATTGTTCTGCCACTGGTGCAAAGGTTGCCATTTCAGATATAATAAATGCTTACTGTACTTTTGCCTTAATCAATACCTTAGGCTAGTGCTAGTCGGTAACGCTGTGGGCGCTGCACTGACCAAGGCGCGGTAGAAGACAGTTCATCTTAGACGGGGCCTGCTTTTTTCCTGAGATAGAAACAGCACAATATTTAAGTGGGATCGCAATGGCGTGAACGTTCTCTTAATTCTTAGAATGTAGGGCCCCATGGTAATGTAAAATGCGTGTGTGTGTGTGTTGCAACCTCTGATGAATTGGCACCGCTGGGATGTCAGTCTCTGCTTAGAGCTATTCCTACTGACAGAAATTAATACTATTGTCCCAAAGTGGGAATGTTCAGTTTTTCATAGAGCTAAATCTTAATGGTCTGATCTACAGGTGCAATTAGTACTTGCTGTTGGCTGTGACATAGCTAGTAGATTGACAAAACACAGAGGCTATGCATGGCTTATTAGTACTTACTGCATGATCAACGCATCAAACATACACTACCGTTCAACAGTTTGGGGCCACTTAAAAATGTCCATGTTTTTGAAAGAAAAGTACATTTTTTGTCCATTAAAATAACATAAAATTGATCAGAAATACAGTGTAGACATTGTTAATGTTGTAAATGACTATTGTAGCAGGAAACTGATGATTCTTTGTGGAATATCTACATAGTCGTAGAGGCCCATTATCAGCAACCATCACTCCTGTGTTCTAATGGCACATTGTGTTTGCTAATCCAAGTTTATCATTTTAATTGGCTAATTGATCATTAGAAAACCCTTTGCTATTATGTCAGCACAGCTGAAAACTATTGTTCTGATTAAAGAAGCAATAAAACTGGCCTTCTTTAGACTAGTTTAGTATTTGGAGCATCAGCATTTGTGGGTTTGATTACAGGCTCAAAATGGCCAGAAACAAATAACTTTCTTCTGAAACTCGTCAGTCTATTCTTGTTCTGAGAAATGAAGGCTATTCAATGCAAGAAACTGAAGATCTGGTACAATGCTGTGTACTACTCCCTTCACAGAACAGCGCAAACTGGCTCTAACCAGAATAGAAAGAGGAGTGGGAGGCCCCGGTGCACAACTGAGCAAGAGGACAAGTACATTAGAGGGTCTACTTTGAGAAACAGACGCCTCACAAGTCTTCAACCGGCAAAATACCAGTCTCAACGTCAACAGAGGCGACTCCGGGATGCTGGCCTTCTAAGCATTTCTGATCAATTTGATGTTATTTTAAATGGACAAAAAATGTACTTTTCTTTCAAAAACATGGACATTTTTAAGTGACCCCAAACTTTTGAGCGGTAGTGTAATATTGAAAAAGCCATTCTTGTATGGTACAGTAACAGTATTGCTGTTGCTGTAGAATGTGAGCGCTATAAAGCGTTCTAGAACTCCCCAGTGTTCTATAAGAACAGCCTGGAGTAGAAAGCAGTCAGCCCTGTTATCTCTTTTAATAACTCACCCTGAAAAAACACATAACATTGCTCTGAGGCCTGAGTCCATTTTTGATTAATGGTACGACACCAGGCTTGGCCTTTGTGTAACAGTTCATTCCCAGCCTTTCCACAGCCCTTTACAAGTCATTCTCAAGGTTAATGTTCCTTTCCTCTCAAAAATACTTTGTTAACATGCATTATGTGTTTGTGAGAGAAAGTGAAAGAGGTAAAGCAAGAGAGAGAAAAAGTGGGAGAGAGAAAGTGAGAGAGAAATAGAGAAAGAGTGAAAGAGAGAAAGAGAGAGTGAAAGAGAGGGGGGTATAGAGACCCTATAGAGTTTTTCCACAAGATGCCATTATTCATTAACAAAATGAGGTGGCAAAACAGTCAACACTGTTTTCTAGTACAGACAGAAATGTTCTACAAATGTTCCCCATAGAGCTGCTCTCAAGTGCTGCCTGATGGTCATTTGGAAATGTTTGTCCCGTCATGTTGATGTATTTCACCTACATATTTTGCAATATATTTGAAGAGAGATTTTGCCACAGACACTTCTGAATGTGGTTCCATTGTTGATCTATAGTAGTATATTCACAGTTCCAGTTAAAGATCCCATCATACCGTAGCAAAGACGGGTTATGTATTTTGTCAAACAACATTGGACAAATTGACGTGCTGTCAGCCAACCCTCGAGCTAAAATCTAGGCATCGTTACTGGAACTGATATAAGCATGACGTGTAAGTACTAAAGGGATTGTTTTGGGGTGAACACAAATAATAACAAGCAGCGATAAACTGGGGGGCAATCTGTGATTTAGATTGCAGTGTGGGCTAAGGCTTACTCAAATCTCCCACCCACGGCTCAAATTATGCTAGCAATTATAAGCACATTGTGTCTTCTGGTCAAAAATCTGCTAGCGCTACTGCTTTCACTGCATTCCTATTAGCATAAACACCGGATATGCTAATCACTGTGCCCCATCAACTGCCCCATCAACACCAACACAACAAACACTTCAGCAAGTCATTTCAAGACGTATAACACCAACACTTAAGACGCCATGTATTAATGTGATGCTCAGTGGGTAGCTGCCTAGCACGGTTAACCGCCACGATCTATCAATATCACACTGAAAATGAAGGGGGAATATCTCCCAGTTTGATGTAATGATTTCCTGATTTCAGAAAACGGCAATTCTTTGTCCCACTGTTCCTGAGTCAGCAAGAATGACTTAATGTATCTCTCTCTCTCTCTCTCTCTCTCTCTCTCTCTCTCTCTCTCTCTCTCTCTCTCTCTCTCTCTCTCTCTCTCTCTCTCTCTCTCTCTCTCTCTCTCTCTCTCTCTCTCTCTCTCTCTCTCTCTCTCTCTCTCTCTCTCTCTCTCTCTCTCTCTCTCTCTCTCTCTCTCTCTCTCTCTCTCTCTCTCTCTCTCTCGCTCGCTCTCTCTCGCTCTCTCTCTCTCTTTCTCTTTCTCTCTCTTTACCTCTCTCCCTCCCTCCCTCTCAGAGACAGAGTGACCTGGGACTGTGGTAAATCAGTTGCAGCAACATGTTAAAGGACTACAGAAGCTCAATGGGGGGCTGTAATGATTTTCTGGCGCCCATCCAGCCAGGCAGAGACACTGAATGAAGCAGGTGAGGAGACAAGCACCAAAACATCTAGCAACAACAAGCGCAAAAGTGGGACTCTATGACCACTAACACACTGTCATTACACACACATCCAATCAAGCTTATGGGGTACAGGGATGTCACACATCCAGCCAGGAAGAGACACTGAATAATGCTGGTGAGGTATTGTGGAGTGCTGAGGTGGGACTTAGTGACCACTAAACAGTGGACGATGGTGATACACTGTCCTGAAGCATATCCAATAACCAAACTAACTGGTTGAGGCGCTGTGGAGACATGCACCACCACAACACCTGCTGAAGCTGGACTCTATAGACAACGTATGTGGTCGGAGGGTGATGATACACTCTCCTTACAGCAGATTGAACAGAGCTTACAAAATGGTGCACTGAATATTCTTCTCGTAGCACCAGAGGTAACACATCTCCGAATGTCCTTCAACACTGCCATTACTGGATGAATGAACGCTTCCTGTTTTAGATATTCTAAATGAGACCTCCAACTGCATCACTCAATCTCATCAGTCTCTGTTCATACAGTACCAGAACACACTACAGCCAAGTGCGTAGAGAAGATGCCCTGCTGCACTGAACATCCACTTAGGAGTCATATGTCTAATGGCAGAAACCTATACATCCTGAGAGAGGTCACTTCCTGTAGTGGAGAGCGGTGCACTCATCATCCTGTTGATCCCTGAGTAATTTACATGGAGAGGAGCGAGAGGAACACAGCATCTAGTACTCTGACTTTTAAATTTCACAAACACACACACACACTTTAAGAAGGGATACGGGGGGATGTTTAGTAAATGGCTCTAGCCTCAGGTGAGTTCAGTTCACTGTTGCCTAGAACAACAACTGGTTATGACACAACGGATACCACTCTCGGCTCAGTAGGATCCGTTGTTACCCCCAGTAGTATCCGTAGTAACGCTGCAAGCTTTGAGAAATGGAAGATGGAATCTAGGTCATAGGGTAGGTATACTTATAATAATGTGTGTAATATAAAGTGCAACGACCGGGATTTTTTTTTAAAAAATCACACAGGAAACGCATGAATATCATTCTCAGGCTATCGCATGTGCAGGAACAGAGAGAGGTTGCTGTCAAACCCATTCGTACATTTTTCACTTTACCTCAATACGGCTTTCACCAGGAACATATGTCCCAATACATAATATATACCAGATGATTAATATATAAAGCTTTTTGAGCAGTGCTAGGTGGAGACAGTGAAACAATGACATCTAATTATTCAGTAGTCTGCCAGTGCCCGGATTGTCCTGAGTGCCCCTCTACCCTTGAGCCACTACTCAAAGGCTGTGACCAAATGGCACCATATTCCCTACATAGTGCACTACTATAGGGAATAGGATGCCAATTGGGACAGAGCCCGTATCTATCTATCTCTCAGCAGCTACACATTGCTGGCTTAGAGGTTTACTGTGTTGCATTCAGATACATTGAACTGTTAGAATAAATATGATGTAACTGTGGATCTCATGCAGGATCTCAAGCATTTTTATCTGATGCAGAACAAGAAAATAAATTGGTTAATGTGTTTTTCACAACGTCATGATGACGACAGTATAACACTTCAGCGAGTAATTCAACTAAAAATAAAGTCACCTCAAAAGTCAACGAAAGAAAATAATACAATTGATACCATCACTGTGAAATAATTGCTTAAAGCAGCTCTAATTGTGATGGACTATAAAAGCTTGAGTTCTCTGCTCAAACGACTGCACTTAAGCAAAGTGTTCAATGCTCTGCACATTGTGTGAAGCGAACACATTATATGGCACTTAATGTATATGCATTCATTAGACTATATTCATTAGAGATCACTCTCTTCTACGCAAACACACATTGTTTACACCGGGCCAAGATATGTCTTGAAAACACCTCCGGCAGCAAATCCAATCCCCCAGTTTGTTCCAGACTTTGTCAGCAACTTGGCGGATACAGAGATGTCACAGCGAACTGTAATTACATTTCTAATCCCCGAGCTGTGAAGATGAACACTAGCGCCATCTAAATGAATATAGCTGAGGAGAGAACTCATCCACAAGAGTGCTGTTGCACAAACATCACGCTAATAAAAGGTTGTTTGTAACCCAAACAGATGCATAGGAGAAATGGGCTGAAGGTTCCTCCTTCTTTTTTGCTTCGCTGCTCCTCTCGCGTTTCCCGAGGCGGAAGCAAATTACACACTTAAACAACATTAGAACTAACTAGAAGCAAAGGAAAACAAGAATAATGGTCCTTGTTAGAGAAGCTGTGGATTCAGTGCATGTTGACATTTTCACTGATATTACTCCCAGTCATGGGATGTAGCCTAGCTGCAGTACTGTAAAAGCCCACTTGGCAGATTACATAATACCCCATCAGAAATGATGCACCAAATGCATACGGATGAAGAAATGATGCTTTGCTTCACTCCTGGAAAATATACTCTGATTCAGCTGTGTAACTAATACCAAACATCACTGCATAGTTTTTAATCGTTTTGTTGAATCCCACGACGATGGCACACACGTGCTCGCGCACACACACAAACACACAGCGCTCCCTCTTTATGGGGTCGAACCACATCCCAAACAATCACAAAGTTATCTTTATTTTTCTGCGTTCCCATTTTTTTCGTACATATTATATCTGCAATCTGTCACTTTTTAGTGGGATGAGAGGCGTGAGGAGTGAGACGACAGCCAGAGGGCCTGGAGGGACGTATCCGTCGTGTCGGAGATCTGTGTTTGTTTTGAGTCTGATGTCATAAGGGAATCAGCCCGGGAGTTTACATGGAACGCCTCTGAAGATTCCGGAACACAAATAAGATCACAGAGCTAGAGGAAAAACAATGAGCCCCATGTAGACAAATCACTCCGCAAAGTGTCTGGCTGTCACACTGAGGCAGTTGGGATTGAATCAAAGAATCCAAACAAGTCAGAAAGACAGGCTGAGATCCTAAATCTCCTGATGGTAACATACCATTGGTGTACTTGGTCATTTTTCTTACACCTAACTTGATTCAACATTACATTTTTTGACTGTTTAGTTTACTTTTCAATACAGTATTTTGGCTTTTGTGTGATGGGGATTTGACATAAAGCCCATCTGAGAATAAGGAATGATGAAATAACCCAGCTATCTTGCAGATGTAACATGGAGTGAAGCCATTATGTGGATAATACATTCAGACTCCTACTGTAGCCAAGCCAATGCAGCTGGTCGGCACATAAAGCCAATACTCCATTTAGGAAATTACATCCATCAAGATTGATCTAACTAGTTGGTGGGGCTTTGAGGACACAATATGGTGTCCAACAGAATCTTCCGTTTCAAAACCATTTAAAAATCGTCTCTGCTGTCCTACTAGACACAGTGGAAATGGATATTCCTCACATTACATATCAGTCACATTTTCTCAACTATTAACCACAACAATCAGATATCACCTACTGACTAGATCACTGTCTATTTATTGAGGCTACCAGATAGCATTTTCATTACTTTGTCTACAACATATTTACATGATGTAATAATTGATACATTTCAAGACAATTTTGACATACCAAAAGACCAGCAGGTCTATCCTATTGTTGCTTGGTGCCCCATTTTGCAAGTAAATACATTTGTTTTGGAGCTGCATATTTATTATGGCAATTCTCTCTCCCTACAATTTTATGTTTGCACTGCAGCCAATCCTATAGCTGTACAGCAAATCAGCAATCTGTTCGCTAGGCCCAGAGGTTCTCAAACTTTTTGACCCGTGACCCCGAAAAAGGTGTGGGTCAAAGGTTGCGACTCCTGCGCAGGCACGTGTGCACAAGGGAACACAATCGCTGCGCAAATGTACCCTGTCATTTCAGCCATAAACGGTGTTGCATTTTCAAAACGTAAGATACAGAAATAAACTGCGTTTCACACCTGCATTTTGAGCTGAAAGTCATCTTAGCAGTCAATATCAACCAGGGATTACATGTCACATCGTCACTTCTCTGGAGTCCAGAGCAAGCAGGATCATATGGCCTACCTGTATGCAGCAGGGGTTGCAGGACCAAATGGAAAGCATGATCTGGCTGGAGACTTTCTCTGCCTCACAATTATTAACACATCATTCATTCGCCAGAATATGTTACATATTCATCCCATAAGTATTGATGGTGCACGATGTTACAGCTATTTTTAGACATATGGCCAGTAACACCATTGAGGTATATAATTATTATCCATTCAAACTACGCCTATCTAAAATATGAAAATGAGCAATGAAATCACCAGGGAGCCTAATAGTAATGTTCTGGCAAAGATAAGTCCATAGCAGATTGCTAAACTGTATTCTATATGGATAATATGACTCTGTGCCACAAAATGAGTGACAAAACGTTACAAAACCTGGCCAGATAATTTCAAATCAAAGTCGAGTCCCGAGTTCTGAAGCTCCAAGTGCAAGTCAAGTCTCAAGTTATTTTATATTCTATCAAGTCTCTAAATATCATTCAACAGTAATAGCTAAATATCATTCAACAAACGCCTTTGGATATCAGGGTCAGCACAGCAGCGTTCAGAGCATGAAACAAAGAGGTAATGATTTAATCTATAAGAGGTGCCGGTACTCAAGCAGTAGAAAATATGAGTTGACGGTACTCCATACTGGGGAGCATCGGCCCAAATCAAGCACTGCTAGTGATTGCCTTCCCCTGCTACTCCTCTGATCTCTTAACTCCAGGTTTCCGGAGGGGGATCTTGAAAAAAAAAAACTTTAGCTTCACTCCCAATCCATCAGCAGGGTGAAACAAAGGTAAAGTTGGCAGATGCAGCCAGCCGAGGCCCAACATTAATCTTGATGGCAAAGTGTAATTAGGAAGCGGCTGTATGAGCAGACATGATGCCATAAATAACTCTAAACCAGAGAGGAGCAGAGAGAGGAGAAAGTAGCTTGTCTCTTAATGACCCCAGAGTCACTGTGAACAGCCACATGTCAACAGGACACAAGATTCATCGGGTTGGCCGCACTGGCGTAACGCAGTTTCTCTGGCCCCCCCCCCCCCCCCTAAGGTTCGAGTGCGGCCCTCCCACCGTTCTAAAATGAAAATAGATTGAATGTGTCAGTCAGACAGTCACTCACAATGTATAGACTACCGATCGCTGTCCATGGTGCTGAAATTGCGACATGTCTATGCAGCTGCATGCCTATCGAATCAATGATAGGGTTTCTGTGGTGCCAGGGCATGTATAGTTTTGCTTTAGCTAATGGGTAAATGTTTATTGGTAGACCTATTCGGTCGTCATTTTGTCATGTTAAGCCTAACATTTCACAAAGCTACACAGTGTCGCAATGCTGCCATTTTTAGACTGCTGGCAATAATGTAATTCCTTGTTCAGTAATTCAAGTTGGAAATTCAAACATTGCAGATTGTAAAATACATTTGATGCAACAGCATACTAATCAGCTACCAATCGATTTTTTAAAATATAAAACTTCCCTGTGTAGCCTACCTGAACCTGCATGACATGAGCTGTCCTCGCGCTCTCTCCCAGCTTGGATAGAAAGTAGAGGTCGACCGATTATGATTTTTCAACGCCGATATCGATACCGATTATTGGAGGACCAAAAAAAGCCGATACCGATTAATCGGATGATTTTTATATATATTTGAAATAATGACAATGACAACAATATTGAACGAACAATGAACCCTTTTATTTTAACTTAATATAATATATAAATAAAATCTATTTAGTCTCAAATAAATAATGAAACATGTTCAATTTGGTTTAAATAATGCAAAAACAGTGTTGGAGAAGAAAGTAAAAGTGCAATATGTGCCATGTAAAAAAGCTAACGTCTAAGTTTCTTGCTCAGAACATGAGAACATATGAAAGCTGGTGGTTCAATATTCCCAGTTTTTCAATATTCCCATTTAAGAAGATTTAGGTTGTAGTGATAGGAATTATGACTCGTTGACTATTTCTCTCTATACCATTTGTATTTCATATACCTTTGACTATTGGATGTTCTTATAGGCACTTTAGTATTGCCAGCCTAATCTCGGGAGTTGATAGGCTTGAAGTCATAAACAGCGCTGTGCTTCAAGCATTGCTAAGAGCTGCTCGCAAACGCAGTAAAGTGCTGTTTGAATGAATGCTTACGAGCCTGCTGCTGCCTACCACCGCTCAGTCAGACTGCTCTATCAAATATCAAATCATAGACTTAATTATAATAAACACACAGAAATACAAATCCGGAAACTATAGTTTTAAAAAACAAAAAGTTTATTCTTTCAGTGAAATACGGAACCATTCCGTATTTTGTCGAACCGGTGGCAACCCTAAGTCTAAATATTGCTGTTACATTGCACAACCTTCAATGTTATGTCAAAATTATGTAAAATTCTGGCAAATTAATTACGGTCTTTGTTAGGAAGAAACACAGTTCGCAAAGAGCCAGGCGGCCCAAACGGTTGCATATACCCTGACTCTGCTTGCACTGAATGCAAGAGAAGTGACACAATTTCCCTAGTTAATTATCCTGCTAACATGAATTTCTTTTAACTAAATATGCAGGTTTAAAAATATATACTTCTGTGTATTGATTTTAAGAAAGGCATTGATGTTTATGGTTAGGTTCATTTGTGCAACGAATGTGCTTTTGTTTAATCATCACCCGTTTGGCAAAGTTGAAGTAGGCTCTGATTCGATGATAAATTAACTTCTACTTCATCACAATCCCGGATCCGGGAGCACCCCCATCAGTAAAAAAGCTGACTAGCATAGCCTAGCATAGCGTCACAAGTAAATACTACCATCTAAATATCATTAAATCACAAGTCCAAGACACCAGATGAAAGATACACATCTTGTGAATCCAGCCATCATTTCTGATTTTTAAAATGTTTTACAGGGAAGACACAATATGTATTTCTATTAGCTAACCACCATAGCAAAAGACACGACTTTTTTTCCCACCATTTTTTTCCTGCATAGGTAGCTATCACAATTTCGACCAAATAAAGATATAGTCACTAACCAAGAAACAACTTCATCAGATGACAATCTGATAACATATTTATTGTATAGCATATGTTTTGTTAGAAAAATGTGCATATTTCAGGTATAAATCATAGTTTTACATTGCAGCCACCATCACAACTCTCACCAAAGCAACTAGAATAACTACAGAGACCAACGTGAATTACCTAAATACTCATCATAAAACATTTATGAAAAATACACAGCGTACAGCAAATGAAAGACAAAGATCTTGTGAATCCAGCCAATATTTCAGATTTTTTAAGTGTTTTACAGCGAAAACACAATATAGCATTATATTAGCTTACTACAATAGCCAACCACACAACAGCATTGATTCAAGCCAACAATAGCGATAACGAATAAACCAGCAAAAGATATTAATTTTTTCACTGACCTTCTCAAACTTCTTCAGATGACAGTCCTATAACATCATATTACACAATACATATAGAGTTTGTTCGAAAATGTGCATATTTAGCGGCACAAATCGTGGTTATACAATATGAATAGTAGCCAAAATGCAAACAAAATGTCGGGAGAAATCTTGGGAGAGGCACCTAATCTAATCAGTAACTAATCATAAACTTGACTAAAAAATACAGGTTGGACAGCAAATGAAAGATACATTAGTTCTTAATGCAACCGCTGTGTTAGATTTTTAAAATTAACGTTACTACGACATACAGCGTGCGTTAAAGCGAGACCGCACCGAAAATAATGGCGGAATATTAGTTTGACATTTTTCAACAGAACAACGAATTAACATCATAAATAGTTCTTACTTTTTGATGAGCTTTCATCAGAATCTTGGGCAAGTTGTCCTTTGTCCAGAAGAATCGTTGCTCGGTTGTAGATTGTCACCTTCAACTTTGGAATTAGCAGTAAACATTAGCCATGTGGCGAAGACGTGCCCAACTCACTATAACGCAGCACAAATAAATATCCGAAAATCGCAATATACTGATATAAACTGATATAACTCGGTTTAAAATAACAACATGATGTCTTTAACACCTATATCGAATAAAATCAGAGCCGGATATATCTAACTCCTATAACGAGAGCTTTCCAGAACGCAATCCTGAGGTCTGTCTTGCGTCATGGCGAAAGTTGAAAAGAGTGGACCCCACGTTCCAAAACCCTTTATATGGCCTCAGATCTGCCTAGCAACTCCATTCCAATTCTCATTGCTTGCTGACATCCAGGGGAAGGCGTATGCAGTGCATGTCGACCAATAGAATACATGCAAATTAATAAACCGACCCTGGAACAGATTGCCTGATTTCAGATTTCTCACTTGCTGACAGGAAGATTGCTCCAACTCGAGTTCTGTTTTACTCACAGATATAATTCAAACGGTTTTAGAAACTAGAGAGTGTTTTCTATCCAATAGTAATAATAATATGCATATTGTACGAGCAAGAATTGAGTACGAGGCAGTTTAATTTGGGAACGAAATTTTTACAACGTGAAAACAGCACCCCCTATTGAGAAAAGGTTTTAACAGGCACCACATTGATTATATGCAAGGCAGGACAAGCTAGTTAACCTAGTAATATCATCAACCATGTGTAGTTAATTAGTGATTATGTGAAGATTGATTGTTTTTTATAAGATAAGTTTAATGCTAGCACCTTGGCTCCTTTTGACGCTGCACTCGTGTAACAGGTGGTCATCCTGCCACGCAGTTTCCTCGTGGATTGCAATGTAATCGGCCATGATCGGCGTCCAAAAAGGCAGATTACCGATTGTTATGAAAACTTGAAAAATCGGCCCTAATTAATCGTCCATGCCGATTAATCGGTCGTCCTCTAATAAAAAGTTGTTGTGCGTAAAACCAGTCTATAAATGCAAAATCATACAGTCAGCCCACCCTCAAAACACTAGATTGTTTCATTATGCAGGTTACTATCTATAGCTATATACTGCTGTTTATAAACCTTTTATAAAATGTAAATATCAAATAGCCTAACACTGAGGCAAAAAGTAGTCAGCTTAAGGATAAATTCAGCCACAATTTATTGTTGAACTCAGCGAGTTTTGTCTGGCGAATAGCCTCCACAAATAGGATGCAATAGTCAAGGTAAATTAAATTAAATCCAACTTGAGAGACTCCCCTGGTCTCCTGAAGTCCTCCTTTTTTGTGTGCAAATGTTTTTACCACAGCCAGGTGGTAAAAACGGGTCCAGGTTGCAGACCCGACTATTTTCTATACTGAGTAATGCCAACCCAGACAGTTTTCTGAGACATTGTGCATTATATGTCCATTGCGCTGCACACAATTAAATGTAGTCTTCAATGACGCATGCCAAGATACACCAGGGATAAGGGCCTGTTGATATTACAACCACACCAAGCTGGTTCACCAGCATTTTTTGTTCGAGCCCTCGAGAACTGTTGTCTGCTAAACATGATAATCTGTTTGCATCTGACAATTTATTGGCTGTCCAGTAACCAGACAACCTGTTGAGGCCGGCAACTAAGGAGAATGAGAGGCTCAATTAAAGATGCTGCAGAAGTGCTGTATTTGAAGCACCACTCCCATCTGCCCAGTTTCCCTGATGTTGCTACGGCAATCAGCTTTTGAACACCTGAGGAAGCCCCACTCATTGCCCTGGCACCATCGTAGCCTTGACCACGCCATTTGATCACCCATATCCCCGAATACTTTCAATCAGTTAAATGTTTCCTTTTCAAGGCCTGAGGCACTTTTTCAGTCACATTCCTGAAGCCCAAGAAACAAACACTTAGCTTCCTAGTACATATGAAAATTAGAAAGGTTTATGAATTACTTTTTGTGCCCCCTTCCTTGCGGGGAGGTCCGGTATGTCAATGGTTGACCAGTAGTTGTTACTATGTGTAATAAATAATGAATCCGTTTTGCCAGAAGGAAAACCAACCGTATTTGTTTGTGCTGCTGACTCTAACAGGGGTTATATAATCTGAAAACAACAAGAGTGATACAGTCTACCTCAGTGCATCTCAGTTTACCTCAGGGGTAAGCAAAGTCACTAGGAGAAAAGTGATTAAGGATGAGCCATAACAAGTTCTCAGTGTGACCAGGAGGGGTGCTGTGAGGGTTTCAGTAAATCCCCTCATCTGTAGAGCGAGAGCCGGCAGGCAGAGTGTGTGTGTGTGTGTGTGTGTGTGTGTGTGTGTGTGTCTGACTGTTAAATCGCCCTGGGAAAGAGCATAAAGTGTGACAGAGTGCATTTTTCTGCTCAAAACAATTTGGAGGGAATCAAAAAGCCTTGGCAGGAGAAACAAACCCCCCACACACACCCACATCCCTCAAATCTCTCTCTCTCTCTCTCTCTCTCTCTCTCTCTCTCTCTCTCTCTCTCTCTCTCTCTCTCTCTCTCTCTCTCTCTCTCTCTCTCTCTCTCTCTCTCTCTCTCTCTCTCTCTCTCTCTCTCTCACACTCTCTCACACTCTCTCTCACACTCACACACTCACACACTCACACACTCACACACTCTCACACTCACACACTCACACACTCACACACTCACTCACACTCACACACTCACACACTCACACACTCACACACTCACACACTCTCACACACTCACACACTCTCACACACACACACACACACACACACACACACACACACACAGAGATACACACACACACAACAGTGCCCACCTCGCTCTGCTCGAATGTCACAGTTTCTCACAGTGTGGGAGGCAGCACTGTCAGTCTGTCGCTACGGCAGCAAACGGTTCCCTCTCCCTGTCATCACACATACTTCCTCAGCTTTTACACGCACGCACGCACACACACATAGATGTATTTGGCCAGGCCCTGCGTATTAACCCAACATTCATGATGAATCACCTCCATGGGACAACAGAGGATTCAAGATTCCAAACTTTACAGAATAATATCTGTCCCAGTTGTCCCTGTATACAGGCTGAGTAATCAGTCACTCACTGGCTGCATGGTCCCTCACCAGCACCGACCGGCCCTTTCTTTTCTCATCAGCCTGACCCAGCACTGCTGCAGCACAGCACACGCATCCCTCACCCAGACACATCTCCCTCCTCATAAAAAGATAGTGCAGCCTCTTCGTGTTTCAGAGAGGCCAGTAATTCACGACACAGGAAGAGAGGAGAGAGATGACATATTGACAACACAGGGAACCCATTTCTTAGCCTGGCTAAACCAGACTGGACGCTGGCTGCACTCTCCATTGAAGTGAATGGTGAGTTCAACATTCAGTCTAGTTTAACCAGGCTACACATGAATCCTCACAGTTTTCCTCCATTAGAGAATCAAAAACTGCACCGTGGGCTTTTAATGAGATAGGATAATACAGTGGAATGACTCACAAATATCCTAATAAGCACCAAGGACTTTTCTTGTTAGGGAGACTGCTTGGGTTTTTCATCAGTGCAGTCAGTGAATTAGTAGGAGGAAGAAAGGAGGGAAAAGGAGGGAGGATGATGAAGGGAGTTCATTAAAAGAATAAAGAGGGAATAGAAAGGAATTTAAATCGATAACCTGAGACCACCTCTCAAATAAGCCTCGAGGAATCGGCACAATATTAAAAGATACTCATCAAGCTCATTCATATTTAAACCTAGGTAAAATATCCTATACACCGCAGTGATCCAGTTTCAACATCATTTAAATCAGCTCTGGTGTCTTAATACACTGTTGACATTTATATTCCTCACATTACAAATCACTCAGTTTCTCAACGGTTCCCCACAACAATCAGATATCACATCCCGTCCTTCACACAAAGAAATGAATTGACTGCAGTTAATAACTAACAAAGATACCCATCGTTGGTGACTGAAGTGATTAGGCTACAATGATTCACTGGTAAATCATCAGTAACTGTCCTGGAAGCTGTGGAAGATGCTAGTGGCTCTTGGGGGGGCAGTCTAACAAGTAGTGTTGTGGTTTAAATTCATGTTACTTGAAGGCTAAAATAAATCAATGGTTTATTGTGAGCATAGCTGTGCTGCGATTCATTCAACCACTCAGTCAGTGTGTCCAACCTGCTGGGTTGATTCTTAGGTGTGTCTGTTGGTTGCACCGAGAAGGACAATAGGCCTTTTCAGAACATGACTGGGCCAACTGTCTGCTTTCAAATGCAGGACACGCCTATTTTTGTCCTTTCCACACATACTGTAGGATACAACGAAAAGGTTACAACTCAATAACACACAGCAGGACACAACGTCTCCCTTTCACTGAATACCACCACACAATATGTGACATAATGCCAGGGGGGCATCCTTTTCAGAACCATATCGAATTTGACTAAATTTCATACAGTGACGAAAACAAAGGTTGATGTGATTGGAAGACACGGCTGACTGGCAATCTCAGCATGAATCAAGATATAATCATAAATATTGATTTCTGAGAGGATTTTTTTTGTTGAGAGGTGGTGATTCCAGCCAATTATGTTTTAAAATCACATTTTCAACTTGAACATTCTGATTAGGTCTACAAACTCTTGTTTGAAATGTAAAAGCAAAATGGAAAATTGTTAAAAAAAACTTTCAACTTTACTCATCTGTAAGTAAGCCTATCCAACAAGATAATAACTGGAGGAGAAAGCTAGACGGTCTTTTTTAAAGGTACTAGCCATCAAGTGGAGTGGACAGTCACAGCCATGATCAATTACTCCCTTGGGAACCGCTTAATTGAAAAGTAGATTTTGGATTGCCTTTAATAGATGCAATATAATGACCCTTCAGACTCACGATAATCTCTTCCAACCTCTGTCAGGCCACATTGTTAAACTGTCTGTCTAATTTAACTGTTAGTTATGTTTCACCGTGACAAGTATTACCTTGCGCGGTGGGTTTTAAACGCCGTAAATCTACGGTACGACGCCGGCGCCGCGGAGGAAAAGAGGGCCATAAAACATAAGAAGCTTTGCTCTCCTTGAATAACAATCGCCAGAGTGGAGGAGTCAGTCAGAGCTGCCAGTTTAAACAGCCGTAACTCAGCCATCTCTGTGCTGAGGGACAGTTGAACAAGCCGGGGACAATTCATGGCCCATCTATGTGATTACACTCATGGTATGTATACCTAGGGTGTAACCCAAATGGCACCCTATTCCCTATATAGTGCCCTACTCTTGACCAGGGCCTATAGGGTATAGGGTACCATTTGAGATGCAGCCCTAGTCTAGCGTATGGGAGCATTTGTGACTGATCACACGTTGACATGGATAGACATTCAATGTCCACACTTTCTCACTGATTTAGGTTAGTGCCACCAGGAGAATAAATAGGTGTGAGCTTTATAGACTTGAATAAGTGGCTATATTTACATCTTACACTGAAAGAAGTTCATGACCATTAAAACAGATTGCACTGCTGTGTAGTGTCTGACAGTACAATGGCAGTGATTACATCGAGCCTATTTCCATTACTCTCAGAAGCATGAGAAAAAAACACAAGTGCTATGGGAGTGCTTTTAGCTTAATGGAGATGCCCACGTCACAACACTGAGAGGCGTCCAAAATGGCACCCTATTCCCTTCATAGTGCACTACTTCTGAGCAGAACCCTATGGGCCCTGACAAATGCCATTATGGAAGCACCCTTAATGATTACGTCTAGATCTCACCTCCTGAGAGTCGGTGGTGGTGAATAAGTAGTTTTATATCACTGTGCAGACAGGGCCAGGCAGTCACTCCATATGAAATCCCCTTTATTCTCAGAAGACACAAAACAGCCTCCCACCACATTCTACCACCTGTCAGCGGCACACAGGGCACATCTGACAAATCAGGTTGAAACGGACCAAGACTAAGGAGAAGATGGAGGTGAAAATTATGTAAAGCTTCATGATACATATCATCAATACACAATGTGGCAAATCCTTGGTCCTGCTAGAAAGCTTATTGGGGAGCTGAGTGGAATGTAGATGATAAGTATGTGAGCAACAACTCAACATCAACACCATCAACACCAAAACGCCTATTTTTGGAAAGGGATCGGTACTCAAGCTCATTGCGATACTGGTGACAATGATGATAGCAGCATTGATGATACAATAACTCACCAACAACAACAACAACTTCTATAATGATAGTTCTACTATATAAACACAGAAACACAATCAGCTCAGTTCTCTAAAATAGCACAGTAATTACAGAAAAACACTTAACGGTGAGGGGAGAAGATAACGAGGTGTCATAAAAACAGAAGGAAACTAAAATGAAGTCGTTAAGGAAGCAAGTCATTATAAATAATATACTGTACTGAGGAAGCTAGGAGTCAATACTTTGAAGCAACACTGACAGGTATAATTACTACCGGTTTAATTACTAAATGTATTATGTGTTCCTTCTGTATGGTAATGGGGAAGCCTCTTTCACAGTTGATACGGGGAGAGTTTGATTCAAATTCATATTCAGAAGAACGATATCAATACCGGAGATTCATATTCTTATTCATTGTCAAAATATCATGGTCACAATTGAATTCCTACCAACAAGCCAACAACCTATTACCGCTCACACAATTGAAGTCTTTGCATGTCACCACCAAATCGGGTCCCTTCAACAGAGGGTTTTTATGCCTTGTGACAACCACTACAAGACTAATCATGAATGGCCTTTTCAACCTGCTTTGTCCCATCTCACACTGAAAATAGATTCCATTTCCACAGACGATTTGTGAAATCTTTTTGCGTTTCTTGTTTTTATATAAACCCCATCTCCGTTCTAATATATTTGGTAGATCATTCATCCATGGCCACATTGTCACTCAGCTCTGCATCTGCATTACCGTCATGCATCTCCTCCCTATGACATCGTGGTGGGTAGCCTAATTAGAATGACTGCCTTGCTCTTCCAACTGTCACTTTGTCACGAAATGGATACTGACAATAACAGTCAGTCACTAGGAAATCAACATACTCTCAGTTGGATCTAGATGTTAAAGGCGGTTCTCAACATTCTTGGGTTATTTTAAAGTCCCAATCACACCCCCAACCAAAGTAGGCTACCCCTTCATTTGCAGTGGATCATTAGGCCTACAGTGGCAAGAAAATGTATGTCAACCCTTTGAAATTACCTGTATTTCTGCATAAATTGGTCATCAACTTTTATCTGATATTCATCCAAGTCTCAACAATAGACAAACATAGTGTGCTTAAAACTTCTTAGGGATCAAATCCCGTTAACGGGATCGATTTGACAACATCCGGTGAAATGGCAGAGCGCCAAATTCAAATTAAATTATTAGAAATATTACAATCACAAGTGCAATACACCAAATTAAAGCTTTACTTCTTGTTAATCCAGCCACCGTGTCAGATTTCAAAAAGGCTTTACGGCGAAAGCAAACCATGCTATTATCTGAGGACAGCACCCCATCAAACAAACACAGACAATCATATTTCAACCCGCCAGGCGTGACACAAAACTCAGAAATAACTATATAATTCATGCCTTACCTTTGAAGAGCTTCTTCTGTTGGCACTCCAATATGTCCCATAAACATCACAAATGTTCCTTTTGTTTGATAAATTCCATCGTTATATCTCCAAAATGTCAATTTATTTGGCGCGTTTGATTCTGAAAAACACCGGTTCCAACTCGCCCGACATGACTACACATTATCTAATAAGTTACCTGTAAACTTTGTCCAAACATTTCAAACAACTTTCCTAATCCAACTTTAGGTATTTTTTAACGTAAATAATTGATACAATTTAAGACGGGATAAACTCGTTCAATAGCGGATAAAAACAAAGTGGAGCGAGCTTTCAGGTCGTGCGTCCCAACCACAACAGTACACTTGGCTATCCACCCAGATAGGAAATGGCTACTTCTTCATTACTCAAAGGAAAAACATCAACCAATTTCTAAAGACTGTTGACATCTAGTGGAAGCAATAGGAACTGCAACCAAGTGCCTTAGAAATCTAGATCCACATAGAAACCCCATTGAAAACACTGTCAACTCAAAAAAACATTTTCCTGGATGGTTTGTCCTCGGGATTTTGCCTGCCAAAAAAGTTCTGTTATACTCACAGACATTATTCAAACAGTTTTAGAAACTTCAGAGTGTTTTCTATCCAAATCCTAGCTTCTGGGCCTGAGTAGCAGGCAGTTTACTTTGGGCACGCTTTTCATCCGGACGTGAAAATACTGCCCCCTAGCCTAGAGAGTTACTAATGACACACAAATTATTGTATTTTATTGTCTATATTGAATACATCATTTAAACATTCACAGTGTAGATGGGAAAAAGTATGTGAACCCAGAGGCTAATGACTTCGCCAAAAGCTAATTGGAGTCAGGAGTCAGATAACCTGGAGTCCAATCAATGAGACGAGATTGGAGATATTGGTTAGAGCTGCCTTGCCCTATAAAAAACACTCACAAAATTTGAGTTTGCTATTCACAAGAAGCATTGCCTGATGTGAACCATGCCTCGAACAAAAGAGATCTCAGAAGACCTAAGATTAAGAATTGTTGACTTGCATAAAGCAAGGGTTACAAAAGTATCTCTAAAAGCCTTGATGTTCATCAGTCCACGGTAAGATAAATTGTCTATAAATGCAGAAGGTTGCTACTGTGGCTACTCTCCCTAGGAGTGGCCATCCTGCAAAGATGACTGCAAGTGCACAGCGCAGAATGCTCAATGAGGTTAAGAAGAATCCTAGAGTGTCAGCTAAAAACTTACAGAAATCTCTGGAACATGCTAACATCTCTGTTGACAAGTCTATGATACATAAAACACTAAACAAGAATGGTGTTCATAGGAGGACACTACGCAACAAGCCACTGCTGTCCACCCCAAAATTTCTGCACATCTGAAGTTTGCAAAAGTGCACCTGGATGTTCCACAGCGCTACTGGCAAAATATTCTGTGGACAGATGAAACTACAGTTGAGTTGTTTGGAAGGAACACACAACACTATGTGTGGGGGAGAAAAAAAGACACAGCACACCAACATCAAATCCTCATCCCAACTGTAAAGTATGGGGAGGGAGCATCATGGTTTGGGGCTGCTTTGCTGCCTCAGGGCCTGGACAGCTTGCTATCATCGACGGAAAAATTAATTCCCACGTTTATCAAGACATTTTGCAGGAGAATGTTAGGCTGTCCTCCAATTAAAGCTCAACAGAAGTTGGGTGACGCAACATGACAACGACCCAAAACACAGAAGTAAATCAACAACAGAATGGCTTCAAATGAAGAAAATACGCCTGTCCTGACCTCAAACCGATTGAGATGCTGTGGCATGACCTCAAGAGAACGGTTGACACCAGACATCCCAAGAATATTGCTGAAGTGAAACTGTTTTATAAAGAAGAATGGTCCAAAATTCCTCCTGTTGTGCAGGTCTGATCCGCAATTACATAAAACGTTTGGTTGAGATTATTGCTGCCAAAGGAGGGTCAACCAGTTATTAAATCCAAGGGTTCACATACTTTTTTCCCACCCTGCACTGTGAATGTTTACACGGTGTGTTCAATAAAGACATGAAAACATATAATTAATTGTGTGTTATTAGTTTAAGCAGACTGTTTGTCTATCGTTGTGACCTAGATGAAGATCAGATCAAATTTTATGACCAATTTATGCAGAAATCCAGGTATTTCCAAGGGGTTCACATAGTTTTTCTTGCCACTTTATGCTCTTGAGTCTTCCCATTCCCAAGTTCCCGGGCTGTGGATAGGCCAGGTATCTGCATGGGGTACTAGTACCCCAGGTTGAGAACCACTAACCTAGAAGAAAGTCCCCAGAAATCCTGGTGAAAATGTTTGAATACCACTGATGTAGAGCTTCATCGGACATTATTTTCCATCTAGTATTTATTAGAATCCCCATTAGCTGCTGACAAGGCAGCAGCTATTCTTCCTGTGGTCCAAACAGGATTAGAACAATGCAATAGCCTACATCATAAATAAAACAGTACATCAAACTAGACATTGTGCATTATACATATGTACACTGCTCCATTACTACAAATTAACAGTATAAAATGTACAATCTCAGCTACTACCTCCATCACTTCCTCCATCACTTCCAAAATGTTATTAGGCCTAGCCTGCATTACTCCTGTAGACAATGCTTAAACGAGTATCCACACACCCTGTGTAGACTGCTAACACTCCACACACCCTGTGTAGACTGCTAACACTCTGTCTCTCACACGTCACTGCTCAGTGTGCTATCATATATCCGACTCTAGCATACTCATCATCCCATGTAAACATCCCATCACAAGTGACAGCTGGTGTGTGTGTGTGTATGTGTGTATGTGTGTGTTTGCGCGCGCGCACCTGGTATCTAGGGTACAAAACACACCATCAGTACACATGCTAGCTGTTGTTTGTTGTTTGCCACTAAATTTGCCTGTGAGCTGAGATCAGGACCCTTACCACAAAGCAGTTTCTTATATTGAAATGGATGAACAATGTTACAGAACTGGTCAAAGGCAATAATGTGTCCGATGTGATGCATCACATAAAAGACAGATGATGTCCATATACAAGAAACTACAGTGCATTTATAGTGTGAAATACATCATAATGTCGGTAATAATAGGCTAAACATCACCACGGTGACTAGGTTAATAACTAAAATGACAATCTGGTGAGCTTCGTTGGTAATTGGGCCCAACAGAAACATCCATCCCCAATGTCAATTATCTCACCCTGACTGCAGACAAAATGGCCCAATCAAACAGATACAAGCCCAGGCTTCTTTTTCCTTTTATGGTTGGCTGGTGTGTGAAACTTCAGCTGCTTTGATTTTGAGTCAGGGGACAGCTTCCCCAGTTCCCTATGTAGTGCACTACTTTTGACCAGGGCTAAAAAGTAGTGCACAATATAGGGAATAGGGTGCAATTTGGGACGCAGACTTTGAGTCAGGGGAGGAAACGGGGTGATTCTGATCTTATGGACTGTTCCCATTTTTCTGTTGCCTGCCACGGAGGATGAGCCTTTTCCCTCAGAGCATATAATGCTGCCGCTCCCTTCCGTCTTTCAGAGGATTGGCTGGCTGCTCGGTGGCTCTGAATCATGGAATCAGGAAGGAACTCACCAGTTCGCCTGTGTTGCTGCTCTGGGACCTACTGATCCCAACTAAAGGGTTCTAGACCTTCTTCTTCTTCTTTTCTTGATTTGCTTTGATTGTATCAAATGCCTGTAGTATAGGAGCTCAATTTAAAGACTATGACACTATGGATTAAACTAAACCACAAGGAATCAATAAGACTTACAAGAAAACCAAAGGACATCACCTTGTTCAGTAAAATGGCTGCCAAAAATACCAACACACCACTAATCTAAAGTTAACACATACCTACTGAGGCTCCTATTTTCAGTGGATAAAAAAATAGAATGACAAGAGAGGACATTGGTCATCAAGTTGCACTGGTCCGAGGGGCTTTGTTCAATCTACTCTTTCTTTCTATGAGACAGACAACCTCGAAATGGAATGTGAGACAATCTCCGCAGGGTGACTCAGTCTGTATCATGTAGAGGTCAGTGGAGAGAGGAGAGGACGGTAGGTGTCGTCCCACATAATGACCACCCACCGCCTGATGTTTCTGTCCCTGTCAACCCGGGCCGGAGCTAGAGGGCGACAGGCTGGGTTAGCCTAATGGTGATGAACTGTCAAGGCTTCACACAGACGGGGCCATGCAGTGCCGAAGGGCAATGTTACGCCATGCGGCAATGCAAATCGCGATCAGGCAAATGAGAAAGAGGCAATGATGAGATGCAATCCTAAACCGACTCAGGCAGTTTTCACTGCACCCCCCAGCAGCAGAAATAGATTACAGGATGATAGGCGTATATGAAACAAGCCTCACGGCTAAACAGAGTGCAGCTAGGGCCACATAACATGAAGGGCTGGCAAAGAGCTGTAGGTGTTCAATGAGATCATCAAGCCACACAAGCTAAAGAGGATTTGGTGCCATGGTACTCTAACCTCATGCTATAATATTCTGAATGTACACATTACTGGAAAGTGGTTTCAGTCAATCAGCATTCAGGAACCAATCTACCCGTGTTATAATAAGTCACACTTAGGAGACAGCACAGTGACTTCCACCACAATCTGGGCCCAGCTCCACGAGGGGGAAAAAGGGGGCTTATCCCCCTCAGTTTTAGTTTTATGTCCCTATATAAAAAAAAGTTACAATTATTGAGTGACAGGTTGGTGCAAGATTTGTATCTCTGCTGCGCTGTGTCAGTGGTTAGGTATGACTCCTTTGGTTTTCATAAAAAGCCGGAAAAAACAGTTCTCATCTATGGTAGGCAAAGTGAATAGCGTGATACGCCTCCGCCTGTAATATTTGATTTAGATTTATAACGGCGGGGTCAAGTTTACCATTGAAGCTGCTTCACTCAACTCAGCCTCACGCCCCACCACTACAGAGTTTAGTTAGCGTCTTAGCTAGCTGAAAAAAGCGTAAGTGTTATTAGCCTTAGCCTATTTAGCTAGCTGGAACCAGCTAATCTGCCACTGCCACGGTGGATAGCAGAAATTGGCTTAGCCAAAGTACCCAAACAAAGCCAATGGAGAAGGGGACACCTGGCTACTGTGACAGTGGCTGTTAAAAGTTGTGACAGCATCGTGAAGTTCCTATCTGACATCGAATGCATGCATTTGTACAACACAGAAGTAAGACTTGAGGCTACAGGGCTGCTAAAGGCAATGCTGGACCCTGGCTTTAAGTTTACAGCCACCATGGTGCACAGAATCCTCAGTCTTCTCCATCCTCCAAACTAATGTATCCAGGCAAAAGCAACAGATCTTTACACTGGAGTCAAAGTGGTCCGCAGTGCGTTGGAGTGCTGAGGTGTGACAAGCCGGGATGTGACAGCGAGTTCGAAGCCATTTGTGGACAGTTCAGTGCCAGTGGCACTGACGCACCACAAGCTCCAAGAAATTATGACAACGTTATGTAAGTACAAATCTCTAGCATTATGTGATGGACAGTACAGTAGGCCAGCAGGACAAAGGAGAAGAGACTGAGTGTAAAAGACTGTTCTTGGATGCTGTCATCGGTGAAATGTCAGTACGATTCAGCAAATGCAACAGCCAACTGGTGGAGACCCTGTTTACCCTTGAGAGCCATGACTTTCTAGATGGGAAAAAGGTGAAACCACTGCTGGATCTAAGAAAAACAGATTTGGTGGAAGCTGAGTTTAGTGTTGCGCGCCAGTTTTTGCAGACTGAAATCGCCCGCTCCGGCTCCAATGAGGAGAAATGGGCCACACTTGATATCTTGCAACGATTCTCTGGGCCTCTCTCCGCTATGCCGACCATGCTTACTGCACTGACACGTATTGACTTTTGGGGCATCCACAGCTACATGCGAGAAATCATTTTCCACTTTGACAAACGTGTTCACGCAACTAATCCAACTGGCATTTGTTGGGGATCTTACAGGAATATTTCGGGGAGAGTGGAATGACCGATTAATCAGGAAGTTCCACAGAGCATCAAGGAGATTGCAACTCTTCTGAAAAGGTAAGAAACAATCTAGCTGGTTGATTTTTATCAAAGTCTTGGTGGTACAGCCAGTGGTGTACTTTCAGCAAAAACCTATGGTATGTAATGGCAAAATGATTTCCTTAGCCAGACTATAGGCCTTTAAGTTTGTAGGGCGCTGTCCACGGTGCTGATAGAGCGCAGCTGAGATTTTGCACCAACCTGCCATTTCTTGGTCAAAAGCACTCAATGTTCTCGACATTTGAACTTTTATGTTTACTGTGGTATAGCGTGATAAGCAGAATTCAATATAATTCTAATGCAAGAATCCAAATGATGCCCCTGGGTATAGCTACATATCAGTATGTTTCATCATAGAAATAGATACATTCTATTATGGCTTTCTTGGTAGCCTATTGGTTTCGTGGTTGTAAACTGTACGTATTGGACATTTATGGTAGCCTGGCATTACTTAATTGATTATGTGGATCGATTTTGATCCACAGAAGTGTATTGTACCATATCACAACGTGTTGCTGAACTCATGAGCGCCATGATTTCCATGTTTGAACCGGGCCTATAGGCCTGTTTGTTTGGCAAGACAGCGGTGCATGGCTGCATCTCACTGAAGTAGGCTGTAGACTGTGTTTTGGGTTTCTATTTGCTTTTGTTTACTGTGCTTGTTTACTGTTAATGTAACTAGCCTAAATATAGATTGTGTCATGCCTTTATTGATTAGATATTTTGGCATACTTGGTATCGCTGTTTTGTTCTGTTCACATTCATTCGTTCACATTGTCTGTATTCTAAGCCAAACAACTATTCAATATTTTTGTTTGCCTGCATTAAGAACTAGGTTACTACTTTCAGCATTTAGTTTGCATTATTTTAGTAAGACGGCTGTGTGTACAGCTGCATTCACATAGGCTGTTTGTAATAGGTGAATTACCCTATCTATCTTGTAGCCTATATTCATTATCAAATCGCTTCAGTGTGTAGAGCATTGTCCATTGTGCTGATAGAGTGCACACCAACCTGCCACTTTAAAAGCACTCAATGGTCATGGAGTCTCTGCATTTGAACTTTATGTTTATTGTGGTATAGCGTGATATAAGCAAAATTGTGCCCCCTCGCTGATTTCAACTGCCCCCTTAGTCCCTTTATCCTGGTGCCGGGCCTGCCACAATCACAACAAAGGTTGACATGTTATCATATTTGAGGGACATTGGCCTGGATGCAAAATAACTTGGGTACAATTTAAACCAGGAACTAAATGTACTCTTACACAGAGGTGACTCTCGATTGCTTGCCTGCAGCACCCGTTAAAGTATAATGTATGCATACACATCTTTCACCCAAGGAAATGTATAAAAGCATTAAAAACATTTGTTTTGCATTTAATGGTTAGAATTAGGCTAACATTAGGCTATATTAACCAAATACTATATATGGTTGTATGTTCTACCAGATAGGCCTAATTTTCTGCACCCAACTGGTGCCCCACACCCATCTAAATCAGTCCTTCAGAGGGGAAGAATGAAAATCAGCAGTGCAACTGGGCTTCAAGGTCCAGATTTAAATTTGCCTAGTATAAAGTTGATGAAAAGATGCATGATATGTGGGCCTAACTGATGATGCGATAATGATGATTGATGAGCCGTCCTAACTAACACTGTTGCTCAAGCCATGACTGCGCAGGTTGTTGCCAAAGAACTTTTCCACCAACTCACAATTACTTTACATGAACTTAAAAATGATCAACTTTGTAGCACCAGTTAGTTACTGTAGGCTACACCCGTTTGAAATACGACGAATTTGGTGCTTAAAAAGTGGCAAAGCCAACGTAACTCGACCTTAGACCAACCTGTTCGCCGGCCTCGTGCGACTTCATCAGGTGTTTCTCCCGGTATAAAGACCACAGTCCGACGTTTGGCAGAAATATCAAAGCCACCATGAATACGAAGGCCATTTGCAACACTCGCTTCTGTCTCCTCTTCATCGTGGACACCCAAGTAAGAAGATATAATCCCAATATCTAAAAACTACGGAGTCCGTTCTTCTTGGCTCGTGCCACTCGGGTTGAAATATTATTTGTTGGTCGGTGGCAAACCACCTTCTGCGGGAGCTGTTGACAAACGTTCACCTAAAACAAACAATAAAATGTATCAGCATGTAGACCTCTTACTGACATTTAGCCTAATCGCAAATGCAGAGGACTGAGAAGCCACCATTCCACTAATTTAAACATTTTGCTGCACATAAAAAAACACTACCAGTCTAACAGTAGGCTATGCTCTCAAAGTTAACAATCATTAAACTACATGTGTCACTAAATTCAAACCAGAGATGGAGACGATAGTGACACCTTTCAGTTTCAAATAAATAAAAGGTGACCCCACTACTTACAGCGCAAATGGTTAAACAGACAGCACCAAACACATCACAATGACTTACTGTCGGTGCGTATTTGCATGTTGCCTCATTTACCGTGATTGTTTAGGTCCTTTTCGGCCGCATTTCTGTTATAAATCAAGACACAAATAGAAGCGCTGAACAGCTTTATCTCCCACGATGCGCACGTGAGGGAATCTCGAGTCCGTCTCGTGCTCTTCATGAATCAGAAAATCCCTCACGAGCTGCATTTCTCCCACATCTAGGTAGAAATGATGTTCTCCCCCTCCTTCTTTCGCAATGTCGCTCCTCAATACCGGGTTTTAGATATTGCGGTTAAGAACCACGTGCACTGCGCATTAATGTGGGAACATTCCTACGGCTTGGCGATCCCTTCAAAGGCAAGAGCGAGGTGTGGGATAGGGACAAGGAGCGTCAACGCGACCACATAGCAGTGAATCCGACAGCACTTTGGCACGAAACAGCGGACGAGAGAACAAAGCGCAGTGATGCATTGGACGGCTGCCTGATGCACTTTGGATAGATAGCCTAACAATTTTGCAGTCTGGCATTCAAATGAACGTGTTGCTGAAATTCAGAATCTAATCATGTGCACTGCACTGATACTGAATATTGATTAGAAAGGCAGAAATGTCATCACCTGTCACTATAGGAGTAATCAATTGCAGATGATGAACATCAGTCAAAAGTTTTGGAACACCTACTCATTCAAGGATTTTTCTTTATTTTTACTATTTTCTACATTGTAGAATAATAGTGAAGACATCAAAACTATGAAATAACACATATGGAATCATATAGTAACCAATAAATTGTACCAAATACAGAAAAACCCTTGAATGAGAGTTCTAAAACTTTTGACCGGTAGAGTAGATTTAAATATAGTACTTATTTTGTCCAAATGTGACATTATTTAGCACTTTTTTTTTTCATAAGATGTGGATTGTGAACTTATCAGCTCAATTTGACCTGTAGTTTCCTGGGGACAGCTGAAATGGACAGCTGATTCTCAACTCTAGAGTACTAGCTAGCTGCAGTAGCTACCTTTTGGGACAAATCATATGCTCCTAGACTGTGTTGGCATGTACAGTACTTCTACCGTGCTTTAAATCAACTTGTTGTGGCGGGGTCACCGCTTTGTTATTGTTTGAATCCCATATTTCCCCTTTAATGATCCATTTATGTCACTTACACAGGTCCATGGGATGAGCCAACTCTGTGTCTATTAGTAAATATGAAATTATTGGCAGTATTGGCAGAAACCCTGGCCCAGAAACCCTGGCCCATGAAAAATGTTTTTTTCACTTTGAGTTTTTTATAAGACTCAAAATGCAGCATTTTAAAGCAATGCTAATATTGTTGCCTTGAGAGTGAGAATTGATGTTGCCCATCCGTGAATTCAGGATATATTCACAACTCCTTTATAACCTTCAGAAACTTGAACCAAACACAGCTCAGATGAAATCAGCCTCAAAATAATAGAATCACTTCATGTTTTCCATGAAATGTTGTTTATGTGCAAGGAGTTGCTTTACAGGAGAGAGGAGATTCTCAGAACTTGCTGAAATATTTATTTACTATTGAATCCTGCTTCATACTTGAAAGCATGCTAAAGGAGAGGGAGAGAGTAAAGATTGTATTGGAATACATGGAGAACAAAGTATTCATCACACTGTGTATGTGTGCGTGTGTGCGCGTATGTGTCAATATTGAGGTTGTAGCTAATTGAACACAGACCACAACTTCAATAATGCATAGATGCAATGGTACAGCGCAGTTATTATTCCCCTGTAGCAGTGCACCGAGGCACGGAGGTCTGGCAGATTATGTTTTCAGTCTCCATGGCTACCAATAGAGGGGGGTGTGGTTGAGACCATTCGCTGTTAGTACAGACGGAACATCTGCAAGTAATGCACCGAGGTGGTGAGGTCATGTTGGCAAGTGTTTGAATACCCACCCATACGCAAGTGTATGAATGATGTGTGTATGAAGCAGGTGGCTCTGTGCACCATAACACTGTGCCAGTTGAAACATGGCATTTGACCTTCTTCCTCAGCTTTATCGTGATCTTCACTGAATGCTATCAAAGTCTGTAACCATTATCACTATCAGACGATGCCAGTTTATCTGAAGTAAACCTTTAACTGTGATTCATTAGGCATGGCACTCGTTAGCCTTGATAATGCAGTAGAACCAACCGGATTGTATTAGGAAAGCTGAGGAAATACATGGAGGAAAGATCTGAGAGCTATAGCGACAGCAGAGAGCGTGTAACAAGCACTCTGGATGTGTAGTTAGAACCTCTAGACAGCCATGGTTGTTAGGCTCTATTGACTTAAGCCCTGAAGTTCTGCTGGTGTTGGGGACTTTGGGATTACAATTCTTACTAACAAGATTGTATCAAGGAAGAAGGAGAAAAATATGTTGCTTCCAGTCAGTGTCAGAAGGCCTATAGCTATACTGTGCCCCCTCCACTTTTTCCCATCTTCTTTCCATTTTAGTTTGTGAAAGCTGCAGAGAGAGAGGGAGAGGATCCATCCAACAATCAATTGGTCAGATAAGGAGATTTTCAATTTGAACTCACATTGTTCATTTTTAGAATGATAAAAAAATGATACAAAATGCAATGACATTTTAACAATGAAAGATACACTGAGGTATAATTAACTAGACATTCTGCTTATGTCACAGTGTCAAATCAAGTATAGGATCAATTATTTCAGAATACACAGAGAGGGAGACTCTATAGGCAATGAATAAAACCGTTTTTTCTCTCTCCTCTCTTCTCTCTCTTCCTCTTCTTTTGTCACTCTCTGTCTCACTCTTCCCCTCTCTCTCCCAAAGAAACAAGGTTTTCCATTATAAATGAGTGGTTCAGTATGTTTTCAAAGCAGAAAAACACTGCAGCTAGAACATATTTGGTTCAAGACCTTGGACAGCACTCATGACCAGCGCTCCAGCAGCCTACAGTCTGGCGTCTAGAGTTCCAGGACCTTGGACAGCACTCACTACCAGAGCTCCAGTAGTCTGGCGTTGAGTTCCAGGACCGTGGACAGCAACCTTCACTCACGTAACATGGCTGCTGTGCTTTCATAACCACAAGGAAAACAATCAACTTGACCCCAGTCCAACTAGCACTTAGCGGTAAAGTGTGCTTATACAGATGTAGAATCTTAATTTGATCACTATTTTTGTTGCTGGGAATTTTCCTGCACACCAGGAAATGCAAACTTGTAGTGTGTTTGAGTTTTAAAAAGGCTTCTAAAGTTTGTCATTTTGAAATGTCAGACTTGATTTTCCGTAATGAAAAATGGATCAACCCCTACAAAAATGTCCATTAATTATAATCCACATAATAATTCACATTTCCTGTTGCTGCAGGATTATTTTCCTGCTGTAGCAAATGCTCAAATTAAGATCTTACATCTTTAACTAGGGCACTGAGTTTCTTCCTGGTCAGTTGACATGGTCAAGGAAAAACTCCAGGCCTTATTTTTAATGCCTGTTATGAGGGCAACACCACACTTAGAACACATCTTATGATAGCAACACTAAGCAACTATCCAATACCACAGCAAGTGCAATACCACTGTGTGTCACAATCCCCTTTCTATTCACTATAGTGATTTTCGACAGAGAACCCAGGCTAGATATCCCATTATCACCATGATGGTTTTCATTAGACAGTTAAGATCAGGGGACATAGGTGAAGCATGTAATAGCCAAGGAAAAGACTCCCCAGGTGACTTTTAGCATCAGACCCTTGGCTCAGCAGCACAGAGGTAGTGAGATATGGCACTGTAGTTAGTTCACATAAAGCCCCACTCATTACTAGTGTTGGTAGCGTTATCCATCTTCCCAATTGATTGGCTGATGTAGTACTGTATCTCCATGGCATAGACAGGTCAGATGAAGACATATGGAAATATTACTACTGTACTATAAACCTTGTATTGTATATGACCAAAAGACACCACTTTGTGTGTCTGAAATGGCATCCTTTCCCTACATAGTGCACTACTTTCCACTATGGCTCGGCATAAGGTTCTGGTCCAAAGTAGTGCACTATGTAGGGAATAGGGTGACATGTCAGACCTAGACACTGTATTTAATACTTGTATTATGTAATAGAATACTATTGACTGTATGTATCTAGTGATTACATTTCTGGCATATCTTTATATAATGCTTATCTGCCTAAATAGCTTCTCTTGTGAGTAAACATAATTATAGTTAACAGGGTAAACACACTGTTCTAATCTGATCTGATTACTTTGAACCATAGATTTTGTTTGGAGCTGATGTATTGTAATTTGGAAACTCCACAGGAGCTTCAAATGAGAGCGCCATCTGTCTAAAAGAATTGAAAACAAACACTCTTGTTCTCCTCACTCACTGCTCAAACACACACACGCACGCACGCACGCACGCACGCACGCACGCACGCACGCACGCACGCACGCACGCACGCACGCACGCACGCACGCACACACAAACACACACACACACACACACACACACACACACACACACACACACACACACACACACACACACACACACACACACACACACACACACACACACACACACACTGCTCACAAACTGCTCACAAACACACATGCTCACACTTGCTCACACACGCTCACAAACACACATGAACACACACAGACATGTATATATTTATATACACCCTTGCACATGCATATTCACACACTCACAACCAAGCAACTTTGAGAATTTTTTATTTATTGCGATAGCACTTTTTCATCGTAATTACTACGATGTAGCATATCCATCAAACCAACTGACTACAGCATATCGTGTCGGGCTAGAGTAAGCCATCTAAATCTAAAGGCAATTTAATGGAACAAATTAAACATTTGAGATCATTCAGAGAAAAAAAGTGACTTCATATCCTTTCCAAGGTGAAAAGTGTATGATATCTGCTTGATTGCTTTGTAGCGTCACTGATGTACCACAGAGCAAAAAAAGCTATTACCTTTGCTGATTTTAAAACACGAGCAAAAACTGACAGGAGAAAGAAAAATGTGTTTTGATCTATTGAAAGCTCACGGTAATGTGGCGACCAGAATGGTCTTTGATGTGAATGTTAATGGATTTCCACTGGTTAACTCTGCAAAGGGTACAGTTATCTCTCTCTCACACAAGATACATTTGTCAACCTTTGATCCCAGAGATATTTGTAACATGAATCAGTGGCTGCGTCTGAAATGGTGCCCTGTTCCCTATAAAGTGCAATGCTTTTGACCATAGGCCCCACACAATGTCTTATAAAGTGCACATTTGACTTTTTCATGTCACTTTTGAACAGGTCCAATCTGCACTATATAGGGAATAGGGTGCCATTTCAGACCCAGCCTATATCTGCGTCAATGATCAATTGACCTTGCACCTGTTTTAGTTAGGATAGCAGGGCAGAGTTGTCTCATTAGGGTGAATATACAGTACCAGTCAAAAGTTTGGACACACCTACTCATTCAAGAGTTTTTCTTTATTTTCACTATTTTCCACATTGTAGAATAATAGTGAAGACATCAAAACTATGAAATAACACATATGGAATCAGCCAATTTCATCATAGTACTTGATGTTTTTTGCGACTGCACTTGAAGAAACTTTCAAAGTTCTTGAAATGTTCCATATTGACTGACCTTCATGTCTTAAAGTAATGATGGACTGTCGTTTCTCTTTGCTTATTTGAGCTGTTCTTGCCATAATATGGACTTGGTCTTTTACCAAATAGGGCTATCTTCTGTATACCAACCCTACCTTGTCACAACACAACTGGTTGGCTCAAATGCATTAAGAACGAAAGAAATTCCACAAATGTACTTTTAACAAGGCACACCTGTTAATTGAAATGCATTCCAGGTGACTACCTCATGTAGCTGGTTGAGAGAATGCCAAGAGTGTACAAAGCTGTCATCAAGGCAAAGGGTGGCTACTTTGAAGAATCTCAAATATAACGTATATTTTGATTTGTGTAACACTATTTTGGTTACTCCATGATTCCATATGTGTTATTTCATAGTTTTGATTTCTTCACTATTATTCTACAATGTAGAAAATAGTAAAAATAAAGAAAAACCCTTGAATGAGTAGGAGTGTCCAAACTTTTTACTGGAACTGATACATAATGTACACACACTTGACTTGAGATGGTGTACATGTAACCCTTTTATGCAGTCAAGGGGTGGAATGTTATTCATAATTAATAAAGATTATATCCAAAAACCTGACGAAAATCCGTTGTTTCTATGTCAAACAGTTTTGTTATATTTGAATCATCTATGATGTATATCAAGTGCAATATTGGGATGCAAACTCCAAATGTAATACATTTCAACTCTGTATCTGACATGGTGGTACAGGTGTCTTCGTTTTTTAAGCCCATAACCAATGTGTGTGAGGTGTATAATTTTGTTTCAAAGTAGATTTGTTTAAGACTACCAAGAATCACTGTGTGTGATCCTGATCTAGCCCATTGCAGTAAAAGGTTTTAAACTAAGTGTCACGGCCGTCAAAAGGAGGAGACCAAGGCGCAGCGTGGTATGCGTACATTCTTCTTTAATACAAGAATGAACACTGAACAAAACTAACAAAATAACAAAACGAACGTGAAGCTATACAAATGAGTGCTGACAGGCAACTACACATAGACAAGAACCCACAAATACCCAAGGGAAAATGGCTACCTAAATATGGTCCCCAATCAGAGACAACGATAAACAGCTGCCTCTGATTGGGAACCATATCAGGCCACCATAGACATATATATACCTAGACCTACAAAACCTCTAGATATACAAAATCCCTAGACAAGACAAAACTAGCATACCCACCCTAGTCACACCCTGACCTAACCAAAATAATAAAGAAAACATAGCTAACTAAGGCCAGGGCGTGACAGTACCCCCCCCAAAGGTGCGGACTCCCGACCGCAAACCTGAACTTATAGGGGAGGGTCCGGGTGGGCATCTACCCTCGGTGGGGGCTCTGGTTCTGGACGCCGCCCCCCCCCCTTTACACTGATCCCTCCGCCTTTGTAGATCCGGACCGTGGATCATCGCCGGAGGCCCCGGACCGTGGATCATCGCCGGAGGCCCCGGACCGTGGATCATCGCCGGAGGCCCCGGACCGTGGATCATCGCCGGAGGCCCCGGACCGGGGTCCATCGCCGGAAACCCTGGACCGGGTACCGTCGCCGGAAGCTCCGGACCGGGTACCGTCGCCGGAAGCTCCGGACCGGGTACCGTCGCCGGAAGCTCCGGACCGGGTACCGTCGCCGGAAGCTCCGGACCGGGTACCGTCGCCGGAAGCTCTGGACCGGGTACTGTCGCCGGAAGCTCTGTACTATGGAAGCGCACTGGAAGCCTGATGCGTAGTGCCGGAACTGGTGGTACCGGGCTGAGGACACGCACCTCAAGGCGAGTGCGGGGAAGAGGCACAGGCCGTACTGGACTGTGGAAGCGCACTGGAGGCCTGATGCGTGGTGCCGGAACTGGTGGTACCGGGCTGAGGACACGCACCTCAGGGTGAGTGCGGGGAAGAGGCACAGGGCCGTACTGGACTGTGGAAGCGCACTGGAGGCCTGATGCGTGGTGCCGGAACTGGTTGTACCGGGCTGAGGACACGCACCTCAGGGCGAGTGCAGGGAAGAGGCAAAGGCCATACTGGACTGTGGAAGCGCACTGGAGGTCTGATGCGTGGTGCCGGCACTGGTGGTACCGGGCTGGGGACACGCACCTCAGGGCGAGTGCGGAGAGGAGGAACAGGATACACTGGGCCGTGGAGACGCATTAGAGATCTGGAACGTAGAGCTGGCTCAATGCATCCTGGCTGGATGCCCATTCTAGCCCGGCAAATGCGAGGAGCTGGAATAGAGCGCACCGGGCTATGAATGCGAATTGGAGACACCGTGCGCATTTCTGCATAACACGGTGCCTGACCAGTCACAACAGCCACGGTAAGCACGAGGGGTTGGCTCATGTCTCCAACCTGACTCAGCCAATCTCCTCGTGTGCCACCCCCCCATTTTTTTTATTGGGGCTGCCTCTCGTGCTTGCATTGTTGGTATTTCTCCTCATAATATCGCCGTTCCGCTTTTGCTGCCTCTATTTCTTCTTTTGGACGGCGATACTCCCCCGCCTGCGTCCAGGGTCCTGCTCCATCCAGTATCTCCTCCCAGGTCAATTTCTCCATAAAACGCTGCGCCTCCTTTTCACGCTGCTTGGTCCTTTTGTGGTGGGTTCTTCTGTCACGGCCGTCAAAATGAGAAGACCAAGGCGCAGCGTGATATGCGTACATTCTTCTTTAATACAAGAATGAACACTGAACAAAACTAACAAAACAACAAAACGAACCGTGAAGCTATACAAATGAGTGCTGACAGGCAACTACACATAGACAAGAACCCACAAATACCCAAGGGAAATGGCTACCTAAATATGGTCCCCAATCAGAGACAACGATAAACAGCTGCCTCTGATTGGGAACCATATCAGGCCACCATAGACATATATATACCTAGACCTACAAAACCCCTAGATATACAAAAACCCTAGACAAGACAAAACTAGCATACCCACCCTAGTCACACCCTGACCTAACCAAAATAATAAAGAAAACATAGATAACTAAGGTCAGGGCGTGACACTAAGCAATGTTGATCTATCTATCACTCAGTCAAAGCTGAAGCAATCAATATCAGGCCTCATCAAAGTGTTGATGGATCAGCTCTACACTCTTAGAAAAATAGTGCTATCTGCAACCTAAAAGGGTTATTCGGCTGTCCCCATAGGAGAACCCTTTGGAGAACCCGTTTTGGTTCCAGGTGGAACCCTTTTCACAGAAGGTTCTACATGGAACCCAAAAGTGTTCTACCTGGAACCAAAAAGGTTCTACCTGGAACCAAAAAGGGTTCTCCTATGGGGACAGCTGAATAATCCTTTTGAAAAGCTGTAATGAATCCTATAAAAAGCTTCATTTTAAGTATGAAAATCCAGACCTTTTGCATGTGGACTTATTACCCATCCACGTACAATAGGAATATCATGTTAGATTCATTCTGCCCTTGTATAGCCTATAGTGAAAGAGCGATGACTCATAACAACACTAATATCACTTTGTTTTAGGTATAAAAGACCAAAATAGGTAGTCTAGAACATAGACGTACGGAACGTTCTCAATTCTTATGAGATTCCTTCTATGATTCCAACATGTGCATGAATCTAACGGTGAGGTAGTAAGGAGAAGGAGATGAATTTGCAGAGTTGTGTATTTCATTATCCTCTTCCTGAGACTTGGGCCTATTGTAAGTTGTTGCCATGGCACAAACAGTCTCCAATGACTTCCAACCCCATGTGTGATTGCGAACATAAGGGTATAAGCAATTCGCTGTGACCCCACTCTCCAAGGGTGTCTCAGGGAGAGGTAGGACAAATAGGACAAATATAGGACAAATATAAGCACCTAGAAAAATTATTATGTATTATTATTATTATTAAGACTCTGGGTACGTCCCAAATGGCACCCTATTTCCTATGGAGTGCACTATTTTGGGCCCGGGTCAAAGCATTGCACTATATAGGGCAGGGATGGGCAACTCCAGTCCTTGGGGCCAGAGTGGTGTCACACTGTTTCCTCATCCCTAGCAAACACAGCTGATTCAACTAATCGCATTCTAAACTGAAGATCATGATTAGCTGAATATTGGAGTCAGGTGTGTTAGCTGGGGCAAAAGTGTGACACCAATCAGGCCCTCGAGGACTGGAGTTGCACATCCCTGATAAAGGGAATTGGGTGCCATTTGAGAGGCAGACACTAGTAACTGTATTCAAGCTAGACTGATGAGCAGACTCTCTCTCTCTCTCTCGCTCTCTGTGAAAGCAAAGTGAATGTTTATCATGCTGTGTTTACTACCCTGTGCTGTGTCGATGACATACACAGTGAGTTATTGTAATTTGAATGCTGCAATAAGCTAAAACGCCAGGCCTGGTGCTAATTAAGAAATGTGACATGTGTGCGTTCATCTGAAAATAACCAGATAAATTGTCTGCCCCAAGGTACGTGCTTGTGTCAAGATTGTGAATTCATGATATAGTTTAAGTGCTCGGCATGCCAACTTTTGCCAGTTGGTTAGTTTGGCGACATATGTTGTTGATCAACTCTGTGAGTAAGTGGCATAGGGGAGGTTGGCTGGTTAGTTCTTTTTAAACGTACTGTATATACACACTCGCAGGCAGGCACACACACATGCATACACACACGTCACACACACACACAGATGTCTTCATCTTTGGTTATATAAATACGATCTCTCCTTGCATAGATTAACAATTCGCTTGATCTAATCTGACATCTGTCCTATGGTTGATATCTCACCCTGAAGATATCACTACGCTGTTTAACTCAACATAGAAGACAGTGCATAAAAGATACATGAATCTATATCTGATCTGCTGGATGTGCCTCTGCATTATGATAGTTTAATGGGAAATCACTTTGAAGAACCATGATCAACTGTGTGGGAAAATATGTACGAGACATTGTCTGAATCCCAAATGGCACGCTATTCCCTATGGGTCCTGGTCAAAAGTAGTGCACTAAATAGGGAATGCCATTTTGGACGCAACCCTTTGATTTCTATCTGCAAATCACCACTGGAAAAGACCCATGGACAAGCATAAACTGTGTTCATTACCTCATTCTTTGAAGTGGAAATTCATGGCGCTATGTATCCTGAATGCATAACGCATCTTACCAAGGCCGATCAAATGTATTCCTTAACCTAGTCCAACCCATATGGGAAATAGAAGGTCATTTTTAATAGGGAAGTGAATTAGTTGAGGTATTGACTTTTCAACATCAACCTGAGAGAAACGGTCATTAATGCCAGCTGTCACACACACACACACACACACACACACACACACACACACACACACACACACACACACACACACACACACACACACACACACACACACACACACACACACTGTACAAACACAGTTACTAATATGGATAAATGGCCTCAGAACTGAGGAAATCCAGAGGTCATATAAGTCTGAACTATAAGTCTACTATAATTAAACAGTGGATTACTCATCTATCTGTATGTTATTCCAGGCCTGCTGTCAATTGGTTGGTTCAGGCTGTTTGCTATGGTACTCAAGGATCACACACACACACACACACACACACACACACACACACACACACACACACACACACACACACACACACACACACACACACACACACACACACACACAGGGCGAGCAATGATAGGAGAGCATCCTTAATCCCTCTTGACTGTGTACAGGGATTTACTCTCATGGTTGTTAACCTGACACCAACACACCTCTATTCAGCTGTTAACCTGACACCAATAAACCACAATACAACACACCTCTATTCAGCTGTTAACCTGAACCCAATACAACACAATACAACACACCTCTAGTCAGCTGTTAACCTGAACCCAATACACCACAATACAACACACCTCTATTCAGCTGTTAACCTGAACCCAATACACCACAATACAACACACCTCTATTCAGCTGTTAACCTGAACCCAATACAACACAATACAACACACCTCTATTCAGCTGTTAACCTGACACCAATAAACCACAATACAACACACCTCTATTCAGCTGTTAACCTGAACCCAATACAATACAACACACCTCTATTCAGCTGTTAACCTGAACCCAATACACCACAATACAACACACCTCTATTCAGCTGTTAACCTGAACCCAATACACCACAATACAACACACCTCTATTCAGCTGTTAACCTGAACCCAATACAAAACAATACAACACACCTCTATTCAGCTGTTAACCTGAACCCAATACACCTTAACACAACCCACCTCTAGTCAGCTGTTAACCTGAACACAATACATCACAATACAACACACCTCTAGTCAGCTGTTAACCTGAACACAATACATCACAATACAACACACCTCTAGTCAGCTGTTAACCTGAACCCAAAACAACACACCTCTATTCAGCTGTTAACCTGAACCCAATACACCACAATACAACACACCTCTAGTCAGCTGTTAACCTGAACCCAATACACCACAATACAACACACCTCTATTCAGCTGTTAACCTGAACCCAATACACCACAATACAACACACCTCTATTCAGCTGTTAACCTGAACCCAATACACCACAACACAACACACCTCTAGTCAGCTGTTAACCTGAACACAATACAACACAATACAACACACCTCTATTCAGCTGTTAACCTGAACCCAATACATCACAATACAACCCACCTCTAGTCAGCTGTTAACCTGAACACAATACAACACAATACAACCCACCTCTAGTCAGCTGTTAATTAACCTGAACCCAATACACCTTAACACAACCCACCTCTAGTCAGCTGTTAATTAACCTGAACCCAATACACCTCAACACAACACACCTCTATTCAGCTGTTAACCTGAACACAATACAACACACCTCTCTTCAGCTGTTAACCTGAACACAATACAACACAATACAACACACCTCTATTCAGCTGTTAACCTGAACCCAATACAACACAATACAACACACCTCTAGTCAGCTGTTAACCTGAACCCAATACAACACAATACAACACACCTCTATTCAGCTGTTAACCTGAACCCAATACAACATAATACAACACACCTCTATTCAGCTGTTAACCTGAACCCAATACACCACAATACAACGCACCTCTAGTCAGCTGTTAACCTGAACCCAATACAACCCAATACAACACACCTCTATTCAGCTGTTAACCTGAACCCAATACAACACAATACAACACACCTCTAGTCAGCTGTTAACCTGACACCAATAAACCACAATACAACACACCTCTATTCAGCTGTTAACCTGAACCCAATACAACACAAAACAACACACCTCTAGTCAGCTGTTAACCTGAACCCAATACAACACAATACAACACACCTCTAGTCAGCTGTTAACCTGAACCCAATACAACACAATACAACACACCTCTAGTCAGCTGTTAACCTGAACCCAATACACCACAATACAACACACCTCTATTCAGCTGTTAACCTGAACCCAATACACCACAATACAACACACCTCTAGTCAGCTGTTAACCTGAACCCAATACACCTTAACACAACCCACCTCTAGTCAGCTGTTAATTAACCTGAACCCAATACACCTCAACACAACACACCTCTATTCAGCTGTTAACCTGAACCCAATACACCACAATACAACACACCTCTAGTCAGCTGTTAACCTGAACCCAATACACCACAATACAACACACCTCTATTCAGCTGTTAACCTGAACCCAATACACCACAATACAACACACCTCTATTCAGCTGTTAACCTGAACCCAATACACCACAACACAACACACCTCTAGTCAGCTGTTAACCTGAACACAATACAACACAATACAACACACCTCTATTCAGCTGTTAACCTGAACCCAATACATCACAATACAACCCACCTCTAGTCAGCTGTTAACCTGAACACAATACAACACAATACAACCCACCTCTAGTCAGCTGTTAATTAACCTGAACCCAATACACCTTAACACAACCCACCTCTAGTCAGCTGTTAATTAACCTGAACCCAATACACCTCAACACAACACACCTCTATTCAGCTGTTAACCTGAACACAATACAACACAATACAACACACCTCTCTTCAGCTGTTAACCTGAACACAATACAACACAATACAACACACCTCTATTCAGCTGTTAACCTGAACCCAATACAACACAATAAAACACACCTCTAGTCAGCTGTTAACCTGAACCCAATACAACACAATACAACACACCTCTATTCAGCTGTTAACCTGAACCCAATACAACATAATACAACACACCTCTATTCAGCTGTTAACCTGAACCCAATACACCACAATACAACGCACCTCTAGTCAGCTGTTAACCTGAACCCAATACAACCCAATACAACACACCTCTATTCAGCTGTTAACCTGAACCCAATACAACACAATACAACACACCTCTAGTCAGCTGTTAACCTGACACCAATAAACCACAATACAACACACCTCTATTCAGCTGTTAACCTGAACCCAATACAACACAAAACAACACACCTCTAGTCAGCTGTTAACCTGAACCCAATACAACACAATACAACACACCTCTAGTCAGCTGTTAACCTGAACCCAATACAACACAATACAACACACCTCTAGTCAGCTGTTAACCTGAACCCAATACACCACAATACAAAACACCTCTATTCAGCTGTTAACCTGAACCCAATACAACACAATACAACACACCTCTATTCAGCTGTTAACCTGAACCCAATACACCTTAACACAACCCACCTCTAGTCAGCTGTTAATTAACCTGAACCCAATACACCTCAACACAACACACCTCTATTCAGCTGTTAACCTGAACCCAATACACCACAATACAACACACCTCTAGTCAGCTGTTAACCTGAACCCAATACACCACAATACAACACACCTCTAGTCAGCTGTTAACCTGAACCCAATACACCACAATACAACACACCTCTAGTCAGCTGTTAACCTGACACCAATAAACCACAATACAACACACCTCTATTCAGCTGTTAACCTGAACCCAATACAACACAATACAACACACCTCTAGTCAGCTGTTAACCTGAACCCAATACACCACAATACAACACACCTCTATTCAGCTGTTAACCTGAACCCAATACACCACAATACAACACACCTCTATTCAGCTGTTAACCTGAACCCAATACAACACAATACAACACACCTCTATTCAGCTGTTAACCTGACACCAATAAACCACAATACAACACACCTCTATTCAGCTGTTAACCTGAACCCAATACAATACAACACACCTCTATTCAGCTGTTAACCTGAACCCAATACACCACAATACAACACACCTCTATTCAGCTGTTAACCTGAACCCAATACAACACAATACAACACACCTCTATTCAGCTGTTAACCTGAACCCAATACACCACAATACAACACACCTCTATTCAGCTGTTAACCTGAACCCAATACAACACAATACAACACACCTCTATTCAGCTGTTAACCTGAACCCAATACACCACAATACAACACACCTCTATTCAGCTGTTAACCTGAACCCAATACAACACAATACAACACACCTCTATTCAGCTGTTAACCTGAACCCAATACACCTTAACACAACCCACCTCTAGTCAGCTGTTAACCTGAACACAATACATCACAATACAACACACCTCTAGTCAGCTGTTAACCTGAACACAATACATCACAATACAACACACCTCTAGTCAGCTGTTAACCTGAACCCAAAACAACACACCTCTATTCAGCTGTTAACCTGAACCCAATACAACACACCTCTAGTCAGCTGTTAACCTGAACCCAATACACCACAATACAACACACCTCTATTCAGCTGTTAACCTGAACCCAATACAACACAATACATCACACCTCTATTCAGCTGTTAACCTGAACACAATACATCACAATACAACCCACCTCTAGTCAGCTGTTAACCTGAACACAATACACCACAATACAACACACCTCTAGTCAGCTGTTAACCTGAACCCAATACACCTTAACACAACCCACCTCTAGTCAGCTGTTAATTAACCTGAACCCAATACACCTCAACACAACACACCTCTATTCAGCTGTTAACCTGAACCCAATACACCACAATACAACACACCTCTAGTCAGCTGTTAACCTGAACCCAATACACCACAATACAACACACCTCTATTCAGCTGTTAACCTGAACCCAATACACCACAATACAACACACCTCTATTCAGCTGTTAACCTGAACCCAATACACCACAACACAACACACCTCTAGTCAGCTGTTAACCTGAACACAATACAACACAATACAACACACCTCTATTCAGCTGTTAACCTGAACCCAATACATCACAATACAACCCACCTCTAGTCAGCTGTTAACCTGAACACAATACAACACAATACAACCCACCTCTAGTCAGCTGTTAATTAACCTGAACCCAATACACCTTAACACAACCCACCTCTAGTCAGCTGTTAATTAACCTGAACCCAATACACCTCAACACAACACACCTCTATTCAGCTGTTAACCTGAACACAATACAACACAATACAACACACCTCTCTTCAGCTGTTAACCTGAACACAATACAACACAATACAACACACCTCTATTCAGCTGTTAACCTGAACCCAATACAACACAATACAACACACCTCTAGTCAGCTGTTAACCTGAACCCAATACAACACAATACAACACACCTCTATTCAGCTGTTAACCTGAACCCAATACAACATAATACAACACACCTCTATTCAGCTGTTAACCTGAACCCAATACACCACAATACAACGCACCTCTAGTCAGCTGTTAACCTGAACCCAATACAACCCAATACAACACACCTCTATTCAGCTGTTAACCTGAACCCAATACAACACAATACAACACACCTCTAGTCAGCTGTTAACCTGACACCAATAAACCACAATACAACACACCTCTATTCAGCTGTTAACCTGAACCCAATACAACACAAAACAACACACCTCTAGTCAGCTGTTAACCTGAACCCAATACAACACAATACAACACACCTCTAGTCAGCTGTTAACCTGAACCCAATACAACACAATACAACACACCTCTAGTCAGCTGTTAACCTGAACCCAATACACCACAATACAACACACCTCTATTCAGCTGTTAACCTGAACCCAATACACCACAATACAACACACCTCTAGTCAGCTGTTAACCTGAACCCAATACACCTTAACACAACCCACCTCTAGTCAGCTGTTAATTAACCTGAACCCAATACACCTCAACACAACACACCTCTATTCAGCTGTTAACCTGAACCCAATACACCACAATACAACACACCTCTAGTCAGCTGTTAACCTGAACCCAATACACCACAATACAACACACCTCTAGTCAGCTGTTAACCTGAACCCAATACACCACAATACAACACACCTCTAGTCAGCTGTTAACCTGACACCAATAAACCACAATACAACACACCTCTATTCAGCTGTTAACCTGAACCCAATACAACACAATACAACACACCTCTAGTCAGCTGTTAACCTGAACCCAATACACCACAATACAACACACCTCTATTCAGCTGTTAACCTGAACCCAATACACCACAATACAACACACCTCTATTCAGCTGTTAACCTGAACCCAATACAACCCAATACAACACACCTCTATTCAGCTGTTAACCTGACACCAATAAACCACAATACAACACACCTCTATTCAGCTGTTAACCTGAACCCAATACAATACAACACACCTCTATTCAGCTGTTAACCTGAACCCAATACACCACAATACAACACACCTCTATTCAGCTGTTAACCTGAACCCAATACAACACAATACAACACACCTCTATTCAGCTGTTAACCTGAACCCAATACACCACAATACAACACACCTCTATTCAGCTGTTAACCTGAACCCAATACAACACAATACAACACACCTCTATTCAGCTGTTAACCTGAACCCAATACACCACAATACAACACACCTCTATTCAGCTGTTAACCTGAACCCAATACAACACAATACAACACACCTCTATTCAGCTGTTAACCTGAACCCAATACACCTTAACACAACCCACCTCTAGTCAGCTGTTAACCTGAACACAATACATCACAATACAACACACCTCTAGTCAGCTGTTAACCTGAACACAATACATCACAATACAACACACCTCTAGTCAGCTGTTAACCTGAACCCAAAACAACACACCTCTATTCAGCTGTTAACCTGAACCCAATACAACACACCTCTAGTCAGCTGTTAACCTGAACCCAATACACCACAATACAACACACCTCTATTCAGCTGTTAACCTGAACCCAATACAACACAATACATCACACCTCTATTCAGCTGTTAACCTGAACACAATACATCACAATACAACCCACCTCTAGTCAGCTGTTAACCTGAACACAATACAACACAATACATCACACCTCTATTCAGCTGTTAACCTGAACACAATACATCACAATACAACACACCTCTAGTCAGCTGTTAACCTGAACACAATACAACACAATACAACACACCTCTAGTCAGCTGTTAACCTGAACCCAATACAACACAATACAACACACCTCTATTCAGCTGTTAACCTGAACCCAATACAACATAATACAACACACCTCTATTCAGCTGTTAACCTGAACCCAATACACCACAATACAACGCACCTCTAGTCAGCTGTTAACCTGAACCCAATACAACCCAATACAACACACCTCTATTCAGCTGTTAACCTGAACCCAATACAACACAATACAACACACCTCTAGTCAGCTGTTAACCTGACACCAATAAACCACAATACAACACACCTCTATTCAGCTGTTAACCTGAACCCAATACAACACAAAACAACACACCTCTAGTCAGCTGTTAACCTGAACCCAATACAACACAATACAACACACCTCTAGTCAGCTGTTAACCTGAACCCAATACAACACAATACAACACACCTCTAGTCAGCTGTTAACCTGAACCCAATACACCACAATACAACACACCTCTATTCAGCTGTTAACCTGAACCCAATACACCACAATACAACACACCTCTAGTCAGCTGTTAACCTGAACCCAATACACCTTAACACAACCCACCTCTAGTCAGCTGTTAATTAACCTGAACCCAATACACCTCAACACAACACACCTCTATTCAGCTGTTAACCTGAACCCAATACACCACAATACAACACACCTCTAGTCAGCTGTTAACCTGAACCCAATACACCACAATACAGCACACCTCTAGTCAGCTGTTAACCTGAACCCAATACACCACAATACAACACACCTCTAGTCAGCTGTTAACCTGACACCAATAAACCACAATACAACACACCTCTATTCAGCTGTTAACCTGAACCCAATACAACACAATACAACACACCTCTAGTCAGCTGTTAACCTGAACCCAATACACCACAATACAACACACCTCTATTCAGCTGTTAACCTGAACCCAATACACCACAATACAACACACCTCTATTCAGCTGTTAACCTGAACCCAATACAACACAATACAACACACCTCTATTCAGCTGTTAACCTGACACCAATAAACCACAATACAACACACCTCTATTCAGCTGTTAACCTGAACCCAATACAATACAACACACCTCTATTCAGCTGTTAACCTGAACCCAATACACCACAATACAACACACCTCTATTCAGCTGTTAACCTGAACCCAATACAACACAATACAACACACCTCTATTCAGCTGTTAACCTGAACCCAATACACCACAATACAACACACCTCTATTCAGCTGTTAACCTGAACCCAATACAACACAATACAACACACCTCTATTCAGCTGTTAACCTGAACCCAATACACCACAATACAACACACCTCTATTCAGCTGTTAACCTGAACCCAATACAACACAATACAACACACCTCTATTCAGCTGTTAACCTGAACCCAATACACCTTAACACAACCCACCTCTAGTCAGCTGTTAACCTGAACACAATACATCACAATACAACACACCTCTAGTCAGCTGTTAACCTGAACACAATACATCACAATACAACACACCTCTAGTCAGCTGTTAACCTGAACCCAAAACAACACACCTCTATTCAGCTGTTAACCTGAACCCAATACAACACACCTCTAGTCAGCTGTTAACCTGAACCCAATACACCACAATACAACACACCTCTATTCAGCTGTTAACCTGAACCCAATACAACACAATACATCACACCTCTATTCAGCTGTTAACCTGAACACAATACATCACAATACAACCCACCTCTAGTCAGCTGTTAACCTGAACACAATACAACACAATACATCACACCTCTATTCAGCTGTTAACCTGAACACAATACATCACAATACAACACACCTCTAGTCAGCTGTTAACCTGAACACAATACAACACAATACAACACACCTCTAGTCAGCTGTTAACCTGAACACAATACATCACAATACAACACACCTCTAGTCAGCTGTTAACCTGAACACAATACATCACAATACAACACACCTCTATTCAGCTGTTAACCTGAACCCAAAACAACACACCTCTATTCAGCTGTTAACCTGAACCCAATACACCACAATACAACACACCTCTAGTCAGCTGTTAACCTGAACACAATACAACACAATACAACACACCTCTATTCAGCTGTTAACCTGAACCCAATACATCACAATACAACCCACCTCTAGTCAGCTGTTAACCTGAACACAATACAACACAATACAACACACCTCTAGTCAGCTGTTAACCTGAACACAATACATCACAATACAACACACCTCTAGTCAGCTGTTAACCTGAACACAATACATCACAATACAACACACCTCTATTCAGCTGTTAACCTGAACCCAAAACAACACACCTCTATTCAGCTGTTAACCTGAACCCAATACACCACAACACAACACACCTCTAGTCAGCTGTTAACCTGAACACAATACAACACAATACAACACACCTCTATTCAGCTGTTAACCTGAACCCAATACATCACAATACAACCCACCTCTAGTCAGCTGTTAACCTGAACACAATACAACACAATACAACCCACCTCTAGTCAGCTGTTAATTAACCTGAACCCAATACACCTTAACACAACCCACCTCTAGTCAGCTGTTAATTAACCTGAACCCAATACACCTCAACACAACACACCTCTATTCAGCTGTTAACCTGAACACAATACAACACAATACAACACACCTCTCTTCAGCTGTTAACCTGAACACAATACAACACAATACAACACACCTCTATTCAGCTGTTAACCTGAACCCAATACAACACAATACAACACACCTCTATTCAGCTGTTAACCTGAACCCAATACAACACAATACAACACACCTCTAGTCAGCTGTTAACCTGAACCCAATACAACACAATACAACACACCTCTATTCAGCTGTTAACCTGAACCCAATACAACATAATACAACACACCTCTATTCAGCTGTTAACCTGAACCCAATACACCACAATACAACGCACCTCTAGTCAGCTGTTAACCTGAACCCAATACAACCCAATACAACACACCTCTATTCAGCTGTTAACCTGAACCCAATACAACACAATACAACACACCTCTAGTCAGCTGTTAACCTGACACCAATAAACCACAATACAACACACCTCTATTCAGCTGTTAACCTGAACCCAATACAACACAAAACAACACACCTCTAGTCAGCTGTTAACCTGAACCCAATACAACACAATACAACACACCTCTAGTCAGCTGTTAACCTGAACCCAATACAACACAATACAACACACCTCTAGTCAGCTGTTAACCTGAACCCAATACACCACAATACAACACACCTCTATTCAGCTGTTAACCTGAACCCAATACACCACAATACAACACACCTCTAGTCAGCTGTTAACCTGAACCCAATACACCTTAACACAACCCACCTCTAGTCAGCTGTTAATTAACCTGAACCCAATACACCTCAACACAACACACCCCTATTCAGCTGTTAACCTGAACCCAATACACCACAATACAACACACCTCTAGTCAGCTGTTAACCTGAACCCAATACACCACAATACAACACACCTCTAGTCAGCTGTTAACCTGAACCCAATACAACACAATACAACACACCTCTATTCAGCTGTTAACCTGAACCCAATACAACACAATACAACACACCTCTAGTCAGCTGTTAACCTGAACCCAATACAACACAATACAACACACCTCTAGTCAGCTGTTAACCTGAACCCAATACAACACAATACAACACACCTCTATTCAGCTGTTAACCTGAACCCAATACAACACAATACAACACACCTCTAGTCAGCTGTTAACCTGAACCCAATACACCACAATACAACACACCTCTAGTCAGCTGTTAACCTGAACCCAATACACCACAATACAAATCAAATCAAATCAAATCAAATTTTATTTGTCACATACACATGGTTAGCAGATGTTAATGCGAGTGTAGCGAAATGCTTGTGCTTCTAGTTCCGACAATGCAGTAATAACCAACAAGTAATCTAACCTAACAATTCCACAACTACTACCTTATACACACAAGTGTAAAGGGATAAAGAATATGTACATAAAGATATATGAATGAGTGATGGTACAGAACGGCATAGGCAAGATGCAGTAGATGGTATAGAGTACAGTATATACATATGAGATGAGTAATGTAGGGTATGTAAACATAAAGTGGCATAGTTTAAAGTGGCTAGTGATACATGTATTACATAAAGATGGCAAGATGCAGTAGATGATATAGAGTACAGTATATACATATACATATGAGATGAGTAATGTAGGGTATGTAAACATTATATTAAGTGGCATTGTTTACATTCACATTTACATTTAAGTCATTTAGCAGACGCTCTTATCCAGAGCGGCTTACAAATTGGTGCATTCACCTTATGATATCCAGTGGAACAACCACTTTACAATATCCACTTTACACTTTACACTTTACACACTTTACCACTTTACACTTTACAATATCCACATATCCCTACCGGCCAAACCCTCCCTAACCCGGACGACGCTAAGCCAATTGTGCGTCGCCCCACGGACCTTAAAGTTTAAAGTGGCTAGTGGTACATTTTTACATAATTTCCATCAATTCCCATTATTAAAGTGGCTGGAGTTGAGTCAGTATGTTGGCAGCGGCCGCTAAATGTTAGTGGTGGCTGTTTAACAGTCTGATGGCCTTGAGATAGAAGCTGTTTTTCAGTCTCTCGGTCCATGCTTTGATGCACCTGTACTGACCTCGCCTTCTGGATGATAGCGGGGTGAACAGGCAGTGGCTTGGGTGGTTGTTGTCCTTGATGATCTTTATGGCCTTCCTGTGACATCGGGTGGTGTAGGTGTCCTGGAGGGCAGGTAGTTTGCCCCCGGTGATGCGTTGTGCAGACCTCACTACCCTCTGGAGAGCCTTACGGTTGTGGGCGGAGCAGTTGCCGTACCAGGCGGTGATACAGCCCGACAGGATGCTCTCGATTGTGCATCTGTAGAAGTTTGTGAGTGCTTTTGGTGACAAGCCGAATTTCTTCAGCCTCCTGAGGTTGAAGAGGCGCTGCTGCGCCTTCTTCACAACGCTGTCTGTGTGGGTGGACCAATTCAGTTTGTCCGTGATGTGTACACCGAGGAACTTAAAACTTTCCACCTTCTCCACTACTGACCCGTCGATGTGGATAGGGGGGTGCTCCCTCTGCTGTTTCCTGAAGTCCACAATCATCTCCTTTGTTTTGTTGACGTTGAGTGTGAGGTTATTTTCCTGACACCACACTCCGAGGGCCCTCACCTCCTCCCTGTAGGCCGTCTCGTCATTGTTGGTAATCAAGCCTACCACTGTAGTGTCATCCGCAAACTTGATGATTGAGTTGGAGGCGTGCATGGCCACGCAGTCGTGGGTGAACAGGGAGTACAGGAGAGGGCTCAGAACGCACCCTTGTGGGGCCCCAGTGTTGAGGATCAGCGGGGTGGAGATGTTGTTACCTACCCTCACCACCTGGGGGCGGCCCGTCAGGAAGTCCAGGACCCAGTTGCACAGGGCGGGGTCGAGACCCAGGGTCTCGAGCTTGATGACGAGTTTGGAGGGTACTATGGTGTTAAATGCTGAGCTGTAGTCGATGAACAGCATTCTCACATAGGTATTCCTCTTGTCCAGATGGGTTAGGGCAGTGTGCAGTGTGGTTGCGATTGCGTCGTCTGTGGACCTATTGGGTCGGTAAGCAAATTGGAGTGGGTCTAGGGTGTCCGGTAGGGTGGAGGTGATATGGTCCTTGACTAGTCTCTCAAAGCACTTCATGATGACGGAAGTGAGTGCTACGGGGCGGTAGTCGTTTAGCTCAGTTACCTTAGCTTTCTTGGGAACAGGAACAATGGTTGCCCTCTTGAAGCATGTGGGAACAGCAGACTGGGATAAGGATTGATTGAATATGTCCGTAAACACACCAGCCAGCTGGTCTGCGCATGCTCTGAGGACGCGGCTGGGAATGCCATCTGGGCCTGCAGCCTTGCGAGGGTTAACACGTTTAAATGTTTTACTCACCTCGGCTGCAGTGAAGGAGAGCCCGCAGGTTTTGGTAGCGGGCCGTGTCAGTGGCACTGTATTGTCCTCAAAGCGAGCAAAAAAGTTATTAAGCCTGTCTGGGAGCAAGACATCCTGGTCCGCGACGGGGCTGGTTTTCTTTTTGTAATCCGTGATTGACTGTAGACCCTGCCACATACCTCTTGTGTCTGAGCTGTTGAATTGCGACTCAATTTTGTCTCTGTACTGGGACTTAGCTAGTTTGATTGCCTTGCGGAGAGAATAGCTACACTGTTTGTATTCGGTCATGTTTCCGGTCCCCTTGCTCTGGTTAAAAGCAGTGGTTCGCGCTTTCAGTTTCACGCGAATGCTGCCGTCAATCCACGGTTTCTGGTTTGGGAATGTTTTAATCGTTGCTGTGGGTACGACATCGTCAATGCACTTTCTAATGAACTCGCTCACCGAATCAGCATATTCGTCAATGTTGTTGTTGGACGCAATGCGGAACATATTCCAATCCGCGTGATCGAAGCAGTCTTGAAGCGTGGAATCAGATTGGTCGGACCAGCGTTGAACAGACCTGAGCGAGGGAGCTTGTTGTTTTAGTTTCTGTTTGTAGGCTGGAAGCAACAAAATGGAGTCGTGGTCAGCTTTTCCGAAAGGAGGGCGGGGGAGGGCCTTATATGCGTCGCGGAAATTAGTGTAACAATGATCCAAGGTTTTACCAGCCCTGGTAGCACAATCGATATGCTGATAGAATTTAGGGAGTTTTGTTTTCAGATTGGCCTTGTTAAAATCCCCAGCTACGATGAATGCAGCCTCAGGGTGTGTGGTTTCCAGTTTACAAAGAGTCAGATAAAGTTCGTTCAGGGCCATCGTTGTGTCTGCTTGGGGGGGGATATATACGGCTGTGATTATAATCGAAGAGAATTCCCTTGGTAGATAATGCGGTCGACATTTGATTGTGAGGAGTTCTAGATCAGGTGAACAGAATGACTTGAGTTCCTGTATGTTGTTATGATCACACCACGTCTCGTTAATCATAAGGCATACCGCCCCGCCCCTCTTCTTACCAGAAAGATGTATGTTTCTGTCGGCGCGATGCGTGAAGAAACCAGCTGGCTGCACCGACTCTGTTAGCGTCTCTTGAGTTAGCCATGTTTCCGTGAAGCAGAGAACGTTACAATCTCTGATGTCCCTCTGGAATGTTACCCGTGCTCGGATTTCATCAACCTTATTGTCAAGAGACTGGACATTGGCGAGTAGTATGCTAGGGAGTGGAGCGCGATGTGCCCGTCTCCGAAGCCTGACCAGGAGACCGCTACGTTTGCCCCTTTTACGGCGTAAAAAACAAACAAAATACTGCATATTTTCCAAGGAACGCGAAGCGAGGCGGCCATCTTGGTCGGCGCCGGAAGTGTTTAATACAACACACCTCTAGTCAGCTGTTAACCTGAACACAATACACCACAATACAACACACCTCTATTCAGCTGTTAACCTGAACCTAATACAACACAATACAACACACCTCTAGTCAGCTGTTAACCTGAACCCAATACAACACAATACAACACACCTCTAGTCAGCTGTTAACCTGAACACAATACAACACAATACAACACACCTCTATTCAGCTGTTAACCTGAACCCAATACACCACAATACAACGCACCTCTAGTCAGCTGTTAACCTGAACCCAATACACCACAATACAACACACCTCTATTCAGCTGTTAACCTGAACCCAATACACCACAATACAACACACCTCTAGTCAGCTGTTAACCTGAACCCAATACACCACAATACAACACACCTCTATTCAGCTGTTAACCTGAACCCAATACACCACAATACAACACACCTCTAGTCAGCTGTTAACCTGAACCCAATACACCACAATACAACACACCTCTATTCAGCTGTTAACCTGAACCCAATACACCACAATACAACACACCTCTATTCAGCTGTTAACCTGAACCCAATACACCACAATACAACACACCTCTATTCAGCTGTTAACCTGAACCCAATACAACACAATACAACACACCTCTAGTCAGCTGTTAACCTGAACCCAATACAACACAATACAACACACCTCTATTCAGCTGTTAACCTGAACCCAATACAACACAATACAACACACCTCTATTCAGCTGTTAACCTGAACCCAATACACCTCAAAACAACACACCTCTAGTCAGCTGTTAATTAACCCGAACCCAATACACCTCAAAACAACACACCTCTATTCAGCTGTTAACCTGAACCCAATACAACACACCTCTATTCAGCTGTTAACCTGAACCCAATACACCACAATACAACACACCTCTAGTCAGCTGTTAACCTGAACCCAATACAACACAATACAACACACCTCTAGTCAGCTGTTAACCTGAACCCAATACACCACAATACAACACACCTCTATTCAGCTGTTAACCTGAACCCAATACAACACAATACAACACACCTCTAGTCAGCTGTTAACCTGAACCCAATACACCACAATACAACACACCTCTATTCAGCTGTTAACCTGAACCCAATACACCACAATACAACACACCTCTATTCAGCTGTTAACCTGAACCCAATACAACACAATACAACACACCTCTAGTCAGCTGTTAACCTGAACCCAATACAACACAATACAACACACCTCTAGTCAGCTGTTAACCTGAACCCAATACAACACAATACAACACACCTCTATTCAGCTGTTAACCTGAACCCAATACAACACAATACAACACACCTCTAGTCAGCTGTTAACCTGAACCCAATATACCTCAAAACAACACACCTCTAGTCAGCTGTTAACCTGAACACAATACATCACAATACAACGCACCTCTAGTCAGCTGTTAACCTGAACCCAATACACCACAATACAACACACCTCTAGTCAGCTGTTAATTAACCTGAACCCAATACACCTCAAAACAACACACCTCTATTCAGCTGTTAACCTGAACCCAATACACCACAATACAACGCACCTCTAGTCAGCTGTTAACCTGAACCCAATACACCACAATACAACACACCTCTAGTCAGCTGTTAACCTGAACCCAATACAACACAATACAACACACCTCTAGTCAGCTGTTAACCTGAACCCAATACACCTCAAAACAACACACCTCTAGTCAGCTGTTAACCTGAACACAATACATCACAATACAACGCACCTCTAGTCAGCTGTTAACCTGAACCCAATACAACACAATACAACACACCTCTATTCAGCTGTTAACCTGAACCCAATACACCACAATACAACACACCTCTAGTCAGCTGTTAATTAACCTGAACCCAATACACCTCAAAACAACACACCTCTATTCAGCTGTTAACCTGAACCCAATACACTACAATACAACGCACCTCTAGTCAGCTGTTAACCTGAACCCAATACACCACAATACAACACACCTCTAGTCAGCTGTTAACCTGAACCCAAATACACCTCAACACAACACACCTCTAGTCAGCTGTTAACCTGACACCAATACACCACAATACAACGCACCTCTAGTCAGCTGTTAACCTGAACCCAATACACCACAATAAAACACACCTCTAGTCAGCTGTTAACCTAAAACCCAATACACCACAATACAACGCACCTCTAGTCAGCTGTTAACCTGAACCCAATACACCACAATACAACACACCTCTAGTCAGCTGTTAACCTGACACCAATACACCACAACACAATGCTCCTCCCTGTAGGCTGTCTCGTTGTTGTTGGTAGTCAAGCCTACTACTGCTGTGTCGTCTGCAAACCTGATGATTGAGTTAGAGGCGTGTATGGCCACGCAGTCATGGGTGAACAGGGAGTACAGGAGGGAGCTGAGCACGCACCCTTGTGGGGCCCCACTGTTGAGGATCAGCGAAGTGGAGATGTTGTTTCCTACCTTCACCACCTGGGGGCGGCCAGTCAGGAAGTCCAGGACCCAATTGCACAGGGCGGGGTTAAGGCCCAGGGCCTCAAGCTTAATGATGAGCTTGGAGGGTACTATGGTATTGAGCTGTAGTCAATGAACAGCATTCTTACATAGGTATTCCTCTTGTCCAGATGGGATAGGGCAGTGTACAGTGTGGTGGAGGCTATAAAGTGTTTTTACTTACAAATCTGTAAGTGGTTGGATTTATTGCAAAAGGTTACTGAGAAGGCTGTTCCAGTTTACATGATGTAGGTAGTATGTAACAACAGTACTCCCTTCCCTGCTTTGACATGCATTCTGAATGTAAGTTGTGGGTGATATGAAATTGCTGGACATCCTCCCTCTTAAATGGATACCAATAGCAATTGGAGGTCACTTTGCAAGCTATCATAATATGACACATTAAGAAAAATGTAAATTAGATATACACTTTTACACCTCAAATGGGACCATATAAACCCCAACATAGTGTTGAGTTTGGGTCCATAGGAGTTGAATTGACTCTTGCGATTATATTGAACAACACTGCAGAGAGTTACAGAAGTAACAGAGATTTTCAATGAATACTGTACAGCAAGGATCACCATCTAGATTCAGCCGCGGACCGATATTTTCTGGACCGGGTCGGGGGGGCCTGAACATAATTGCAAATCATTTGTAGACTGCAAATGAATCACAAGATAAAATGTTTGACTAAAACATAATAATTTCAAACCTTGCTTACATTTCTATATGATCACGTGTCTCTCTAGTGTGCGTGGGAATACTTAGGAACAGATTTCTTAAATTAAAATCCTTTTGTGCTGGTTTCCTGGTGTTTTTACAGTCTTTCATGTCCAACAATTATGTTTTTTTTGCTCCGAAAACTTGAGGGGCCAAATAAAACCACCCAAATTTGGCCCGCGGGCTGCCAGTTGGAGAACCCTGCTGTACAGAGTGAAACGCAATGATGCAGAGTTAAATGTCAACACTAAATTCAGCATATACATTTTTCAAAAAATAATGTTGCCAGAGTACGTTTTACTCTTTTTAGACTGGGACCGAATGTTATCTGTGGCAGAATCACATTTTTTTAAATTCATGTTTACTGTCTATGCATGTAGGCCTAGCTACGCTGTTGATTTCAAATGGATGCAAGCTGTTTTTAACCCTCTGGACTTAATTGGGATGTATGGTTACTGTATGCTGCCAATGAAGACTGGGGTTTGCAATATTTTCATTCATTGCACAGACATTAGTTACATCGTTGATATTGGAGGTTTTCAAATGGATGGATGCAATCTAGCTTTTAAGTGTTAGGCCTATGCAGCGTTTGCTATTGAACCTGTAATCATTACAGAAATAATGGAAACCTTTCCTTACAAGCCTTTGGAATTAAATTATTTCTAAACCAAAGCTTGGTCTAGAACTTTGAAATGAGGTAAGCAAACATTATGTGTGGTTTAATGATAATTATTCAAATCCTTTGGAGTGTCAAGTTGACCACCATAGATAAAAGCTCTGGATAACCCACCAGTTGCCATTTTAAATCGATGCTGCAGCCACCTGCACGCACTGCGATAAGGGAGAGTAGACTATACGGCACTGCAGAGCCTGTAAAAATAACTCACAGGTCGGTCAGAGCTCCAATCGAATATATATCTCCCCTCTGGTTTTTTACCCTGACAGATAAATCTTCACACACGCGCGCACACACACACACACACACACACACACACACACGCACACACACACACACACACACACACACACACACACACACACACACACACACACACACACACACACACACACACACACACACACACACACCTTCAATCAATGCTGTTGAACTTCAAAGTCTGAAAGCCGTCAAGCTGCTGCGTGTAATCAAATATCGACAGGGGCTTCGTCCCAAATGGCACCCCTATTCGTTATGAAGTTACTTTTTTTTTTTACCAGGGCCCATAGTGCTCTGGTTAAAAGTAGTGCAGACTGAACACTTCAAGACCATGTTGAGAACAAGAGGTGCTGTCGTCATCCCCTTCCTGTATGAGGGTTATGAGCCAGTTATTAAATGAAATCCATTACTTCATATATGACACAATCTTGTGATATTCTCTTTTTCTCATTTCATCAATGTTCTTCATTTTATCACTTTTGGAATTTGGAACCAGCCGGCTCTGAGCACAGGCAAGCCGACGTCAGTGCATTTGCAGTAAATTCTGCAACAGTTTTCATCATGATTCATCTTACTGTCCTCAACAGAATCATGAAAATGGAGGACAACTAGGTAGGCCTGCAAAAGTGCTTCACTTCCTTATTGTCAAAAGCATGAGTGTTTTCTAAGAAAAACGACATGGATTTCATAATGATTGTTGCAGGATTTTAGCACCAGCAGAGTCATATTTCTATCTCTATCGCTATGGCTCTGGTCTCAAGTAATGTCTGAGTTTTCAACCAACTCGTGATCCAATAACAGTACTACTGTAGCGCACAGCTCTTTGTACAGTGCACAGTGTTCAACTGTTAAAGTCACGGAAGCCGTTGCTAGATTCATGCTAGGCCAGCAGCCTCTTTGCTATGAGAAACACAAGTGGTTTAGCTTATGTCTGAGTCTGGGTTCGTTATGGGCCCAGCTGTTCGCCTAGAGACTATACTAACCCTGGGCATAGAGGGAAATAGAAAATAGTCAGTGTTTACGGAAGAAGAGGATACCGTAAGAGGTTTTGAGAATCTCAGCGAACACACTAACACACTGCTAATATATGGGCTAAACTAGAGACCGTGGATGCCCTTCTTTACCTAATAAAGTTTTGATGCGTATCTCCCTGAATTATTCAACACGTATTGTGTTATACCACACTATATGCCTACAGAATAACCTTCCGATAGAAAAGGGGCTGAATTAGATCTAGTTGATAGATAGGATTTACAAGAGAGAGCCGTCATTAGTCTACTGCTTGTCTAGTCAGTTGTTGTTACGGAGGATTCTGTTTTCATACCGCTGTATTTCTCCTCTGTCACTCGCCCTTATTAAAGTAATTCCACCCCTCCCATCTTCCTACTCTCTGAAACTAAGCGTTGCAAATTGCTAGACTTATGCTGTCAGTCTGTGGAAGGATTGGTATCGGTTGTACCCCAGGGTCATTTGCATTGCAGTAGAAAAACCAAGGCAATATTTCTCACTTTTAACAACCCAATAAATAAAGAGCGCTTGCTTTTTTCTAACCGTGGTAATGGCACAGATTGTCACTGGAGAAAGCGGCTTTTTACGACTGAAATTTGTAAAATGACAAATTACCATTGCCTGCTGTGGCCGATTACAGAACACTCAAGTAATGAGATGTTGACTTTGCCGTTGTAGAAACCCAGGATATCTTTATTCCGAGCAAAACGTCGCCCATAAATCCAAACTTCGTTGCTCAATCTTAACATTCTATCATGGATTCAGAACAGCAGAATTCGAAGCAGGAGAATGTATTAAGTATTCTATTGTATGCTTGTAGAGTTGTCACGGGTCTCCCACAAGAGTTTAACTAGCAGTCATGTTATATAAATTAGCAGAAAATCATAGGCTACATTTGCAGCGAACATTGCCTTTGTGACTGGCCTGAATGCATTTTCCTTGTCTATGATAAATGGGTATTAGATATTTTTAAAACAACATTTTTATTGCAGGCAGTGCCCAGGGAATGCAAATGATGGGGAACCAAAATTGAGAACAGCGGGAAATGTCCCTTCCAGTCAAAAGGAGATGGACATAGCTTGACGATGACTTTCTCATTTCGTACGGTGGAAATAGGCAGAAATGAATAACTAAAATGTCTGCCACCATCTCTCTCTCTCTCTCAGTGACAGTAGTCCCCTTGGGCATCTTTTGAGTTACATGCTAAGTTCCACCTTTTTTGCGATGGCAAATCTATTGAATTTCAATTGCTTCTTCTTGAGGAAGGACGCCTCAGAGGTATAATATAGTTGACATCGGCAGAACCAGGGAATAAAACGACATCTATATTAGGATGTGGGAAGTCAGGCAAGGGCAGAGGTAACTGAGTGGCCACTGAATATAGGGAAGATAGCCCATTCAAAATCCCATTCACACTGAGCAGATAGATAAAGAGGACTACCTTTAGTCAGACGTCACAGTAAAATAACAGCTTCTGAGTCTGAGAGAGAGAATGTGGTCCTCAGGGCCTGTCTGGATGTGGTCTACCTATATTACATTTTTCCTGCTGGTAAATACCCTTCCTGGTTTAGCCTGAGGCCACAGGAAGTAGTGGGAGCCGTGCTGTGTAACCGTGAGGCTCTTGTCTATGTGTTGTGAAGCTGTCTGCTCCCTGTACTGTCTTGTCTAGGTGTTGTGAAGCTGTCTGCTCCCTGTACTGTCTTGTCTAGGTGTTGTGAAGCTGTCTGCTCCCTGTACTGTCTTGTCTAGGTGTTGTGAAGCTGTCTGCTCCCTGTACTGTCTTATCTAGGTGTTGTGAAGCTGTCTGCTCCCTGTATTGTCTTGTCCAGGTGATCGCTGAGTTTCCCTCCTCATTACTCTTCATTAGAGCTGCCTCCGTCCCTCAATGGAGCGTTGCACCCTGGGAGATCTCCCCATACAACGGCTCCCCTACTGACTAGTTCCAGACCTTCCCTCTCCACGCGTGATAATGAGCCAATGACAGGGCCTCTCACTGAGGCATGCAGAGGTCACAGAGGTCACAGCCATCATCTCCCTCTCTGCTCCAGAGAGACTACAGCTCTGGAGGTAAGACTCAACTCAACATACATCAGACTAGCAGACCAGATCACAGAGCAGAGCAGGACAGACTCATTAGGACAAGAGAAACGGTTCCTGGCCTTGCTTTCTCCTTTCTCTCCTTCTTTCCATCCTTCCCTCCCTCCTTTCCCCCCTCTTCCTTTCTCTCCTTCCTCTATTTCTCAGGACTCGTCCTCTGCATTTCACGGAGGCTTGTTGCTCTGAAGTCATTTGTCTCAGTCGCGCCGGCGAGACCTAATCTCAGCTTCCTCAGCAGTTATATAATGCTGGCAACCTGACTGACAGTGTGTGAGATTAATGCAATATGATGTTATGAGTCATAAACAGTATTTATCTAATCCAGTCTTAACCATGAGTTGACCTTTTAAATGGGACATGTAACAATTACATGATTCACATACAGTACACTACACATATTCATATTTATATCACCCTGACCTAATTCTGATAGACTCCTGTGTTTGACTATGCTGTGCCACGCTAATTGAGTCATTGAGTTTGATCTCTCTCTGTCTCCCTCTCTCTCTCTCTCCTTCCTCTGTCTCCCTCTCTCTCTCTCTCCTTCCTCTGTCTCCCTCTCTATCTTTCTCCCTCCCTCTTACTCTCTCTCTCTGTCTTTGTCCATATCTCTCTTTCCCTCGATCTGTCTGTCTCTGTGGTTAAATCCGGCTTTCTCGACTTGGAAATCAACAGTACAGGATCCTCCAAAGTTCAGAGCACTTACTGCAAATTAAAATGAGCCTGGAATTTACCACCACTCATTAAACCTGGGGAGACACTGTTAATTGGATATCAACCTCTTATAACTCACCCCCCTGTTAACTGTCACTGAGAATTGCTATCATAAGTCATATAGACCTGCTGCAATGTAGATGTCGCTACCAGTCAGTCAAGCAAACGAATGCAGTGTGTGTGTGTGTGTGTGTGTGTGTGTGTGTGTGTGTGTGTGTGTGTGTGTGTGTGTGTGTGTGTGTGTGTGTGTGTGTGTGTGTGTGTGTGTGTGTGTGTGTGTGTGTGTGTGTGTGTGTGTTTCATATGACAGTTGGCCATCTGTGGGGTCCAGAGTAGTTACCGAGATGCAGGTCTGCAGGGAGAGAAAGGTGTGATTTATAAAAAGATGATTGCTTCTTGGGACTTGCAATACATGATGTAGGTACAGCGGAGAGGTCAACCTGCAGCTCTAAAGGCCTCTGTACACTCCCGTTCCCTCCTGCTCTCTCTCCCGTTCTACTCCAGTGGTTTTTCATCAGTCTGGGACAGCTCAACAGGGAATTACAGGTTGCTGTGGTATGACGAGGTCCAGCTAGCTTTCCGAGGACCAGGCTATCTGGATGGTTGGAAGGGGGATTCGACTCCTGTGGGTTTGACAGTTTCTGGAACTACTCGTTCGCTTCCTCTCTCTCTCTCTCTCTCTCTCTCTCTCTCTCTCTCTCTCTCTCTCTCTCTCTCTCTCTCTCTCTCTCTCTCTCTCTCTCTCTCTCACTGTTATTTTGCATCTTGGCTGTCTTTCGCAGTTTTTTCTCTCTCCCTCTTTATCACCCTTTCTCTCTTCATTCTCTTTCTTTCACCCACTTGCATTGTGGGAAATCTACATTGCAGCAGCACAATAATATTGTTCTGGCTCCATAACAACAGCGATCACAGTGATTCATATGACTATGGGAAAACAAAAAACGAAGCAAATCTCATTTAGATTTTGATGAAAGGCTACATTTAAGCAGGATTGCTTGAATCCATTCTCCAAATAAGTCACTTGCTATGTTTATTTGTATATTGTGCGGTCAGTGTCTTTATACAGATGTGGAATCTTAATTTGTTGCAGGATAACTCTCCTGCAATGTGGGACATGTACAACTTGTAGTGTATTTGAGGTTTAAAAAGGCTAAAAAGGCTTCTGAAGTCTCCACTTTGAAATTTCAGACTTGGTTTTCCCTTATGAGAAATATATCAACCCCTGCAAAAATGTCCTGAATTATGATCCTAATAATTCACATTTCCTGTTGGTTCAGGATTATTTTCCTGCTGTAGCAAACTGGCTCAAATTCACATCCTACATCTGTACAAACACTGATAAATGTGTAATGATTTCATTAACATTCCAACTTGCAATCTTTTTCAAATTCGGTCTCAATTAAATTATAATACACAATCTTGCTGTGCAGTAGAACAACAATGCCACAACAAAAAAAACATAGTCAACCTTTCCTTACGTGTAAATATACTGTCAATACAACAACTCACACATCGGCCTTATGCGCCACAGGGAACGAAGTGGAGTAAGTAAGTAGGCTAGGAGTTTGTAACATTGATCGTACAGTACTGTGTCTATAATCTCCTCACCATATGCATGGAGAGTAAAAACATGCTGCAGGTGAGGGGCCTAACATTACCTGAACCTGCGTGTTTAGAGGTCAATGTTCTCCCTCCACTGTTGGTCACGTTGCAACTTAATCACCACACGCCATTAGGATGCAGGTGTTGGAGGTGTGTGTGCATGTCTGAGCATGTGGAGAGTCGTAGGGGAGATCGAAACAAAATCAATGGCTCACAATTAGAATCCAGCCTCGGCTGCCAACCACACTGAATAATCTGAATCCAAATATATATTTTTTGTATCATCTAAATCAGTGGTTCCCAAACTTTTTCTAGACCCATACCCCTTCAAACATTCAACCTCCAGCTGCGGACCCCCTCTAGCACCAGGGTCAGCGCGCTCTCAAATGTTGTTTTTTGCCATCATTGTAAGCCTTCCACTCACACACACTATACGATACATGTATTAAACATAAGAATGAGTGTTTGTCACAACCCGGCTCGTGGGAAGTGACACAGAGCTCTTATAGGACCAGGGAACAAATAACAATATAATAATAATCAATAATTTTGCTCTTTACTTAGCCATCTTACATATAAAACTTAATTTGTTCATCAAAATTGTGAATAACTCACCACAGGTTAATTGAGAAGGGTGTGCTTGAAAGGATGCACATAACTCTGCAATGTTGGGTTGTATTGGAGAGTCTCAGTCTCAAATTAAATAATTTTCCACACACAGTCTGTGCCTGTATTTAGTTTTCATGCTAGTGAGGGCTGAGAATCCACTCTCATATAGGTACGTGGTTGCAAAGGGCATCAGTTTCTTAACAGCGCGATTTTCCAAGGCAAGAAACTCTGAGCGCAGCCCTATACAGAAATCTGGCAGTGGCTTCTGATTAAATTCAATTTTCACAGAACCGCTTGTCGTAACTTCGATGAGGCTCTCTTGTTCAGATATCAGGTAAGTGGACTGGGGGCAGGGCATGAAAGGGATAACGAATCCAGTTCTTCGTGTGGTCTGTTTCAGGAAAGTACATGCGTAATTGCGCACCCAGCTCACTCAGGTGCTTCTCTATATCACATTTGACATTGTCTGTAAGCTTGAGTTGATTTGCACACAAATCATACAATGATGGAAAGACCTGTGTGTTGTCCTTGTTAATTCAGACATAGAAGATCTCCAACTTCTTAACCATAGCCTCAATTTTGTCCCGCACATTGAATATAGTTGCGGAGAGTCCCTGTAATCCTAGATTCAGATCATTCAGGCGAGAAAAACATCACCAAGATAGGCCAGTCGTGTGAGAAACTCATCATCATGGAAGTGGTCAGACAAGTGAAAATGATGGTCAGTAAAGAAAACTTTAAGCTCGTCTCTCAATTCCAAGAAATGTGTCAATACTTTGCCCCTTGATAACCAGCTCACTTCTGTATGTTGTAAAAGCGTTACATGGTCGCTGCCCATATCATTGCATTATACCGAAAATACACGAGAGTTCAGGGGCCTTGCTTTAACAAAGTTAACCATTTTCACTGTGGTGTCCAAAATGTCTTTCAAGCTGTCAGACTTTCCCTTGGCAGCAAGAGCCTCTCGGTGGATGCTGCAGTGTACCCAAGTGGCGTCGGGAGCAACTGCTTGCATGCACGTTACCACTCCACCATGTCTCCCTGTCATGGCTTTTGCGCCATTAGTACAGATACCAACACATCTTGACCACCAAAGGTCATTTAATGTCACAAAGCTGTACAGTATTTTAAAAATATCCTCTCATGTTGTCCTGGTTTCCAGTGGTTTGCAGAAGAGGATTTCTTCCTTAATTGACCCCCCATAAACGTAACGGACATATACCAGGAGCTGTGCCAGGCCCGCCACCTCTGTTGACTCATCCAGCTGTAACGCATAGAATTCACTGGCTTGTATGCGAAGCAGTAATTGTTTCAAAACATATCCTGCCATGTCACTGATGCGTCGTGAAACAGTGTTGTTTGATGAAGGCATTGTCTGTATAGTTTTTTGGGCCTTTCCCCCCAGAATTGTCCCAGCCATATCCGCGGCATCAGGAAGAATTAAGTCCTCCACAATAGTATGGGGCTTGCCTGTCCTAGCCACTTGGTAGCTCACCATATAAGACACTTCTTGCCCCTTCTTATTAATGGTATCTGTCGCTTTTATACATGTCTTACTACTCGAAAGTCGTCTTAATTCTCACTCAAAAAACTCCTGTGGCTTATTTTTCAAATTGTCATGTTTAGTTTCTAAATGTCTGCGCAAGAATGAAGGTTTCCCGCGAGAGAGTAACGATTAATGTGATTGGATGTTAATTATTTGACAAGGCTACCTGCATTTGACATTGTGTTGTTATTTCGCTGAACACTAGATGGTTTAATTGTATTTTTGGTAGTGAAATGAGGCTACCCAGGCGAGAAAAAAACCTCACCCAAATGTATAGCCCCGTTGGAAAATATAAATGGACTGTTTGAAAATGTGATTTAATAAAAAAAGTATTTTGGCGTACCCCTGGGGGATTACATGATCTAAATCAACCCTGTTTTTAATTTTCTTCATCATGTATCGATTTAACGCACAGCCAGGTGATTATTCGGTTAAGTTGCTTCTACCCCATTGAAACTCTTCATATTTTACTTCCAATGCAATTTCATATAGGACGTTGCAGCCTGCTGCATCTAACAGAGGAGTTACATCAAGGTTTTACTGAACTCGCTGTGAACTTGAGTGGATCATTAACAGTGCATCTTCAGCAGACACTGTCTTTGTTATAATGGTCCCTGGGGCCTTTTAACACAGGTGGAGTACTTGTTGTTGGCCAAGCATCTGCAGGTGGAGGAGCCGTAGTGTGTGTGTGTGTGTGTGTGTGTGTCTGTGTGTGTCTCTCTCTGTGTGTGTGTGTGTGTGTCTCTGTGTGTATATGTGTCTCTCTCTCTGTGTGTGTGTGTGTGTGTGTGTGTGTGTGTGTGTGTGTGTGTGTGTGTGTGTGTGTGTGTGTGTGTGTGTGTGTGTGTGTGTGTGTGTGTGTGTGTGTGTGTGTGTGTGTGTGTGTGTGTTGCAGGTGCTCCAGATCTAGTGCTTAGTGAACCGCCTAGGGAGATCCTGTCCTCTCCCCTATCTATCCTCTCAGCTTCACTCTCTCTCTCTTTCCCTTCTCTCCTCACCCTGTCTCTTCTCTCCTCTCCCTTTCTCTTCTCTCCTCTCCCTTTCTCTTCTCTTCTCTCCTCTCCCTTTCTCTTCTCTCCTCTCCCTTTCTCTTCTCTCCTCTCCCTTTCCCTTCTCTCCTGTCCCTTTCTCTTCTCTCCTGTCCCTTTCTCTTCTCTCCTCTCCCTTTCACTTCTCTCTTCTCCATTTCCTTTCCTTTCTCTCCTTTCCTTTCTCTCCTCTCCCTTTCCTTCTCTTCTATCCTCTTCTCTTGCCTTTCCATCTTCTACTCCCCCTTTCCATACTCCATACTCTGACCAACACTCCTTTCCTCTCTCTCTCTCTCTCTCTCTCTCTCTCTCTCTCTCTCCCTCTCGCTCTCTATCTCTCATTCTCTCGCCTTTCCCCTCTTCTCTTTTCTCTCCTCTCCTCAACCTTATCTTATCCTTTTCCCTCATCTTTTTCCTCTTTTCCCCTCTTTTTCTCTCCTCTCCTCCTCTATTGTGGTTGCGTGATGTCCCACCAGATGTACTGCAGCATCCAGACTGCTCTGCTCTTGGTTGCTCTTATTTCCACTGTAGGACTCTGTGGCCTGAGGTGTAACTGCTGGACTGGCTGCCTTTAAGAGGAATCTCTCCCCATTGCGCGCACAAACACACACACACAAACACACAGAGTATTTGAAGGCCACTGTCAGGTTGTGTGTGCCTGACTGCGCACAGTGTGTGTATGTGTGTGTGCGTGTCCGCGCGCGTGTGTGAGAGAGAGAGAGAACACTGATGATGAGCCATCTGGACCTGTGCAGAAACCTGCTGTGGTGCAGAAACTCTCCCAGCATCCTCTTCCTCTCTGTCAGCACTCTGAACAGTGACCACTGACACACATCAGAAGACTGGCTGGTGCTCTGATTCTGTAAAGTGAATGATTTAGTTGAGTAATATTACAGGACAGTCAGAGCTAAAATTAGTGAATTATAGATGTTCATCAAAAAACAAAACGCTCAAATATCTACCAATACAGTGCCTGTGTCTGGATGATACAATGTTGCTAAATACTTTAGGACTTGTTAACTTGACCGGTGTTGTACTTGTACTTGATTAGGTGTAACAGTATTGCTTCCGTCCATCTCCTCACCCCAACAGTCACATTCGAAGCATTGTTACCTATTGCTCCACAAAAGCCGCGGGAAACAAGGGAAACAACTACTTCAAGGTCTCAGAGCGAGTGATGTCACCGATTGAAATGCTACTAGCTCGCACCGCTAACTAGCTGTCCATTTCACACACCCCTTTGATCTCATCCTTCTCCGCAGTAACCCCAACAGCTGGGCAGAGCCCATTGAGTGATCCGGGTCACAGCACCAATGTAACAGTATTTCTTCCGTACCTCTCTTCGCCCCAACCTGGGTTTGAACCAGGGACCCTCTGCACACATCGACAACAGTCACCTTCGAAGCATCGTTACCTATCGCTCCACAGAAGCAGAGCAAAGGAGCAGAGCAAGGGAAACAACTACTTTACGGTCTCAGACCGAGTGGTCACCGATTGAAACGCTACCAGCACGCACCGCTAGCCAGTTCACACCGGTTACATAGACACTCATTTATATTTACATTTTAGTTACTTAGCAGACGCTCTTACCCAGAGCGACTTCGATACCTAGGTGGGACAACCTCATATCTCAGTCATAGTAAGTACATTTTACCTCAGTAAAGTAGCTATCAGCAAAGTCAATGCCATTAGAAACAACCAAAAAACAACCAAAAAACGTAGCGGCACATTGAGATGATCAGACAGGTAGAGTCTAAGGTTAACAGATTCTTGTCACTAAAGCAGGGCCAGAAGGCAGGTTGGTGCAGGCTGGAGCAGGGAGGGAAAACAGTGATAATGGGATGGAAAAGCAGCGTCTAGGGAGGTGGTACCTTCCTTTTATTAACAGCTCTCTGCATGGCATGCCACCACAGCCTCGCTGAGGAGGCCTGGGTAAGGCTAGTGCCTCCAGCAAGGTGAGACCGCTCCACTCAGCATCGATTGTGACTCGCAGACAGCTAGTGGGGGGGGTGGGGGGAAGAGCGAGAAAGAGGGGGAGAGAAGGGGAGATGAAGAGAGACAGTCCCTCTATACACCTTCTCCACCTCCACCAAGACAGCTTCAGCTCTCTCGCTTCATACCAGGATAAAGTGAGCCATCGTGGGTATAGAAGAGACGTAACTTCCCTCCTGTGCTGCTGGTTAACAAGGCCCCGATGTTCAGTCAAGCTAGGGGAAAAGAAAAAGAAAGAATGATTTTTTAGTTTCTCTCTTTCTCCCCGGGGGAAGTGAACCTGTTAATCCATACAGTGGAGGGAAAGAACAGACTTGACATTCTGCACAATGCACCTGTAAGACACACACACACACACGCACACACACACACACACACACACACACACACACACACACACACACACACACACACACACACACACACACACACACACACACACACACACACACACACACACACACACACACACACACACACACACACACACACACACACACACACACACACACACAGTAAGGTAGCAAGGTTCAGAGCAGGAGTTTAGCATATCACACCACAGTATAGTAATTCTCTATGGAGATGTACTTTGTAGTGGAGTTAGAGGACTGACGGGAACTAAGTGCCCGCCGCACCTCACCTCAGCAGTTTCTAACCTCTAATGCTAATCTTGCACAGGGGATGAAAAGAGCAGCGCTGGCTTACAGTAAATAGGCTATACATGAACCTAGAGTTATAAAGCTGGATAAAGCATGTCTCATGCTAGATATCAATGGCTGTACAGTAGTTCTCTGGTCTGATAAATTGCTGGCCTAAATTGAAGCATATAAAGTTAGTTTCCGTAACCTAACGTCAGTGAACAGCTGACGACAGTTGTTATCCCTCACTAACGACCAGGCTACTCTATGACAGAGAGCTCAAGTTAAAATGGTACCTTTGAGTTTTCCTCTTGACATTTCCCCTCAAAACCGCTCGTGATGGCCTCTCCTGAGACCTGACCTTTTTCATGGCAACTGTGTTGAAAACAGGAAATGTCACCCCTGTTAGTGGGGTGCGACATCTCTTATGACCTTGCTGCATGCAGAGTGATGGGGTGAGTGCTGTGTCATGTTGTGTTCCTAGTTCCTACCTAGTTCCTGGCTGTTGCACTTTGGCTTCAGGGAAGGGAAAGTGCGGGACCATCATACTGCTAATTGCAAGCCAACATGAACACGCGCACGCACGCACGCACACACACACACACACACACACACACACACACACACACACACACACACACACACACACACACACACACACACACACACACACACACACACACACACACACACACACACACACACACACACATTTCATTTCTCAGGCGATCATTCTTAAAACTATTTCTAAGTCTTTTCAGTCTCTCTGTGGAGTGCTACAAGTAAAACTGCAATCAACAGGTGGAAAAGGAGTGGTTGAATTGTAGTCTCTCAAGGTACCTGAATTGGCTTAAAGCACCTGAAGAACCAGCAATTACCTCAAGTCAATTACTTACAAGTAACCAAGTCACACTTGTGCAAGCTCGTTTAATTGTATGTGTGTGTAATTAAAGGGATAGGGCGGTGGTATTTTGCATGTGGAGTGCTAGATCTTCTTAAGACCATGAGATAGTTGAAGTAATAACTGAAGTATAATCAAGGTGAATGATAAATTCATTACCTGACAGTTTACCGCCTGGTAGGAGGCATCTCATTTGTAGCTAAGCTGATCCCCTTAAAGATCCACTTTAGTGAAGCATATTAACAATCAATTACTGGGATCCAAATCCAAGACTTTGTGCCTGTGCTTCTTCATATGTCGTTAAAGTAATTGATTTTCACAATATGTATGGATTGCATACATTATCTTGTGAAACAACTGGTTTGAAAATTACAATCATGTATAACCAAGCTATACTGTACAGGCCATGTAAAAGACATTGGAGAGGAAACTTGTACAACCTTGTAAAATACACTTTCCAAGGTCTCTTGTATCACCTACACGAGTAGGACCAGACGATTTCCTGACCATGTGACCCAATCAAGAAAATATCTAACTATGACATCATCTGATATCCATGTATGTGTAGCATTACCTGTACTCATTCACCCAAGCTTCATCACGAACTTGAGCGGGTATTCACTAGTTACCACAGCCACAAAGTCTGGCTAAACCCCACCCATTTCTACAATTTCTATTCTTAGAATCTGACTTCAACCCTAACCTTCACCACACAGCTAACCTTATGCCTAACCTTAACCTCAAATTAAGACCAAAAAGCAAATTTTTAAGTTTCTAGCCAGTTTTGACTTTGTGGCTATGATAACCAGTAACAACCTCTTGAGAGGCCATTGCTGGAACGAAGATGTATCCGTCTTTCTCTCCAAGTTTTTAATGACAGTGGAGGAATTCACCTACTACTAGATGACACTCTTTTTCCATCCACTGAACAGCTCATTTGCCCAAGCTCCATTTGCTTGAATGGAGAGTGATACCTCATCTCTCGCTCTCTCTCTTCTCTCTGTGTGAGTTTTTGATGACAGTGGAAGTTGATTAGAGGGACTGGCTGAGGCTGTAGCCTGAGGCATTTCATATGGTTCAGTGATGTGGTGCTGGAGGTCCTCATCAGAGCCGCTCATCAATGCCAGGTTTGGCAAGGAGTGTGTGTGTGTGTGTGTGTGTGTGTGTGTGTGTGTGTGTGTGTGTGTGTGTGTGTGTGTGTGTGTGTGTGTGTGTGTGTGTGTGTGTGTGTGTGTGTGTGTGTGTGGCAACAATACTAAATCAAGGATGGACATCGCTTGAAGGTCAATACTGCAGGTAGCAATTTGAAATCTCTTTACAGTGTGAATACACAAAAAGCAAGAAGTGAGTATGCATGTGTACACCTCTTCCCCATACATCCCCGCCCATGACATCCCAATGACATCCTGATGAGATGTCCCTATGCGCCCTCACAACATCGTGACTGATCTGGCGTGGCCGCGTCCCTTTCTAAAAGTCCTATTGATGGATCACACAGAAGCCGGGTGAGGGATCTTTCGTCTGGACACACCAAAGAAGACAGATTGGGAATTGGGATTGCTCCCATCTCCTCATCTATCTGTGTGGCCTCCATTGCGACTCAAAAGGCACACCAAAAGCACACTCTCCACTGATTAAAAGTCAATCTGTTGACCCAACAGTGACACAGTTTCCTTATCCCCCCTTAAGTAATATGGACATCATGAGAAACTGCCTGCTTTGCATTAACCTCCATTAAAACGGTCACTGTGAAACAGCGGCCATTGTGTGTCTATACAAGTGAAGTAATCGGTTAGAAGCCATTTTGTTTAACACTTTGACCCTTGATAATTGTTGTTTTGACACCTAATGGACGCCGTCATGCCAGTCGCATAAAATCGAAGAGCTAATACAGGAAACATGTTCCGACAGCTGTAACTTTTCGTGCTTCAGAGTGGCGTGTGTGCGTGTCCACGAGCAAGCGTCCACGTGCCAAGTGTGTGTATGTGCATGCTTAGTTTGTGTATGCACGTTTGAGTATGTGTGTGTGTGTGGCAGACTCCTAATGGAGATGATTGGAGTAATTACACCCTGCAATGCTCCTGCAATTGAATCTAGCTGGCGTGAGGCTGGACTGTTAATGAAGCAGAGCTGAGAAGGAGATGATTACCAGAGCTGGTAACACCAGGTGTGTAGGAGCGCCAACCAGCTGATAAGATATACTCTAGAATTGTGATGAGCTATGGATTATATGGGTCCAGGGAGCTTCACTATATTGAATTGTAATCATAGTGTGTACAATTACATTATAGGCAAAATACATAACAAAATAATCCATATGTGCTTGTATGACATTAAAGATCAGAGATTTACTTTGTGTCTAGCTGGCTGGTTTGTGCAGTTCATAATACTAGATATTCATTGAAAATGGCACTTCAGACAGTACAGTAGAATGTTGAGATTGTAAACCAAGAAAATCACAAAGTATGGCTCAAATCAATGAGAACAAGCAGATAACCAATTGATGTGAAATTGGCTTCACTTCTCTATTAAACCCACTGCGATATCCAATGGCAGCGCACATCTCTGATCCATCACAGCAAACATCCAATATTAACTAGGTGTGTGTGATAGCACTGTATTGTATTTCACCAGTTGATAAGTCTTAGATCTAAATGCTCCGTTTCCATTGAGGAGCTCCGTTTCCAATGTCCCACCACCCAGACAGAACAGGGCCTGGTTGCATAAAACACCTTAAGTTAATTTCCACCTTGTCTTTTCCCTTAAAGTTTCCTAAACTTTAAGTCAGTTGCACAAAACATTTTAAGGTACATTTCCCCCTTAAAGTTAAGGGTGCCCATGAGGTCCCCTAAGTGCTTAATTCAGTATGGACATCAATGTAAACAGCATTTGTGGAGGTGATTGTTGCTTTCATCTGCTCTGGATACAAAAGGAAAACCAGTTAGCTACTTAGCTTAACAATGGAAGTTACAATTCCATGGCTACAAAGCTAGCTGGCTAGTTAGTTATAGCGACTCTGTAAGCTAGCTTGACGTACTAGAAAGTAATATAAACAAGTTAAGAAAAAAGTAACTCCAAGAAATGTGGTTTATTATCTTCTGAAGCAATTTGATCTCTTTGATGAGACCTTTAGTCAGTGAATCAGGCCGTCTCCATGGTAACCAGATAGTCTTTCTGCCATACATGCCTTCGAACTACCGTAAAACCCCTTAAGTATGCCCTTACCTAAGGAAATATTCGAGGGGCTCTATGCAATGCCCTGAAACAATTCCCTTAGGTAAGGGGAAATTATTCCTTAAGGTAAACAGGAAACACTTAAGATGTTTTATGCAACCGGGCCCAGAGCCTCATCCCCATTCAGTCAGTAATGATCTGATCCTCCAGCAGGCTGATAACCTGACGACCAGGCCCCAGAACAGAGCACTTTTATCAGCCTGGCTTTACAGACACCCCTCTCCTCCTCAACCTCCTTCTACCTCTCCTCTCCTCTTCTCCTTCCATCCATTCCTCCTTCCACCATCCCTCCTCCATCCTAACAAGATTGGGCCTCCTTCTTTCGCTCTATAAATTAGGATGGGTTATCTCTCTGAGCGCAGTCAGACTGGAGGGAGAACATTGCAATTATTATATCACCACTGTGGATCGATTAGGTTTGAATCGGTCCGGACAACAAAAGAACCCTATTTTATAATTCACCCTGTTCTGTTGAGAAGATATGGAGGAAAGAAAATAATTCTTAATTTGCAGACAATTGGTGCAGCTGCTCTATAGGAAGACCATTATTATAAGCCTCTGAAAACAGAATATCGTATTATATCCTAAAAAATGAAATAAAAATACTTATTACAGTGGAGGCATGTTGAGATCAATATGATGGATGTTCTTTCTGAATTCGACTCACAGATATCCGATGAAATTCTAAGAAGACGCACACAAAGACAGTTTTGGTTCGGTGTCTAATCAAAAATTCACAGCCACACGTAATACCAATTGCATTTTTTGTGATGTCAGTGACAAAACGTAACTATTATGTCCTATAAACATCAATTATTTCATTTATTTTATTAGCGTAACCATTTTATTTATAATAATAGGGTTGTATTTTTTGGGCCATTCATTTACTGTGTGGCATTGTGGCTTTTTCTGAAACAAAAAGTGAGTAATTGCATTTTACACACCCACACCCACCCATCCACACACACACACACACACACACACACACACACACACACACACACACACACACACACACACACACACACACACACGCACACGCACACACACACGCACACGCACACGCACACACACACACACATGCACACACACACGCACACACGCACACACACACACACACACACTTATCGTTCCCCAATGTGATCTTATTCCCTCATTTGCGGGAGCAACTCATCAGCGGCACGTTCAGAGTGGCATTAATTGAGTCTAATTGTGTAATATGGAACTAATTACAAACAGCAGTGGTTCTTTGTGTGGTGAATCCAGTCCAGCTGCTAATGCCAGTATTGGCAGAGAGAAGAGCACCACGTCAGAACAGAACACAACAGGAGACTAAAATAGAACAAACAAAGCCATAGAGAAAATACTTTTGTTGTCCATCCTGTCTGGACAACAGTGGACAAATGATAGCCACCACCACCCAACATGAGGTTGCCAATCAGGCCTGTACTATGGTTATCAGTGTTTAAAACCTTTTAAACCTTATATAAGACCATACGTAAGCTTCATGGGTTGGTGAGCAGTGTGCTGAACAGCGTGTAGCAAACTTTGAGACAAAACTTTGAAAACAAGACGTTTTAAACTTCCTAAAGTTACTTGAATGACTTTTAAAACAGTAGGTTATCTTAATCATATGTGAGAAGTCTGCTGCAGGTATGGCGGAAAATAACCTGATGGAGATTATACCGCCGCCGGTATAATGAAAGAATTGAAGTTGCTCAATGTGAAAGTGACTCTGAAAAAGCTAATACACAGCAAGGTGGACAGTCTCCGTGACAACCTGGAGCAGCTGCTCATAGAAAATCGAAATTTCATAAAAAAAACGATTTGGAGCAGAAAGCCAAATAAATCCTGAAGGTATTGACTTGGTCCTGGAGTTGTGAAGATTACATTCCCTCAACCCAGACTTGATTTATTTAAATTAAACTAATTTGTATGGCGACTCCACTGTTGATTTGGATGGTTATTCTTGGTTTGGACACAACCGAAACGTTGACGGTACCTGGAGTTGCTTTAGACACAGGTGTAAATAGGCATAGGAAACGTTCGTTGAATTCTTAAAGGATACCAAGTGCTGCATTCTGAATGGTACATTATCACCACAAAATGATCATTTCACATCAATATCAACAAAGAAAAAAGCAGTCGTCGACTATATTGTAACATCCCATGACTGTCTGAATACAGATGTGGAGTTGAGTGTGATTACCTCAACGGAGCTTGTGGAAAGTTAAGGTCCTGAGTGTATTGGCCTGATTGGAGACCATAGACCTATGATCATTCATTGTTGTTTCTGAAATTCATGATGGGAAACTATACTGGGAAGGAAGGGGATGTAGGCTCATCTAAGTCAAATGCAAATCAGACCAAGAAAAGGCCTAGAAACCTACCTGACCATTTTCCTTCATCTGACATGTGCTGCACTGTTCTTATGGACCTTACTGAAAACCTGAAAGCTTGTCTGAAAACACCATTTAATATTGATCAGTGGTATGGCTGGTAAAAGTGTTTACCTGTCCAATCAGTATCATCCAAGCCTAAGAGACCTCAACAAATTGCTAAACCGTATTGGAATAAAGAGTTAAGTCATTTATGGTCTGTAATGAGAGTTGCAGAGTAGAAGTTCCTAAAATGTAAAGACCAATCATTGAGAGAGAAGAGTTTAAACAGTGTCAACTTATCTTTGACAACAAGCTATAAGAGGGGATTCAGAAGGGGCCAAGCACTGCATCTTCAACATTTGCAAAGTAACAACCCTGAGAAAGTTTGAAATTAAATCAATAAACTGGGTCCAAAAAGAGTTATGAAACGTCCCATGGAAATTATACTAGAAAATGGTGAACTTGAACGTAAGAATAATTGTGTATTAAATAACTGGAAGAATGAATTTGCTAACCTATTTTCAGGCAACGATATCCCTTCTGTGTTTGAGGATGGCTTTTTAAATTATACTGAAGAAATGGATTTGAAATTGAGATGTATAGGTCTGGATACACCTCAAACTCATTCCTGAATGAAAAATGTACTATTGAAGAAGTTAGGAAGGCTGTTAGAAAACAAAAACAAGAACATCTTCAGGAATAGAGGAGCTTCCAAATGAAGTCCTAAAGTCTCCTACTGTAGGTTACTGGAGACTCCATTTTGTATTTTTCAAACATGTTCAAAAAATACAAAAACGGAAATAGGGGCATCAGATTGACACTCATCTCAACTCTGGAGACCTGGTTTATGAAGATGACATCCCCCTGTGCTCCAGCAGACTATCTGACTTTTTTTATTTTTATTGAACCTTTATTTAACTTACAATGACGGCCTACACATGCAAGACAAAGTTGACAACTTCACGAACACATCCCTCCAAATTGGTTGGAAAATCAATGAAAAGAAAACCAAGGTAATGAGGGAATAACCACAAGGCCTCTTCTTCTCCCTAGGCAACAAGGCATCTTCTTCTTCCTAGGCAACGAGGCCTCTTCTTCTTCCTAGGCAACAAGGCCTCTTCTTCTTCCTAGGCAGCAAGGCCTCTTCTTCTTCCTAGGCAACAAGGCCTCTTCTTCTTCCTAGGCAGCAAGTGCTCTTCTTCTTCCTAGGCAACAAGACCTCTTCTTCTTCCTAGGCAACAAGGCCTCTTCTTCTTCCTAGGCAGCAAGGCCTCTTCTTCTTCCTAGGCAACAAGGCCTCTTCTTCTTCCAAGGCAGCAAGGCCTCTTCTTCTTCCTAGGCAGCAAGGCCTCTTCTTCTTCATAGGCAGCAAGGCCTCTTCTTCTTCCTAGGCAACAAGGCCTCTTCTTCTTCCTAGGCAGCAAGGCCTTTTCTTCTTCCTAGGCAGCAAGGCCTCTTCTTCTTCCGAGGCAGCGAGGCATCTTCTTCTTCCGAGGCAGCAAGGCCTCTTCTTCTTCCTAGGCAAAAAGTCCTCTTCTTCTTCCTAGGCAGCAAGGCCTCTTCTTCTTCCTAGGCAGTGAGGCATCTTCTTCTTCCGAGGCAGCAAGGCCTCTTTTTCTTCCTAGGCAACAAGGCCTCTTCTTCTTCCTAGGCAACGAGGCCTCTTCTTCTTCCTAGGCAGCAAGGCCTCTTCTTCTTCCTAGGCAACAAGGCCTCTTCTTCTTCCTAGGCAGCGAGGCATCTTCTTCTTCCAAGGCAGCAAGGCCTCTTCTTCTTCCTAGGCAGCGAGGCCTCTTCTTCTCACTAAGCAGCAAGGCCTCTTCTTCTTCCTAGGCAGCAAGGTCTCTTCTTCTTCCTAGGCAGCAAGGCCTCTTCTTCTCACTAGGCAGCAAGGCCTCTTCTTCTCACTAGGCAGCAAGGCCTCTTCTTCTTCCTAGGCAGCAAGGCCTCTTCTTCTCACTAGGCAGCAAGGCCTCTTCTTCTCACTAGGCAGCAAGGCCTCTTCCTCTTCCTAGGCAGCAAGGCATCTTCTTCTCACTAGGCAGCAAGGCCTCTTCTTCTCACTAGGCAGCAAGGCCTCTTCTTCTTCCTAGGCAGCAAGGCCTCTTCTTCTTCCTAGGCAGCAAGGCCTCTTCTTCTCACTAGGCAGCAAGGCCTCTTCTTCTTCCTAGGCATCAAGGCCTCTTCTTCTCCCTAGGCAGCAAGGCCTCTTCTTCTCCCTAGGCAGCAAGGCCTCTTCTTCTTTTCCCTAGGCAGCAAGGCATCTTCTTCTTCCTAGGCAGCAAGGCCTCTTCTTCTCCCTAGGCAGCAAGGCCTCTTCTTCTCCCTAGACAGCAAAGCCTCTTCTTCTCACTAGGCAGCAAGGCCTCTTCTTCTTCCTAGGCAGCAAGGCCTCTTCTTCTCACTAGGCAACAAGGCCTCTTCTTCTTCCTAGGCAGCAAGGCCTCTTCTTTTCACTAGGCAGCAAGGCCTCTTCTTCTTCCTAGGCGGCAAGGCCTCTTCTTCTCATTAGGCAGCAAGGCCTCTTCTTCTTCCTAGCAAAGCCACTGATGACGGAGATTCAGAAAAGGATGTCAACACCCGTATCATTAAAGCAACCTACACTTTCGGCATGTTAAAACCCAAATCAAAACACCTCAACATCAAAACCAAACTCTGCCTGTTCAATAGTAATGTCCTCCGTGTGCTTCTGTATGGCTCTGAACGTTAAAAGGTGACATCCAGACTGTTTAGAAAACTAGAGACTTTCCAAAACAAATGTCTCCGGAAGATACTGGGCATTTACTGGCCACACACAGTATCGAACTACACCAAAAGACAAATATCATCACAATAACCAAAACAATCAGGAGATGGAGATGGTGTCACGCCCTGACCTTAGAGATCCTTATTACTCTCTATGTTTGGTTAGGTCAGGGTGTGACTCGGGTGGGAAATTCTATGTTTTCTGTTTCTTTGTTTTTGGCCGAGTGTGGTTCCCAATCAGAGGCAGCTGTCTATCGTTGTCTCTGATTGGGGATCGTACTTAGGCAGCCCTTTTCCCACCATTAGGTTGTGGGATCTTGTTTTCTGTTTAGTTACTGTTGCCTGACAGAACTGTGCGTTCTCGTTTTCGATTTTGTTATTTTGTTTGAGTGTTTTTAAAATTAAAATCATGAACACTTTCCACGCTGGGCTTTGGTCTACTCTTTCTACCACCAACGAGAGCCGTTACAGATGGCTAGGGCATGTATGCCAAATGAATGGGCCTACACTCCCAAAGACAGCCCTTCATTGGGCATGGCCGCCCTAAAGAAACCTGGCGAAGGGACGCGGAGAAGGAGATGAAGGACAGTGGTGCGTCATGGAAAACCATTCCCAAAAAGGCAGAAGATCGGCAGCAGTGGCACCGTCTCGTGGAATCCTTATGTTCCATCTAGGAATGAAGACGACTAATGAAATGATATGTGCATACTGTATAGAGACATGATCATTTTATTTTGCTTCAGCAAATACAGTGTCTTACAAGCCCATGTGGGCTGGGCACCCTGAAGATACATGACACTATAATAATAATAAAATAAATCAATCAATCAATCAATCAAATTAAGGTACAGAAAAAGCCAGAGAGAAAAGATACTGGACAATAGAGGACTGAAAAGCCACCACCAGCCAGCTAGAGCCTGCCAATCATGTCCTTATTATCTTTTCTAAAAGAAACTTGGCAGGGAAGGGGGGAAAAAATGGTTCAACCAACCACTGTCACTAGTTTCCAAATCATGTCTGGTCTGACACAGATAGTGCAGAACAGAAATCTTGTTGCAGAACAGAAGTCTTGTTGGTTTGGATTCTGGCTTCCCATATCAGACTCTGAGTATAGTTACATGCACACAATAATACCCTTATTGTGGATAGTCAGATGAATATAATAGTTTGTTTAAAACGTTTACATGCTTTGCAAGAAGAACGATTTCTAATAATCCTGTTTACATAGATGCATCTAAAATCAGGCTGCCCGACGGGACATTGATAAAATCAGCAATCTAAATAAATGTTCCACCACAGCGATGGTATTTTTGCGACATACAAAGTTTTACATGTGAAAACTATTTCTAACATGCGCACTTCAAGTTTTTCAGAATTCACTTCCCTCGCGCATAAAGAGGGAGGCTTGCGCTACCGGTGCTGGCACATACACAGCTGGAACGCCGATTATGGTGTTTACATGTCCTAATCATTTGAAAGATTGCTCAGAAAACCAGGTGTTTAAATCGGTGTATGCTGACTTCAATTTTGACCTTACACTGATTAAGATAAGCAGAGTCAAGTGTTTACATGACTATTGCCATACTCAGCCTACTGCCATAATCCGTTTAATATTGAATTATTCGTGTGCATGTAAACATTCTCACCGTCTGACAACCCAATCGGATTGTCTCACACAGGGTTGTGTTGGAAATGTGTTGACGTCACTCTTTATTAATGCAGGGGTGTCAAACATACAGCGGTCCAGTCCAGCCCGTGGGTGGTTTTAGTAAAAAGAAAAATATAGAACTCAATATACTTTAAATTGACTAAAACCAATTCGAAACTGTGTAGAAATAATAACAGACCTATATTCAAACAGTTTCTTGACTGTCCAGCTCGCTAACAATCACTAGTTCGACATCCCTGCATTAATTCCTAATGGAAAATGAAAGGAAGTACAATGTTGCTCGACCCAGTGGGTTGCCTAGCTTGGCTTCTCACAGCCGTCAACTCAGTAGCTTAAGGCTGTGTTCTTTTGGCAGTTAATTGTACTGTTTGTTGTGGTAAATCAATAATGGAAGGTTTTCTGTGCTTTGTATGCCCAAATCTACAAAATCTTATACTGCAGATGATTCATCTGTGAATTAACCCATCAAAACAAAACATGAATGAATGTTATTGCCTTCTGGCATTCCTGAAAAGATGGTAAGCAGGAAACGATCAAAACGCCAATAAAATAGTTCATGTTACGCTTTTTGCTCAATCAGAAACAAACAAAACTAACACAAGCATCGAATCAAATCAAATGTATTTATAAAGCCCTTCTTACATCAGCTGGTATCTCAAAGTGCTGTACAGAAACCAGCCTAAAACCCTAAACAGCAAGCAATGCAGGTGTAGAAGCACGGTGGCTAGGAAAACCCCCTAGAAAGGCCAGAACCTAGGAAGAAACCTAGAGAAGAACCAAGCTATGAGGGGTGGCCAGTCCTCTTCTGGCTGTGCCGGGTGGAGATTATAACAGAACATGGCCAAGATGTTCAAATGTTCATAGATGACCAGCATGGTCAAATAATAGTAATCACAGTGGATGTCGAGGGTGCAACAGGTCAGCACCACAGGAGTGAATGTCAGTTGGCTTTTCATAGAGTATCTCTACCGCTCCTGCTGTCTCTAGAGAGTTGAAAACAGCAGGTCTGGGACAGGTAGCACGTCCGGTGAACAGGTCAGTGTTCCATAGCCTCAGGCAGAACAGTTGAAACTGGAGCAGCAGCACGGCCAGGTGGACTGGGGTCAGCAAGGAGTCATCAGGCCAGGTAGTCCTGAGGCATGGTCCTAGGGCTCAGGTCCTCCGAGAGAGAGAAAGAAAGAGAGAAAGAGAGAATTAGAGAGAGCATACTTAAATTCACACAGGACACCGGATAAGACAGGAGAAATGCTCCAGATATAACAGACTGACCCTAGCCCCCCAACACAAACTACTGCAGCATAAATACTGGAGGCTGAGACAGGAGGGGTCGGGAGACACTGTGGCCCCATCCGACGATACCCCCGGACAGGGCCAAACAGGAAGGATATAACCCCACCCACTTTGCCAAAGCACTGCTCCCACACCACTAGAGGGATATCTTCAACCACCAACTTACTACCCTGAGACAAGGCAGAGTATAGCCCACAAAGATCTCCGCCACGGGACAACCCAAGGGGGGGCGCCAACCCAGACAGGAAGATCACGTCAGTGACTCAACCCACTCAAGTGACGCACCCCTCCTAGGGATGGCATGGAAGAGCACCAGTAAGCCAGTGACTCAACCCCTGTAATAGGGTTAGAGGCAGAGAATCCCAGTGGAGAGAGGGGAACCGGCCAGGCAGAGACAGCAAGGGCGGTTCGTTGCTCCAGTGCCTTTCGGTTCACCTTCACACTCCTGGGCCATACTACACTCAATCATATGACCTACTGAAGAGATGAGTCTTCAATAAAGACTTGAGGTTGAGACCGAGTCTGCGTCTCTCACATGGGTAGGCAGAACATTCCATAAAAACGTAGCTCTATAGGAGAAAGCCCTGCCTCCAGCTGTTTGCTTAGAAATGCTAGGGACAATTAGGAGGCCTGCGTCTTGTGACCGTAGCGTACGTGTAGGTACGGCAGGACCAAATCGGAAAGATAGGTAGGAGCAAGCCCATATAATGCTTTGTAGGTTAGCTGTAAAACCTTGAAATCAGCCCTTGCCTTAACAGGAAGCCAGTGTAGAGAGGCTAGCACTGGAGTAATATGATCAAATTTTTGGGTTCTAGTCAAGATTCTAGCAGCCTTGTTTAGCACTAACTGAAGTTTATTTAGTGCATTATCTGGGTAGCCGGAAAGTAGAGCATTGCAGTAGTCTAACCTAGAAGTGACAAAAGCATGGATGAATTTTTCTGCATCATTTTTGGACAGAAAGTTTTTGCAATGTTATGTAGATGGAAAAAAACTGTCCTTGAAACAGTCTTGATATGTTCGTCAAAAGAGAGATCAGGGTCCAGAGTAACGCAGAGGTCCTTCACAGTTTTATTTGAGACGACTTTACAACCATCAAGATTAATTGTCAGATTCAACAGAAGATCTCTTTAATTCTTGGGACCTAGAACAAGCATCTCTGTTTTGTCCGAGTTTACAAGTAGAACATTTGCAGCCATCCACTTCCTTATGTCTGAAACACAGGCTTCCAGTGAGGGCAATTTTGGGGCTTCACCATGTTTCATCTCAATGTACAGTTGTGTGTCATCCGCATAGCAGTGAACGTTAACATTATGTTTCCGAATGACATCACCAAGAGATAAAATATATAGTGAAAACAATAGTGGTCCTAAAACGGGACCTTGAGGAACACCGATATTTACAGTTGATTTGTCAGTGGACAAACCATCCACAGAGACAGCTGATATCTTTCCGACAGATAAGATCTAAACCAGGCCAGAACTTGTCCGTGTAGACCAATTTGGGTTTCCAATCTCTCCAAAAGAATGTGGTGATTGATGGTATCAAAAGCAGCACTAAGGTCTAGGAGCTTGAGGACAGATGCAGAGCCTCGGTCTGACGCCATTAACTTCTACTTGCACACAATCCCGGATCCGGGAGCACCCCCATCAGTAAAAAAGCTGACTAGCATAGCCTAGCATAGCGTCACAAGTAAATACTAGCATCTAAATATCATTAAATCACAAGTCCAAGACACCAGATGAAAGATACACATCTTGTGAATCCAGCCATCATTTCTGATTTTTAAAATGTTTTACAGGGAAGACACAATATGTATTTCTATTAGCTAACCACGATAGCAAAAGACACAACTTTTTTTTCCACCATTTTTTCCTGCATAGGTAGCTATCACAATTTCGACCAAATAAAGATATAAATAGTCACTAACCAAGAAACAACTTCATCAGATGACAGTCTGATAACATATTTATTGTATAGCATATGTTTTGTTAGAAAAATGTGCATATTTCAGGTATAAATCATAGTTTTACATTGCAGCCACCATCACAACTCTCACCAAAGCAACTAGAATAACTACAGAGACCAACGTGAATTACCTAAATACTCATCATAAAACATTTATGAAAAATACACAGCGTACAGCAAATGAAAGACAAAGATCTTGTGAATCCAGCCAATATTTCAGATTTTGTAAGTGTTTTACAGCGAAAACACAATATAGCATTATATTAGCTTACTACAATAGCCAACCACACAACAGCATTGATTCAAGCCAACAATAGCGATAACGAATAAACCAGCAAAAGATATTAATTTTTTCACTAACCTTCTCAAACTTCTTCAGATGACAGTCCTATAACATCATATTACACAATACATATAGAGTTTGTTCGAAAATGTGCATATTTAGCGGCACAAATCGTGGTTATACAATGAGAATAGTAACCAAGCTGCCAACAAAATGTCGGGAGAAATCTTGGGAGAGGCACCTAATCTAATCATTAACTAATCATAAACTTGACTAAAAAATACAGGTTGGACAGCAAATGAAAGATACATTAGTTCTTAATGCAACCGCTGTGTTAGATTTTTAAAATTAACGTTACTACGACATACAGCGTGCGTTAAAGCGAGACCGTACCAAAATTAATGGCGGAATATGAGTTTTACATTTTTCAACAGAACAACGAATTAACATCATAAATAGTTCTTACTTTTTGATGAGCTTTCATCAGAATCTTGGGCAAGTTGTCCTTTGTCCAGAAGAATCGTTGCTCGGTTGTAGATTGTCACCTTCAACTTTGGAATTAGCAGTAAACATTAGCCATGTGGCGAAGACGTGCCCAACTCACTATAACGCAGCACAAAGAAAATTCCGAAAATCGCAATATACTGATATAAAATGATATAACTCGGTTTAAAATAACTACATTATGACGTTCTTAACACCTATATTGAATAAAATCAGAGCCGGATATATCTAAGGCCTATAACGGGAGCTTTCCAGAACGCCATCCTGAGGTCTGTCTTGCGTCATGGCGAATGTTGAAAAGAGTGCACCCCTGGTTCCAAGAGCCCTTATATGGCCTCAGATCTGCCTAGCAACTCCATTCCAATTCTCACTATTTGCTGACATCTAGGGGAAGGCGTATGCAGTGCATGTCGACCAATAGAAGACATGCAAATTAATAAACTGACCCTAGAACAGCCTGCCTGATTTCAGATTTCTCACTTCCTCACAGGAAGTTTGCTCCAACTTGAGTTCTGTTTTACTCACAGATATAATTCAAACGGTTTTAGAAACTAGAGAGTGTTTTCTATCCAATATTAATAATAATATGCATATTGTACGAGCAAGAATTGAGTACGAGGCAGTTTAATTTGGGAATGAAATGTTTACAAAGTGAAAACAGCACCCCCTATTGAGAAAAGGTTCAAAGGTAATTTACCACCTTCACAAGTGCAGTTTCAGTGCTATGATGGGGTCTAAAACCAGACTGAAGCGTTTCGTATACATTGTTAGTCTTCAGGAAGGCAGTGAGTTGATGGGCAACAGCTTTTTCTAAAAAAATTGAGCGGAATGGGAGATTCGATATAGGCTGATAGTTTTTTATATTTTCTGGGTCAAGGTTTGGCTTTTTCAAGAGAGGCTTTATTACTACCACTTTAGTGAGTTTGGTACACATCCGGTGGATAGAGAGCCTGTTATTATGTTCAACATAGGAGGGCCAAGAACAGGAAGCAGCTCTTTCAGTAGTTTAGTTGGAATAGGGTCCAGTATGCAGCTTGAAGGTTTAGAAGCCATGATTATTTTCATCATTGTGTCAAGAGATATAGTACTAAAACACTTAATTGTCTCCCTTGATCCTAGGTCCTGGCAGAGTTGTGCAGGCTCAGGACAACTGAGCTTTGGAGGAATACGCAGATTAGGGTTGGGTTAGGGTTAGGGTTAGGGTTAGTCCGTAATTTGCATTCTAATGATCATGATCTTTTCCTCAAAGAAGTTCATGAATTTATCACTGCGAAAGTGAAAGCCATCCTCTCTTGGGGAATGCTGCTTTTTAGTTAGCTTTGCGACAGTATCAAAAATATATTTTGGTTTGTTCTTATTTTCCTTAATTAAGTTGGAAAAATAGGATGATCGAGCAGCAGTGAGGGCTCTTCGATATTGCATGGTACTGTCTTTCCAAGCTAGTCGGAAGACTTCCAGTTTGGTGTGGCGCCATTTCCGTTCCAATTTTCTGGAAGCTTGCTTCAGAGCTCGGGTATTTTCTGTATACGAGGGAGCTAGTTTCTTATGACAAATGTTTTTTGTTTTTAGGAGTGCAACTGTATCTAGGGTATTGCGCAATGTTAAATTGAGTTCCTCAGTTAGGTGGTTAACTGATTTTTGTCCTCTGACGTCCTTGGGTAGGCGGAGGGAGTCTGGAAGGGCATCTAGGAATCTTTGGGTTGTCTGAGAATTTATAGCACGACTTTTGATGATCCTTGGTTGGGGTCTGAGCATCTCTCCTCCTTGTTGATATGTCGGTTGTAGTTCATACTAGATCCTTGAGTCAGAGGGAATGTAGAATTAGCAGCAGAAGCAGAGAAAAACAGCCAAAGATAAAATCCACCCTGCTTAACTCAAACAGATAGGAGGAGTCAGCCCTGAAGACCCACCTCTCTATCCAAACAGATCGGAGGAGTCAGCCCTGAGGACCCACCTCTCTATCCTAATAGACAGGAGGAGTCAGCCCTGAGGACCCACCTCTCTATCCTAACAGATTGGAGGAGTCAGCCCTGAGGACCCACCTCTCTATCCTACTAGATCGGAGGAGTCAGCCCTGAGGACCCACCTCTCTATCCTAACAGATAGGAGGAGTCAGCCCTAAGGACCCACCTCTCTATCCAAACAAAGTTGAGCTCAGCACAAAGGGAAGAGGAGAGGAGAGAGAGCACCTTTCTACATACTAAGGTTGACGAGGAGGAGTCCATCTCTCTCTTTCCCTCTGGTCTCTCTCTCTCTCTCTCTCCACCTCTCTCTTCATCTCTCTCCTGCGGTAGCGACCTGTTGGTTGTCTGCTCCTGCTTTGTTTAACATTTGTCTGGCAGGCCCATGTATTATTCATCTGGACAGGTTAGCAGCAGGATTATTCCTGCCACAGCCTGTTTTCTCGCTGTCCACAGTGATGCAGCGTCGATGGCTTAATGATGGGACAGGAAGGGCTCTGGGAGACGGCCATGCATCTGGTACAGGGTGACACCTGCCAGGGAGGAGAGGCTCTAATGGGAGCAGAGCAGCTGGACCAGAGAGCAGACAGACCAGAGGAGAGGGGAGGAGAGGAGATGGGAGGGGAGAGGGGCAGGCAGCAGGTCAATAAAGCATCCACTTTACTGGCCTAAAGCTCCCTCTCTCTCTCTCTCTCTTTCTCTGGCCAGTCGTCACTACTTCAGAGGTGGAGGGGAAACGGCTCTTTGTTTTACTTTAATCACCATCCTAAATCTTACTGCTGGTGATTAAATGGATCCTTTGGGATTTCTCTCCTCTCTCTTCTGCCTCATTTCGGTAGTGAAGTGCTTATGTTCCTAGCTCCAAAGGTACAGTAATACAAAACAATACAAATCAATACATGCAAATCCAGAACGAGCAATGTCAGAGTCCGGAATATAAATATCCATTATGTATGTGATGGTGTGTATAGACATTATTTAATTTTTTAATGTTTAATTTCACCTTTATTTAACCAGGTAAGCTAGTTGAGAACAAGTTCTCATTTACAACTGCGACCTGGCCAAGATAAAGCAAAGCAGTGCGACAGAAACAACAACAGAGTTACACATGGAATAAACAAGCGTACAGTCAATAACACAATAGAAAAAAAAGAAAGTCTATATACAAATGGCATGAGGAGGTATGGCAATAAATTGGCCATAGTAGCAAAGTAATTACAATTTAGCAGATTAACACTGGAGTGATAGATGAGCAGATGATGATGAGCAGATGTGTGTAAGTAGTGATACTGGTGTGCAAAAGAGCAGCAAAGTAAATAAAAACTATATGTGGATGAGGTAGGTAGATTGGGTGGGCTATTTACAGATGGACTATGTACAGCTGCAGCGATCGGTTAGCTGCTCAGATAGCTGATGTTTAAAGTTAGTGAGGGAAATGTAAGTCTCCAGCTTCAGCGATTTTTGCAATTCGTTCCAGTCACTGGCAGCAGAGAACTGGAAGGAAAGGCGGCCAAAGGAGGTGTTGGCTTTGGGGATGACCAGTGAGACATACCTGCTGGAGCGCGTGCTACGGGTGGGTGTTGTTATCGTGACCAGTGAGCTGAGATAAGGTGGAGCTTTACCGAGCATAGACTTATAGATGACCTGGAGCCAGTGGGTCTGGCGACGAATATGTAGTGAGGGCCAGCCGACTAGAGCATACAGGTCGCAGTGGTGGGTGGTATAAGGTGCTTTGGTAACAAAACGGATGGCACTGTGATAGACTGCATTGTTGATATATACAGAGAAAAGAGTCGGCCCAAGAATTGAACCCTGTGGTACCCCCATAGAGACTGCCAGAGTTCCGGACAACAGGCGCTCCGATTTTACACACTGAACTCTGTCTGCGAAGTAGTTGGTGAACCAGGCGAGGTAGTCATTTATTTGAGAAACCAAGGCTGTTGAGTCTGCCGATAAGAATACGGTGATTGACAGAGTTGAAAGCCTTGGCCAGGTCAATGAAGACGGCTGCACAGTACTGTCTTTTATCGATGGCGGTTATGATATCGTTTAGTACCTTGAGCGTGGCTGAGGTGCACCCGTGACCAGCTCGGAAACCGGATTGCACAGCAGAGAAGGTACGGTGGGATTCGAAATGGTCAGTGATCTGTTTATTAACTTGGCTTTCAAAGACTTTAGAAAGGCAGGGCAGGATGGATATAGGTCTCTAACATTTTGGGTCTAGAGTGTCACCCCCTTTGAAGAGGGGGATGACCACAGCAGCTTTCCAATCTTTAGGGATCTCGGACGAAATGAAAGAGAGGTTGAACAGACTGGTAATAGGGGTTGCGACAATGGCAGCGGATAATTTTAGAAAGAGAGGGTCCAGATTGTCTAGCATAGCTGATTTGTACGGGTCCAGGTTTAGCAGCTCTTTCAGAACATCTGCGATCTGGATTTGGGTGAAGGAGAAGCTGGGGAGGCTTGGGCAAGTAGCTGCGAGGAGCTGTTGGCCAGGGTTGGGGTAGCCAGGAGGAAAGCATGGCCAGCCGCAGAGAAATGCTGATTGAAATTTTCGATTATCATGGATTTATCGGTGGTGACCGTGTCGCCTAGCCTCAGTACAGTGGGCAGCTGGGAGGAGGTGCTCTTGTTCTCCATGGACTACAAGATGCAAATTTCTGTTTGAAAAAGCTAGCCTTTGCTTTCCTGACTGACTGTGTATATTGGTTCCTGACTTCCCTGAACATTTGCATATCGCGGGGTCTATTCGATGCTATTGCAGTCCGCCACAGGATGTTTTTGTGCTGGTCAAGGGCAGTCAGGTCTGGAGTGAACCAAGAGCTATATCTGTTCTTAGTTCTACATTTTTTGAAAGGGGCATGCTTATTTAAGATGGTGAGGAAATTACTTTTAAAGAACGACCAGGCATCCTCGACTGATGGGATGAGGTCAATATCCTTCCAGGATACCTGGGCCAGGTCAATTAGAAAGGCCTGCTCACAGAAGTGTTTTAGGGAGCTTTTGACAGTGATGAGGGGCGGTCGTTTGACCGCGGACCCATAGCGGATGCAGGCAATGAGGCAGTGATCGCTGAGATCCTGATTGAAAACAGCAGAGGTGTATTTGGAGGGCAAGTTGGCCAGGATAATATCTATGAGGGTGCCCATTTTTACGGATTTAGGGTTGTACCTGGTGGTTTCCTTGATAATTTGTGTGAGATTGAGGGCATCTAGCTTAGATTGCAGTACTGCTGGTCACCTAACAGAATGAACTCTGAAGATAGATGGGGGCAATCAATTCACAGATGGTGTCCAGGGCACAGCTGGGAGCTGAGGGGGGTCTATTACAGGCGGCAACAGTGAGAGACTTATTTCTGGAGAGATTAATTTTTAAAATTAGAAGCTCGAACTGTTTGGGCATAGACCTGGAAAGTATGACAGAACTTTGCAAGCTATCTCTGCAGTAGATTGCAACTCCTCGCCCTTTGGCAGTTCTATCTTGATGGAAAATGTTGTAGTTGGGTATGGAAATCTCAGAATTTTTGGTACGGCAAGAACATCAGGGTTGGCGGAGTGTGCTAAAGCAGTGAGTAAAACAAACTTAAGGAGGAGGCTTCTGATGTTAACATGCATGAAACCAAGGCTTTTTCGATTACAGAAGTCAACAAATGAGAGTGCCTGGGAATACGCAGGGCCTGCGTTAGCCTCCACATCACCCGAGGAACACTGGTCGTCTAGTACGTTGTAGACAGAGAATAAAAGGAGCAGATTTCTGGGCGTGGTAGAATAGATTCAGGGCATAATGTGCAGACAGGGGTAGTATACAAGGCAACAGTATACAAGGCATATTGACTTTTGAGAGAGACATAAAGCGAGGCATAAAGCAATCGCAGGTGTTGATTGGGAGAGCTAGCTAAGTCAACAACGGGTAAGACAACAACAGCTAATCAGCTAAGTCAACAACAACAGGTAAAATAGCGATGAATGGGCAGAGAGGGTCGGTTAACTACACACAGGGCCTGAGTTCGGGGCTAGGGCCGACAGATAAACAAAGGTAAACAAAGTGGAGTACCGTGATAAATGAACAGTCCAGCAGGCATCAGCTATGTAGCCAAGTGATCATAGGGTCCAGTGTACAGCAATAGATGAAACAGGGAAGCCGCTAGGTAGTCGTTACTACGCTAGCACGCAGGAGACACGGCGTTTAAAGTTAGCAGTCCGGTGTAAGTAGAAGCATCTTCTCCGTCGTCCGGCAAAGGCCGGTTGAAGGCACAGCTGATGGAATTACGTCTGCGGACTAGTTGTGGTGGTACGGCAGGTCGCCGTGTCGACGAAGGGACAGGGCCAGATGGCGAAAGAGGTATTGTATTTGTGGTAAATATGAACAGTATATGAATAGTAAAGGTGTGTACAACAGTAGTTATATAGGATGAGCCTTGACTAGAATACAGCCTATACATAACAAGGGGTAAAAGCCTGACAGGATGCTCTCAATGGTGCATCTGTAGAAGTTTGTGAGGGTTGTTGCCTATCTTCACCACCTGCAGTCGGCCCGTCAGGAAGTCCAGGACCCAGGACCCAGTATGGTGATGAACGCTGAGCTGTAGTCGATGAACAGCATTCTTACATAGGTATTCCGCTTGTCCAGTTGGGATTGGGCAGTGTGTAGTGTGATTGCGATTGCGTCATCCGTGGATCTGTTGGGGCGGTATGCAAATTGTAGTGGGTCTAGGGCAAACTTTTTATAGTCCCGTACCCCTTCAAACATTCAACCTCCAGCTGCGTACCCCCTCTAGCACCAGGGTCAGCGCGCTCTCAAATGTTGTTTTTTGCCATCATTGTAAGCCTGCCACACACACACTATACGATACATTTATTCAACATAAGAATGAGTGTGAGTTTTTGTCACAACCCGGCTCGTGGGAAGTGACAAAGATCTCTTTTAGGACCAGGGAACAAATAATAATATAATAATAATCAATAATTTTGCTCTTTATTTAGCCATCTTACATATAAAACTTTATTTGTTCATCAAAACTTGTGAATAACTCACCACAGGTTAATTGAGAAGGGTGTGCTTGAAAGGATGCACATAACTCTGCAATGATGGGTTGTATTGGAGAGTCTCAGTTATAATTTTCCACACACAGTCTGTGTCTGTATTTGGTTTTCATGATAGTGAGGGCTGAGAATCCACTCTCACATAGGTATGTGGTTGCAAAGGGCATCACTGTCTTAACAGCGCGATTTTCCAAGGCAAGAAACTCTGAGCGCAGCCCAATCCAGAAATCTGGCAGTGGTTTCTGATTAAATTACATTTTCACAGAACCGCTTGTTGCAATTTAGATGAGGGTCTCTTGTTCAGATATTGGTAAGTGGACTGGAGGCAGGGCATGAAAAGGATAACGAATCCAGTTGTTTGTGTGGTCTGTTTCAGGAAAGCACCTGCGTAATTGCGCACCCAACTCACTCAGGTGCTTCTCTATATCACATTTGACATTGTCTGTAAGCTTGAGTTGATTTGCACACAAATCATACAATGATGGAAAGACCTGTGTGTTGTCCTTGTTAATTCAGACATAGAAGATCTCCAACTTCTTAATCATAGCCTCAATTTTGTCCCGCACATTGAATATAGTTGGGGAGAGTCCCTGTAATCCTAGATTCAGATCATTCAGGCGAGAAAAACATCACCAAGATAGGCCAGTCGTGTGAGAAACTCATCATCATGGAAGTGGTCAGACAAGTGAAAATGATGGTCAGTAAAGAAAACTTTAAGCTCGTCTCTCAATTCCAAGAAATGTGTCAATACTTTGCCCCTTGATAACCAGCGCACTTCTGTATGTTGTAAACGCGTTACATTGTCGCTGCCCATATCATTGCATTATGCAGAAAATACACTAGAGTTCATTGGCCTTGCTTTAACAAAGTTAACCATTTTCACTGTAGTGTCCAAAACGTCTTTCAAGCTGTCAGGCATTCCCTTGGCAGCAAGAGCCTCTCGGTGGATGCTGCAGTGTACCCAAGTGGCGTCGGTAGCAACTGCTTGCACGCACGTTACCACTCCACCATGTCTCCCTGTCATGGCTTTTGCGCCATTAGTACAGATACCAACACATCTTGACCACCAAAGGTAATTTGATGTCACAAAGCTGTCCAGTACTTTAAAAATATCCTCTCCTGTTGTCCTGGTTTCCAGTGGTTTGCAGAAGAGGATGTCTTCCTTTATTGACCCCTGTCACGAACCGGCTCAAAGCCCGTAACAAAAGGGAGACAACGTGGAGATAAGGAATAACAAAACATATATTTATTAGATAAAGTAAACTAAGTACAATATACAATGGTGTGTGTAATCAGTAATCAGTAGTGTAAGTGAGTGTTTAGCATGCATGAATGTGATAAGGCAGGGTGTTGAAAGGTGCCAAAGCAAACAACCAAAAACCACCAAGATACACAACAAAATCTATAAATGTGTCTGCATGGAGAGAGTCTCCTCCATGAATGGGGAAGTGGTGTATTTATCCTGGGAGACACCGGGCCCAGGTGTTTCCCATGTAGCTGACGACCCTCCCAACTCCGCCCACCGGCATCCTAATAAGGAAACAAGAACAAAGAGAGAATACGGCAGACAGAGTGGGAGGGTCGTCACAACCCCCCATAAACGTAACGGACATATACCAGGAGCTGTGCCAGGCCCGCCACCTCAGTTGACTCATCCAGCTGTAACGCATAGAATTCACTGGCTTGTATGTGAAGCAGTAATTGTTTCAAAACATCTCCTGCCATATCACTGATGTGTCGTGAAACAGTGTTGTTTGATTAAGGCATTGTCTGTATAGTATTTTTGGGCATTTCCCCCAGCATTGTCCCAGCCATATCCGCGGCAGCAGGAATAATGAAGTCCTCCACAATAGTATGGGGCTTGCCTGTCCTAACCACTCGGTAGCTCACCATATAAGACACGTCTATTCCCATCTTATTAATGGTATCTGTTGCTTTTATACATGTCTTACTACTCGAAAGTCGTCTTAATTCTCTGTCAAAAAACTCCTGTGGCTTATTTTTCAAATTGACATGTTCCGTTTCTAAATGTCTGCGCAAGAGTGAAGGTTTCATTGAGTTGTGAGATAGTACTTTTGCACTACTCCCAATATAAGTGAACCCCAAATCAATGTAGTTTTCATCATATTTGCGCCTCTTCGATGATCCAACGTTGTTCGGTGCTTTCCCGGGTGAGGGGGCAGTAGCCCTTCGGGTGCATCAGATTCACAACTGTCAGTGTCCATGATAGCTGGGCTAACAACAAATGTGGATTTACTGATGCTAGCATTGGATGTGCTCGTGGAAGCAGAACAACTTGTGTCATCAACAGGTGCAGGTGTAGTACTGCTGGTAGTAGCAGTACTACCAGTAGAGCTGGTATGTGTCTCTATGGACACGGGCCTTACTTTTTTTAACCATTTATCTATTTTCGAGATAACGGAATGAGCAGCAGCTACGTTTGGTTACATACGGACCATTAGTGGAATTCCCGTGAGAGAGTAACGGTTAATGTGATTGGATGTTAATTATTTGACAAGGCTACCAGTATTGGACATTGTGTTGCTATTTTGCTGAACACTAGATGGTTGAATTTTATTTTTGTCAGTGAAACGAGGCTACTCAGGTGAGAAAACCCCCCAAATGTATAGCCCCGTTAGAAAATATAAATGGACTGTTTGAAATTATAAAAAAAAAATGTGGAACACATTTTTATTTGGCGTACCCCTGGACCCGAATGCCTTCTGGGCCGGCAGCCTTGCGAGGGTTAACACGCTTGATTGTCTTATTCATGACGGAGAACGAGAGGCCACAGTCCTCCTCGTGTTGGTGGTACTGTGCTTTCCTCAAAGCGGGCAAAGAACGTGTTTAGCTTGTCTAGGAGCATGGCGTCGGTCTTGTGGCTGGTTTTCCCTTTATAATCCGTTATTGTCTTGAGTCCGTGCCACGTACATCTCGTGTGTGATTGCCTTACGGAAGGCATAGCTGGACTGTCTGTACTCGTTCATGTTTCCAGTCACCTTGCCGTGGTTAAATGCAATGGTTCACGCTTTCAGTTTTGTGTGAATGCTGCCATCTATCCAAGGCTTTTGGTTTGGATATGCTTTAATCGTAACAGTGGGAACAACATCCTCTATACACCGAGTCAGTGTATACGTCAATGTAATTCTTAGAGGCACCCCGGAACATATCCCAATCCACGTGATAAAAACAATCTTGAAGCATAGTTTCCAATTGGTCAGACCAACGTCAAACAGTCTTTATTTACATTTTTGTCATTTAGCAGACACTCTTATCCATAGTGACTTACAGTAGTGAGTGCATACATTTTCATACTTTATTTGTACTGGTCCCCCATGGGAATCGAAACCACAACCCTGGCATTGCAAGTGCCATTCTCTACCGACTGTGCCAAGGATATCACACATCAGTCGAGGTAGTGCCACCACAAATTAACAAGTGCAGCGAATTCGAGTGGCATTTTCTACCAAGAAGGAACATACTCGCCGATAATCATACCCTGTATCGAATCCCTATACGGCTGTTGTATTTAGCCTTGAATCGTTTTTAAATGCTTTCTTTTCCTTACTGTGACAATCTGAGTGTAGAAAAGCATTGGGCTTCATCCGACAATCCTCGTTCCTCTCACCCCGTAAATCTGTCATCATCATCCATAACTTTTTATTATGAAACCCCGTCTCTTATTGTTAATCCACTCACCCTCTACAGGATTCAAATTTATAGAAGGGGAACCTAAATGTGTTAAGCCTAAACACCACAGGAGTTAAATCTTGTTTATCTCAAATAAGAGAAATGGCTTAATCTTTACATTTAATATCAAGTTCACATCGAAAACATAATTGAAGACACAGAAGTGGAGGAAGACTTGAGAATGACAAATATATTCAAATTGTTTGAAATCAGTGCACATAGCACACATAGGAAAATTAAATAGTTTATAGAATGGAGCATTCAAAGACTGACATTAATTGACCAAAATGTAATTAGAGAATTCAGCTAAGGGCTTTTGTGCTCAGAGTGAATTAAGAGGAAGGGGAGAATACTGTTGAGTAATACATCAATGACAAACGATGCTGTATATACAGTTAAATAAATGCCACAGAGGGACAAACAATTGAGCACAAATAATTACAATTATATATAATTAACAGAAAATTGAGAGCGACTGATTGCTGGCTCCATCAGAATGCCCAGCCCGTAAGGAGCAGAGGATGGGGCTGACTGAGGGACAGCCGAGCATAGGTGTGGAGGTCAAAGACAGAGGCCCATCCGGGCACAGGTGTCAAAGCCACGGACAGAGGTGGTGGAGTAGTCCGTACAGGAGTGGAGGACTGATGCGGGTAAAGGTGTGGACTGGATGCTGGATGGTGGTGTGGGTCCCCCAGGTACTCCTTCAAAGTCATCTGATTGGCAGCATCATTTTGCGTCACTCTTCATCGATGCCACCAAATACCCAGCATACCACAGAGCATTTTCAACAACCTACTTGAAGGTCTGCTTTCCTCCAAAGGCTGAACTGCATCTCGTGTTGACCCAACAAGTGTGCCTTGTTGCTGGGTTGCCAACTCGGAGCAGTACAGCCCTCCTGGATAAATGTATCTGCAGATAGCAGATAGCAGCCCTGGTGTACTCTCTTTTAGAACTAGGTCTCCAGAAATGGTAAGCATCCTTACTGTCAAAAATTGAATCAAATTAAATCAAATCAAATTGTATTCATCATATATACAGAATACTGTGGGGTGTAAACAGTGCAATGAAATGCTTACTTGCAAGCTACCTCTCAATATAGCCCTTATGTCATACAGCATGTCATGGGGGTATGTTATTTGTGCGTTTGTAACTTTCTCACTCATCATTATTCACAATTCATCAGGACTATCCGTAATCCTGGTAGCATCCACATTAATGTAGAAGTGTTTAGAAACATATTCTATTCTCATTTACAATAAGTGACTCCAAAATGACACAATACATTATTTACCATTTATTTCTATTGGGCTAAAATAATCTGAAACACAACCAAATGCATCCAACCATTTGAGAGAGTCACAAGCTTGGTGTAATCATTGCGTGGTAGGGATATGGGACCAAATGCTAAACTTTTGACTACTTTAAAACACATAAGTGAATTTGGCCCAATACTTTTGGTTCATCTTAAATGTGGGGACTATGTACAAAAAGTGCTTTAATATGTGTAACGAACTTCGTCGGGAGAAGGAGAAGAGGACCAAGGTGCAGCGTGGTAAGTGTTCATATTACTTTAATAAAATACAAAACACTTGACAAAACAACAAAAACGACAAACAAACAGTTCTGTAAGGAGACGACACACAAAACAGAAAACAACTACCCACAAACACAGGTGGGAACAGGCTACCTAAGTATGGTTCTCAATCAGAGACAACGATAGACAGCTGCCTCTGATTGGGAACCATACCAGGCCAAACACATAGAAATACAAAACAAGGACAACATAGAACACCAGACATAGAATGCCCACCCAAACTCACGCCCTGACCAACCAAAATAGAGACATAAAAAGGATCTCTACGGTCAGGACGTGACAATATGGATGAAAATACCCTCAAATTAAAGCTGAGTCTGCACTTTGTATCATTTAAAATCCACAGTTCTGGAGTGCAGAGACAAAACAACCAAACAACCAAACGATCCCAATACTTTTGGAGCTCACTGTATATTTAGTTTGTATTCCAACTCTTTGCTTCCTGGAATCCTTACTGTTCATTAAGACAAGGCTTCCATTTGGCTGTTTTCTGAAGCTCGGCTCCATGTCTGCTGTGAAAATAAAGGGGAAAGTTTGTATTTAATAAGCATGAATTATATACATTTTAATCACAGTGAGCAGACTTGATTAATAGATGAAACAATAAAATGAAGTATATAAACTCTAGCTACTTATGTTGTCATCTCTAGCTGCTTGCTTAAGCACATTTCTACCACACACAGAAACACCAGCATAAGCAAGTGCATAGGATATCGCTCGTGCCTTTTAATTCATAATTAACATGATGACCTGAGCCTATTTGATATCAAGACAGTGTTTTCCCTACAGCTATGCCAATTCCAATTAGCTAAATTAATAAAAAGAGAATAGGAGAGGTTTGCTGATGCTGAGTTGAGTGACAAAACACAACTACTAGCTATAAAATCACACTTTGTTTATGTAGCTAGCTACGGTAATAAGAAAATAATAACTCCAGTTTAGTATGGAAATAGCGGGGTTAACAAAGTATTTTGATGGTCAGAGTCATCGCACGTTAAGCTAGCTGTTACTTCGATAACCTGTGTCAGTGCCAAAACACCAGTTTACTAACGTGTTAGACAGCGTTACTGTAGCTAAACTGTAAATCTTGTTAACCGTGCTAACATATTACTGTACTGTAGCCTAATACACTGATCTTACCTGCTAGATATTCCAATCGATGATGATGATAAATGAAAACAGCAGACAACCAAATATTGTAGCTAATGTTACTTCAGAAAAGAAAGATAACTTGTCTCTTCTAGCGTTTAAAGGTCCTGCCATAGCTCATAGCTAACGTTACTTCAGAAAAGAAAGATAACTAGTGAACAAAATTACCTGAGAGGAAATATATTTTTCCACTGTCCTCTTCTAGCAATTAAAGGTCTCGCCATAGCTCTATCCTCATTGGTCAATTATTGGTTAATTCTTGGTTGCACTGGCATCTCAGATTGGTTTGGCGAGTACAATTCTTGGTTATTTCTTGGATGCAGACGGCGATATGATTGGTTGTCGCAACCAGAAACTTCCTCGACTCACCGTTGCCAGGGGGAGCTACACGGGACCTGTTTAAGGTTTTGCCTCTAGGAAGGGAGGAGCAGAATGGAGGCATGATCTGATTTGCCAAAGGGAGAGCGGCCTCAGGATATGCATAGTTCCTTGAGAGCCGTCGTGGTGTCAGCTTGAGGGGGAATATCGGCGGCCATGACGATGACCGAAGATAATTCTCTTGGGAGGTAATGCGGTCGGCATTTGATAGCAAGGTATTACAGATATGGAGAACAAAAGGACTTGAGTTCCTGTACGTTACCACAATCACACCATGACTAGTTTATCATGAAACATACACCTCCACCTTTCTATTACCCGGAGAGTTCTTTCTTCCTGTCTGCACGATGTACGGAGAACACCGCCTGCTGTATGGACGGGGACAGTATATCTGGAGAGAAACATGATTCCGTGAAACAGATTATGTTACATATTTTTCAGGTCAGATGAGCTGTATCAGAGTGGACTGTTTCTCTCCTGTAAGTATCACCCAGGGTTGTGTACTGTACTGGATGGGTTCTGTATAATCATTGGTCTGAGTGGAGACATTATTATCTCTCCTAGTTCGCAGATAATAAAATGTGCAGGGTGGTGTTATTGCAGAGAGTAAAAGGCCGTAGAGTCAGTGTGTTGCCAGACCAGAGCTGCACATTCCCCAGTATACCTTGAGCTGTGAAAGATTCATGTCCTACCTGGTTTAATGTGGCGTCACTAATGCAGCTTGATGCCAGATGGCATTTCACTGGGCTTGGTGGCAGTGCTACAAAGGGGCCTGTTGTATTTAATGGCAGACAGCACTCGTGACAGTTCACATTAGTCATAGTGCATATTGAAAGTTTTAAACCAGCCTGCTTCTCTGTTAAGCTTTATATGAAATATCATCAGCAAATTGTAGCGGAAAATTAGGTCACAGCCGTGGAAAGGAATCACCATGGTTGTCCAGACAGGAAGGAAGGCTGCACTGAAAGCTCTTCAATACACAAGAAGAGTTTAATGCTAAAGTACCATGTACAACACAGAAACTGTCCTCCATTTTTGATAATGATGATATCAACATGAGAAACGAAGATATTTGTTTTTAAAGGAATGTTCAATGGTTCTTAAAGTATATGCAAGCTATTCATGCCGTTTAACAAGATGCAAATTGTTAAAAATGACCAACTGTCATTAGATTGGTTGCCTTACTGTCATTAGTGTAGGTTTTGAAGGTCAACTACATACAAAATCATTAGTGAGAAAAATAAAGTGAAGAAAACTTATTCACTGCGATGTATGCTTTTTACAAAGCATTTAAAACTAATTGAAACTTTTCCCCAGACCTGCTCATTACTGCTCACCCCTTCCCTCAATTATTTACAACGCATTCGTACAACATTTTGTACAATGCTAATTGATGTTCACCACTTAACAATCTGCTAACGAGATGTTTTTCTGGAGCTGAAATTAAGACTGGCAACGATGTTTTGAATGGGCTCAGTGAATGGGTAGTGCTCTGTGTGAAGAATTGAAAATTAATCTCATTATTTATTAGTAGAATTAAGTATTTCTCAGTTGCTATGGGAACAGAATACTTCATTTAGAGTAAAATACTGAATTTGGAAGAATGTATGAACATTCTTGAACACATTTCGGGGTTTTGGGTGACAAGAAACATGGTTCACAATTCATTGTCATATTGAAAACAAGCTAGAGCAATTAAGTGTGTGTATGTGTGTGTGGCGCTCAATGTAGCTCTTCCAGGCATGTTAATTGTCTCTTTTTTTTCTAATTAACATTTTTCTCAGGAAACAATATGCACAATTATCTAATCACACACCCATAGAGAGCAGAAACAATGACATCACACAGCTGTTTTGTAGACACTGGACTTCTCTTCCATCTCAGTTCGGTCCCACACTAGCCAATCTAATAGCCTATGCAAGCACTGCATCATTGTACAATTAATGTACAATTACTGTACAATTCTACAATATGTTATTGTCAATCGAAATGGAAATTGGTCCTTTTGCTGTCTGTTATCTCATTGCACAGTACTGCAATGAATACAGTGCAATTGTACAGTAGCTTACTGGATGGAGTTCTGTACGTTGAATAAGGAAAATGGGTTGGTTGCAGAGAGTGAGATGAATATGAAGAATCTTGACGTTACTCATCCATTCTCAGCTGGAGGCCTGCTGGGCCTAAATAATCCACTTCAGTGGAGTGTTGTGTGCAGGCAGACTGAGAGGTGCATACTGCATATTAATGTAGCCACAATCAGCATACCCTTATCTCCAGTCTCTCCTGGTTTCTGTTGTTGCATGATTGTGATTCGCTGTAATAGAGAGAACATTACTGACATGTTGTTTGTGAAAGTTTAACTGTAATACAGAAGTACAATATAATGCTATATTATGTAAGGGATAAACGCTGACGTTCTGTACATTACCTTGGAAATAATGGACGACGCAGCTCATTTTGCCAAGATAATGTACAGAACGGAGGCGTTTATCCCGCTTATACCACAGTTGCCAAAGAAAACAATACTAATGCACACATTCGTTAATGTTTTTATTTTTATAAACACATTCATACTTTCTCATCTTTCGGTTGCTAGAGACGCGACCCAGTCGTTCATTTCATTAGTTCGATATTTATGGAAACGACCCACAGGTTCGTTCTATATGTCAGTCACGACCGCGGCAGCCAAGATAAGAGCAAAGTCGCTGCATTTGCGTTTGTTTAAGCTGTTTTCTATTGACATTCATTTGGATACATCCATAGCAATGAGCTGATGATGCCTTATTTTGCCTGGCATAGCTGGAAAAGTTTGCCTTCACGTTAGGACACTCGACACTGTTCATTACGAGGAGTATCAAACACTAGGCTAGAAGCTAGCTAAATAGCTTGTTACTAGCAAACCTTCCAATATGACAACAGAATTCAAAAATACCTGTTGCTGAAATCAGCCGGTTAAACTAGAAAACATATGGTAGGATTTGACAGCATAGCACTACTTCTGCAACATAGGGACCAGAGAAGTTAATGTTCATCACTCACCACGTTAGGTCAGCAGATGCTCCAAAAAAATTGCCATCTGCAAAAACAAATCAATGCTAGCTATCTAGCTAATGTTATCTAAGTGTTTCCTCATTGGACCTACGTTTACAATGTATCCAATTTCGGTTTATGTGGTTGTTGGTTTAGCTTTCTGTGATTTTGTAGCAAGTACGGTCTGCATATGTGGGCACATATTGCGTCATGATTGCAAGGTGTCCTGATATCTGGTTTTAATGTCCATTCTAGAATACCCTTCTAACCAATCATGAACGAGTATTCATCCTTGCTGTGGTACAAACACAAATATCCTGTAAGACACCAAAACATTAGAAACATGTCCATGTAGGATGGTACCCTTTACCTGGTAAGATGCAGTCTTCCAGTTATTCGTCCAGTTCCAGCTGTCAGCGTAAATGATTTCATCCACCCCCAGGCTGCAGGCATCTCCTAATGGTCTATCCTAACCCACAGACCCACACTCTAGTGTGGTGGAAATACGTCACTCACGGCACCCTGGTGGTTTCTGTTGGCTGCAGCAGGGATCCCGTGGACGATGTCTTTCATGTTGACCAGGCTTTTCCTGCCAATGTCTCATGTAATGCCATTGCCCCGGGGGCCGTGGTGTAAATCTGGGAGCCTGCTGCGGTCTCCACGGCGGATGGCTGCTGCTGCCACTGGCTGTCGTAATCAGGGAGCGTGTCAGATATGCAAAGCCCAGGGACTCTGTGACTCTGACATGCCAGCGAATGGATACAAGTGGAATTGACTAGTTCCTTAAAAAAAAGTTTTCCGTATCAGAGTTGACTGAAGTGAAGACCCCATGTCTTTGTGCACTACATAGGGAATAGGGGGCCATTTCAGATGTAGCCTTAAATGAAAGCAGGACACTACATAGGGAATAAGGGTCATTTCAGACATTACCTAAATTGAGACCAGAGCACTTCAAAGGGAATAGGGTGCAATTTTAGTGCACTACTTTTGACCTTGGTAGTGCACAACAAAGGGAATGAGGGGCCATTTTAAACATGACCTAAGTTGACACCAGTGAGAAAGTGATCGATGGTGATGAGTAGAGCAGTCAACAAAAGCAGAAGCACTTCTACGTGAATGAGTGAGCTGTACTGTATCATTTCAAGACTGAATCAAGTTGAGATCCTGGCTGTACGGTCCATATTAGGACAGTCACACAGACGTTGTGTCAGACAGTCAATTGAAGGTTGTGTCAGAGCCACTGTCCTAATATGGGCACCGTATGGCTGTATCGTGCACTGAGACCACAGCAGGGAGTGACTGATAGATGGAGGATGATTAGTAGAGCAGTCAACAGAAGCACCGTATCGCTGTGGGAAAAACACAAACTGTCCAATGTCCATCCACCTTGAGGACAGCAGCCACCTTGTTTGATTGACAGACCTGATTAACATCATACTGTTCTGTACCAGATCAATGGCATGCATCCAGAATGGCACCCTACTCCCCATATAGTGCACTACTTTCAGCCAACCCGGCCAAAAGTATTGCACTACATAGGGAGCCATTTTAGACACCGCCTTGCTGTCCACCTTGAGGTGTTTGATTGACTGACCTGATGAATGTCATAGTGTTCTGTACCAGATCAATGGTGTGCCTACCCACAGAGAACCTGGTCCATTTCACTGTGATGACAGATCCATCGAATTGACTGGCCTGACAATCTGTGGCGGTGGTTTGACTGTGAGCCGTTGGCTAAGCAACAGGGTGATGGATTTGATGAACCAAGGACATGCACTGTAGGTTACTGTAAGTTTTGAGGATGGTTGTAGATGTTGGATGTTGGATGAAATCCACGAGCAATAACAGAATAGGCATTATGGTGCCTCGTGTGAGGATGATCTATAACATAACTGTAACATAGTGACTAATTTCATAGGAAAATCCAATATTTATGCATGTTATTGTAATAATAATATAATTTACATTGACTTCATTTCTTGTATTTTAATGCTGAGATCAGAGATGGGAACATGCTTTTATAGCTGTACTTAAAAGTGACAAATGTTCTGCCTGCGGTTTCATATCCGCGAGCAGCCGGATGATCAATCGATACTAAGTCCTGCAGTTCCACAGTCATCCATCTTGACTATGTATGGAACCTAAATCAATGGATCACTTCGGATTTCTGGGAAAATGCTGATTGGGCGGGAAAACACATTGGGTGGGTTGCACCGACATGGTTTAAATGAATCTAGGATTAGAGCTAATCTAGGTTTTGTAAATCCAGGTTTATAACTAATCAGAGATGTGTTGCACCATTTAATTTTTAATCTGGATCAGTAAATCTATGATTAACGGTTTTAAACAATGATAAGCGACATGATACACTAATATGTGAGGTATTTTGTGAGTTGAAACAAAATAGCTAGCCTACTTGACAAATGAGGCAACAAAGTTGTTGTTTCTTTGACAAAATACTTTCATTACTTAATGTTATTTAGCCATTTATTATTAGTTCGGTAGCCACCTGATCACGGCACACCAAAGCAGTTCACATTTCTCTGCATATGAAAAAGACCTCTTGTCAGAGTTGATTGAGGAATTTAGTAACGCACTGGAGGATAAAAAGACAGACAACATGACTGTCAAAAAGAAGGAAGACACCTTGGTCGTTTGATGCGACCGATTTAATGGATCATCAGGGATTAAAGAGCAGAGTGGGCTGGATGAAGATGAAGACGGGCTGGAAAAACTTAAAAGCCAAAGCCAAAAAGGATATGTCAGAGGAGAGGAGGGGCTACTTCAGACCAGAGGGTGACCTCCATCCAAGGGAATTGGTAATCTCTCCCAGAAAATATGCAAAATGATTCCCCAGCAGTTTGCCCCTCTCCTTAAACCATATGATGACGACAGACAACTCAACAATATTTAGTAAGCATAAATAACTGGTCAATAGCAATGACTATAATGCACGCTAAAATTAACCTTAATGATACTTCACTACAATGGTACCATTATCAGTCCCGTTACAGCATGTTACATAACGTCATCATTTGTACCCAGGCTGGCATATCTTAACGTGAATGCTACTTCATTACAATGGTACCGTTATCAGTCCCGTTACAGCACGTTACATAACGTCATCATTTGTACCCAGGCTGGCATATCTTAACGTGAATGCTACTTCATTACAATGGTACCGTTATCAGTCCCGTTACAGCACATAACGTCATCACATAACGTCATCAGGCTGGGCATATCATAAGGCCCAAATAAATTGCTGTACAAAACCAATATTTTTATTTCATTGAAACAAGAATTTATTTAAACAAGAATTTCTTAAAACAATGTCCCCACTTGTGTTCTCTTGCCAGAATAAGAGAGATGTTGTTTTTTCTCTCTTCAGGTGTCTGGGGGTTTGAAAGGGGAGGATCCCCATTAGACGTTGCGAAAGCAGCATCAACTCTTCCTGGGGTCCACACAGAACATGAAATATGACATAGTACAGAACATTAATAGACAACAGCTCAAGGACAGAACTACATACATTTAAAAATGGAACACATTGCCTACATACTGTATCAATACATACACACAAACTATCTAGGTCAAATAGGGGAGAGGCGTTGTGCCGTGAGGTGTTTCTTTATCTGTTTCTTTTAACCAGGTTTGCTGTTCATTTCAGCAATATGAGATGGGAGTTCCATGCAATAATGTCTCTACAGTGTATAGTACTGCAAGCTTTTTTGAATTTGTTCTGGATTTGGGGACTGTGTAAAGACTCCTGGTGGCATGTTTGGTTGTCACGATCGTCTTCTTGAGAAAGAGAGGACCAAGGCGCAGCGCGTGAAAAATACATCTTCTTTAATGAAGGAAAAAACAACCACTTACAAAATGAACAAAACAAACGATTGTGAAGCTAAACAGAACTAAGTGCACACATGCAACATAGAACATAGACATAGACACGGAAGACAATCACCCACAAACAAACAGTGTGAACAGCCAACCTATATATGGTTCTCAATCAGAGGAAACGTCAAACACCTGTCCCTGATTGAGAACCATATAAGGCTAATTACAAGTGACCTAAACATAGAAACACAAAACATAGAATGCCCACCCCAACTCACGCCCTGACCAACTAAACACATACAAAAATAACATAAAACAGGTCAGGAACGTGACATAACCCCCCCCTCAAGGTGCGAACTCCGGACGCACCACCAAAAGTCTAGGGGAGGGTCTGGGTGGGCATCTGTCCACGGTGGCGGCTCAGGCTCTGGGCGTGGTCCCCATCCCACCTTAGTCAAACCCCGCTTTTGTAGCCTCCTCCAAATGACCACCCTCCAAATTAATCCCACCGGACTAAGGGGCAGCACCGGACTAAGGGGCAGCACCGGACTAAGGGGCAGCACCAGAATGAGGGGCAGTACCAGAATGAGGGGCAACACCAGAATGAGGGGCAACACCAGAATGAGGGGCAACACCAGAATGAGGGGCAACACCAGAATGACTGGCGGATCCTGGCTGGCTGGCTCTGGCGGATCCTGGCTGGCTGGCTCTGGCGGATCCTGGCTGGCTGGCTCTGGCGGATCCTGGCTGGCTGGCTCTGGCGGATCCTGGCTGGATGATGGCTTAATGCTGGATGACGGCTCTGGCTGGTCATGGCTGGATGACGGCTCTGGCTGGTCATGGCTGGATGACGGCTCTGGCTGGTCATGGCTCGCTGACGGCTCTGGCTGGTCATGGCTCGCTGACGGCTCTGGCTGGTCATGGCTCGCTGACGGCTCTGGCTGGTCATGGCTCGCTGACGGCTCTGGCTGGTCATGGCTCGCTGACGGCTCTGGCTGGTCATGGCTCGCTGACGGCTCTGGCTGATCCTGTCTGGCGGAAGGCTCTGGCTGATCCTGTCTGGCGGAAGGCTTTGGCTGCTCCTGTCTGGCGGAAGGCTCTAGCGGCTCCTGTCTGGCGGAAGGCTCTAGCGGCTCCTGTCTGGCGGAAGGCTCTAACGGCTCCTGTCTGGCGGACGGCTCTGTAGACTCATGGCAGACGGGCGGCTTTGCAGGCTCATGGCAGACGGGCGGCTTTGAAGACTCAGAACCGACGGGCGGCTTTGAAAGCTCAATACAGACGGGCAGTTCATGCGGCGCTTGGCAGACGGACAGTTCAGACGGCGTTGGGCAGACGGACAGTTCAGGCGCCGTTGGGCAGACGGGCAGTTCAGGCGCCGCTGGGCAGACGGCAGACTCTGGCCGGCTGAGACACACTGTAGGCCTGGTGCGTGGTACCGGAACTGGAGGTACCGGGCTAAAGACGCGCACCTTCAGGCTAGTGCGGGGAACAACAACAGGGCACACTGGACTCTCAAGGCGTACTATAGGCCTGGTGCGTGGTACCGGCACTGGTGGTACCGGGCTGAGGGCACGCACATCAGGGCGAGTACGGGGAGAAGGAACAGTGCGTACAGGGCTCTGGAGACGCACAGGAGGCTTGATGCGTGGTGCCGGAACTGGAGGCACTGGGCTGGAGACACGCACCACAGGGCTAGTGCGTGGAGGAGGAACAGGGCTCTGGAGACGCACTGGAAGCCTGGTGCGTGGTGTAGGCACTGGTGGTACTGGACTGGAGCGGGAAGGTGGCGCCGGAAATACCGGACCGTGCAGGCGTACTGGCTCCCTTGAGCACTGAGCCTGCCAACCTTACCTGGTTGTATGCTCCCCGTCGCCCGGGCTATGTAGGCGAACCGGGGACACCATGCGTAATGCTGGTGCCATGTAAGCCGGCCCGAGGAGACGCACTGGTGGCCAGATGCGTTGGGCTGGCTTCATGACATCCGGCTCAACGCTCAATCTAGCCCGGCCGATACGTGGAGCTGGAATGTACCGAACCGGGCTATGCACTCGTACAGGAGACACCATGCGCTCTACTGCGTAACACGGTGTCTGCCCGTACTCTCGCTCTCCACGGTAAGTACAGGGAGTAGGCGCAGGTCTCCTACCTGACTTCGCCACTCTCCCTTTAAGCCCCCCCCCCCAAGACATTTTTGGGGTTTACTCACAGGCTTCCTTGCTAGTCGTGTACCCTCATAACTCCGGTTCCTCTCTCCGGTTGCCTCTGCTCTCCTAATCGCCTCCAGCTGTTCCCATGGGAGGCGATCTCTTCCAGCTCGGATCTCCTCCCATGTGTAGCAACCCTTGCCGTCCAATACATCCTCCCATGTCCATGAGTCCTGGTTTCTTTGCCGCTGTTGTTGGTTCCTCTCACGCTGCTTGATCCATGGTTGGTGGGTAGTTCTGTCACGATCGTCTTCTTGAGAAAGAGAGGACCAAGGCGCAGCGCGTGAAAAATACATCTTCTTTAATGAAGGAAAAAACAACCACTTACAAAATGAACAAAACAAACGATCGTGAAGCTAAACAGAACTAAGTGCACACATGCAACATAGAACATAGACATAGACACGGAAGACAATCACCCACAAACAAACAGTGTGAACAGCCAACCTATATATGGTTCTCAATCAGAGGAAACGTCAAACACCTGTCTCTGATTGAGAACCATATAAGGCTAATTACAAGTGACCTAAACATAGAAACACAAAACATAGAATGCCCACCCCAACTCACGCCCTGACCAACTAAACACATACAAAAATAACATAAAACAGGTCAGGAACGTGACATTGGTGGTGTAAGTGTGTCTGTGAGAGCTTTGCATAAATTGACTATGCAAACAATTTGGAATTTTCAACACATTAATGTTTCTTATAAAAACAATGCTTAATGGTTGGTCCAACCTGTCTTTCCGGTTGCATCACAGAGTCCTTGGAGAAGCGATATCTCCTTGACGACTCATCATTATCATAAAACTCAACAGGATTCAACCTGCCTCTAGTTATTCTCTGAGGAACTCTGTCGTTTTAGTCTCTCCACAGTAGATATGCTGCAATTTTAGCAGCTAAACCACCTCAAGCGCCAGTTTAGAATGAATCTCCAAAATAAGTTTATATTCAATTTAAAGTGAAAACTAAACTTAGAGGAAGGATTTCATTTAACTAGGATTAATTTAAAACTAGGTTTAAAGTTTGGTGCAACAAGATTAATAGCGAAGCCTTGATTTAAGCCAGTTTAAGAGTTAATCCATGTTGGTGCAACCCGCCCAGTGTCACTTTCAGCGTGTCACTTTCTTTTTTCATCAACCTCTCTATCGGAGAGGGGGAGCAGAAGGCTATTCCATTTACAGTAGACCTATAGAGGATCACATTGCATATACAGTAGACCTATAGAGGATCACATCCCATTTACAGTAGACCTATAGGAGTACATCCCATTTACAGTAGACCTATAGAGGATCACATCCCATTTACAGTAGACCTATAGGAATACATCCCATTTACAGTAGACCTATAGAGTGTCACATCCCATTTACAGTAGACCTATAGAGGATCACATCCCATTTACAGTAGACCTATAGGAATACATCCCATTTACAGTAGACCTATAGAGTGTCACATCCCATTTACAGTAGACCTATAGAGGATCACATCCCATTTACAGTAGACCTATAGGAGTACATCCCATTTACAGTAGACCTATAGAGGATCCCATCCCACTTACAGTAGACCTATAGAGGATCACATCCCATTTACAGTAGACCTATAGAGGATGACATCCCATTTACAGTAGACCTATAGGAGTACATCCCATTAACAGTAGACCTATAGGAGTACATCCCATTTATAGTAGACCTATAGAGGATCACATCCCATTTACAGTAGACCTATAGGAATACATCCCATTTACAGTAGACCTATAGGAATACATCCCATTTACAGTAGACCTATAGGAGTACATCCCATTTATAGTAGACCTATAGAGGATCACATCCCATTTACAGTAGACCTATAGGAATACATCCCATTTACAGTAGACCTATAGGAATACATCCCATTTACAGTAGACCTATAGGAGTACATCCCATTTACAGTAGACCTATAGGAGTACATCCCATTTACAGTAGACTTATAGGAGTACATCCCATTTACAGTAGACCTATAAGAGTACATTCCATTTACAGTAGACCTATAGGAGTACATTCCATTTAAAGTAGACCTATAGATTACATCCCATTTACAGTAGACCTATAAGAGTACATTCCATTTAGAGTATTGAGGAGTAATTTACCAACGCAGGCCTGAACTAGACTAATTGTCACAAAAGTTTGCAAAACTAGGTAATCTTAGAAAGAAACCTCAGTGGAATGATAACACGGCCACATTGGCATCATTTTTGGCAGGTCAACTACACCAACTACACCCATCTCTGATGCACCTATACTGACCTCGCCTTCTGGATGGTAACGGGGTGAACAGGCAGTGGCACGGGTGGTTGTTGTCCTTGATGATCTTTTTGGCCTTCCTGTGACATCGGGTGCTGTAGGTGTCCTGGAGGGCAGGTAGTTTGCCCCCGGTGATGTGTTATGCAGACCACACCACCCTCTGGAGAGCCCTGCGGTTGTGGGCGGTGCATTTGACATACCAGGCGGTGATACAGCCTGACAGGTTGCTCTCAATTGTGCATCCATAAAAGTTTATGAGGGTTTTAGGTGTAAAGACACATTTCTTCAGCCTCCTGAGGTTGAAGAGGCGCTGTTGTGCCTTCTTCACCACACTGTATGTGTGGGTGGACCATTTCAGTTTGTCAGTGATATGTACGCTGAGGAACTTAAAACTGTCCACCTTCTCCACTGCTGTCCTATTGATGAGGATAGGGGGGGTGCTCCCTCTGCTCATTCCTGAAGTCCACGATCATCTCCTTTGTTTTGCTGACGTTGAGTGAGAGGTTATTTTCCTGACCTCAAGCTTAATGATGAGCTTTAGAGGGTACTATGGTGTTGAATGCTGAGCTATAGTCAATGAACAGCAGTCTTACATAGGTATTCCTCTTGTCCAGATGGGATAGGGCAGTGTGATGGCGATTGCATCGTCTGTGGACCTATTGGGGCGGTAAGCAAATTGAGTGGGTCTAGGGTGACAGGTAAGGTGGAGGTCATATGATCCTTGACTAGTCTCTCAAAGCACTTCTAATAACAGAAGTGAGTGCTACGGGGCGATAGTCATTTAGTTCAGTTACCTTTGCTTTCTTGGGTACGGGTACAGGAACAATGGTGGCCGTCTTGAAGCATGTGGGGACAGCAGACTGGGATAGGGAGAGATTGAATATGTCCTTAAACACACCAGCCAGCTGGTTTGCGCATGCTCTGAGGACGCGGCTCGGGATGCCGTCTGGGCCAGCAGCCTTGAGAGGGTTAACACGTTTAAATGTCTTATTCACGTCGACCCCGGAGAAGGAGAGCCCACAGTCCTTGGTAGCGGGCCACATCGGCAGCACTGTATTATCCTCGATGCAGGTATAGAAGGTGTATAGTTTGTCTGGAAGCAAGACGTCGGTGTCCGCAACGTGGCTGGTTTTCCTTTTGTAGTCCGTAATTGTCTGTAGATCCTGCCACATACGTTTCGTGTCTGAGCCGTTGAATTGCGACTACACTTTGTCTCTATACTGACATTTTGCTTGTTTGATTGCCTTGTGGAGGGAATGACTACTCTGTTTGTATTCTGCCATAATCCCAGTCACCTTGCCGCGAATGCTGCCATCTATCCACAGTTTCTGGTTAGGATAAGTTTTAATAGTCACAGTGGGTGCAACATCTCCCATACACTTCCTTATAAACTCCCTCACCGAATCAGCGAAAACGCCGATATTATTGAGGCTACCCGGAACATATCCCAGTCCGTGTGATCAAAACAATCTTGAAGCGTGGATTCCGATTGGTCAGACCAGCGTTGAATAGTCCTTAGCATGGGTACTTCCTGTTTGAATTTCTGCCAATAGGAAGGGACGAGCAAAATGGAGTCGTGGTCAGATTTGCCGAAAGGAGGGCGGGGGAGGGCCTTGTATGCATTGCGGAAGTTAGAGTAACAATGGTCCAGTGTTTTTCCAGCGCGAGTGCTACTGTCGATATGCTAATAGAACTTAGGTAGCCTTTTCCTCAAATGTTCTTTGTTAAAATCCCCAGCTACAATGAATGCAGCCTCAGGATATGTGGTTTCCAGTCTGCATAAAGTCCAGTGAAGTTCTTTGAGGGCCGTTGTGGTATCGGCTTGAGGGGGAATATACACAGCTGTGACTATAACTGAAGATAATTCTCCTGGGAGGTAATACGGTAGGCATTTGATTGTGAGGTATTCTAGGTCGGATGAACAAAAGGACTTGAGTTCCTGTATGTTGTTATAATTACACCATGAGTCGTTAATCATAAAACATACACCCCCGCCCAGCTTCTTCCCGGAGAGATGTTTATTCCTGTCGGTGTGATGCACTGAGAATCCAGGTGGCTGTACCGACTCCGACAGCCTATCCCGAGAGAGCCATGTCTCCATGAAACAGAGTATGTTACAATCCCTGATGTCTCTCTGGAAAGCAACCCTTGCCCTGATTTCGTCAACATTGTTATCTAGGGACTGGACATTAGCGAGTAATTTACTTGGAAGCGATGTGGGTGCCTCCGAAGTCTGACTAGAGACCGCTCCGACTCCCTCTTCTCCGGCGGCGTTGTTTTGGATCGGCCTCTGGAATCAGTTCAAATGCCCTGGGTGGTGCGGACAAAGGATCCGCTTCGGGAAAGTCGTATTCCTGCTTGTAGTGCTGGTAAGTTGACCCACTCTGATATCCAATAGTTCTTCCCGGCTGAATGTAATAACACTTAAGATTTTCGGGGCTAACAATGTAAGAAATAATACATAAAAAAAACGAAATACTGCAAAGTTTCCAAGGACTAGAAGCGAGGTAGCCCTCCCTGTCGGCGCCATGTTAACCAAATGCAAACACCAAGAGCACTGTTCTGGCACGTCTAGAATACCAACCGTAACAGCAGTAGTACTGATCATTATAAATAGTCTCTTGCCTGTGATAAATCACACATTTGATTGGACCTCCACCTCAACAGACTGGGTTTTCCAGTCAGCAACTATTTCTGCTTTCCTATCACTATATTGTTTTCAGAAGCAGCACTTACATTTCATTGCTGAGGTTATTTCTCCCAACACTCCTAATGGGCTTGAGTTGCTCACCTGCAGACCCAGAGAGCAGATGGAATCAGAGAGGTGAGGGAGGGAGGGAGGGAGGGAGGGAGGGAGGGAGGGAGGGAGGGAGGGAGGGAGGGAGGGAGGGAGGGAGGGAAGCTGCCAGCCAGGTGCACTCATGATGATCATCTGATATATACAGTACAGAGAGGAGATGAGAGGAGAGAGGAGGTAGAGAGGAGGTAGAGGAGAGAGGAGGATGGAAGGAGGAGAGGATGGTAGGAGGGGAGGAGGAGAGGAGGGAAGGAGGAGAGGAGGGAAGGGAAGGAGGGGAGGATGGAAGGAGAGAAGTAAGAGTGGAGGGAAGGAGGGGAGGATGGAAGGAGGAGAGGAGGAGAGGAGAGGATGGAAGGAGGGGAGGATGGAAGGAGGGAAGGATGGAAGGAGGAGAGGATGGATGGAGGTCACATATAAGGAAATCAGTCAATTTAAATAAATAAATTAGGCCCTAATCGATGTATTTCACATGACTGGGCAGGGGTGCAGCCATGAGTGGCCCTGGGAGGGCATAGGCCCACCCATTTGGCAGCCAGGCCCACTCACTGGGGAGCCAGCCTCAGCCAATCAGTATGAGTTTTTCCCCACAAAGGGCATTATTACAGACAGAAATATTCCCTATTTTTGTTCAGTGTACGTACCAGTATACTAAGGCAATTATAAAAATAAAAAAAACATTGCAGTAAATTAAACCTGATAAAAACATCTGTCTCGTCCAGGACCGGAGTCTACGCAGACCGTTGCACCATAGTCAATCAGAGCTACACTAGGCATTTATGCAAATAAGCCTTTTTCCACACGGGCCTGCCATCATTCACTTTGAACTGGACTGTGTGTTTACAGGCAGTTGGTCCTGCCATCATTACTTTGAACTGGAATGTGTGATTACAGGCAGTTGGTCCTGACATCATTACTTTGAACTGGACTGTGTGATTACAGGCAGTTGGTCCTGACATCATTACTTTGAACTGGACTGTGTATTTACAGGCAGTTGGTCCTGCCGTCATTACTTTGAACTGGACTGTGTGATTACAGGCAGTTGGTCCTGACATCATTACTTTGAACTGGACTGTGTGTTTACAGGCAGTTGGTCCTGCCATCATTACTTTGAACTGGACTGTGTGTTTACAGGCAGTTGGTCCTGTCATCATTACTTTGAACTGGACTGTGTGTTTACAGGCATTTGGTCCTGCCATCATTACTTTGAACTGGACTGTGTGTTTACAGGCAGTTGGTCCTGCCATCATTACTTTGAACTGGACTGTGTGTTTACAGGCAGTTGGTCCTGCCATCATTACTTTGAACTGGACTGTGTGTTACAGGCAGTTGGTCCTGCCATCATTACTATAAACTGGACTGTGTGTTTACAGGCAGTTGGTCCTGCCGTCATTCACTATGAACTGGACTGTGTGTTTACAGGCAGTTACAACACGCAACTTTAGATCATTAGAACGCATTCACCAAAAGCCACAAAATACACTTGAATGGATTTCTGCAAATATGTAGACACCATGGGAGTACTCTTACATTTGTTAAACTTTACATTCGTATTGATCAAACAACCATGAAAAGGTAGGCTCTCACTCCCTCAGTTACAACAACAACAACAACTAACGCTAGCCAGAGCAAAACGAGCTGAAATCTAACAAAGGAACATTAGATAAACCCTCTGTAACTTTTTCAGAAAGTTGGTCGTCAAACTTGCACTGATAAACGATGGGGAATTGTAGACTACTATCCTTCTGCAGCTTGCCTGCCAATGATTGCTTGTCCCAACCAAGCACACAAGCTAACTGGATACAGTTTGCTAGCAAACTACTTCCAGACACAAATGGGAGAACACTGACCAATTGACTTGCCCTTGCAGATCTGTTTAGGCTGTTTACTGTACATATTATGTAAATCGTTCGTGACTAACTATAACTTTTTTTGCCTACGTTCACTGACACCGGTCATATTCAGCGTTAGTAAATTCATCAGTTATTCTGCGCTCTGGCACACTCAGACGAGAGTGCTCTGAATTCGGAGTAGATAGCCAGAGTGAATTTGCGAATATGCTAACTGGATAACAGTCGTTCAAGTTCTTGCTAGCTAACCAAATGACACCTGCATCTCTAGCTGTGTATAGCCAACGAAAAACGATATGAGGGTAAAAAGTCAGTTACTCACCCACTCCTCCAATAACATGACATCCTCTTAGCAGCTAGCTTGCTACATAAAGAGATACGCTAACCTTTTAGCCACGTTATGACTGACTTGTGATCATTGCTAGTTTGATTGTATTGACATTCCCAGCCTTAGTTACATTTGTCTGTTTTTGCAGCAAACAATGTACCGTGCAGGCCAGCTGTGATTTACAACCTGATAGCAATATTTTTTGGACTACCAAGAAATGTATTGGTGAATTATATTAATCATGCATTTAAACGGCATCCATCTATTCTGCCAACAATGCACGTCATGGAATATTGAGTCAAATAGAACCTATTTTTAAAACCTCATATGAAGATACTTTTTTTGCATTTGATATTATGACTGATATTAGGGTTGTCTGGTTGTTTCTGCAAAGTAGTTAGGTAGCTTTCAGTTCCACTTTAATGTTCAGTATGATATTATGACTGATATTAGGGTTGTCTGGTTGTTTCTGCAAAGTAGTTAGGTAGCTTTCAGTTCCACTTTAATGCTCAGTATGAGCCATGCTACTGTAGTTGGAGATGTGAGAGTGCAACCATAACAAGGCATGGGGCCTCCATATCATGTCATGCCTGTTTGGGTTTTCATTAGCCGGAGAGGAATGATAGCACACTATTCCCTATGGGCACTGGTTAAAAGTAGTGCATTATATAGGGAATAGGGTGCCATTTGAAACACTGACAGAGTATGCATGTGCTCTTTGGGGTGTGACTGTTTACTGAGCTCTGTGGTTTAAACAGATCTGCTCCTGAGGGCCTCAGAGACAGATTAACTATGTCACTAAACTATCACAGGGCCCCGATGGAGGCTGGCTGGGGAGACAAGGAAGGGAGAAACTCCCTCAGATGATATGCTGTGCAAACAGTATTTCTGTCACACCCTGATCTGTTTCACCTGTCTCTGTGATTGTCTCCACCCCCCTCCAGGTGTTACTCATCTTTCCCATTATCCCCTGTGTATTTATACCTGTGTTCTCTGTTGGTCTGTTGCCTGTTCGTCTTGTTTGTTCGAGTCAACCAGCGTTTCGTGTCTCACCTCCTGCTTTTTCTAGTCTATATTTTCTTGCCCTCCTGGTTTTGACCATTGCCTGTCCTGACTCTGTGCCCGCCTGACTGACCACTCTGCCTGTCCCTGACCCTGAGCCTGCCTGCCGACCTGTACCGCTACCCCCCTCTGGATTATCGACTTCTGCCTTACCCAGACCCTGAGCCTGTCTGCCGTCCCAAGGAAATGTACAGCATTTTAATATCTGTCGGTTGTGTTATACTCCTAGGGTATCAAGTATTCTATATGGTGCTAAAGGACATCAAAAACATGCACCATAGGCTTTATACTGTATATATAGTCTCATTAGCATTTGTACTTTCTATAAGTCTCTTACATGTATAAATTAACTTAATATAGATGTATAGGACGTTTATTGTCATCGATGCCAGTAATTCAGATATTGTAATAACTATAGAATGTTTACTCTTGTTCCAGTACCTAATTCTTTGTATCCATCGACCACCCAATTTTTATTTTTTTTACATAATATGTCTGTTGCTGTGGTAAATATCTCCAGTTGATAGATGGCTCTCTTTAATGTGAGGTGCTGCTGCCTCTGAGTAATGGCCTTTGATTATTTCCCCCATGTTGTTCAATTTGCAGAAGCAAGAACCATTTGCCTTCATGTCCCATGGTAATAGAAACCAAATTGATATTTTAACATGGACCGAGAGACAGAGCAAGGATGGAGATGGAGGGGGAGAGACAGTGAGGGAGGAGGGGAGAGAAAGGGAGAGAGACTAAGGGCTCCATTTTAACAAACCTAACTCAATGGGAAATCTTAGTGCTGGCGGTAGCGTTCTAGGTTCAGTGGTGGTCAGAAATAGTTTTGCAATTTTCTGACCCAGAATTATGGGCACAGTAGCAGGCGGTGGCATGAAAGGACTGTGTTTTGATGATTAAGAACGTTGTGGGTGCGTCGAGGCTTGGCCCACTCACTGGCCAATCAGAAAGTGCTCCATGGTTAAATATGTGGTTGCTTCAAGTTGAGTATTTCCGGTATTTAAATGTATTGTGTTGTCATCAACTCCAATTCGAATGTTAGGCCGTTATAGCCTAATTTGTTAAATACATTGTTTGAACACGTTTGCAGTCCACATTGTTCTAATTGCATTACTTTAATATAGAAATACATTTTTAAACATAAGTCTATACCATTCACACTGATATCGGGGCTAGGGCTACTGTAAATTATAGTCTGGACATGCCAAAAGTAGTCAATAAGCAAGATTAATTTCACTAGGTTATTGGTAAGACCTGAAAAGACAGTGTATAATTCTAATGAAAGCGAAACAACAACTTCTTTTAAATAGGCTATGTCTAAATATAGTTACAGGCACCATAATTGCTCCCCAAGGGCATAATACAGACAAGGCAGCTCAGACTATGTGCACATCCAAACTTTTCACAGGAGCTGGATGAAGATCCAATATAAAGACAAAGGGGGAATGTCCACTCACCACTGTACTGCTCGCAAATGTATTGCTTTATAAACATCATGGAGCCATTTTACAGATTATAGCAGACAAAATGACATTGCATTCGAGCCCTGTACGTTCTCACCATAAACCCATGGAGGGTGAATCTTTCTAATAAGATAGATTTTTAATCAAATAAATGAAAAACCATCACTCTGTTTTTAAACCAACAACAATATATCTAAATAGGATTAGGTCAGCAGCATGATGTCATAAATCCCTTATCTCGTTCCATGGCACTGTGTGCAGACGTCGGCCTAAATGTCTTTATGCATAACATTTGCATGTCTATAGAAAATACTAGGCTCTGTCAAGTGTATCGTTGCCTATATGCTGGGTAGATTCTCCAAAATATCTGTCATTGATAAGGCATTATAGGAGGTTTGAATAGTTTGAATAGTTTAATCGAACGAGGGGCACTCTTTGAAAATGGTGTTGAATAGCCAACTTGAACAAGCGGAATGCAGGTATGCGAATTGTGAATAAGGAAAAAGCATGAGGGCAAAAACGTCCAAAAAACCTACATTTAAAACCCCTTTGTTTATAGGCTACTTTTGGATAATGGCCAGAATAATAAGAAGCACCAATGCGATGCTTCTAAACTAACCAGCATTAAAGGGAGGCTAGGCTATGCTTGGTTTTGAATCAAATTAAATGAAATGGGGGAAACCAATATTATTATTTTATTTTCTAAATACGAGATTCACCAGCACAAAAGGCACGTCTCTCCTTCCGTGGGCACTGTGCATCAGGGATGGATAGGCTGCACTTCCGCTCTCAAAATCCATGCCATAACCAACTTCGTTACCATTAAGACCTGCTTTTCCCATTAGCGTTGCATTAAATTATCACTTTTGCGCTGGTTTTTAAGGTCACACCTCAAAATATTGCCACCCCTCTCACCTCAGTGCAAGCAAGCAGATGTTAGACAGGTACATTGTCAAACCTAGTGTTAGGGCTGGAAAATGCCAGTGTGCCAATTTTTACAAGACCAAATTCGTTCCATTTGACACTTGCGCCTCCAGCCGAAAATAGAGCCCAAGAGAGAGGCCGAGAGAGGTACAGACAAAAAAAGAGAGCGGGAGAAAAAAACAACAGAGATAGAGGCCATGAGGGAGAGCCACCTCCCCTATCCCCTTTATTGGAGCAGGAAAGATCAAACGTTGAACATGACATGATTTAATTAATTGACTCAGATGACTCCGGTGAGCAGACTGGAGGACTGGGAGCCACCTGTCATTTCCACAGAAGTCGTGTATCACCACATTTCCATTTAGGGCAAACATGAGGGACTGACAGACAGACAGCTCTACTACTGTGAAAGGGATTCATATGTTTTGCAGGTTTGTCTCTTTAGAGAGTATAATTAAACATATTTGAAACAGAAACAAAGTCCCATGAGAACCTCTCATTTAAATTAACAAGTCACAGTAACTTTAATGGCAGTAACTGGGCTATTAATATCAAATGCAAAACATCTAATTTGTCATTTTAAATGCAACAAAGCTGTAAATTATTCATACGGTAGATCATCATTATATTATAGCAAATAAACTTGAACTATAGTCAACTTGTTTTACCACGTGCCCAAGAAGATATGTCCATTTACAACCTGTAAGTCTGAACTAGGCTCAGGATCACATTGCCAATGTATGCTACATAATACAGTGTCAGTAAGTGTTTGAGTTAATCACAAGACCAATCTGCTGAACAGTGGTCTGAATATGGTCTGAATGGTCTGAATATTTATGTAAATATGGTATTTCTGTAAGGTATTTAAATGTTAATACATTTGCAAACATTTGTAAAAAACTGTTTTCACTTTGTCATTATGGGGTATTGTGTGTAGATTGATGAGGAAATCTTTTGTTTTAATCCGTTTTAAAATATGGCTGTAACGTAACATAATGTGGAAAAAGTAAAGGGGTCTGAATACCTTCCGAATGCACTGTATATCTATCTGAACATTCCCAAACTTTGCGTTCTGCTGAACGTAGGGCTGTGAAGGTCATGGAATTTTGGATCTCTGTAATTGGCCAGTCAAATGAGCGCGGTCACTGTTATGTGCAGTTAAGGGCAAGGCGTGCTGCTTTGCTAGGTCTTTCTTTGCTGCACTTCACCATATTACAGGACAGTAATCTAAGGAACCGAAGACTCCTTTGCTTGTTTCAGCAAGGAGGAACAAAGTTTCATCAGGTTGTTAAAACTCCATGTTATGGCCGATATGGACTCAACCACACGAATGCCCGGCCGTTCCATCTTCATTGTTCGCTCCACACAAACGGCTATGGCGGTTATTTTATTTTCATTATGGTCTTCATCCATTACCTACCGCCAGTTACCCGGTTATACGGTAATTGTGTTGAACGCGCCCTAGGTGTGTTCGGAGGACTAATATATGAGGAAATAATCATCTATCAGAATACCATCTGCTGGTTTCTTCAGCTTTATACAGGTAATTTGATACGAATTTGATACATTTTGAATGAAAAATGGGAGTAAACGGCGCATAAAGGGATCAAATAAAGCGTTTGCAGTCTGTATGTTGACCTGCTTCTACAACACTGTACAACTGTCAAAAACGGTCAATAAAAGGAAGTGAACACAGTGAACCAGAGCCAAATGTTTAAAATAATGCATCGGAGGTGAACTATTGATTATATCTAGGATAAAAATTGTCTTTGACATGTCCTCTGACTATAGGTTTTGTAGTGAAGACATATAGACATATATTAAACTGCTTTTAACTGTTTTCTTCCCACTCCAATTTTTGCCACAAATATGAATATAGGATGAGGCAACAACATTATTTGGGTTAACAGAATATTAACTTTTAAATGTGTGATTTTCACTGTACTGTTACTTTAAGAGAATTTCCTGCAATTCTATGGATTCTGCCATGGCTAATGCTGTGTTATTTTGCTCAAACATAATAACAAAATCAATACTGCTAAATTCATTGTTTTTGGAATTTTCAATTCTCCCTGACTGTCTAGCTTTTATTTTGGTGATTGTTAGTTCTCAAAGATTATATTGTTAAAAAAATATAGGCACATTATCTTTACTACATCATTTATATCTGGTTTAAGACGTTTGAGTTGACACTGAAAGTGTTTTTCCATCCCAAAAATGTATTTAAAAAATAAAATAAGTGTTACACTGTTAGCCCAAGGATTTCAATGGCAGAAAAATCCCTGACAGTATCACTGCAGTAGCACAGCTGTGTCTGGATAAGTGGTACCCTTGGGGCTGAACATGCAGTATGACATTCTGTTGGACCTCACTTTTCAAGTAGATGCCATACCCTAGTCGTTCCTCTCCTCTCCATCCCATGTAAAGGGCAATACATTATGTCACTAAACAACGCAGTCAATTAAAAAAATCGCTAACATTTTCTAGCTAATTAATTTTGGGACTCGCTCCACTCCATAGCCTCTGGGTGTGTCCCAAATGACACCCTATTCCATAGATAGTGACCTACTTTTGACCAGGGTCCATTGGGCTCTGGTCAAAGTACTGCACGATATAGGGAATAGGATGCCATTTGGAACACAACTTCTACCTGCTACATATGAACCCATGGGTCTGAAGCATCCATTGTAACTAGCGAATAGCGAGGTTAGCGTCATTGCGGAAGTTAATGAGACCTGCAATTTACATTTAATGAGCCTGCCCACACACCGTTCAGAGGCTAACACGCTACATTTAGCCTAGTGTATCTCCTTTACAGACTTGACACTCATCTTTTTTGACAATCTGAAATGGCAGTGAACTACTTTTGGGCAGGGCCTAATGGCACCCCATTCAAGGTCAAAGGTAGTGCACTGTGTAATGAATAGGGTGCCCTAGTAATATACTGTCACTCGTATTGTGTTTTTCCCCCATCCCCAGACAGACTACTTTCAATGTATATTGGAGGTTCATCCTGACTTTGAGTTCTGGCCTATTCCTCCCCACACATCAAAATAACTCCAAATGGCCTAGCTAAGAGCCAGCTGCTTAGACAGGCTATTTTCCCTGCATGGGAATGACAAACTCGTTTTCGCCTGCCTGGTACCTATTTGAAAGATGTCACATTCGCACATCTGTCAGATCCATCAAATCCTCTACTAAATAACCGTACGCCCGCGACGCGTTGTCTCGTTTGATTTGTGTCCTAAACTCAAACGTCAGACACAAGCGTGCCCGCTAAATCAAACGCCACAACCACTACTGAGGTAAAAAGAAGTGGTTCACGCGTAGGCTTGTCAGTCTGTTGGCACCTGGATGAGTTGAAAGAAACACAGACAGTGTATTATCTGACAGTAAGACTATATCCATAGCTGTAGTTTGTGTGTCAAGGTTGCTGGAATCTAAAATGGAATGGTGTCATGGGTTTCTATTACAGGTTGTTTGGAGCCCAGAGTGCCTGCAGCATGGAAAGCTCTGCTACTCCATGGTGGCAGTGTGGGATGACGGTAATATGGGAAATGAGGGTAATATGAGCGATGAGAGTAATATGGAGGGATCAGGGTAATATGGAGGGATGAGAGTAGTATGGGGGATGAGGGTAATATGGGGGGATGAGTGTAATATGGATGGATGAGAGTAATACGGAGGATGAGGGTAATATGGGGGATGAGACTAATATGGAGGGATTAGAGTAATATGGGGGATGAGGGATAGCTGGCTCTGCAGTCTCAAATGGTGGTCGCTATTTTCAACGCTGCAGGAGCTGTGTTACTTTGCTTTATTCCGGGACAATGTGGACCGTCCAGACATTCAATGTAGCAACTGTTTGCTTGCAGAGGACGACATGGGAGAAGTGGCTACTCTTAGCAAACAAGTAGCGAACCTACACAAGCTACTGGGGAATACTGGGAAAAAAGGGAAACTCGGCTCCATCGTTATTTGAATCAGACGGCTCATTCATCACAAAATCCACTGATATTGCCAATTACTTTAATGTTTTTTTCATTGGCAAGATTAGCAAATTTAGGAATGACATGCCTGCAACAAATGCTGACACTAGAAATAGAAAGAAGCTGTTCAGTCTCTCAGTCCCAGCTCTGATGCACCTGTACTGACCTCGCCTTCTGGATGGTAACGGGGTGAACAGGCAGTGGCTCAGGTGGTTGTTGTCCTTGATTATCTTTTTGGCCTTCCTGTGACATCGGGTGCTGTAGGTATCCTGGAGGGCAGGTAGTTTTCCACCGGTGATGCGTTGGGCAGACCTCACCACCCTCTGGAGAGCCCTGCAGTTGCAGGGCGGTGCAGTTGGGTACCAGGCGGTAATACAGCCCAACAGGATGCTCTCATTTGTGCATCTGTAAAAGTTAGTGAGTTTTTTTTTTTTCAGCCTCCTGAGGTTGAAGAGGCAATGTTGCACCTTCTTCACCACACAGAGGGTGGACCATTTAAGTTTGTCAGGGATGTGTATGCCAAGGAACTTTAATCTTTCCACCTTCTCCACTGCGGTCCAGTCGAACTGGATAGGTGGGTGCTCCCTCTGCTGTTTCCTGAAGTCCACGATCATCTCCTTTGTTTTGATGACGTTGAGTGAAAGGTTATTTTCCTGACACCACACTCCCAGAGCCATCACCTCCCTGTAGACTCTCGTCATTGTTGGTAATCAAGCCTATTACTGTTGTGTTGTCTGCAGACTTGATGATTGAGTTGGAGGTGTGCATGGCCACGCAGTCATGGGTGAACAGGGAGTACAGGTGGGTGAACAGGGAGTACAGGAGGGGGCTGAGCACGCACCCTTGTGGGGCCCCAGTGTTGAGGATCATCAAAGTGGTGTTGTTTCCTACCCAGTTACACAGGGCAGGGTTCAGACCCAGGGCCTCGAGCTTAATGATGAGCTTGGAGGGTACTATGGTGTTGAATGCTGAGCTATACTCAATGAACAGCAGTCTTACATAGGTATTCCTCTTGTCCAGATGGGATAAGGCAGTGTGCAGTGTGATGGCAATTGCATCGTCTGTGGCTCTATTGGGGCGGTAAGCAAATTGAAGTGGGTCTAGGGTGACAGGTACGGTAGAGGTGATATGATCCTTGACTAATCTCTCAAAGCACTTCATGATGACAGAAGTGAGTGCTACGGGGTGATAGTCATTTAGTTCAGTTACCTTTGCTTTCTTGGGTACAAGAACAATGGTGAAGCATGTAGGGACAGCAGACTGGGATAGGGAGAGATTGAATATGTCCTTAAACACACTAGCCAGCTGGTCTGCGCTTGTTCTGAGGACGCGGCTAGGGATGAAGTCTGCGCTGGCACCCTTGCGAGGGTTAACACTTTTAAGTGTCTTACTTGCGTCGGCCATGGAGAAGGAGAGCCCGCAAGACATCGGTGTCCGCGACGTGGCTGGTTTTCTTTTTGTAGTCCGTGATTGTCTGTAGACCCTGCCACATACGTCTCGTGTCTGAGCCATTGAACTGCGACTCCACTTTGTCTCTATACTGACATTTTGCCTGTTTGATTGCCTTGCAGAGGGAATAACTACACTGTTTGTATTCTGCCATATTCCCAGTCAACTTGCCATAGTTCAATGCGGTGGTTCGTGCTTTAAGTTCTGTGCGAATCCATCTATCCACGGTTTCTGGTTAGGGTAGGTTTTAATAGTCACAGTGGGTGCAACCTCTCCTATACACTTCCTGATAAACTCAGTTACCGTATCAGTATATTCGTCAATGTTATTATTGGAGGCTACTCGGAATATATCCTTGTCCGCGTGATCAAAACAATCTTGAAGCGTGAATTCTGATTGGCCAGACCAGCGTTGAATAGTACTTAGCAGGGCCTTGTAGGCATCCCGGAAGTTGGAGTAGCAGTGGTGGAGTGTTTTAGCAATGCGAGTACTACAGTCAATGTGTTGATAGAACTTTGGCAGCCTTTTTTTCAAATGTTCTTTGTTAAAATCCCCAGCTACAATAAATGCGACCTCAGGATATGTGGTTTCCAGTCTGCATAAAGTCCAGTGAAGTTCTTTGAGGGCCGTTGTGGTATCGGCTTGAGGGGGAATATACACAGCTGTGACTATAACCGAAGAGAATTCTCCTGGGAGGTAATACGGTAGGCATTTGATTATGAGGTATTCTAGGTCGGATGAACAAAAGGACTTGAGTTCCTGTACGTTATCACAGTCACACCATGAGTCATTAATCATGAAACATACACCCCCGCCCTTCTTCTTCCCTGACAGATATTTATTCCTGTCTGCGCGATGAACTGAGAACCCAACTGGTTGGAGCGACTCAGACAGTATATCCCGAGAGAGCCATGTTTCCGTGAAACAGAGTATGTTACAATCCTTTATGTCTCTCTGGAAAGAAATCCTTGTCCTGAGCTCGTCAACTTTATTTCCCAAAGATTGAACGTTAGCAAGTAATATACTTAGAAGCGGTTGGTGGTGTGTGTGCCTCCTAAGTCGGACTAGAAGTCCACTCCGGGTACCTCTCCTCACCGGCAGTGTTTTGGGTCGGCCTCTGGAATCAGTTCAATTGTCCCGGGGGGTACAAAGGATCCGATTCGGGAAAGTTGTATTCCTGGTCGTCATGCTGGTGGTGCTGGTAAGTTACCTCTGATATCCAATCGTTCTTCCGGGCTGTATGTAATAACACAAAACATTTTCTGCACTAATAATATAAGAAATAATACATAAAAAAACAAAATACTGCAAAGTTTCCTACCTCAAGAGCTAGAAGCACGACAGTCCTCTCTGTCGGTACCATATGGAGGGATGAGGGTAATATGGGGGGGATGAGGATAATATGGAGGGATGAGGGTAATATGGGGGGATGAGGGTAATAGAGGGATGAGGGTAACAGAGGGATGAGGTTAATATGGGGGGATGAGGTTAATATGGGGGGATGGGGTAATGTGGCGGGATGAGGGTAATGTGGGGGGATGAGGGTAATATGGGTAATTTGAAGGGATGAGGGTGATATGGAGGGATGTTGGTAATATGGGGGGATGAGGGGGGATGAGGGTAATATGGGTAATTTGAAGGGATGAGGGTGATATGGAGGGATGTTGGTAATATGGGGGGATGAGGGTAATATGGGGGGATGAGGGTAATGTGGGGGGATGAGGGTAATATGGGTAATTTGAAGGGATGAGGGTGATATGGAGGGATGTTGGTAATATGGAGTTCAGTGGACGGCAAGAGGGGACAAAGGCCACAACAGGCTACTCGTCTATATGATTACAAGTTAATAGTGATTTAATAATAAATGCTTTTGCAGTCTCATATTCATGGTACTCTTCACTCATGAGACGAGTAGATTTTTTCTGTGTAGATGATTAAGATATGAGGTGCTGTGCTTATTATAAACCAGGTAGTTCGAGCTCCGAATGCTGATTGTCTGAAAGCCGTGGTATGTCAGATTGTATACCATGGGAATGACAAAACATTTATGTTTACTCTTCTAATTACGTTGGTAACCAGTTTATGATAGCAACAAAGGCACCTCGGGGGGTACACTATATTGGCCATATACCACACCTCCTCGAGCGTTAATGCTTAAATATTAAATATAACCCTCAGGAAGATTTACAGTATCCAGTGTCAAAGGAAGGCCATGAAGATCATCAAGGACCTCAGCTACCTGAGTCACGGTCTGTTCACCCCGCTAGCATCTAGAAGACGGAGACAGTACAGATTCATCAAAGCTGGGACTGAGAGACTGAAAAACAGTTTCCATCTCCAGGCCATCAGACTGTTGAACAGCCATCTCCTGTAGTAAGAAACAAAGATAGACTCACTCACACAAAACACAAACACAAGCTCACACACACACCTCATACACACGCGGACTCCTGTACTTGTGAGGATCGACGCTGGAGACAAGAAGCAGGGAGAACATATAATAAACAACGGACGTGAAACAGGACAGGAACAGCGTCTGGACAGGTGACAAAATAACGACATCAATGCTGACACCGGGAACAAATGGGGGAGCAGACAGTTATAGACGGGGCAATCAACAAAGGGAAGGAGTCCAGGTGAGTCAAATGAGCGCTGCTGCGCATAATGATGGTGACAGGTGTGCGTAATGAAGGGCAGCCTGGCGCCCTCGAACGCCAAAGAGGGAGAGCAGGAGCAGGCATGACAGTGCTCACAAACACACTCACACACACATAGCCAACGCTGCTGTTCCATGTATATACAGACATTAAACAGACATTAAACACTGGACCTTTGCTTTCACACTGTGTATTCATATACTGTTTTCTTCACATAGTTCATTATAATATACAGTGCCTTCAAAAAGTGTTCATACCCCTTGACTTCAGTGGAGGATGCTGAGTGGAGGACAGCTCATAATAATGGCTGGAACGGAACAAATGGACTCGCTTCAAACATGGAAACCATGTGTTTGATGTATTTGATAACATTCCACCTATTCCCCTCCAGCCATTACCACGAGCCCCCCCCCCCCCCCCCCCAATGAAACTGCCACCAACTTCCTGTGCTTGTTGTGTTACAGCCTGCATTCAGAATTGATTAAATTGATTTTTGTTCTCACCCATCTACACACAATACCCTATAATGACAAAGTGAAAACATGTTTTTAGAAATGTTTGCAAATGTATTGAAAATGAAATATCTCATTTACATAAGTATTCAGCTCTGAGTCTTTCTGGGTAAGTCTCTAAAAGCGTTCCAATCCTGGATCGTGCAACATATGCCCATTTATTCATTTCAAAATTCTTCAAGCTCTGTCAAATAACTTGATCATTGCTAGACAACCATTTTCAGGTCTCGCCATAGATTTTCTAGAAGATTTAACTCGGCCACTCAGGAAAATACACTGTCTTCTTGGTAAGCAACTCCAGTGCAGATTTGGCCTTGTGTTTTAAGTTATTGTCCTTCTGAAAGGTGAATTCATCTCCCAGTATCTGGTGGAAAGCAGACTGCACTAGGTTTTCCTCTAGGATTTTACCTGTGCTTAGCGCCATTACATTTATTTTTTATCATGAAAACTCCTAAGTCCTTAACAATGACAAGCATACCCATAACATGATGCCGCCACCACTAAGCCTTAAAATATGGAAAATGGTACTTTTTAATGTGTTGTACTGGATTTGCCCCAAACATAACTCTTTCTATTCAGGACAAAAAGTTAATTGCTTTGCTATATTTTTTGCAGAATTACTTTAGTACCTTGTTTCAAACAGGATACATGTTTTGGATTATTTTTTATTCCGTACAGACTTCCTTCTTTTCACTTTGTCAATTAGATTCATATTGTGGAGTAACTACAATGTTGTTGATCCGTCCTCAGTTTTCTCCTGTCTCAGCCATTATACTCTGTTACCATGGCTTCATTGTGAAATCCCTGAGCGGTTTTCTTCCTCTCCGGCAACTGATTTTGGAAGGACACCTGTACTGGTGTAGTGACTGGCTGTAATGATACACCATCGCTAGGGTGATTAATAACTTCACCATGGTCAAAGGGATATTCAATGTTTGCTTTTGGGTTTTGTTTTATCCATCTACCAATAGGTGGCCTTCTTTGCGAGGCATTGGAAAACCTCCCTGGTCTTTGTGGTTGAATCTGTGTTTGAAATTCACTGCTCGACTGATAGACCTTACAGATAATTGTACAGTATGTGTGGGGTAAGAGATGAGGTAGTCATGCTAAACACTAGTATTGCACACAGAGTGAGTTCATGCAACTTATTATGTGACTTGTTAAGCACATTTTTACTTCTGGATTTATTTAGGCTTGCCTTTAAAAAGGGGTTGAATTCTTATTGACTCAAGACATTTCAGCTTTTCCCTTTTTATTAATTTGTAAACACTTCTAAAAACACAATTCCACGTTGACATTATGAGGTATTGTGTGTAGGCCGGTGACAAAAAAAATCTCAATTTAATCCATTTTAAATTCAGGCTGTAACACAACACAATTTGGAAACTCAAGGGGTGTGAATACTTTCTGAAGGCACTGTAAGCATAGATTATATTTGGATTACTGTGTTATTTGGGTTGTTAACTGGAATCGTTCTGACATCTGTGATTTCTTGTTTCTAATTTTGATGATTATTTGTGCACTTGTTTGACATTTTGGCTGCACTGTTAGGAGCTAGTAAAACAAGCATTTTGCTGCGCCAACTATAACATCTGCTAAATTGTCTATGCGACCAATATACTTTGATTTGAACTCTCTTCATTATTATCATATCATTATTATCTGATTTTAACTGCTTTAACAAATCCTTCGTACATTGAGAGGGAAAAATACTCGCCCAACTGTGACTGTCTCTCTAAAGGTCATGAAGTGTATTACAATCGGAAAAAGTAAAGGTAGATGTACTGTCTCATGCCTATTTAATGGTAAAAATAAAGATCTCAGAGGCTCCGACTCAGGGGGGATTAGAACATTTCATTTCCACTCTTAGTTAAGTTCCCACAATGCTGCTGAATGTGGATTCACGTTATTACCAGAGTGGAGTATTTGGTGGCGTTATAATTAAATGCAGAACAACAAGAACAAACAGAGCTGCTGCATCAAAGACCAGAGCTTCTCCTTTCACACAGTCTATACCCAGATGGAAATAAACACACACACACACACACACACACACACACACACACACACACACACACACACACACACACACACACACACACACACACACACACACACACACACACACACACGCACACACACACACACACACACACACACACACAGTCATTTTTACATCAACCATCAACAGAATAGAAGCACAATGTTCCTATTGCAAAGAGTGAGAGAGGACTTTTTCATTATTGCACACACACAATAGGTAATTACTGGGGAGTAGATTGATAAGGTCTGTTATTCGCAGTAAGAATGTCAAGCCTTTCATATGGATGGCGTTGATAGAAATAATTATTTCATATTGATTTCATTATTTTATGAAACCACACGGTGACATAATGTCATTGTTTAAATGTCATCTATGAGACCATTTGTATTAGTTTGTCACAGAGAGACATGGCCTGAACAGAACAGGGGAGAATAAGAACTGTATTGATATGCTACTTTTCTAAAGTCTTTACATCATGCGTGGATATAAGATGCCGGGTGTCATATTGTTCTTCAGCGGGCCCATTTGATAATCGTTATTAGCTACAGACCCAATAGGAAAGCGAAAAAGAGTGAGATGTTTAAAGATCTCTCCATGAAATGCAATCACATTCATTCTGCGGGCTGACAGACAGACAGGCCTCTTAGGGAACACATACCCACCCACCCTGCCACCCTAACCACCCAGGCTGCTGATGTGTGATATCATTGATTATCTGTACAGCTGGATGTGAGCCTGGGGCTCTGTGGGACATGAGGAGTGGATGTGTCCTCAGCAGGTGCAGCAGCACCAGGCTCTGACGGGGGTTCAGCCCCAGAGGATTTCACCACCAGCCGCTCTGCTCTGCCAGGGGATTCAAACCTCATTATTGCTGCGGCTCACTTGGAAGGTTTACCGTGATGTGAAAGTCAGACACCTGTGCACAGAGGAGGTCAGAGTAATGGGCATTTGGCCACTACTGTACATGACTAGATGATAGTACAGTAGGCTATCTACTAGGTGAATAGATGATAGTACAGTAGTCTACCTACTAGGTGACTAGATGATAGTACAGTAGGCTACCTACTAGGTGACTAGATGATAGTACAGTAGGCTACCTACTAGGTGACTAGATGATAGTCCAGTGGGCTATCTACTAGGTGACTAGATGATAGTACAGTAGGCTACCTACTAGGTGACTAGATGATAGTCCAGTAGGCTACCTACTAGGTGACTAGATGATAGTACGGTAGGCTACCTACTAGGTGACTAGATGATAGTACAGTAGGCTACCTACTAGGTGACTAGATGATAGTACAGTATGCTACCTACTAGGTGACTAGATGATAGTCCAGTAGGCTATCTACTAGGTGACTAGATGATAGTCGAGTAGGCTACCTACTGGGTGACTAGATGATAGTCCAGTAGGCTATCTACTAGGTGAATAGATGATAGTACGGTAGGCTACCTACTAGGTGACTAGATGATAGTACAGTAGGCCACCTACTAGGTGACTAGATGATAGTCCAGTAGGCTACCTACTAGGTGACTAGATGATAGTACAGTAGGCTACCTACTAGGTGACTAGATGATAGTACAGTAGGCTACCTACTAGGTGACTAGATGATAGTACAGTAGGCTACCTACTAGGTGACTAGATGATAGTACAGTAGGCTACCTACTCGGTGACTAGATGATAGTACAGTAGGCTACCTACTAGGTGAGTAGATGATAGTACAGTAGGATACCTACTAGGTGACTAGATGATAGTACAGTAGGCTATCTACTAGGTGACTAGATGATAGTACGGTAGGCTACCTACTAGGTGACTAGATGATAGTCCAGTAGGCTATCTACTAGGTGACTAGATGATAGTACAGTAGGCTACCTACTAGGTGACTAGATGATAGTCCAGTGGGCTATCTACTAGGTGACTAGATGATAGTACAGTAGGCTACCTACTAGGTGACTAGATGATAGTACAGTAGGCTATCTACTAGGTGACTAGATGATAGTACGGTAGGCTACCTACTAGATGACTAGATGATAGTACAGTAGGCTACCTACTAGGTGACTAGATGATAGTACAGTAGGCTACCTACTAGGTGACTAGATGATAGTACAGTAGGCTATCTACTAGGTGACTAGATGATAGTCCAGTAGGCTACCTACTAGGTGACTAGATGATAGTACAGTGGGCTATCTACTAGGTGACTAGATGATAGTCCAGTAGGCTACCTACTAGGTGACTAGATGATAGTACAGTAGGCTACCTACTAGATGAATAGATGATAGTACAGTAGGCTACCTACTAGGTGACTAGATGATAGTACAGTAGGCTACCTACTAGGTGACTAGATGATAGTACAGTAGGCTACCTACTAGATGATAGTCCAGTAGACTATCTACCGAGGTGGCTGCTTAGGCTGCTGATGTAACTGCTGTGATTCAGTAAACCACAGTTGCGGGATAAGTACCTTTGTTTGAGACCTGAAGGCCTATGCTTTAGCCCAGTGGGCTAACATAGTCTTGTAGCAGGAGCCCATGGTTTCATACCTTGTCAGTCACATTCAGACAGCTACTTTTAAAAACAACTTGATTTGACAATAATGAGATACTTATATTTAATGAAATTTGTACTTAGAAAGTTTTGAAATGCAGTGTACCTCACACTGGCAGGCTGACAGGGTACCTTGCGAAATAGAGAGCAAAGTTGCTACCCCACTCTGTTGATCTGGCAGAGTGCCTTGCAAAATAGTGATCCGCAAGACAGCAAAAGACTGAATTCTTGATCCAGGAATCACATGAAACATTTTTCTCCAGCTCTCAAAAATGTGTGTTATTTTATGTGTAAAGGTTGCACCACTTACAGCAGCAGCCAGAGAGCGTCTGGGGTAGCAGGTATGAAATAGAAAAAAGAGGACCATGCTGAGCTTTTGTCGTAGAGCCAGCAGTAAACAGACCAAAATACTCCCCACACCACGGATACAATAGCAGATCTATTCCTCCACCATGCAGGTCACAGGATAAAAAGTACAGCAGGCCTGGACAACAGGTCTTTCCATCCGTTATGGACTGTGATTCAGTAAAATCCCCAGGAGAAATAGGGGTGGTTATCTACTCAGTTGTCATTCACTGTTGGTGTCTGCAAATGTGCTCTTACTGTGGATTTAGGCTACTTTGAGCAACCAAACTAGTGAAAATCAGTCATTTCCGATGGAAGAGTTTAGCAAGTTGATGCAAACATTCAGCTTAACCTACCTTTTTGTGTGCTGTTCTGATTGCTGTTTGGAAGAAACACTCGTGGAGAGCTCATGGTTGAGCTACTAGCCCAACTCTTGCAGCGACTTTTCAGGTGAAGTTTTGAACTCGACTTTTGAACTTTGATAGCTAGGTTGATGGACCAATGTTCTGACCTCCGTTGCACTTAGTGGCCTTATCATGTCATTTTGTCACTGCACCAGATTTACAATTGATTTTGTAAATGCTTAGCCTGGGGAATGATATTCTCATATAGAGAATTCAGGTGAAGCTCTTGTCTGTTGGCTTTAGAAAGTCTCAACAAGTGCTTCGGGGCTTGTCTGAATGTCACCCTCTCTCTGACATTACCAATTGTGAGGTCACACAAACATTGATATTACTGACTGACCATTACCACTGGCTACCTTCACTAATTCTACCCCTTTTTCTATCCTGCAGTACTATTTTACCCTCTATCTCCCTCAACCTCCTTTTCTCCCTCTCTCTGCCATTCCCTCTCTTTCTCTACCTTTCTATTTGTCTCTTCGACTCTCCCTCCTCTCTCTCCTCTCCCTCCTCTCTCTCCTCTCTCTCCTCTCCCTCCTCTCTCTCCTCTCCCTCCTCTCTCTCCTCTGCTCAAAGGGAAGTAGGCCTATTATGCATATAACTGAGGGAAGGAACTCAATTTGACTGACTAGAATTCATCAGAGCGAGTAATCAGCCACGGCTTTATTCTGAGACGCTGACACGTTCACCCCACACGACGCTACATTCATCTACCATACTGTTATGGCTTCACAACCTTGCTGTTTTCAACACGCCTGGATGTTCTCTCCTGTTTTGAAAGGTGGGAGCTTAAATTGAAAATAGAAAATGAGACTGACATGCTACAACCTACATCTTGATAATTAGATGGATTTATTTTATTTTCAGACAATGTAGGAATCACAGTGTACATACGATTTAGATGTAAATAATGACACCTTGGCCTCATGAATATACCTCAGACAACCATGATGTTTAAACACATACACACACACACACATACGTACACAACACCACCTCTTACAAGTACACACTCTCTACACACACCCTTCTACACACACAATGTCAGTCACATCTGTATTTAGGGATGTCTAAATTTCACAGGTGTTTTCATCCTGATGGCTTGGGTAATGTAGCAGGAAGTTAGTGTGAGGAAGTGTGATGTGTGATCTGACCTAAATGCTTGTTTCAGGGCAGCAGCCTCCCAGTCCTATGAAACAGATGCCAGAGTGCCCATAAAACCGTTATAACTAACTTTAATTGCTTTCTACTTCCTCCCAAAAACCACAAGGACATACATTTCTTCTTTACTTGTGTTTCCTCTATGGGACAAAGAGTTTTAAGGGGCAAGGCAGGGCTTTTGTAAATTGATTGTGTTTAAGGATTTTTATGACTTATCTTATAAAAGGAATTAAAACAAGAGAGCTGAAATTACTGTTTCAGTGGTTGTTGGCTTTGATTCAGTCCCAATAAAAAATCAATTGGAAATTTTATCAACCATTTCCTGCTGTAAATCCACGACCTGAACCAAAGTTTCCATTGGGTTGAATATCTTAACGTGTCACGCCTGCTCACGCTCTTCCCCCCTGGCGCTCAGGGGCGCCAGGCTGCCCTGCATTACGCACTCCTGCCACCATCATTACGCACACCTGCCTTCCCTCATCACGCGCATCAGCGAATTATTGGACTCACCTGGACTCAATGACCTGTTTATTACCTCCCCTATATTTGTCAGTTCCCCAGCTCTGTTCCCCGCTGCTGCATTGATTGTCGTCTGTCTTTGTATACCCGTGTGGTGACACTGTTCCTGTCCTGTTTTCATGTCTGTTCTGATTAAATGTCGACTCCCCATACCTGCTTCTCTTCTCCAGCGTCATTCCTTACGTAACGTGGCAGCGATATTTTCTAATGACATAATCGGTGACTTTGTAAAGCAGCTCAACCTTTCTGATGGATATTTGTGATGGATTATGATGAATATACTCCTACCATAAATCAAATCAAAGTGGAATTGTCACGTACACAGATTAGCAAATGCTAAAGCAGATGTGTAACGGCTTTCTTCCTGAGATGAAGGAGAGGACCAAAATGCAGCGCAGTTAGTGTTCAACATGTTTAATTAAACCATAAACGATGAACATTAACAAACATTACAAAACAACAAACGTGAAAGCCGAGACAGTCCTATCTGGTGCAGAACACAAACACAGAGACAGGAAATAACCACCCACAATCCCCAACACAAAACAAGCCACCTATATATGATTCTCAATCAGGAGGCTTGGTGCGTGGTGCCGGAACTGGAGGTACTGGGCTGGAGACACGCACCACAGGGAGAGTGCGTGGAGGAGGAACAGGGCTCTGGAGACGCACTGGAAGCCTGGTGCGTGGTGTAGGCACTGGTGGTACTGGGCTGGGGCGGGAAGGTGGCGCCGGATATACCGGACCGTGCAGGCGTACTGGCTCCCTTGAGCACTGAGCCTGCCCAACCTTACCTGGTAGCCCGTCCAGTGCGGGGAGGTGGAATAACCCGCACTGGGCTGTGTTGGCGAACCGGGGACACCATGCGTAAGGCTGGTGCCATGTACACCGGCCCGAGGAGACGTACTGGAGGCCAGATATGTAGAGCCGGCTTCATGGCACTTGGCTCAATGCTCACTCTAGCCCGGCTAGTGCGGGGAGGTGGAATAACCCGCACCGGGCTATGAACACGTACAGGAGACACCATGTGCTCTACTGCGTAACACGGTGTCTGCCCGTACTCTCGCTCTCCACGGTAAGCCCGGGAAGTTGGCGCAGGTCTCCTACCTGACTTCGCCACACTACCCTTTAGCCTCCCCCCAAGAAATGTTTGGGTGAGCCTCTCGGGCTTCCAGCCGCTCTGCCTTGCTAGCGCCTCATAATGCCGCCTCTCCGCTTTAGATGCCTCCAGCTCCGCTTTTGGGCGGCGACACTCCTCTGGCTCTGCCCAGGGTCCTTCTCCGTCCAGAATCTCCTCCCATGTCCATTCCTCCTTGAACCACTGCTGCTGTCGCTGCTGCCCGTTAACCCGCTGCTTGATCCGGGTTTGGTGGGTGGTTCTGTAACGGCTTTCTTCCTGGGATGAAGGAGAGGACCAAAATGCAGCGCAGTTAGTGTTCAACATGTTTAATTAAACCATAAACGATGAACATTAACAAACATTACAAAACAACAAACGTGAAAGCCAAGACAGTCCTATCTGGTGCAGAACACAAACACAGAGACAGGAAATAACCACCCACAATCCCCAACACAAAACAAGCCACCTATATATGATTCTCAATCAGGGACAACGATTGACAGCTGTCTCTGATTGAGAACCATATCAGGCTGAACATAGAAACAGACGAACTAGACACACAACATAGAATTCCCACCCAGCTCACGTCCTGACCAACACTAAACAAGCAAAACACATAAGAACTCTGGTCAGGACGTTACAAGATGCAGCGAAATGCTTTTGTTCCTAGCTCCAGCAGTGCAGTAGATGTCTAACAGTACAATACTAAAACACAAATAATCCCAAAACAAAAAGAGGAAGAAACAAGAGATTAAGAAACATCAGAACGATAACCATATTGTGCATATTGATTAAATACTGTATTCGGATGAACTTTTGATTTACAAGAGAGTCTAAGTTACCGTACAGAACAGAACACATGTATAAAAGTCTGAGTTCTTTCAAGTTCAAGATTTCAGTCTGGAAGTACATGCCATGTTCCATTTTGTTCACTGCATTCGGTTGCCCAGAAAAACAAACGTGACATAATTGAGAGGGAAAACTTTCTAAAATATCATCAGATCCCTGTGAAAATATAACCCAAAACCGTCAGTCTATTTGTTCTTCTGCTTGTGTGGATCACCGTTTCCAAGCTGTCTGCCTTCACCAGGATTACATTGTATTTGTTCAGTTTGTTCTGTTGCCGTGTTTGTGTGTGTGTGTGTGTGTGTGTTTACCGTCTCTGATTCTCTCCCCTCCTCATATGGTGATAGGCCACAATGAGGAAAGAGAGATGGATGGAGAGATGATGGAGAGAGAGCAAGAGAAGGGATAGAGAGATGGAGAGAGAAAGGGAGGAGAGCTTTTCTCTGTCAACAAAGGCATCTGGAGGGGAGTGTTACAGGATCTAGGTCGTCCAGCTTCCCAGCTCTTCTAGATTTATATACCAGCTAAGAGCTACACCCAGAACAATTTGTGATTGAGATTGTCAGTAGTCTAAGACAACAGCTATTTATACTAATGTTTCCAACAGCAACACAAGGGAGGGAAGGTAGAAATTGCATTAGTTTAGAAAACTTGTGATTATTTTGTTCATTCAAATATTCATCTGAACAGCAACAGACCAATAACATTCAAATTAGTACATTGTTATGGATCCCTGCATTAGAAATTGGTGTTTGGGTGTTCTGGTGTTGTCGTCACCCGCCTCCCAACAAAATAAATCCATTATCCACCAACTTCAGGTACAAAGTGAAAAGTCTAACTTGTTATAATCTTACTCCTGTCACATCCAGCTGTCAGACCATGCATGGAAAAACTCCCCCTTGTGACATTCTACCAGTGTCACCTGGTCATTACTCTAAATACCAACCGTCTCTGTGCCGACGACGAAATGCAAACAGGATGGCACAGCTGCAAGAATCCAATATTCTAGAACGCTGGTGCCCCTGCCTGCCTGCGCACCAACTGTCAAAAATGATTTGATTTATTAAGATTCCATCGCTGAGCTGGGGAAATGGCACCAGAAATCAATGTAACCTTTTCAGTTTTGAATAATGAAGGAGAGAGGAGAAAAAGCCACTGGTGTGGTCTTGGTAGCAACAAGCACTGTAATGAAATGATTAATGTCACAAAGAAAATCCTGCCATACAAAACTGTCATCAATGAGCAGGGGGGCCATGACTATCACGGTGTACCATTGAGTCATACATTTTCTTTGTGAGCCATTTGTGTGATTAGAATAATGAATTGTATATGTTGGGTTTTCCCACAATTGTGTGCAGTGCATCCTCATTTTGATCTAGAAAGTATTACAACCTGTCAAGTCCTTTTAAGCTACGCATGATCACAAGCAATTTACACATTCCTGTCAGAGTGGGCTGTAACTGCTAAACAGCTAAAGATGAATAGGCTTTTCAGGATTAACTTCCCGCTGGACAAAAACCGGTTGAAAATGTTGTTTCTACGTCATTTCAACAACAACAAAAATCTATGTGACGATGTTGAATCAACGTGGAAAACTGATTGGATTTGCAACAAGTCATCAACATGAAGTAATCAACCCATCTTTTAACCTAAATCCAATGACTTTGTAAATATGTTTGGTTGATTTCACATTGAATTCACATTTGTTGACAAATCAACTAATTGTAAATCTAAACTAGACGTTGAAATGACGTCTGTGCCCAGTGGGTTAGCACTTATTTGTGTGGTTGTACTGCAAAAACCATAGAAATAGAACTAAACTCTGTTGTTAAAACATCTAACATTGTTAAAGGAGCTGAATGTCTGTAAAGTCAACCCAAACTCAGTGTGTTGCCTGGACTCTAGCTGATCAATCTCTTCCATCCCATAACTGAACCCTGTCTTGACTCTAGCTGATCAATCTCTTCCATCCCATAACTGAACCCTGTCTTGACTCTAGCTGATCAATCTCTTCCATCCCATAACTGAACCCTGTCTTGAATCTAGCATAATGACTCCCATCCCATAACTGAACCCTGTCTTGAATCTAGCATAATGACTCCCATCCCATAACTGAACCCTGTCTTGAATCTAGCATAATGACTTCCATCCCATAACTGAACCCTGTCTTGAATCTAGTATAATGACTCCCATCCCATAACTGAACCCTGTCTTGAATCTAGCATAATGACTCCCATCCCATAACTGAACCCTGTCTTGAATCTAGCATAATGACTCCCATCCCATAACTGAACCCTGTCTTGAATCTAGCATAATGACTCCCATCCCATAACTGAACCCTGTCTTGAATCTAGCATAATGACTCCCATCCCATAACTGAACCCTGTCTTGAATCTAGTATAATGACTCCCATCCCATAACTGAACCCTGTCTTGAATCTAGCATAATGACTCCCATCCCATAACTGAACCCTGTCTTGAATCTAGCATAATGACTCCCATCCCATAACTGAACCCTGTCTTGAATCTAGCATAATGACTCCCATCCCATAACTGAACCCTGTCTTGAATCTAGCATAATGACTACCATCCCATAACTGAACCCTGTCTTGAATCTAGCATAATGACTCCCATCCCATAACTGAACCCTGTCTTGAATCTAGTATAATGACTCCCATTCCATAACTGAACCCTGTCTTGAATCTAGCATAATGACTCCCATCCCATAACTGAACCCTGTCTTGAATCTAGCATAATGACTCCCATCCCATAACTGAACCCTGTCTTGAATCTAGTATAATGACTCCCATTCCATAACTGAACCCTGTCTTGAATCTAGCATAATGACTCCCATCCCATAACTGAACCCTGTCTTGAATCTAGCATAATGACTCCCATCCCATAACTGAACCCATGGCCCCTTCCTGAGTATAGGGATGGTCTGAAATGATAAGGACGTTAAGAACGTTGAAACTGTAGCCTAATAATGCATTCAGCTCATCAACATAGGCCCCTATACCAAAATGCCTGGATAATACATATCCCACAGAGACTATACTGAACAAAAATATAAACGCAACATCAACAATTTCAAGTTACATTTCATATAAGGAAATCAGTCAATTGAAATAAATGCATTAAGCCCTAATCTACGGATTTCACATGACTAGGAATACAGATATGCATGTGTTGGTCACAGACCTTTAAAAAAAGTAGGAGAGTGGATCAGAAAACCAGTCATTTTCTGGTGTGACCACCATTTGCCTCATGCAGCGCGACACATCTCCTTCGCATAGAGTTGATCAGGCTGTTGATTGTGGCTGGTGGAATGTTGTCCCACTCCTCTTCAATGGCTATGTGAAGTTGCTGGATATGGGTGTGAACTGGAACACGCTGAAAATAGATACAAATTAAAATAAACATTAAAGATATATCACTTATCAAAAGGGGAAAAAGGCAAATGTATACCCCAGGCTCCACCCCAGGATACGTAGGCCTCAGCTAGATGTAATGGGTCTCTCTCACACGCACACACACACTCTGTAACGCGCTGCAGGGGGTCTCAGTCGCAGGGTCACGCGGCGCTTCCTGTGTAAAATATGTTATTGTGAGTAATTGGCTGTCTAATGAATTCTATTGGCTGCCTTCTAAGGTGCGGGGGGGGAAGGGGGCGGGGGTGGGATGTGTGTCATGTGGCGTCAGGTCTCGAAGCCTCACACCCAAGGGCACCGGTTTATTGGATGTCTTATTGGTTTTTCTGATTCCACGGTCACTATGGTTCTGTGAGGCCCTGGTTTACAGCATGTTGCAAATCCCCTCTAGCCATCCAGCTCCCTCCATGAGATCCTATTAATGAAATCGATAGTTTTTTTCTGGATTTTTAATTTTTTTAAATTCATCTAATCCATTTTGATTAATTTGTTACCTTCCTATCGTTTTAGGGAGATGATAAAAGCAGCGTTAAATGCATTCTTGTTCTGCGTTCATCTTTGAGGATTTGCAATCCGCCTCAGTCTGGCTCCCATTAATGATCCTATTGTTATCCCAGTGGTTTGCATATTCTCTGTTGGTGGCCATTTTGAAAAAGAAGCCCAACATCTCTTACTCCAAACTTACCATACAGTTTGAGTGACACAACAGTGACTTTGTGAACACTTTGTAAAAGTGACTTTGCGTTCATTAATTATTCCAACAACTTCATTAATGAGTTCCATGTAGAGCCATTCTTTGTAATTGCCCCATGCTGTGTGAGGCTGTTGATAATGACGGAGGAAGGAGAGGTTTGCAGTGACAGGGGGGCCGCTGCTTTGTTCCTGCTGGTTGTGATGAGGCGGCGTGGGAGGGACAGACAAGGAGTCAGAGAGAAAAAGAGCGACAGAGAGGTAGCGAGAGATACCCACAGTGCCAGAGAGAGAGAGAGATAGAGAGACGGAGAGAGAGATGCCCACAGTGCCAGAGAGAGAGAGAGATAGAGAGACGGAGAGAGAGATGCCCACAGTGCCAGAGAGAGAGAGATAGAGAGAGATGGAGAGAGAGACGCCCACAGCGCCAGAGAGAGAGAGAGAGATAGAGAGATGCCCACAGCGCCAGAGAGAGAGAGAGAGATAGAGAGACGGATAGAGAGATGCTCACAGCGCCAGAGAGAGAGAGAGAGATAGAGAGATGCCCACAGCGCCAGAGAGAGAGACGGAGAGAGAGATGCCCACAGCGCCAGAGAGAGAGAGAGATAGAGAGACGGAGAGAGAGATGCCCACAGCGCCAGAGAGAGAGAGCGAGATAGAGAGATGCCCACAGCGCCAGAGAGAGAGAGAGAGATAGAGAGACGGATAGAGAGATGCTCACAGCGCCAGAGAGAGAGAGAGAGAGAGAGAGAGAGAGAGAGAGATAGAGAGACGGAGAGAGAGATGCCCACAGTGCCAGAGAGAGAGAGATAGAGAGACGGAGAGAGAGATGCCCACAGCGCCAGAGAGAGAGAGAGATAGAGAGACGGAGAGAGAGATGCTCACAGCGCCAGAGAGAGAGAGAGAGACGGAGAGAGAGATGCCCACAGCGCCAGAGAGAGAGAGAGAGAGAGATAGAGAGATGCCCACAGTGACAGAGAGAGAGAGAGATAGAGAGACGGAGAGAGAGACGCCCACAGCGCCAGAGAGAGAGAGAGAGAGAGACGGAGAGAGAGATGCCCACAGCGCCAGAGAGAGAGAGAGATAGAGAGACGGAGAGAGAGATGCCCACAGCGCCAGAGAGAGAGAGAGAGATAGAGAGACGGAGAGAGAGATGCTCACAGCGCCAGAGAGAGAGGGAGAGAGAGATAGAGAGACGGAGAGAGAGATGCCCACAGCGCCAGAGAGAGAGAGATAGAGAGACGGAGAGAGAGATGCCCACAGCGCCAGAGAGAGAGAGAGATAGAGAGACGGAGAGAGAGATGCCCACAGCGCCAGAGAGAGAGAGAGATAGAGAGACGGAGAGAGAGATGCCCACAGCGCCAGAGAGAGAGAGAGATAGAGAGACGGAGAGAGAGATGCTCACAGCGCCAGAGAGAGAGAGAGATAGAGAGATGCCCACAGTGCCAGAGAGAGAGAGAGATAGAGAGACGGAGAGAGAGAAATGCCCACAGCGCCAGAGAGAGAGAGAGAGAGACGGAGAGAGAGATGCCCACAGCGCCAGAGAGAGAGAGAGAGAGAGACGGAGAGAGAGATGCCCACAGCGCCAGAGAGAGAGAGAGAGATAGAAAGACGGAGAGAGAGATGCTCACAGCGCCAGAGAGAGAGAAAGATAGAGAGATGCTCACAGCGCCAGAGAGAGAGAAAGATAGAGAGATGCCCACAGCGCCAGAGAGAGAGAGAGATAGAGAGAGACGGATAGAGAGATGCTCACAGCGCCAGAGAGAGAGAGAGAGAGAGAGAGAGAGATAGAGAGACAGAGAGAGAGATGCCCACAGTGCCAGAGAGAGAGAGATAGAGAGACGGAGAGAGAGATGCCCACAGCGCCAGAGAGAGAGAGAGATAGAGAGACGGAGAGAGAGATGCTCACAGCGCCAGAGAGAGAGAGAGATAGAGAGATGCCCACAGTGACAGAGAGAGAGAGAGATAGAGAGACGGAGAGAGAGACGCCCACAGCGCCAGAGAGAGAGAGAGAGAGACGGAGAGAGAGATGCCCACAGCGCCAGAGAGAGAGAGAGATAGAGAGACGGAGAGAGAGATGCCCACAGCGCCAGAGAGAGAGAGAGAGATAGAGAGACGGAGAGAGAGATGCTCACAGCGCCAGAGAGAGAGGGAGATAGAGAGATGCCCACAGCGCCAGAGAGAGAGAGAGAGATAGAGAGACGGATAGAGAGATGCTCACAGCGCCAGAGAGAGAGAGAGAGAGAGATAGAGAGACGGAGAGAGAGATGCCCACAGCGCCAGAGAGAGAGAGATAGAGAGACGGAGAGAGAGATGCCCACAGCGCCAGAGAGAGAGAGATAGAGAGACGGAGAGAGAGATGCCCACAGCGCCAGAGAGAGAGAGATAGAGAGACGGAGAGAGAGATGCCCACAGCGCCAGAGAGAGAGAGAGATAGAGAGACGGAGAGAGAGATGCTCACAGCGCCAGAGAGAGAGAAAGATAGAGAGACGGAGAGAGAGATGCCCACAGCGCCAGAGAGAGAGAGAGAGATAGAGAGACGGAGAGAGAGATGCTCACAGCGCCAGAGAGAGAGAGAGATAGAGAGATGCCCACAGTGCCAGAGAGAGAGAGAGATAGAGAGACGGAGAGAGAGAAATGCCCACAGCGCCAGAGAGAGAGAGAGAGACGGAGAGAGAGATGCCCACAGCGCCAGAGAGAGAGAGAGAGAGACGGAGAGAGAGATGCCCACAGCGCCAGAGAGAGAGAGAGAGATAGAAAGACGGAGAGAGAGATGCTCACAGCGCCAGAGAGAGAGAGAGATAGAGAGATGCCCACAGCGCCAGAGAGAGAGAGAGATAGAGAGACGGATAGAGAGATGCTCACAGCGCCAGAGAGAGAGAGAGAGATAGAGAGACGGAGAGAGAGATGCTCACAGCGCCAGAGAGAGAGGGAGATAGAGAGATGCCCACAGCGCCAGAGAGAGAGAGAGAGATAGCGAGACGGATAGAGAGATGCTCACAGCGCCAGAGAGAGAGAGAGAGAGAGAGATAGAGAGACGGAGAGAGAGAGATGCCCACAGCGCCAGAGAGAGAGAGATAGAGAGACGGAGAGAGAGATGCCCACAGCGCCAGAGAGAGAGAGAGAGAGAGACCGAGAGAGAGAGAGATGCCCACAGCGCCAGAGAGAGAGAGAGATAGAGAGATGCCCACAGTGACAGAGAGAGAGAGAGATCGAGAGACGGAGAGAGAGACGCCCACAGCGCCAGAGAGAGAGAGAGAGACGGAGAGAGAGATGCCCACAGCGCCAGAGAGAGAGAGAGATAGAGAGACGGAGAGAGAGATGCCCACAGCGCCAGAGAGAGAGAGAGATAGAGAGACGGAGAGAGAGATGCCCACAGCGCCAGAGAGAGAGAGAGAGATAGAGAGACGGAGAGAGAGATGCTCACAGCGCCAGAGAGAGAGGGAGATAGAGAGATGCCCACAGCGCCAGAGAGAGAGAGAGAGATAGAGAGACGGATAGAGAGATGCTCACAGCGCCAGAGAGAGAGAGAGAGAGAGATAGAGAGACGGAGAGAGAGATGCCCACAGCGCCAGAGAGAGAGAGATAGAGAGACGGAGAGAGAGATGCCCACAGCGCCAGAGAGAGAGAGAGATAGAGAGACGGAGAGAGAGATGCCCACAGCGCCAGAGAGAGAGAGAGATAGAGAGATGGAGAGAGAGATGCCCACAGCGCCAGAGAGAGAGAGAGAGAGAGAGAGACGGAGAGAGAGACGCCCACAGCGCCAGAGAGAGAGAGAGAGATAGAGAGATGCCCACAGCGCCAGAGAGAGAGAGAGAGATAGAGAGACGGATAGAGAGATGCTCACAGCGCCAGAGAGAGAGGGAGATAGAGAGATGCCCACAGCGCCAGAGAGAGAGAGAGAGATAGAGAGACGGATAGAGAGATGCTCACAGCGCCAGAGAGAGAGAGAGAGAGAGAGATAGAGAGACGGAGAGAGAGATGCCCACAGCGCCAGAGAGAGAGAGATAGAGAGACGGAGAGAGAGATGCCCACAGCGCCAGAGAGAGAGAGATAGAGAGACGGAGAGAGAGATGCCCACAGCGCCAGAGAGAGAGAGATAGAGAGACGGAGAGAGAGATGCCCACAGCGCCAGAGAGAGAGAGAGATAGAGAGACGGAGAGAGAGATGCTCACAGCGCCAGAGAGAGAGAGAGATAGAGAGATGCCCACAGTGCCAGAGAGAGAGAGAGATAGAGAGACGGAGAGAGAGAAATGCCCACAGCGCCAGAGAGAGAGAGAGAGACGGAGAGAGAGATGCCCACAGCGCCAGAGAGAGAGAGAGAGAGACGGAGAGAGAGATGCCCACAGCGCCAGAGAGAGAGAGAGAGATAGAAAGACGGAGAGAAAGATGCTCACAGCGCCAGAGAGAGAGAGAGATAGAGAGATGCCCACAGCGCCAGAGAGAGAGAGAGAGATAGAGAGACGGATAGAGAGATGCTCACAGCGCCAGAGAGAGAGAGAGAGAGAGAGAGATAGAGAGACGGAGAGAGAGATGCCCACAGCGCCAGAGAGAGAGAGATAGAGAGACGGAGAGAGAGATGCCCACAGCGCCAGAGAGAGAGAGAGATAGAGAGACGGAGAGAGAGATGCCCACAGCGCCAGAGAGAGAGAGATAGAGAGACGGAGAGAGAGATGCCCACAGCGCCAGAGAGAGAGAGAGATAGAGAGACGGAGAGAGAGATGCTCACAGCGCCAGAGAGAGAGAGAGATAGAGAGATGCCCACAGTGCCAGAGAGAGAGAGAGATAGAGAGACGGATAGAGAGATGCTCACAGCGCCAGAGAGAGAGAGAGAGATAGAGAGACGGAGAGAGAGAAATGCCCACAGCGCCAGAGAGAGAGAGAGAGACGGAGAGAGAGATGCCCACAGCGCCAGAGAGAGAGAGAGAGAGAGACGGAGAGAGAGATGCCCACAGCGCCAGAGAGAGAGAGAGAGATAGAAAGACAGAGAGAGAGATGCTCACAGCGCCAGAGAGAGAGAGAGATAGTTAGATGCCCACAGCGCCAGAGAGAGAGAGAGATAGAGAGACGGATAGAGAGATGCTCACAGCGCCAGAGAGAGAGAGAGAGATAGAGAGACGGAGAGAGAGATGCCCACAGCGCCAGAGAGAGAGAAAGATAGAGAGACGGAGAGAGAGATGCCCACAGCGCCAGAGAGAGAGAGAGATAGAGAGACGGAGAGAGAGATGCTCACAGCGCCAGAGAGAGAGAGAGATAGAGAGATGCCCACAGTGCCAGAGAGAGAGAGAGATAGAGAGACGGAGAGAGAGAAATGCCCACAGCGCCAGAGAGAGAGAGAGAGACGGAGAGAGAGATGCCCACAGCGCCAGAGAGAGAGAGAGAGATAGAAAGACGGAGAGAGAGATGCTCACAGCGCCAGAGAGAGAGAGAGATAGAGAGATGCCCACAGCGCCAGAGAGAGAGAGAGATAGAGAGACGGATAGAGAGATGCTCACAGCGCCAGAGAGAGAGAGAGAGATGCCCACAGCGCCAGAGAGAGAGAGAGAGACGGAGAGAGAGATGCCCACAGCGCCAGAGAGAGAGAGAGAGATAGAAAGACGGAGAGAGAGATGCTCACAGCGCCAGAGAGAGAGAGAGATAGAGAGATGCCCACAGCGCCAGAGAGAGAGAGAGATAGAGAGACGGATAGAGAGATGCTCACAGCGCCAGAGAGAGAGAGAGAGATGCCCACAGCGCCAGAGAGAGAGAGAGATAGAGAGACGGAGAGAGAGATGCCCACAGCGCCAGAGAGAGAGAGAGATAGAGAGACGGAGAGAGAGATGCCCACAGCGCCAGAGAGAGAGAGAGAGATAGAGAGATGCCCACAGTGACAGAGAGAGAGAGAGATAGAGAGACGGAGAGAGAGACGCCCACAGCGCCAGAGAGAGAGAGAGAGACGGAGAGAGAGATGCCCACAGCGCCAGAGAGAGAGAGAGATAGAGAGACGGAGAGAGAGATGCCCACAGCGCCAGAGAGAGAGAGAGATAGAGAGACGGAGAGAGAGATGCCCACAGCGCCAGAGAGAGATAGAGAGATAGAGAGACGGAGAGAGAGATGCTCACAGCGCCAGAGAGAGAGGGAGATAGAGAGATGCCCACAGCGCCAGAGAGATAGAGAGAGATAGAGAGACGGATAGAGAGATGCTCACAGCGCCAGAGAGAGAGAGAGAGAGAGATAGAGAGACGGAGAGAGAGATGCCCACAGCGCCAGAGAGAGAGAGATAGAGAGACGGAGAGAGATGCCCACAGCGCCAGAGAGAGAGAGAGATAGAGAGACGGAGAGAGAGATGCCCACAGCGCCAGAGAGAGAGAGAGATAGAGAGACGGAGAGAGAGATGCCCACAGCGCCAGAGAGAGAGAGAGATAGAGAGACGGAGAGAGAGACGCCCACAGCGCCAGAGAGAGAGAGAGAGATAGAGAGATGCCCACAGCGCCAGAGAGAGAGAGAGAGAGACGGATAGAGAGATGCCCACAGCGCCAGAGAGAGAGAGAGAGATAGAGAGACGGATAGAGAGATGCTCACAGCGCCAGAGAGAGAGAGAGAGATAGAGAGACGGAGAGAGAGATGCTCACAGCGCCAGAGAGAGAGAGATAGAGAGATGGAGAGAGAGATGCCCACAGCGCCAGAGAGAGAGAGAGATAGAGAGACGGAGAGAGAGATGCCCACAGCGCCAGAGAGAGAGAGATAGAGAGACGGAGAGAGAGATGCCCACAGCGCCAGAGAGAGAGAGAGATAGAGAGACGGAGAGAGAGATGCTCACAGCGCCAGAGAGAGAGAGAGATAGAGAGATGCCCACAGTGCCAGAGAGAGAGAGAGATAGAGAGACGGAGAGAGAGAAATGCCCACAGCGCCAGAGAGAGAGAGAGAGACGGAGAGAGAGATGCCCACAGCGCCAGAGAGAGAGAGAGAGAGAGACGGAGAGAGAGATGCCCACAGCGCCAGAGAGAGAGAGAGAGATAGAAAGACGGAGAGAGAGATGCTCACAGCGCCAGAGAGAGAGAGAGATAGAGAGATGCCCACAGCGCCAGAGAGAGAGAGAGATAGAGAGACGGATAGAGAGATGCTCACAGCGCCAGAGAGAGAGAGAGAGATAGAGAGACGGAGAGAGAGATGCCCACAGCGCCAGAGAGAGAGAGAGATAGAGAGACGGAGAGAGAGATGCCCACAGCGCCAGAGAGAGAGAGAGAGATAGAGAGATAGAGAGACGGAGAGAGAGATGCTCACAGCGCCAGAGAGAGAGGGAGATAGAGAGATGCCCACAGCGCCAGAGAGAGAGAGAGAGATAGCGAGACGGATAGAGAGATGCTCACAGCGCCAGAGAGAGAGAGAGAGAGAGATAGAGAGACGGAGAGAGAGATGCCCACAGCGCCAGAGAGAGAGAGATAGAGAGACGGAGAGAGAGATGCCCACAGCGCCAGAGAGAGAGAGAGATAGAGAGACGGAGAGAGAGATGCCCACAGCGCCAGAGAGAGAGAGAGATAGAGAGATGCCCACAGTGACAGAGAGAGAGAGAGATAGAGAGATGGAGAGAGAGACGCCCACAGCGCCAGAGAGAGAGAGAGAGACGGAGAGAGAGATGCCCACAGCGCCAGAGAGAGAGAGAGATAGAGAGACGGAGAGAGAGATGCCCACAGCGCCAGAGAGAGAGAGAGATAGAGAGACGGAGAGAGAGATGCCCACAGCGCCAGAGAGAGAGAGAGAGATAGAGAGACGGAGAGAGAGATGCTCACAGCGCCAGAGAGAGAGGGAGATAGAGAGATGCCCACAGCGCCAGAGAGAGAGAGAGAGATAGAGAGACGGATAGAGAGATGCTCACAGCGCCAGAGAGAGAGAGAGAGAGATAGAGAGACGGAGAGAGAGATGCCCACAGCGCCAGAGAGAGAGAGATAGAGAGACGGAGAGAGAGATGCCCACAGCGCCAGAGAGAGAGAGAGATAGAGAGACGGAGAGAGAGATGCCCACAGCGCCAGAGAGAGAGAGAGATAGAGAGACGGAGAGAGAGATGCCCACAGCGCCAGAGAGAGAGAGAGATAGAGAGACGGAGAGAGAGATGCTCACAGCGCCAGAGAGAGAGAGAGATAGAGAGATGCCCACAGTGCCAGAGAGAGAGAGAGATAGAGAGACGGAGAGAGAGAAATGCCCACAGCGCCAGAGAGAGAGAGAGAGAGACGGAGAGAGAGATGCCCACAGCGCCAGAGAGAGAGAGAGAGAGAGACGGAGAGAGAGATGCCCACAGCGCCAGAGAGAGAGAGAGAGATAGAAAGACGAAGAGAGAGATGCTCACAGCGCCAGAGAGAGAGAGAGATAGATAGATGCCCACAGCGCCAGAGAGAGAGAGAGATAGAGAGACGGATAGAGAGATGCTCACAGCGCCAGAGAGAGAGAGAGAGAGAGAGAGATAGAGAGACGGAGAGAGAGATGCCCACAGCGCCAGAGAGAGAGAGATAGAGAGACGGAGAGAGAGATGCCCACAGCGCCAGAGAGAGAGAGAGAGATAGAGAGACGGAGAGAGAGATGCCCACAGCGCCAGAGAGAGATAGAGAGACGGAGAGAGAGATGCTCACAGCGCCAAAGAGAGAGAGAGAGAGATGCCCACAGCGCCAGAGAGAGAGAGAGAGATAGATAAATACAACCCATATTTATGGTTATTTATTTTTTAACCATTTGTACATCGTTACAACACTGTATATATATAATATGACATTTGTAATGTCTTTATTGTTTTGAAACTTCTGTATGTGTAATGTTTACTGTTAATTTTTATTGTTTATTTCACTTTTGTATATTATTATTACCTCACTTGCTTTGGCAATGTTAACACATGTTTCCCATGCCAATAAAGCCCCTTGAATTTAATTGAATTGAATTGAATTGATAGAGAGACGGAGAGAGAGATGCCCACAGCGCCAGAGAGAGAGAGAGATAGACAGACGGAGAGAGAGATGCCCACAGCGCCAGAGAGAGATAGAGAGAGATGCTCACAGCGCCAGAGAGAGAGAGAGATGCCCACAGCGCCAGAGAGAGAGAGAGATAGAGAGACGGAGAGAGAGATGCCCACAGCGCCAGAGAGAGAGAGAGAGAGACGGAGAGAGAGATGCCCACAGCGCCAGAGAGAGAGAGATAGAGAGACGGAGAGAGAGATGCCCACAGCGCCAGAGAGAGAGAGAGAGAGAGACGGAGAGAGAGATGCCCACAGCGCCAGAGAGAGAGAGAGAGAGATAGAGAGACGGAGAGAGAGATGCCCACAGCGCCAGAGAGAGAGAGATAGAGAGACGGAGAGAGAGATGCCCACAGCGCCAGAGAGAGAGAGAGAGAGAGAGAGAGAGAGAGAGAGAGAGAGAGAGAGAGAGAGAGCGGGACACACACACAGACGTTTGCTCTCTGTGAACCAGGTGAGAATAAAGATGACAGTCTGTCACAGCCTTCCCAAGTAATCACGACAAACATAACTCTACCTGATTAAGTTATTCATTTAATGGAGTGGTTTCAGTAGCTTCCAGTAACTTCAGTAATCTCTCATCAACGATCATTATTTGTTTTGCACATTCTTTAGATTGTTGTGTTGTATGAAATGAAAATAATTATTAGTCTATGATGGATTAAGGCATATTCTCCTACAAGCGTTTAGTTTTTATGCAAAGAATCCAAAATATCTTTACAAGACTCAATACAGAGCAAAGCCCCGTAGCAGTCACTTCTGTCAAAATATCTTTACAAGACTCAATACAGAGCAAAGCCCCGTAGCAGTCACTTCTGTCAAAATATCTTTACAAGACTCAATACAGAGCAAAGCCCCGTAGCAGTCACTTCTGTCAAAATATCTTTACAAGACTCAATACAGAGCAAAGCCCCGTAGCAGTCACTTCTGTCAAAATATCTTTACAAGACTCAATACAGAGCAAAGCCCCGTAGCAGTCACTTCTGTCAAAATATCTTTACAAGACTCAATACAGAGCAAAGCCCCGTAGCAGTCACTTCTGTCAAAATATCTTTACAAGACTCAATACAGAGCAAAGCCCCGTAGCAGTCACTTCTGTCAAAATATCTTTACAAGACTCAATACAGAGCAAAGCCCCGTAGCAGTCACTTCTGTCAAAATATCTTTACAAGACTCAATACAGAGCAAAGCCCCGTAGCAGTCACTTCTGTCAAAATATCTTTACAAGACTCAATACAGAGCAAAGCCCCGTAGCAGTCACTTCTGTCAAAATATCTTTACAAGACTCAATACAGAGCAAAGCCCCGTAGCAGTCACTTCTGTCAAAATATCTTTACAAGACTCAATACAGAGCAAAGCCCCGTAGCAGTCACTTCTGTCAAAATATCTTTACAAGACTCAATACAGAGCAAAGCCCCGTAGCAGTCACTTCTGTCAACATGAAGTGCATTGAGAGACTAGTCAAGGATCATATCACCTCCACCTTACCTGTCACCCTAGACCCACTCAATTTGCTTACCGCCCCAATAGGTCCACAGATGATGCAATTGCCATCCCACTGCACACTGCCCTATCCCATCTGGACAAGATGAATACCTATGTAAGAATGCTGTTCATTGACTACAGCTCAGCATTCAACACCATAGTACCCTCCAATTAAGCTTGAGACCCTGGGTCTGGACCCCGCCCTCTGCAACTGGGTCCTGTACTTCCTGACGGGCCGCCCCCAGGTGGTGAAGGTAGGAAACAACATCTCCACTCTGCTGATCCTCAACACTGGGGCCCCACAAGGGTGCGTTCTCAGCCCTCTCCTGTACTCCCTGTTCACCCATGACTGCGTGGCCATGCACGCCTCCAACTCAATCATCAAGTCTGCAGACGACACTACAGTGGTAGACCTGATAACCAACAGCGACGAGACAGCCTACAGGGAGGAGGTGGGGGCCATTGGAGTGTGGTGTCAGAAAAATAACCTCTCACTCAATGTCAGCAAAACAAAGGAGATGATCGGGGACTTCAGGAAACAGCAGAGGGAGCACCCCCCTATCCACATCGACAGGACAGCAGTGGAGAAGGTGGAAAGTTTTAAGTTCCTCAGTGTACACATCACTGACAAACTGAAATGGTCCACGCACACAGACAGTGTGGTGAAGAAGGCACAACAGCGCAACAGCGCCTCTTCAACCTCAGGAGGCTGAAAAAATTTGGCTTGTAACCGAAAACCATCACTAACTTTTACAGGTGAACAATTGAGAGTATCCTGTCGGGTTGTATCACCGCCTGGTACGGCAACTGCACCGCCCACAACCGCAGGGCTCTCCAGAGGGTGGTGTGGTCTGCACAACGCATCACCGGGGGCAAACTACCTGCCCTTCAGCTCACCTACAACACCCAATGTCACAGGAAGGCAAAAAAGATCATCAAGGACAATAACCACCCGAGACACTGCCTGTTCACCCCGCTTCCATCCAGAAGGCGAGGCCAGTACAGGTGCATCAAAGCGGGGACCGAGAGACTGAAAAACAGCTTCTATCTCAAGGCCATCAGATGGTTAAACAGTCACCCCTAGCACAGAGAGACAGCTGCCTATATCATTGGCCACTTTAATAATGCCACTTTAAGAATGTTTACATATCTCGCATTACTCATCGTGTATTTACTGTATCCTTCACTTTCCTATATATTGCATCTTAGCCGCTCTGTCACTGCTCCTCTGTCACACCCTGGCCTTAGTATTCTTTGTTTTCTTTATTATTTTAGTTAGGTCAGGGTGTGACATAGGGAATGTATGTGTTTTTTGTAGTGTCTAGGGTGGTTGTAAGGTTTAGGGGGTTTATTAGAGTAGTTGGGTTTATGTTTAGTATAGAAGTCTAGCTGTGTCTATGGTTGCCTGAATGGTTCTCAATCAGAGACAGATGTCATTAATTGTCTCTGATTGGGAGCCATATTTAAGGCAGCCATAGGCACTAGGTTTTTGTGGGTAATTGTCTGTGTCTAGGTTGCATGTTTGCACTTAGTCTTTTGATAGCTTCACGTTCGTCTGTTTGTTGTTTTGTTTCGTTGTCCTTCTTCCAATTAAAGAGAAGATGTATTTTCCACACGCTGCGCCTTGGTCCTCTCTCTCTCCCATTAAACGATCGTGACAGAATTACCCACCTAAATCGGACCAAGCGGCGTGTCAAGCGGCAACAGGACCCACCTACACAGGATTTCTGGACATGGGAGGACGAATTGGATGGTAAGGGACCTTGGGCTCAACCAGGAGAATATCTGGAGCTGGAGGCAGCGAAAGCAGAGAGGCGGCGATATGAGGAGGCAGCACGGAAGCAAGGCTGGAAGCCCGTGAGTACAACCCAAAATTTTCTTGGGGGGGGTTAAGAGGTAGTGGGCCGAGGGCAGGTAGGAGACCTGCGCCCACTTCCCAGGCTAACCGTGGAGAGCGAGAGTACGGGCAGACACCGTGTTACGCAGTAGAGCGCATGGTGTCTCCTGTACGCGTGCATAGCCCGGTTCGGTACATTCCAGCTCCACGTATCGGCCGGGCTAGATTGAGCGTTGAGCCGGATGTCATGAAGCCGGCCCAACGCATCTGGCCACCAGTGCGTCTCCTCGGGCCGGCTTACATGGCACCAGCCTTACGCATGGTGTCCCCGGTTCGCCTACATAGGCCGGTGCGGGTTATTCCACCTCCCCGCACTGGTCGGGCGACGGGGAGCATACAACCAGGTAAGGTTGGGCAGGCTCAGTGCTCAAGGGAGCCAGTACGCCTGCACGGTCCGGTATTTCCGGCGCCACCTCCCCGCCCCAGCCCAGTACCACCAGTGCCTACACCACGCACCAGGCTTCCAGTGCGTTTCCAGAGCCCTGTTCCTCCTCCACGCACTAGCCCTATGGTGCGTGTCTCCAGCCCATTACCACCAGTGCCTACACCACGCACCAAGCCTCCTGTGTGTCCCCAGAGTCCTGTGCGTCCTGTTGCTGCTCCCCGCACTAGCCTAAAGGTGCGTGTCCTTAGCCCGGTACCTCCAGTTCCGGCGCCACGCACCAGGCCTATAGTGCGTCTCAGCCGGCCAGAGTCTGCCGTCTGCCCAGCGGCGCCTGAACTGCCCGTCTGCCAAGCGCCATCTGAGCCATCCGTCTACCAAGCGCCATCTGAGCCATCCGTCTACCAAGCGCCATCTGAGCCATCCGTCTACCCAGCGCCATCTGAGCCATCCGTCTACCCAGCGCCATCTGAGCCATCCGTCTACCCAGCGCCATCTGAGCCATCCGTCTACCCAGCGCCATCTGAGCCATCCGTCTGCACAGAGCCATTAGAGCCGCCCGTCTGTCCCGAGCCGTCAGAGCCGTTAGTCAGTCAGGAGCCGCTAGAGCCATTCGTCAGTCAGGATCTGCCAGAGCCGCCAACCAGACAGGATCTGCCAGAGCCGCCAACCAGACAGGATCTGCCAGAGCCGCCAACCAGACAGGATCTGCCAGAGCCGCCAACCAGACAGGATCTGCCAGAGCCGCCAACCAGACAGGATCTGCCAGAGCCGCCAGCCAGACATGACCAGCCAGAGCCGTCAGCCAGACATGACCAGCCAGAGCCGTCAGCCAGCCAAGACCAGCCAGAGCCGTCAGCCAGCCAAGACCAGCCAGAGCCGTCAGCCAGCCAGGATCCGCCAGAGCCGTCAGCCAGCCAGGATCCGCCAGAGCCGTCAGCCAGCCAGGATCCACCAGAGCCAGCCAGCCAGGATCCGCCCCTCAGTCCGGAGCTGCCGTCCTTCAGTCCGGAGCTGCCCCTTATCCCGGGGCTGCCCCTTGTCCCGGTGCTGCCCCTTGTCCCGGTGCTGCCCCTTGTCCCGGTGCTGCCCCTTGTCCTGCTGAGGCCTATTATTTTAGGTGGGGGTATTTGGAGGGTGGCCATTTGGAGGAGGCTACCAAAGCGGGTATGGACAATGGTGGAGTGGGGGCCACGTCCCGCACCCGAGCCGCCGCCATGATGGGGCCCACCCCGGACCCTCCCCTTTCTATGTCAGTTTGTGCGGTCGGAGTCCGCACCTTTGGGGGGGGGGGTACTGTCACACCCTGGCCTTAGTATTCTTTGTTTTCTTTATTATTTTAGTTAGGTCAGGGTGTGACATGGGGAATGTATGTGTTTTTTGTAGTGTCTAGGGTGGTTGTAAGGTTTAGGGGGTTTATTAGAGTAGTTGGGTTTATGTTTAGTATAGAAGTCTAGCTGTGTCTATGGTTGCCTGAATGGTTCTCAATCAGAGACAGATGTCATTAATTGTCTCTGATTGGGAGCCATATTTAAGGCAGCCATAGGCACTAGGTTTTTGTGGGTAATTGTCTAGGTTGCATGTTTGCACTTAGTCTTTTGATAGCTTCACGTTCGTCTGTTTGTTGTTTTGTTTCGTTGTCCTTCTTCCAATTAAAGAGAAGATGTATTTTCCACACGCTGCGCCTTGGTCCTCTCTCTCTCCCATTGACGATCGTGACATCCTCCATATATTTTATACTTATATATTCTCATCCCATTCCCTTACTAGATTGTGTGTATTAGGTTTTGTTGTGGAATTGTTAGATATTACCTGTTAGATACTGCTACACTGTCTGATCTAGAAGCATGAGCATTTCGCTACACTCACAATAACATCTGCTAACCATGTGTATGTGACCAATACATTTGGATTTGATTTGACTTGAGAAAGAAACAACTGCACCCAAGATGGATAGCGGAACCCGTCTTGTTCATCGCTACAGTCTAGCTATGAAAAAGCTATAACTGGCTTACACACAGGTTGTAAATGGATTTAGGAGGCACCTCTGGTTCAAGGTTGGGGAGAGGGATAATTTATCATTACAGCTAAATAAGATCAAGTCTCAATTTAATCATGCACAGTAAGACATAGAGGAAGCACTCCTTCATACTTGTGTTTCGGTGACGCTGATGTGAGCACCTGAACATCTTTTGATATTCAGGTAAGAACATGTGGGGAGATACTGTAGCCTTCAAGATCATCCTTCATAGCATTCAGTGGCTTTCCTCTTCTTTTCGGTCTAATTATTTCACCTACTTAATATATTTAGCGAGTAAACCGTCTTGGAGTTCTAAGATTCCTTCTCGTTGTAGGTTTTCCATCCTTTACTATTGTGAAAAGCATGCCACTTCTGTGGAGCATGGACATGTGTACATATATCTACCACACACAGTCATCCTCAAGTTCCTCTTGATTCATCCTCTAAATGTATTTCTATGGATTGCAACAACACATTCATTACCAGTGTTGGGGAGTAGTGAACTATATGTAGTTCAAGCAAATATTTATTATAACTAATCCAAGATAGACTGTCGTTTCCAGTGGGAGCAAAGCCAAGCACGAGCTAGCAAGTTCCTATTGGTGCTTTCTAGCGTGTATTTGCATATTTCAATTAGGGAACGTCTACTCTGTGAAGTGCTCGTGTGCAATAGCTCAATTTGCCCTTGCACTCCTAAACAACACCATTTCCAAACAACTTTGGCAAAGGGTAAAGGCTACAAAACTTAGTCCACTCTGTCTGTAAGAGATGTTAGTGTTGGGAACAGAAAACTGTATCGAGATTCAATGTTTCATTGGTGAGAAAATTTGCAGAATGCCAAAAATCCATCTCGCTCCGTTAACTCCCACTGCCGGCCAGTGGGCTTCCTCTCATCACTATATTTGGTGTTGAGTGGAAATGCCAACCGGATGCTTCAGATCAAACATCTGGCTCATTGTTCTATCTGTGGTTCAAGTAGTAATTAAACTACAATTTGCAGTAGCTTGGTGGAAGTTGAACTAAATTCAAATCTTGGTAGTGTTTTCAGTTGTTAATTACTTTTTTCCATGTAGCGGTGTTGCTAACTACTGGAACTACACACTACATTATTTTGCGAAAAAGGAAGAAAATATGGGTGAAATATGCCTAAATCTCACTTGAAACATAGTTTTGGTGTTCAATAGGCTAAATTACACATACTTTTAACATCTGACTCCACAGTGATCTGTTTTTGCAATTTGCAGTCTATGACATTTCAGATTAAGATATGATAATCTTTCCCGAACTAGCGAACTACTTTTTCAAAGTAGCTTTCGTTAAGTAAACTATATTTATCTTAAGGGTAGCTTAACTTCTTCTAGTGTGAAGTAATTGGTAGTTTGATAAACCATACATTTAAGTCATTTAGCAGACACTCTTATCCAGAGCGACTTACAGAAGCAATTTGGGTTCAAAGTAGCTTCCCCAACACTGTTCAGTACTGATGGACTGCATGCCTGTCCTCTTCTGATTTTCTTCATTCTCTTCATCTTCAAGCAGTGCAGCAGTAGGTGTCAACGCCCCCCCACCACCAAAAACCATCAATGAACGATAACATCTTACTTGCCAACTTGGAGGCCATTTTCATTTTTTTCTCTGGAGAGCAGATCAGGGATGATAAGGAATTGCTAATGAGCCAGGAACTCCTGTTTGGCTAGTGTTGGACACATTAGGATCTTTGATGTGAATACAATTGCCTCTTGGACATGTTATGATCTTTGATGTACAGATCCAATAAATTGTACTGCATGTACGGCACTAATAGTAGTATTAACTACAAATACAACAGAGGGCTCCAAACTCTGTAGAGCCTCCAGTGATTGTAGAGCATGCAGTGTGTTTACATTTGTTATTTGTTGTTCCTTTGAGTCTAAAGTGTGTATACTAAATACCCATAGTGTAACGGCCATCGTTGCATGGATCATCGCTGGAGGCTTCGTGCCATAGATCATCATTGGAGGCTTCTTGCCATGGATCATCACTGGAGGCTTCTTGCCATGGATCATCACAGAACGAGTGGAGAGAGACACTGGGCCGTGGAGGTGCACTGGCGGTCTTGAGCGCAGAGCTGGCCCCACCCGTTCTGGCTGGATGCCAGCTTCCACCCGGCAAATGCGGGACGCTGGCACCGAGCACACCGGCCTGTGAATGCTCCGCCTCGACACCGTAAGCATCACCCCATAGCACGGGGCCTGACCAGTCCCATGCTCGCCACGGTAAACACGGGGAGTTGGCTCAGGTCTACTACCTGACTCTGCCACAGTCACCGTGTGCACCCCCCCCAAAAACAAAAATTGGGCTGCCTCTCGGGCTTCCTTGCCAGCCGTTTTCGTGTCGCCAACTCCATTCTCCGGTATCCCTCCTCGCACTGTTCTAGAGAATCCCAGGCGGGCTCCGGCACTCTCCCTGGGTCGACCGACCACCTCTCTATCTCCTCCCAGGTTGTCTCATACTCCAGATAGCACTGCTCACCTGTCCAGGAGTCCCTTTCACCACGCTGCTTGGTCCTTTGGTGTTTGGTGGGTAGTTCTGTAACGGCCATCGTTGCATGAAGAAGTGGACCAAAGCGCAGCGTGGTAAGTGTTCATGATTTATTCATAAAACTGAACACTGAATAACAAAAACAACAGAGAGAACAAACGAAACCGAAACAGTTCTGTCTGGTGCAGACACAAAACAGAAAACAACTACCCACAAACACAGGTGGGAAAAGGCTACCTAAGTATGGTTCTCAATCAGAGACAACGATAGACAGCTGCCTCTGATTGAGAACCACACCCGGCCAAACACACAGAAATAGAAAACATAGAACACAAAACATAGAATGCCCACCCCAACTCACGCCCTGACCAAACCAAAATAGAGACATAAAAAGGATCTCTAAGGTCAGGGCTTGCTACAATAGTGAATTATTTAATTTCTACCATTCCCCATTCATTCCAACCTATAAACATGTGCTCAACATACGTGGTAGAAAAATGCCCACTCATGTACTCACATGAAAGGCTGGTGGTTTGGAGTACTCTTCTAGCATCTTGTGTGACAATAGCTTACGTTGATATGGGAGATTGTAGTCATTGATTAATGCTAGTTACTGGCCGTCACAACAATGTTTGGACTGACCTGGTTTAGAAGGCAATTATCTCTAGCGAACCATATTGTCTGCTCTAACTACACGGTTGAATCACATTACCACTAGTGTGTCTATTTCTGAAGCACAGCCATTGAACCTAGTATGACATGAAACACATTCTATTTCCTGGAATCATCTCCCATACACTATAATAACTCAACTGTGTCACAGCTGTATAGATTTAGAGTAATTACAGCTAATTGTGTGACAGCAATTATTGCGACTGAATCTCATGCCTGTTGATTCAGTCTGCTAAACAAATGCCATTTAGCAAGGGCCTAATTAGAACATTGTTGACACCGTGATGCGGGGAACAGAATCAATGCATGATGCCCAATCATTCTCCATCTCAATCTTGTTCTCCATGGAGGCAGGGTTACAGCTCGGAGAGAGAAAACATATGGATGTAAATGTATTATTTTTTTTACACAATGTTTCTCTCAAACACCATTTAGCCACCTGAGGTTATGGACAATGCAATAGATTCACCAGTGGAGGCTGGTGGAAGGATACATGGGGTGGAATGGGGAGCCCGTCCTCCTTATTTCTCCTTCCACTAGCCTCCACTGGAATACACCTCCATATCTTGCTATGATATAAGGTTACCGTCATTTGCATAATCATGAAATTGTTTAACATCAACGCCCCGGACCAACAGGAGGGAGAGCATTCAATGTCTCCATTTCGTTTAGTGTTATCTGAGCCATTTTGCTTCTGAGCCATATTCAGGGCACCGTATGGGGGAGAAAAGTTAAGACTATTCTAAGGGCCTGTGACTGATAGGGGCCCTAATCAAAAAGTAAACATCCAGAGAGCCTCTGTTTCGCCCCCCACCCCCCCACCCTTGCTTGCTAGCAAGAAGGCTCGGCGCTGGGCTCTTGGTGAGTAAGGATGAGCAAGGGCCAGTGTTAACTGTTAAATGGCATGGCTATGGATATTGGATCACTACACACATGATGCCCACAGGCTGAGAACAAGACTGAGAACAGACTGAGAACAAGATATATCTCAAAGTAATGGCTGGATTGCCATAAAATTTGTTGTGACCCCAAGTGGAAGAAACCTATTGATTTGGTGACCTCTTGACCTTTCCTCTAGCGCCACCATCAGGCCTTTTCATTTTCATTTTGTTTTCCATTTCCACTTTTACAGCTGCTAATTATCTAGTTGGTATGTATACTTAGTTCAGAAATCTGCTGCTGATTTAATTATTTTGTTTGTTATATCATTCTATAGATGATAATGTTAGTGTATTTTAATTGAAGAGGTTAATGTATATTTAAGTTATTCATTAATGTTAAGAGAATTTTCCATTCAAGATTTGTACCATTAAAATGACATTTAGACTGTAAAAGACAGCCTTTAGCACATTTCTTATAGAGGGTATCAGTCTTGCATCAAATAGTGAATTCCACTGTATGCAGAATGTTACATGCATGTCTGCACAGTGTTATATTTTCAAAGCTCACTGTCAGTAAATATCGTACAGTAAATATTGGACTACAAGAGAGTTGCAAGCCTGCAAAGGTCGTGTTATTTAAAGCTTTGAATGGGTTGATTGGGTTCTGGAGGTGTGTGGCTACACCAATTGCGCAGGGTTGATGTGGCCTGTGGGGCCCAATGTGATATCTTTTCACGGGGCCCAAAATCCCTGGCCATATTACATTACTTTTCTTTACAAGAGATATAACTTTCATGAGTAACATGCTTGATCTGTAATTGGCTAGACATCTTACTCGTAAAACGGTGCCCGAGTGACTCTATCAACTACGAAGCATCCACGTTCCCCATAGCGTGTGTGTGTCAGGTTGAATTCGAGGTGAATTCCAGTTTAGCAAATGGCATAGGCCTACTAGCTTAATTTGTTGACATTACCCCAAAAACATTTGCTGCCTAGGGACAATTGAATTTGAAGCCAAACGCTGTTCTATAATGTGAACTCTAACTTTAATTTGCAAGATTCATGAGTTATTTCTCGCTGAGGATGGAGGACTTTATCCTCCAAGTGTAATTGAGAGAAAAGGGTTCCTTCTTCTCAACCTCTTTCACCCCACACAGAGCTGACGATGGACTTTCTCTAGCATCACACCAGTGGCTAAATCTCTCATTGCCTTTTCAGTGCTTTTAAAAAAAAAATCTTCCCTAAAGCGGAATACATCCTAGTTTCAATGTAAAATGTATGCACACATTATAGTTTCAATCTATGTCCCTCTTAGTCATTTAACAGGGACTTAAACGCTGTGTATCATCAAAATCATATCTCATATAGGTCTCATGTAAAATACATTCTATATTCCGTTTCTATGTTCTACTGTGCATTGAAAAGTTCACCTCAACGTCATAAGCAGCATGATTTGAAAATAAAAACAGCATTTTAGTCAACACACAGCATTTACACTTTGTGTGTTTCTGGATTGATAAATATACGTACAAAATGGTCTGCCTCTGCGCTCTGGCTGGGTGGCTGGGCCGTGGAGCCAAGAGGGAACCATCCGACACACAGGATCTAATTAAGCCTCCGAGGAGTTTGATTCCCGTACCGTTGCATTTCTCGTGGTTAACCACTCATTTATGCAGAGGATAAACAAGCGCAAAAACCTGAGATAAGCATTTCTTCTCCTTTAGGTTGTTAGAGCCTCATAGACTCATCGCCTCATAGCCAGGCTTTTTCACTAGGGGATTGAGTGATCTCTATGGCAGATGGATATCATTTTTGGATGCATAGCATAGCTTACGTCAGAGGCCTGTGAGAATAGAGTGATCTCAATTTAGACTTTAGAAAATGTTTCACGGAGTGGTATGGGTGATAATTGCACCAAATATGCAAAAACACTATGACAGTTACAGCCATACTAATTCACGTCTATAGCATCTAGACTTTCTCTACAGCAGATGCCCCCCCCCCCCCCCCCCCCCGCCTCCCCCGATGGCTGTTATGACCACAATATAGCTATCGTTTTGGCTATGGTAGAGTCAATAACATGGAAATAACGTAGTGATATTAAATAAATGTTATTGCCAATGCTCGTACAACTGTGTCTAATCTCCCCGAGCTACACTATAGTGAGTCGTGTTCCTGATAGCAAAAAAACATGCTTTCAGATGATTTGCCCCCGAAAATGAGGAATTATGCGAGGGTCACAGAATAGGCCTAATGGATACAACATTACCATGAGCACTTGGTGAACTATTAGAAAACTGCTGAACTGGAACCAGTGATTGTCATAAACTCCATTTTGAAAAGGGTGATTAACTACTACACACATAGTACATTACACCCATTAGCCTTTGTTCGGAGCTGGGTTTTGGAAGCAAAGTGCGCCAGTCCATTATCACTGTGAATCAATTATCACTCTATCTTAGACCCAAATGGCACCCTTTTCGCCATAGTGCACATCTTTTACCAAATACCTATGGGCCCTAGTCAGAAGTAGTGCACTTTGTAGCGAATAAGGTGCAATTTGGGACGCAACCTCTTTCCTAGGCCCTAATTCCATTCATACATTCCAGTACCAACCTGGAAGTGAGGTTGAGTCACCTGGTGGGCGGTGATTTCTCTTTAGGACCAATGGATTGGCTTAGCTTAGCGTAATTACAGTGGAAACACATTGACCAATGTAACATATTAAGTTCCCTCATGAGACTTAATATCTTTAAAAAGACTGTATGTATGATTTGAACAAATGGAATGGAAAACCCGAAGTGCAGTCTACAGATCTCATTCCAATATGTTGTTTTGGAATACCATTCCTTTTGTGTGTGTAATATTAAGAGTTTCTCTGTACAACAAGATACTGTAATGCAGAAGAATTGTCACGTTCTGACCTTTATTTCCTTTGTTTTGTCTTTATTTAGTATGGTCAGGGCGTGAGTTGGGGTGGGCAGTCTATGTGTGTTTTTCTATGTTGGGGTTTTGTGTTTGGCCTGGTATGATTCTCAATCAGATGCAGCTGTCAATCGTTGTCCCAGATTGAGAATCATACTTAGGTAGCCTGGGTTTCACTTTTTGTTTGTGGGTGTTTGTTGCCGTGTCAGTGTTTGTTCGCCAAACGGTACTGTTTCGTTCGTTTGTTCACTTCGTTTATTGTTTTGTTCCAGTGTTCCGTGTTGCTTATTAAAAAGACATGAACACTTACCACGCTGCGCTTTGGTCCGATCATTCATCCACCACAGACGTTCGTTACAAGAATATAACAAGTAGGATGGAAAGTGCAATTTCATAAAGCTTGTGAAAAGTTACTGACTTAGATCTCACACGTATGCATATACAGTAAATGTTTGCTGGCTCAAATAAACTGGAAGCATATGTTGTGAAGGTGTGGATTCTTTTTTTCTCTTCGAGACGACAAGTGTTGCTTTCCCGTGTATTTGTTGACGTGGAATTGCTTGCCATTGCGTTGATGCACGATCACAATATGATATTGAGCCTTGTATGGGTTCTATATATTTTTAAGTATTGCATCATCAAACCACGACAGTTGCATCGTTGTTTACCTCAATGGGTTCTTCTAGAACAAAGGGAACATTGTTGCAGCTTAAAGTGAGTGTATCCATAATGGCACATTCTTTATGTTAAATGCTAGATGTTCACATTGCTGGCGATTAATCACATTTGGAGCCCTTTTCTTGTGGTTGGAAGTGTGTAACAAGAAAAATGGCTGTGATCTCATTTTGTTTCATGTTGACAATGGCCCCATTCTCGGAGCGAAAGCACAGATCCCTTTCATTTGAATTGCATAGTGTTTTTATTCATTTTTCAGTGAAGGAACGTGGTCTGTGTAGCATAGAGAAAGATTCATCATCAGAGCGAGCAATAATGCTCGCTTTCAAGGCACACACACACACACACAACACTCCCCTCATATGACACACTTTGCTGCGGATCAATTGTCTCGACATATTAATAAAAGCAAGGACAAACAAAACAGTGTGCGTTCTGTGTTTAGGTTCCCCAGAGAATGGGGCTAAGCTGATAAATATTCCTTATAACGCATTTATCAAATTCCCTGTGGCGTACGCAATAAATCAAGTGCAAATAAGTGAGTAGCTATAGCTGTAAATTGTACAGAAGAAAGCGGATGGGCCTTGTGGAATGGAATGTATTTTGTTATTAAACTACTAAATATAGATTTGTTTTATCTGTGTGTTTCTTCATGTTTTGACCAACTTTTTATTATTCCTCTCCCCCCACAGGCTCACGTTGTGGACATATCTATGCATAAAACAAAACATCATGGGTAACTCATCTTATGTTTGTAAAATTGTTTGTGGGAACAAGCCACACATGAATACAATCAGCCTGCATACATCGATATTCGATACAGATATTCAAAATACAATTGATAAATTCGAACATGATTATATTATATTAACTCAAAAAAAGCTTTTGACCTTTTCGACCGCTCTACTGAATGTATCTAATGTTCGGTTCCTTACAGCTGTTCACACGTTGCTATGGAGAGCTCTAGTGAAAGAATGTCAAGGAAGTTTTCTTACCATTTAGTTATGCTGAGCTTGGGTGGAGGCTTCCATTTGAACATTATTTTTGCAGCAGTCAGTCCGGACAACCATACTTGTTCCTGGGGTACTGTGAGAGTCAGTGAGGAGTCATCATTCAACAATAATATATTGGGGAGATAAGGAATGGCAGCACCAACTATGCTTGACACAGACCTGACAACCTGTGACCAAAAGGTCTTCACACTGGGGCAGTCCCACATCATGTGTATGTAGCTGCCAATATTTGTTTGAGAACAAAGCAGAGCATTTGGAATAGGAGCAAGTTTAAATTGGCAGCATTTCAGTCAAATAAAATCAGTGAATTAATTTGTAGTGTATTAGTTGATGATTATCTGAGTGTTTCTGAGACATTGCGTGCTCTCAAATTGTTACTTTTGCTTTGTATCTAGAGTGTTGAATGGGGTCGGTAAGAGGTGTAATGGCATATAGAACCTGTATCTATAGTGTTGAATGGGGTCGGTAAGAGGTGTAATGGCATATAGAACCTGTATCTAGAGTGTTGAATGGGGTCGGTAAGAGGTGTAATGGCATATAGAACCAGTATCTAAAGTGTTGAATGGGGTCGGTAAGAGGTGTAATGGCATATAGGACCTGTATCTATAGTGTTGAATGGGGTCGGTAAGAGGTGTAATGGCATATAGAACCTGTATCTAGAGTGTTGAATGGGGTCGGTAAGAGGTGTAATGGCATATAGAACCTGTATCTATAGTGTTGAATGGGGTCGGTAAGAGGTGTAATGGCATATAGAACCTATATCTAGAGTGTTGAATGGGGTCGGTAAGAGGTGTAATGGCATATATAACCTGTATCTAGAGTGTTGAATGGGGTCGGTAAGAGGTGTAATGGCATATATAACCTGTATCTAGAGTGTTGAATGGGGTCGGTAAGAGGTGTAATGGCATATAGAACCTATATCTATAGTGTTGAATGGGGTCGGTAAGAGGTGTAATGGCATATAGAACCTATATCTATAGTGTTGAATGGGGTCGGTAAGAGGTGTAATGGCATATAGAACCTGTATCTAGAGTGTTGAATGGGGTCGGTAAGAGGTGTAATGGCATATAGAACCAGTATCTAGAGTGTTGAATGGGGTCGGTAAGAGGTGTAATGGCATATAGAACCTGTATCTAGAGTGTTGAATGGGGTCGGTAAGAGGTGTAATGGCATATAGAACCTGTATCTATAGTGTTGAATGGGGTCGGTAAGAGGTGTAATGGCATATAGAACCTGTATCTAGAGTGTTGAATGGGGTCGGTAAGAGGTGTAATGGCATATAGAACCTGTATCTAAAGTGTTGAATGGGGTCGGTAAGAGGTGTAATGGCATATAGAACCTGTAATGGCATATAGAACCTGTATCTAGAGTGTTGAATGGGGTCGGTAAGAGGTGTAATGGCATATATAACCTGTATCTAGAGTGTTGAATGGGGTCGGTAAGAGGTGTAATGGCATATATAATCTGTATCTAGAGTGTTGAATGGGGTCGGTAAGAGGTGTAATGGCATATAGAACCTATATCTATAGTGTTGAATGGGGTCGGTAAGAGGTGTAATGGCATATAGAACCTATATCTATAGTGTTGAATGGGGTCGGTAAGAGGTGTAATGGCATATAGAACCTATATCTATAGTGTTGAATGGGGTCGGTAAGAGGTGTAATGGCATATAGATCCTATATCTATAGTGTTGAATGGGGTCGGTAAGAGGTGTAATGGCAAATAGAACCTGTATCTAGAGTGTTGAATGGGGTCGGTAAGAGGTGTAATGGCATATAGAACCTGTATCTAGAGTGTTGAATGGGGTCGGTAAGCGGTGTAATGGCATATAGAACCTATATCTATAGTGTTGAATGGGGTCGGTAAGAGGTGTAATGGCATATATAACCTGTATCTAGAGTGTTGAATGGGGTCGGTAAGAGGTGTAATGGCATATATAATCTGTATCTAGAGTGTTGAATGGGGTCGGTAAGAGGTGTAATGGCATATAGAACCTATATCTATAGTGTTGAATGGGGTCGGTAAGAGGTGTAATGGCATATAGAACCTATATCTATAGTGTTGAATGGGGTCGGTAAGAGGTGTAATGGCATATAGAACCTATATCTATAGTGTTGAATGGGGTCGGTAAGAGGTGTAATGGCATATAGATCCTATATCTATAGTGTTGAATGGGGTCGGTAAGAGGTGTAATGGCAAATAGAACCTGTATCTAGAGTGTTGAATGGGGTCGGTAAGAGGTGTAATGGCATATAGAACCTGTATCTAGAGTGTTGAATGGGGTCGGTAAGCGGTGTAATGGCATATAGAACCTATATCTATAGTGTTGAATGGGGTCGGTAAGAGGTGTAATGACATATAGAACCTATATCTATAGTGTTGAATGGGGTCGGTAAGAGGTGTAATGGCATATAGAACCTATATCTATAGTGTTGAATGGGGTCGGTAAGAGGTGTAATGGCAAATAGAACCTGTATCTAGAGTGTTGAATGGGGTCGGTAAGAGGTGTAATGGCATATAGAACCTGTATCTATAGTGTTGAATGGGGTCGGTAAGCGGTGTAATGGCATATAGAACCTGTATCTATAGTTATGAATGGGGTCTTTAAGAGGTGTAATGGCATATAGAACCTATCTAGAGTGAGAAGATAGGATTTTCAGACATACAGAGGCATTCAGTACAGCATGCTGTATGTAATGTGTACAAATAATTCAATGCCACCATTAATATTACACTAACATTAGCCTCATATGGCTGCATCTCCATCTACAGGAATACTGTATAACCTGCTACTAGCATTATCCTCAAATGGCTGCATGTCTATCTATATGAATACTGTTTAACCTGCTGCTAGCATTATCCTCAAATGGCTGCATGTCTATATGAATACTGTTTAACCTGCTGCTAGCATTATCCTCAAATGGCTGCATGTCTATATGAATACTGTATAACCTGCTGCTAGCATTATCCTCAAATGGCTGCATGTCTATATGAATACTGTTTAACCTGCTGCTAGCATTATCCTCAAATGGCTGCATGTCTATATGAATACTGTATAACCTGCTGCTAGCATTATCCTCAAATGGCTGCATGTCTATATGAATACTTGTCACGTTCCTGACCTGTTTTCTGTTGTTTGGTATGTGTTTAATTGGTCAGGGCGTGAGTTTGGGTGGGTAGTCTATGTTATGTGTTTTCTATGTTGGGTTAATGGGTTGCCTGGTATGGCTCTCAATTAGAGGCAGGTGTTTGGCGTTTCCTCTGATTGAGAGTCATATTAAGGTAGGTTGTTCTCACTGTTTGTTTGTGGGTGATTGTTCCTGTGTCTGTGTAATCCACATGGGACTGTTTCGTTTGTTCGTTCGTTTTAGGTAGTCTGTTCCTGTTCTTGCGTCCTTCGTCTATATGTAAGTTCGTTTGTTTCAGGTCTGTTGCCTTCGTTTATTGTTTTGTAGTTTGTTCTAGTGTTTTGTCAGTGTTTCGTCTGTTTGTAATAAATAGTTATGTATTCATCACCCGCTGCGCCTTGGTCCATTCATACACCACCAGACGAACGTAACAATACTGTTTAACCTGCTGCTAGCATTATCCTCAAATGGCTGCATGTCTATATGAATACTGTATAACCTGCTGCTAGCATTATCCTCAAATGGCTGCATGTCTATATGAATACTGTATAACCTGCTGCTAGCATTATCCTCAAATGGCTGCATGTCTATATGAATACTGTATAACCTGCTGCTAGCATTATCCTCAAATGGCTGCATGTCTATATGAATACTGTTTAACCTGCTGCTAGCATTATCCTCAAATGGCTGCATGTCTATATGAATACTGTATAACCTGCTGCTAGCATTATCCTCAAATGGCTGCATGTCTATATGAATACTGTATAACCTGCTGCTAGCATTATCCTCAAATGGCTGCATGTCTATATGAATACTGTATAACCTGCTGCTAGCATTATCCTCAAATGGCTGCATGTCTATATGAATACTGTATAACCTGCTGCTAGCATTATCCTCAAATGGCTGCATGTCTATATGAATACTGTATAACCTGCTGCTAGCATTCTCCTGATATGATTACGTATAAATGCAACCTGCTGCTAGCCAAAAGCAAAGAGATAGACACTTGAGACTCTCCCCATCCTCTACAATTAGGAGACATGTCCCAGAATAGAACTGCCTATAAGCCTTTTCAACCTTTAATAAGCACTAACAGTGTAAAATACAGTCGTTAGGCCCTCAGGCGCTTTCCCTCAAATCTCCATTAATTATGGAAGAGGAGGATGCATACATTTGGAAGCTAACTATCACATTGAGACAACCTCGCTTGTGTTTTTATTAATGCATCATCTAATAGGAATTAGCAGGAATTATAGATTTGTCTTGAAGCTCAACGATAAATGCTTATAGACATATTTCCTTCACAGAAGATCTGATTCCAACTATCCTTCTACTGTTATAGATCAAGCATTGCATGCTAATAGTTGTAACAAACACCCATATTATAGACGCACGCACGCACGTAAACACACACACACACACACACACACACACACACATACACACACATACACACACTAATCCAGGTCCTACTTCCCCATCTAAAGCAATGCTATCTTATAGCATCGGAATTACAGTCCACAACAACCAGCCACTATGTGTTTGCTTACCCCATAACTCAGCTAAGATGGCGTCTCTCTCTGAGGGCCCATATACAGGAAGTGTAAATTGGGTTATTCAAAGGCTGGATGAGAATGATCTGTCCCCAGGCCTCTGTGGCCTCAGAGCAGCAGACCGTGTGTAAATGTCTGAGTCACTTCCTCTCTCTGGAGGCCTTAATGGAGCAACTTACACACTAAGATGGATGAGAAGGCCTTCAGCCAGCCATTCTCTATAGTCGATATACTATCACCAGACCAGACCAGAGGAGTTACTCACTCTGCCTCGCTAATACATTCTCACATTCCCAATTAAAATATAAACAGTACCTGATGATTTAAACTACAGTGCATGGCAATTTTACGTACTCACACACACACAAACACACACACACGCACACGCACACGCACACGCACACACACACACACACACACACACACACACACACACACACACACACACACACACACACACACACACACACACACACACACACACTAGCCTAAATTATAAATGTAAAGTCCCTTAACAATGAACTCATTGTCCTGCAATGGTTATTTTTGCCTTGAAACTTGTTGTACATGGTGCATACGTTCTCAGTTGAAGTCAATGACAGCAGACGGGACCTTTTTACCAGACAATAGCAGGCATGTTTAGAACATGGAAAATGCATTAGTCTGCATTATAGAACAGTTGTTAGATGGGAATGGGCCGGAAAGGAAAGGAGAACTATGTTATTGTGCACATCAGCATGGTGCACAACAAGAACAACGAGCAAAGACCTGTACCTGAAAGAGCGGTTCTGCTTCCTCCGACCTCAGTCAACCAGAACTCCATAGGATTATTTTCCTCTGAAGTTTATCATCCAATTTTCATTACCGGGAGTTTGTTTTTAGAACTGCAAAGTTTCATTGCCGTTTGTTGGAAACTGGTTCAAAATGTTATGAGTTTGTGAGTTTCTCCAAACTCATTTACACCCACGTAGTCAACTCACTCGCAAGCGGGCTGTACAGACAGGCATCAATATTTTGACAGGGATTAATCATCTCAGATGTGAGCTGTGTGGCAGAGACGTTTTTGAAAGTATACCGAAGCATGGCAATCTGTTTTTTTATATCCAGTAGGCCAACGTTTATTTTCTATAATCAGATTCTTTACCCGGCAATCAGAACAAATCAGCGCTTGCTGGAGACTCCGAGATTAACGGAAGTTTCACGGTGTACCTATTTGATGTTAGCATCTTGAGGTGACTAAGTTTAGCAGAAGTTCAGAATCAGTCATTCCAACTCCTTTACGTGTGTCAGTGGTCACTGTGCAGAGTGCTGACAGAGAGGAAGAGGATGCTGGGAGAGTTTCTGCACCACAGCAGGTTTCTGCACAGGTCCAGATGGCTCATCATCAGTGTTCTCTCTCTCTCTCACACACACTCTCTCTCTACCTGGCAGCCTTCAAATAGTGGGTGTGTTATGACTCACAGAGAGAGATAGACGGTGTGTGTGAGAGAGAGGAAGGGAGAGAGAGAGACTCAGAACCCTACAGTGGAGATAAGAGCAGCCTGGTTGCTGCAGTACATCTGGTGGGACATCACACAACCACAATAGAGGAGAGGAGAGAAAAAAGGGGGAAGAGGAGAGAAGAGAGAAGATGAACAGAGAAAACAAGTCTTAGTCTGGGTGCCAGTGTGTTAAGCATACATTCCACTCCTTGTACTCCGTCACTGGCACATGACATGGACTACAAGGAGTGGAATGTAAGCTAAACAGACTGGCAACCAGGCTAGACAGGCCTCCCTATAGGCTCCAAAAGACTGCAGGGGTCAGAGTGTCTGGTGATGAGCAAATGATGTGCACTGCACACAGGGATACCGTGTATGTATTTCATAGGTCTGGTACCACATTAAGTAATGTTCATAGTAATTACAGCAAATCTAGTGTACAGTTTTCAGGTTGTTGTATAGACTGGGTGTCTTAAGTGTTAGAATAGCCATGGGTGGATTCTGTGAAAGGGCATTCTGTGCTTGGCCTTCATCCTGTAGAGGATTCCCATACTAAATTCATTACTAAGTTATTTAAACCCCAACTTTGGGGAAATTATCCTAAAAACCAAGTCCAGCTTTGATGAGCAAAGGCCTAGACACATACATTGATTGACATTTCAGTTTGTGTATTAATGGTTGGCCTGAATCAATGGACACTTGGGTTGAGTTTATTTATTCATCAAACAAGATAATCCATTTGGGATATTAGTATTTTCTGATAGCATGAGAACATCATCATTTGGTAGTAATTTACATTTACAGTTTTGCTTGATACTATTGACACACAACTAACTCACCTTCATTTGCAGGATGCTAAAGAGTCTTCTACGTAACAAATCACTAAACTATTCCAACCCATGGAGTTGAAACTAGGAAGTATTGAGTACTGTATAAATTATGCCAATACCATGTTAGTTTGCTGCTCCGCAGATAAGAATGAACAGAGGAATGGATTGATAGAATGAACAGAGGAATGGATTGATAGAATGAACAGAGGAATGGATTGATAGAATGAACAGAGGAATGGATTGATAGAATGAACAGAGGAATGGATTGATAGAATGAACAGAGGAATGGATTGATAGTATGAACAGAGGAATGGATTGATAGAATGAACAGAGGAATGGATTGATAGAATGAACAGAGGAATGGATTGATAGAATGAACAGAGGAATGGATTGATAGAATGAACAGAGGAATGGATTGATAGTATGAACAGAGGAATGGATTGATAGAATGAACAGAGGAATGGATTGATAGTATGAACAGAGGAATGGATTGATAGAATGAACAGAGGAATGGATTGATAGAATGAACAGAGGAATGGATTGATAGAATGAACAGAGGAATGGATTGATAGAATGAACAGAGGAATGGATTGATAGAATGAACAGAGGAATGGATTGATAGAATGAACAGAGGAATGGATTGATAGAATGAACAGAGGAATGGATTGATAGAATGAACAGAGGAATGGATTGATAGAATGAACAGAGGAATGGATTGATAGTATGAACAGAGGAATGGATTGATAGAATGAACAGAGGAATGGATTGATAGAATGAACAGAGGAATGGATTGATAGTATGAACAGAGGAATGGATTGATAGAATGAACAGAGGAATGGATTGATAGAATGAACAGAGGAATGGATTGATAGAATGAGCAGAGGAATGGATTGATAGAATGAACAGAGGAATGGATTGATAGAATGAACAGAGGAATGGATTGATAGAATGAACAGAGGAATGGATTGATAGAATGAACAGAGGAATGGATTGATAGAATGAACAGAGGAATGGATTGATAGAATGAACAGAGGAATGGATTGATAGAATGAACAGAGGAATGGATTGATAGAATGAACAGAGGAATGGATTGATAGTATGAACAGAGGAATGGATTGATAGAATGAACAGAGGAATGGATTGATATAATGAACAGAGGAATGGATTGATAGTATGAACAGAGGAATGGATTGATAGAATGAACAGAGGAATGGATTGATAGAATGAACAGAGGAATGGATTGATAGAATGAACAGAGGAATGGATTGATAGTATGAACAGAGGAATGGATTGATAGAATGAACAGAGGAATGGATTGATATAATGAACAGAGGAATGGATTGATAGTATGAACAGAGGAATGGATTGATAGAATGAACAGAGGAATGGATTGATAGAATGAACAGAGGAATGGATTGATAGAATGAACAGAGGAATGGATTGATAGTATGAACAGAGGAATGGATTGATAGAATGAACAGAGGAATGGATTGATAGAATGAACAGAGGAATGGATTGATAGAATGAACAGAGGAATGCATTGATAGAATGAACAGAGGAATGGATTGATAGAATGAACAGAGGAATGGATTGATAGAATGAACAGAGGAATGGATTGATAGAATGAACAGAGGAATGGATTGATAGAATGAACAGAGGAATGGAGTGATAGAATGAACAGAGGAATGGATCAATTATTCTGGACAAGATATGTTCTTCTTCTATTTTGTGTTTTTGTGCGCTGATAGTTTTTTTGTACATAATGTTTCCGCCATTGCGTCCTATGACCGAAAAGAGCTTCTGGACGTCAGAACAGAGTCTGCAGCCCAGGACATACTGCTCACCATGGACCAGGCCCTCGGAAAGAAAGAGACCAAATAGCCTCCCAGACTATCTGCATTAACCCTTTTTGCAGCAACTTTTTTGTCCCATCACATACGCTGCTGCTACTGTTTACTATCTGTCACTTTATTCCTAGTTATATGTACATGTCTACCTCAATTACCTCGTACCCCTGCATATCAACTGGTACTGGTACCCCGTGTATAGAGCAAGGTTATCGTTACTCATTGTGTATCTATTATTACTTTTATTATTACGGGTTATACTTTAATATTATTTCTCTATTTCCTTTCTCTCTGCATTGTTGGGAAGGGCCCGTAAGTGAGCATTTCACAGTTAGTCTACACCTGTTGTTTACAAAGCATGTGAGTGCCTTCAAATATCCACTTAACTCTGACTGAGAGGAGGAGGGAGGGAGAGAAGGAGGTAAGCATCATTCCCAGGGGTAATGTAGTGCCTTCACAGGCACACAAAGCACTGGTTTTAAAGGAATCAAGGAAGGCTGAGTCATTTGTAGCCCCATCTTGAATGTATTTCTGCTGTTCAGACGAAGCAAATCTTCAGAAACCTACACTGTGTTGTACCATAGAATAAATTGGGTTGTTGTGGGTTATTTCCTTCATTAAGAGGAGCACAAGGTCTGAACCCATGTTATAATCTGGAAGTCATGTCACAGCACATCATAGGAGACCTGAGGGCACATCTTGTCTAGCTTGGTGATCTCGGTTAAAATCTCGGTTTTCAAAATTCGAAAGATGCTAAGACCTGCGAAATTGTGATTTGTCTAAATAACAAGTGGTGAAAAACCCAAGCACCGGAACTAATCCTGCTCATTATCTCACGCATCCCGTTGTATCGATTCATGACAGATCTACGCTACCATGTATGTTTACGTAGTCTGTCCATGAGATATTAGGTGTGACTGGCTTGATACATACATTCACTACCATCAATATATTACCTGTATTACTGTAATCCTTGTAGTAGATGCCCCTATGTACTGATACAATGCACCCAACATGACACCAATTCACTGTGACAGTTAACAGGGGGGTGAGTTACAAGAGGTTGATATCCAATTAACAGCATCTCCTCAAATTTAATGAGTGGTGGTAAATTCCAGGCTCAATCTCCCTGGCACAATTTAATTAGCTGTAATTACAAAGTGCTCTGACCTTTGGAGGTTCCTGTCCTGTTGATTTACAAGTTGAGAGATCCTGATGTATCCACAGAGATGGAGAGAGAGAGCAAGGGAGGGAGAGAGGTGAGAGAGAGATGGAGAGACAGAGATAGATACAGAGAGAGAGTGATGGAGAGACAGAGATAGATACAGAGAGAGAGATGTATAAAGAGAAGAAGAGAGAGAGAGAGTGATGGAGAGACAGAGATAGATACAGAGAGAGAGAGAGAGTGATGGAGAGACAGAGATAGATACAGAGAGAGAGAGACAGGGGGACAAACACCTGCCTGCAGGTGACAGCATTCCCTCCCCCATATGCCCCCCTAGACACAACTATGACAACATAACCAACAAAAACGGGTCACAACTCCTGCAGCTCTGTCGCACGCTGGGTATGTACATAGTCAATGGTAGGCTTCGAGGGGACTCCTATGGTAGGTACACCTATAGCTCATCTCTTGGCAGTAGCACTGTAGACTACTTTATCACTGACCTCAACCCAGAGTCTCTCAGAGCGTTCACAGTCAGCCCACTGACACCCCTATCAGATCACAGCAAAATTACAGTCTACTTGAACAGAGCAATACTCAATCATGAGGCATCAAAGCCAAAGGAACTGAGTAACATTAAGAAATGCTATAGATGGAAGGAATGCAGTTTGGAAACCTACCAAAAAACAATTAGGCAACAGCAAATCCAATCCCTTTTAGACAACTTCCTGGTTAAAACGTTCCACTGCAATAGTGAAGGTGTAAACTTGGCAGTAGAAAATCTTAACAGTATATTTGACCTCTCAGCTTCCCTATCAAATCTAAAAATCTCAAATAGAAAACCGAAGAAAATGAACAACAATGACAAATGGTTTGATGAAGAATGCAAAAATCTAAGAAATAAATTGAGAAACCTGTCCAACCAAAAACATAGAGACCCGGAAAACCTGAGTCTACGCCTTCACTATGGTGAATCACTAAAACAATACAGAAATACACTACGGAAAAAGAAGGAACAGCATGTCAGAAATCAGCTCAATGTAATTGAAGAATCCATAGACTCTAACCAATTCTGGGAAAATTGGAAAACACTAAACAAACAACAACACGAAGAATTATCTATCCAAAATGGAGATGTATGGGTAAACCACTTCTCCAATCTTTTTGGCTCTATAACAAAGAATAAAGAGCAAAAACATATACATGATCAAATACAAATCCTAGAATCAACTATTAAAGACTACCAGAACCCACTGGATTCTCCAATTACCTTGAATGAGTTACAGGACAAAATAAAAACCCTCCAACCCAAAAAGGCCTGTGGTGTTGATGGTATCCTTAATGAAATGATCAAATATACAGACAACAAATTCCAATTGGCTATACTAAAACTCTTTAACATCGTCCTTAGCTCTGGCATCTTCCCCAATATTTGGAACCAAGGACTGATCACCCCAATCCACAAAAGTGGAGACAAATTTGACCCCAATAACTACCGTGGAATATGCGTCAACAGTAACCTTGGGAAAATACTCTGCATTATCATTAACAGCAGACTCGTACATTTCCTCAATGAAAACAATGTACTGAGCAAATGTCAAATTGGCTTTTTACCAAATTACCATACAACAGACCATGTATTCACCCTACACACCCTAATTGACAACCAAACAAACCAAAACAAAGGCAAAGTCTTCTCATGCTTTGTTGATTTCAAAAAAGCCTTCGACTCAATTTGGCATGAGGGTCTGCTATACAAATTGATGGAAAGTGGTGTTGGGGGTAAAACATACGACATTATAAAATCCATGTACACAAACAACAAGTGTGCGGTTAAAATTGGCAAAAAACACACACATTTCTTCACACAGGGTCGTGGGGTGAGACAGGGATGCAGCTTAAGCCCCACCCTCTTCAACATATATATCAACGAATTGGCGCGGGCACTAGAACAGTCTGCAGCACCCGGTCTCACCCTACTAGAATCCGAAGTCAAATGTCTACTGTTTGCTGATGATCTGGTGCTTCTGTCACCAACCAAGGAGGGCCTACAGCAGCACCTAGATCTTCTGCACAGATTCTGTCAGACCTGGGCCCTGACAGTAAATCTCAGTAAGACCAAAATAATGGTGTTCCAAAAAAGGTCCAGTCGCCAGGACCACAAATTCCATCTAGACACCGTTGCCCTAGAGCACACAAAAAACTATACATACCTCGGCCTAAACATCAGCGCCACAGGTAACTTCCACAAAGCTGTGAACGATCTGAGAGACAAGGCAAGAAGGGCATTCTATGCCATCAAAAGGAACATAAATTTCAACATACCAATTAGGATCTGGCTAAAAATACTTGAATCTGTCATAGAGCCCATTGCCCTTTATGGTTGTGAGGTCTGGGGTCCGCTCACCAACCAAGATTTCACAAAATGGGGCAAACACCAAATTGAGACTCTGCATGCAGAATTCTGCAAAAATATCCTCCGTGTACAACGTAGAACACCAAATAATGCATGCAGAGCAGAATTAGGCCGATACCCACTAATTATCAAAATCCAGAAAAGAGCCGTTAAATTCTACAACCACCTAAAAGGAAGCGATTCCCAAACCTTCCATAACAAAGCCATCACCTACAGAGAGATGAACCTGGAGAAGAGTCCCCTAAGCAAGCTGGTCCTAGGGCTCTGTTCACAAACACAAACACACCCCACAGAGCCCCAGGACAACAGCACAATTAGACCCAACCAAATCATGAGAAAACAAAAAGATAATTACTTGACACATTGGAAAGAATTAACAAAAAAACAGAGCAAACTAGAATGCTATTTGGCCCTAAACAGAGAGTACACAGTGGCAGAATACCTGACCACTGTGACTGACCCAAACTTAAGGAAAGCTTTGACTATGTACAGACTCAGTGAGCATAGCCTTGCTATTGAGAAAGGCCGCCGTAGGCAGACATGGCTCTCAAGAGAAGACAGGCTATGTGCACACTGTCCACAAAATGAGGTGGAAACTGAGCTGCACTTTCTAACCTCCTGCCCAATGTATGACCATATTAGAGACACATATTTCCCTCAGATTACACAGATCCACAAAGAATTCGAAAACAAATCCAATTTTGATAAACTCCCATATCTACTGGGTGAAATTCCACAGTGTGCCATCACAGCAGCAAGATTTGTGACCTGTTGTCACAAGAAAAGGGCAACCAGTGAAGAACAAACAGCATTGTAAATACAACCCATATTTATGCCTATTTATTTTAACCTGTGTGCTTTAACCATTCGTACATTGCTACAACACTGTATATATATATAATATGACATTTGTAATGTCTTTATTGTTTTGAAACTTCTGTATGTGTAATGTTTACTGTTAATTTGTATTGTTTGTTTCACTTTTGTGTATTGCTACCTCACTTGCTTTGGCAATGTTAACACATGTTTCCCATGCCAATAAAGCCCCTTGAATTGAATTGAATTGAATTGAGAGATGGAGAGACAGAGATAGATACAGAGAGAGAGAGAGAGAGATGGAGAGACAGAGATAGATACAGAGAGATAGATGTATAAAGAGAAGAAGAGAGAGAGAGAGAGATGGAGAGACAGAGATAGATACAGAGAGAGAGTGATGGAGAGACAGAGATAGATACAGAGAGAGAGATGTATAAAGAGATGAAGAGAGAGAGAGAGTGATGGAGAGACAGAGATAGATACAGAGAGAGAGATGGAGAGACAGAGATAGATACAGAGAGAGAGTGATGGAGAGACAGAGATAGATACAGAGAGAGATGTATAAAGAGATGAAGAGAGAGAGAGAGTGATGGAGAGACAGAGATAGATACAGAGAGAGAGAGATGGAGAGACAGAGATAGATACAGAGAGAGAGAGAGATGGAGAGACAGAGATAGATACAGAGAGATAGATGTATAAAGAGAAGAAGAGAGAGAGAGAGTGATGGAGAGACAGAGATAGATACTGAGAGAGAGAGATAGAGAGACAGAGTTAGATACAGAGAGATAGATGTATAAAGAGAAGAAGAGAGAGAGAGAGTGATGGAGAGACAGAGATAGATACAGAGAGAGAGAGATGGAGAGACAGCGATAGATACAGAGAGAGAGAGAGATGGAGAGACAGAGATAGATACAGAGAGATAGATGTATAAAGAGAAGAAGAGAGAGAGAGAGTGATGGAGAGACAGAGATAGATACAGAGAGAGAGAGATGGAGAGACAGAGTTAGATACAGAGAGATAGATGTATAAAGAGAAGAAGAGAGAGAGAGAGAGATGGAGAGACAGAGATAGAGAGAGTTGGAGAGACAGAGATAGATACAGAGAGATAGATGTATAAAGAGAAGAAGAGAGAGAGAGAGAGATGGAGAGACAGAGAGAGAGAGATGGAGAGACAGAGTTAGATACAGAGAGAGAGAGAGATGGAGAGACAGAGATAGATACAGAGAGAGAGAGAGATGGAGAGACAGAGATAGATACAGAGAGAGAGAGATTAATTAATGAAATTAATGAAATGATCAAATATACAGACAACAAATTCCAATTGGCTATACTAAAACTCTTTAACATCGTCCTTAGCTCTGGCATCTTCCCCAATATTTGGAACCAAGGACTGATCACCCCAATCCACAAAAGTGGAGACAAATTTGACCCCAATAACTACCGTGGAATATGCGTCAACAGTAACCTTGGGAAAATACTCTGCATTATCATTAACAGCAGACTCGTACATTTCCTCAATGAAAACAATGTACTGAGCAAATGTCAAATTGGCTTTTTACCAAATTACCGTACAACAGACCATGTATTCACCCTACACACCCTAATTGACAACCAAACAAACCAAAACAAAGGCAAAGTCTTCTCATGCTTTGTTGATTTCAAAAAAGCCTTCGACTCAATTTGGCATGAGGGTCTGCTATACAAATTGATGGAAAGTGGTGTTGGGGGTAAAACATACGACATTATAAAATCCATGTACACAAACAACAAGTGTGCGGTTAAAATTGGCAAAAAACACACACATTTCTTCACACAGGGTCGTGGGGTGAGACAGGGATGCAGCTTAAGCCCCACCCTCTTCAACATATATATCAACAAATTGGCGCGGGCACTAGAACAGTCTGCAGCACCCGGTCTCACCCTACTAGAATCCGAAGTCAAATGTCTACTGTTTGCTGATGATCTGGTGCTTCTGTCACCAACCAAGGAGGGCCTACAGCAGCACCTAGATCTTCTGCACAGATTCTGTCAGACCTGGGCCCTGACAGTAAATCTCAGTAAGACCAAAATAATGGTGTTCCAAAAAAGGTCCAGTCACCAGGACCACAAATTCCATCTAGACACCGTTGCCCTAGAGCACACACAAAACTATACATACCTCGGCCTAAACATCAGCACCACAGGTAACTTCCACAAAGCTGTGAACGATCTGAGAGACAAGGCAAGAAGGGCCTTCTATGCCATCAAAAGGAACATAAATTTCAACATACCAATTAGGATCTGGCTAAAAATACTTGAATCAGTCATAGAGCCCATTGCCCTTTATGGTTGTGAGGTCTGGGGTCCGCTCACCAACCAAGATTTCACAAAATGGGACAAACACCAAATTGAGACTCTGCATGCAGAATTCTGCAAAAATATCCTCCGTGTACAACGTAGAACACCAAATAATGCATGCAGAGCAGAATTAGGCCGATACCCACTAATTATCAAAATCCAGAAAAGAGCCGTTAAATTCTACAACCACCTAAAAGGAAGCGATTCCCAAACCTTCCATAACAAAGCCATCACCTACAGAGAGATGAACCTGGAGAAGAGTCCCCTAAGCAAGCTGGTCCTAGGGCTCTGTTCACAAACACAAACACACCCCACAGAGCCCCAGGACAACAGCACAATTAGACCCAACCAAATCATGAGAAAACAAAAAGATAATTACTTGACACATTGGAAAGAATTAACAAAAAAACAGAGCAAACTAGAATGCTATTTGGCCCTAAACAGAGAGTACACAGTGGCAGAATACCTGACCACTGTGACTGACCCAAACTTAAGGAAAGCTTTGACTATGTACAGACTCAGTGAGCATAGCCTTGCTATTGAGAAAGGCCGCCGTAGGCAGACATGGCTCTCAAGAGAAGACAGGCTATGTGCACACTGCCCACAAAATGAGGTGGAAACTGAGCTGCACTTCCTAACCTCCTGCCCAATGTATGACCATGTTAGAGAGACATATTTCCCTCAGATTACACAGATCCACAAAGAATTTGAAAACAAATCCAATTTTGATAAACTCCCATATCTACTGGGAGAAATTCCACAGTGTGCCATCACAGCAGCAAGATTTGTGACCTGTTGCCACAAGAAAAGGGCAACCAGTGAAGAACAAACACCATTGTAAATACAACCCATATTTATGCTTATTTATTTTAACTTGTGTGCTTTAACCATTTGTACATTGTTACAACACTGTATATATATAATATAACATTTGTAATGTCTTTATTGTTTTGAAACTTCTGTATGTGTAATGTTTACTGTTAATTTGTATTGTTTATTTCACTTTTGTATAATATCTACCTCACTTGCTTTGGCAATGTTAACACATGTTTCCCATGCCAATAAAGCCCCTTGAATTGAATTGAATTGAATTGAGAGAGAGATGGAGAGACAGAGATAGATACAGAGAGAGAGAGATGGAGAGTTTGTGTAGCGGAGGTGGACCACCTGTGTTCCATCGGCTGTCATGGTGAGGTTACCCTGTGGCTGACATCGTCATGGTGATGTTACTTTGATGTTTCCTGGTCTGACATGTAAAAACAGTTGTTGGTCCCCAGGGCTACAGATTAGCATTTAGCCTAGTGGGTTTACTGTTGTCTCCTGTCTTTAGTGGCTGTGCATATTGAGATGGCAGGTACCAATCCTGACCGGTTACATGAATACAGTCATGGTTGTCTGTCAGAATACACTTAAGATCACCACAACACAGTCACAACATCCTCCCCTACAAAGAACATCTTCAAATCAGAATTATACATATTTTTGGGGAAACTCAAATTTCATATTCTAGTCATTATATAAATTATAATACGACTGCAACCTTTTCACATTTCATATTTTCAATGGCTCAACAGGCCTGAAGTAATGTCTACCCTTCTTTCTCTGGTAATTTTCCAGAGAAATGATCAATTTATCATCCAAATGTTTTAGCATTCAATATAACGAAAGTCTGAGGCAGCTGGGCTGATCTTATCAGTGGCAGGAGAGTCCCTCTGCAGCTGAGGCCTCCAGTATACTCTTGCTCTCGCTTTCTCTCTCTCTCTTTCTTTCTTTCTTTCTTTCTTTCTCTCTCTCTCTCTCTCTCTCTCTTGCTCTCTCTCTCTTTTTCTCTTGCTCTCTCTCTTTCTCTCTGTCTCTCACTCTCCTGAGGTAAAGTTCCTCTCTCTCTCTCTCGTCCCTTGCTCCACGCCGTACTAAAGCCCCTTTGACTCTGAGTGTGGGGAAAAGACGAAAGATCTCATCTGCTCTGACAAAGATGGAATGACTCTTCTCTCTGTTGGCCCAGCCGTGGTGTGCTGGTATGCACCCTGTCACAGAATGTTATCCCCCATTTCTCAGGATCTCTCTTGACTCCTGTTTGTTCGGCCTCTGAGTCTTTTTCCTCTGCTGTTAGCTTCCAGTACCAGTTGACCAACACAGCGGGGAACAGCGGAACAATGTTTATTCGCTCATAGAAATTGAACTAGAATGTGTTTAACCAGTGTTAGAGTGGATAGACCTAACTTCAATTCATATCCGCACTTAAAATACATCCGAAGACTTACAATGCGATTCATTGGTTAATATATATATTTTTTTTTGTGCTATTGTCGTGGAGAATCGTCTCAGAAATATAACACTCTTACAAGAACTTGTGAATTTAATGTAGATTTTAATACAAAGTAGCAAAAATGAGCCCTTCCATGAAAGGACCCTATCACAAACGTAACAGAGCCGAGCCCCTCCATCGAAAAAGACTAAATTCTCATATTCCAGAGTCCTGCCTTTATAGGATTCTGTCTTTGCATAACGTATAGAGTCCCCTCCCTCTATATGAAAATAGCTTCCCTTGACCTTTCTCCATTATTTTCATTTAATCTCAGAGCTTGCTTGTTCACGCCCAGTAACGCTCATATCTGCTTTTGGTTAGGTTATAATGATGGTAGAACCCTTTTCACGTCCTAAAAATAATGCATGTATTGCATGCTTATGTTTCACATGTCAGTCATCAGTTATTTTGCTTCCATCCTTCTTCCTGTATCCTTCTGACCATAGTACGTCCAGCTGTTATAAATGTACGCATGGCCTTGGTTAATGTACTCTTTCAAAAATAGAGTATAGCCTGGGTGTCATATGGTCTGGGTGTCATCTTCTCTTAATGTGCATGTCCTTGCTACTTCAGCCTGGCAACTAGACCTATTTATATTTAATGCTTCGCTCCAACACTATCATATTTACATGCATAGCGTCAAACTAAAAGTGTTATTATATTTTCACCAGGACTTGTTACTTTGTCACAAAAGACTACTACAGTATTTCTTAGTTAATTACATCTCAAGGTTTGCCTAATAAGTCTCTCAGCTTTAGCTGTGCCCCTATGGACCATCCATGAGGCTGTATCCACCCATACATTAGATACAGGCTGTGCCTTCAGGAGCAAGACCTCTCTTTAGAGAAGACTGCACGTGCATTCACTAGACAGGTGTTGTCTTATTCCCCCATACTGCAATCAGGTCATGACATCTTATTTTGTTGCGCATGGTGAGCGTGTGTGTGTGTGTGTGTGTTTTTGTGTGTGTTGGTTTTAAAAGGGGTGTTCATTCAATTGCCAGTAAGTGATAATACAAATCAAAGCAATCACAGGTGTAATTGAATTCGTAGTGTTGCAACCCTTCTGCATCCGTAATAGGTTTCTCTCTCTGTGGTGCTAAATTAAAGTCAAGGTGCTCGACTCCTGTGAAGGAGGTGAGTGATTAGGTCTCGCCGGCACGACTGAGACAAATGACTTCAGAGCAATGAGTCTCTGTGAAATAAAGAGGAGAACCCTCAGCAGGCTGGAATGTCAAACGAGTCCTGAGAAAGAGAGGAAGGAGAGAAAGGAGGAGGGAGGGAGATAAGTAAAGGCCCGCTCCAGGAGCCCTCAATGAGTCCTGAGGAAAGAAGGAGGGAAAGAAGGAGGGGGGGGGGGGGGGGGGGAAGGGGAAAGCAAAGGCCAGGCCAGGAGCCGTTCCTACTGTACTGATGAGTCTGTCCTGCTCTGCTCTGTGATCTGGTCTGCTAGTCTGATGTATGTTGAGTTGAGTCTTAGCTCCAGAGCTGAAGTCTCTCTGGAGCAGAGAGGGGGATGATGACTGTGACCTCTGTGACCTCTGCCTGCCTCTGTGAGAGGCTCTGTCTTTACCTCTGGAACTAATCAGTAGGGGAGCCGCCGTCCACACTGATCTCCAAGGGTGCAATGCTCCATTGAGGGTCGGAGGCAGCTCTAATAAAGTTTAATAAGGAGGGCCACTTGGCCCTCACTTGGACAAGACAGTACAGGGAGCAGACAGCTTCACAACACCTAGAAAAGACAGTACAGAGAGCAGACAGCTTCACAACACCTATAAAAGACAGTACAGAGAGCAGACAGCTTCACAACACCTATAAAAGACAGTACAGAGAGCAGACAGCTTCACAACACCTTTGAAAAGCCAGTACAGAGAGCAGACAGCTTCAAAACACCTAGAAAAGACAGTACAGAGAGCGGACAGCTTCACAACACCTATAAAAGACAGTACAGAGAGCAGACAGCTTCACAACACCTAGAAAAGACAGTACAGAGAGCAGACAGCTTCACAACACCTAGAAAAGACAGTACATGGAGCAGACAGCTTCACAACACCTAGAAAAGACAGTACAGAGACCAGACAGCTTCACAACACCTAGAAAAGACAGTACAGAGAGCAGACAGCTTCACAGCACCTATAAAAGACAGTACAGAGACCAGACAGCTTCACAACACCTATAAAAGACAGTAGAGGGAGCAGACAGCTTCACAACACCTAGAAAAGACAGTACAGAGAGCAGACAGCTTCACAACACCTATAAAAGACAGTACAGAGAGCAGACAGCTTCACAACACCTATAAAAGACAGTACAGGGAGCAGACAGCTTCACAACACCGATAAAAGACAGTACAGGGAGCAGACAGCTTCACAACACCTAGACAAGACAGTAGAGGGAGCAGACAGCTTCACAACACCTAGACAAGACAGTACAGAGAGCAGACAGCTTCACAACACCTAGAAAAGACAGTACAGAGAGCAGACAGTTTCACAAAACCTAGAAAAGACAGTACAGAGAGCAGACAGCTACACAACACCTATAAAAGACAGTACAGGGAGCAGACAGCTTCACAACACCGATAAAAGACAGTACAGGGAGCAGATAGCTTCACAACACCTATAAAAGACAGTACATGGAGCAGACAGCTTCACAACACCTAGACAAGACAGTACAGGGAGCAGACAGCTTCACAACACCTATAAAAGACAGTACATGGAGCAGACAGCTTCACAACACCTAGACAAGTGGGTACAGGTAGCAGACAGCTTCACAACACCTAGACAAGTGCCTCACAGCTACACAACACCACTCCTCATCTAGACAAGAGCCTCACAGCAACACAACACCACTCCTCACATAGACAAGTGCCTCACAGCTACACAACACCACTCCTCACCTAGACAAGAGCCTCACAGCTACACAGCACCACTCCTCACCTAGACAAGAGCCTCACAGCTACACAACACCACTCCTCACCTAGACAAGAGCCTCACAGCTACACAACACCACTCCTCACCTAGACAAGAGCCTCACAGCTACACAACACCACTCCTCACCTAGACAAGAGCCTCACAGCTACACAACACCACTCCTCACTTAGAAAAGAGCCTCACAGCTACACAACACCACTCCTCACCTAGACAAGATCCTCACGACTACACAACACCACTCCTCACCTAGACAAGAGCCTCACAGCAACACAACACCACTCCTCACCTAGACAAGAGCCTCACGGCTACACAACACCACTCCTCACCTAGAAAAGAGCCTCACAGCTACACAACACCACTCCTCACCTAGACAAGAGCCTCACAGCTACACAACACCACTCCTCACCTAGACAAGAGCCTCACGGCTACACAACACGACTCCTCACCTAGACAAGAGCCTCACAGCAACACAACACCACTCCTCACCTAGACAAGAGCCTCACGGCTACACAACACCACTCCTCACCTAGACAAGAGCCTCACGGCTACACAACACCACTCCTCATCTAGACAAGAGCCTCACGGCTACACAACACCACTCCTCACCTAGACAAGAGCCTCACGGCTACACAACACCACTCCTCACCTAGACAAGAGCCTCACGGCTACACAACACCACTCCTCATCTAGACAAGAGCCTCACGGCTCATCTAGACAAGAGCCTCACGGTTTAGCCTGGGGCAACTTCCTGTTGCCCCAGGCTAAACCAGTAGGAAAAACACTTACCTGAGAGGCTTTAACAAACGGCACACAGCAGACACTCACGTACAAACTCTGACACCAGCCAGTTATGTCTGTGTAATGTTAGTGACTAAAGGTAGTCCTCTATATCTATCTGCTCAGTGTGAATGGGATATTGAATGGTCTTTCTTCCCTATATTCAGTGGCCACTCAGTTACCTCTGCCCTTGCCTGACTTCCCATATCCTAATATAGATGTCGTTTTATTCCCTGGTTCTACCGATGTCAACTATATTATACCTCTGAGGCATCCTTCCTCAAGAAGAAGCAATTGAAATTCAATAGATTTGCCATCGCAAAAAAGGTGGAACTTAGCATGTAATTCAAAAGATGCCCAAGGGGACTACTGTCACTGAGAGAGAGAGAGAGATGGTGGCAGACATTTTAGTTATTCATTTCTTTCTGCCGTATAACATGGTTTCACCCTCAAAACCACTAGATTGTTCGAGAACTCATTTGTACCTGTCAGGGATATGAAAGCAGGTAGCCCACATCAGTAAATCCAGCGTGTAATATGTTGTTTTCTGTGAGAGATTTCGCCTTAATGAGGGATGGCTATAGACTGAGTGTTCAAAACATTAGGAACAGCACCACGTTTTGCCCTCAGAACAGCCTCAATTCGTCGGGGCTTGACAAGGTGTCTAAAGCATTCCACAGGGATGCTGGGCTATGTTGACTCCACTGCTTCCCGCAGTTGGCTGGATGTCATGTTGGCTGGATGTCCTTTATGTGGTGGACCATTCTTAATATACACGGGAAACGGTTGAGCGTGTAAAACCCAGTAGCGTTGCAGATCTTGACACACTCAAACCGGTGCGCCTGTCACCTACTACCATACCCCATTCAAAGGCACGCAAATATTTTGTCTTGATCCCACACCCTCTGAATCGCACACATGCTCAATCCACGTCTCAAGGCTTAAGTATCATTTTTTTTAACCTGTCTCCTCCCCTTCATCTACACTGCTTGAAGTTGATTTAACAGGTGACATCAATAAGGGATCATAGCGTTCACTTGGATTCACCTGGTCAGTCTATGTCATGGAAAGAGCAGGTGTTCCTAATGTTTTGTACACTCAGTGTATGTACAATATTTACAAAGCTCTCTGACTAGGATACCTCACAGCGCCATGGCAACCATGGAATAATATCTGGCGATGACTGATTTTTCCCACAACAACAACCAGCCATTATATGTATGTTTGTAGTGATTGCGTTTGTAGTGATTGAGGGCCCATATACAGGAAGTGTAAATTGGGTTATTCGAAGGCTGGATGAGAATGATCTGTTCCTAATGCTAAAAATATTGCTTTCAATGTAAAGTTAAGCTTTCGTATCTGCCATACAGCCAAAATAAAAACGTTTTGAGAATTTGCGGTCTGTATTCAGCAACTGTCATTTACATTTACATTTTACATTTAAGTCATTTAGCAGACGCTCTTATCCAGAGCGACTTACAAGTACATACATTTTTTTTTTTTTTTTTTTTTTTTTGTACTGGCCCCCCGTGGGAATCGAACCCACAATCCTGGCGTTGCAAGCGCCATGCTCTACCAACTGAGCTACACGGGGCTGTACCCATTATTCATTAATTAATCCATTCATTCATTGAACCATCTAATATGCAAAGACAAACGTGTCACAAGAATGCTGAGTTATTACTAGGTTATTGCCAGGTTATTACGAGGTTATTGCCAGGTTATTACTAGGTTATCGCTGGTCTGCTGTAAAAGGCCATGAGATGAACAATGTGAGCAGTCTACTACATGTTTTCCTCTAGTCGTCTGAGATGGCAATGTCTACAACCCATGTTCTTTACTAGCTCCTAATGTAGCCTCGCTAACAATGTGAGCTGTCTTTTTAATGCCTCGGTCAAAAATGCTGACTGTCCGAAATTGTGAATCGAGCCTCTGGTCAGAACTGAAACAGCAGTTACAAATCTTACAGGGTTGACACACAATATTGATACAATATAATAAGACTAGCAGACCATATAAAGTCTCACCGTAACAGGTTTATCGAAAGATATAGCCTATTCCAGTGATATTATCATCATCGACACCAATACCTGGTGAGGGGAGGTGTGGCTACAGTATGCAAGTCATTCACATTGCTTTTACATTTGAGTCATTTAGCAGTGATCTTATCCAGAACGACTTACAGTGCATTCATCTACAGTAGCTACAGTAGGTTGGACTACCACATATCCTCATGAGGATTTAGTGCAGTGTATCAAATCAAAGTTTATTTGTCATGTGCGCCAAATACAACAGGTGTAGACCTTACAGTGAAATGCTTACTTACAGGCTCTAACCAACAGTGCAAAAAAGGTATTAGGTGAACAATAGGTAAGTAAAGAAATAAAAACAACAGTAAAAAGACAGTGAAAAATAACAGTAGCGAGGCTATATACAGTAGCGAGGCTATATACAGTAGCGAGGCTATATACAGTAGCGAGGCTATATACAGTAGCGAGGCTATAACAGTAGCGAGGCTATATACAGTAGCGAGGCTATAACAGTAGCGAGGCTACATACAGGCACCGGTTAGTCAGGCTGATTGAGGTAGTATGTACATGTAGATATGGTTAAAGTGACTACGCATATATGAGGAATAGAGAGTAGCAGTAGCGTAAAAGAGGGGTTGGCGGGTGGTGGGTGGCGGGTGGCGGGACACAATGCAGATAGCCCGGTTAGCCAATGTGCGGGGGCACTGGTTGGTCGTGCCAATTGAGGTAGTATGTACATGAATGTATAGTTAAAGTGGCTATGTATATATGATAAACAGAGAGTAGCAGCAGCATTAAAGGGGGGTTGGGGGGGGGGCACACAATGAAAGTAGTCCGGGTAGCCATTTGATTACCTGTTCAGGAGTCTTATGGCTTGGGGGTAAAAACTGTTGAGAAGCCTTTTTGTACTATATGATATTACGTTACTGCACTGTCGGAGATAGAAACATAAGCGTTTCTCTGCACCTGCGATAACATCTGCAAATCTGTGTACGTGACCAATAAACGTTGACTTTGATTTGACGATGCTGTCCAGTTATAATTGCCTATGGGTTTTAACGTACTTAATATGACCATTAAAGTTCGAATGAATCTCATTCAGTCAAGTCTCTGGAACTACACTGTTCTCTGGCTGTTTCATGCCTGACTATAAAAGTGGATCAAATCACTATAACTAACGAAGTGGCAGAGACAGTAAATGAGGAGAGCATATAAACAAATGAATGAGAAACTTCTACTCAACAAACAGTCAGATACAGGAATACAAGACACTGCAGCAATTGAATTTAACTCCAATACCAATTACTTATTCAGCATTTATTCATTTATATCCTCCTCGTAAGGTTCCAGTTCTGGAACCCCATTTAAAATAAGAACTTCCATAGTATCTGAATATATGAATATAGGTAATATATGAACCTCATAATTCTCGAATAGTTGAATATTAATATCCACTTCATTATCATTTTAATCAAATTTCATCACATCGTTGCCTCAGGATTTAACATCTGAGCATTTGACCTTGTCTTGTGCTAAACGTCTGTCCTTTAAATCAAACTCTCTAGCAGCAGTTCGACTTGAAGGATTTCAACTGTGGGTCTTATATTTCATATCAAACCATGGATGGATGAAACATTATTTCAATACCCAGGCTGTAACTCTTGCAGTATGAGTGAATGGCATTTATTGTCTCAAATCTGCCCTCATCACCTTGAAGCAGCCCTTTGTCCATATTTGATTACATGCTGCAGCATGAAGGCGTTCAGACTTTGAAGTTTAACAGCATTGGGTGTGTGTGTGTGTGAGAGAGAGAGAGAGAGAGAGAGAGAGAGAGAGAGAGAGAGAGAGAGAGAGAGAGAGAGAGAGAGAGAGAGAGAGAGAGAGAGAGAGAGAGAGAGAGAGAGAGAGAGAGAGAGAGAGAGACAGACAGACAGACAGACAGACAGACAGACAGACAGACAGACAGACAGACAGACAGACAGACAGACAGACAGACAGACAGACAGACAGACAGACAGAGTGAGAGACAGAGTGAGAGACAGACAGACAGACAGACAGACAGACAGACAGACAGACAGACAGACAGACAGACAGACAGACAGACAGACAGACAGACAGACAGACAGACAGACAGACAGACAGACAGACAGACAGACAGACAGACAGACAGACAGACAGACAGACAGAGTGAGAGACAGACAGAGTGAGAGACAGACAGAGTGAGAGACAGACAGAGTGAGAGACAGACAGAGTGAGAGACAGAGAGATTTAAGCCTTGTCTGTTGGGGTAAAAACCAGAGGGGAGATATATATTAGATTAGATCTATTACCGACGTGAGTTATTTTCACAGGCTCTGCAGGGCGGTATAGTCTACTCTCCCTTATCGCAGTGCGTGCAGGTGGCTGCAGGATCGATCCACAGCTTACATCTCTGGTGGTCAACCTGACACTCAAAGGGTCAATAGGACTCAGCATGCATGCTAACATGCTAAAAGTATAACATCATTAGTGGTATTGACCATTTGGAAAGCGTCAATCTACATGAACTACTGCTCTACTTTCTAAAACTATTTAAACAGGAAACATTTGGAATGATAATGTGCCAGCCATGGAAATAAAATGACTATTAGAAAAGTATAGAGTGAATGGGTCAAATCAATATGGCCGCAGGTCCACCCATCACAGAGCATTGACTAGTAATTCTATTTCTATGTTCATCTATTCACCTAATTTCAAACACATTCATGTCATAAACCAGATATGATAATTAAGTGAAATACATGACTGCTGTCATCAATCCATGATCGTCTTGCCGCAAGCAAACATCCTTAGGCAAACACTTTACCCAGTTGTTTATGGATGAACGCCCGTTCATCCGGTGTATTGTATCATTAGCTCCAGGGAGGGCATTCAGCTCATTGTGTTCTAATTAGAATCTAACACATCAAGCTTGGCTTTCACACGTCCCATGAAAACATTTGCTTTGTTTCTCAGTGCATGACTCATTTGTGGAGTTTGAGTCTAGGTGACATTTCTGTGATGGGGAAAAGCTAAGCCTGGCTGTTTAAGGCAGCCTTCCCTTACTGTTCATCCATAGTCAACCCTGACTGACTTGCCCTTTTCAAGTTGTCTATTTCATAGACGTTGACTGACATTTATTGACATGTTTGTTTGCAACTCCAAATCAAGTCCCTCGGTATCCATGGATCCATCATTGGTTAACAATAATGCTGATGCTATCGCACCAAATGTGTAGGCAGAGGTGTCATGCTCATAGGGGTCACAGGGGCACGTGCCCCCTCAGATTTCCCTGTTGAAAAACTACAATTATATTTTTTATATATATTATATATATATATATTATTTTTCTCTGTCATACTACTAGTCACCTGGCAATTTTATGAAGTTGGCTTTAGCTAGTCGAGAGAGGTTCCCAATCTCCCAACCTCATAATTAGCTACCAAGAAGCCATTTCAGGCTATCAATCAAGTTAGAGTAGCTGGCTTGTTTAAATATCTTAGCTGGCATGCCTGCTGGCAAGGTTGGTAGACTTTAGGAAAGCAAGCAATTACTAAATGTACTAAATAAGACTCACTTTCCTTTAAATATTGTACCTAGATTTTAGCAGAGATGCAGAAAATAATGTTTAGTTTCTTTAAAAAAAGAACCACCAGTCAGGAGGATACAGACAGCTCAAGAGGTATGCTTAGAAATGCAGAAAAATAGGACTATTTTATTGCTCGAGATTGTCAGGAAAAAGCTGTTTTTGTACTTTGTGCCCCCTCCGATTTTTGGGGTACACTCCCCTAAGTGTAGGTCCTTTTAATTGTGCATTTACAGGGAAATCAAGGACATGAACAATATGACCAGACTCATTCAGATACAATACAATGCTAAAATAGCAAAACAAAAAATTACAGATAAATCCAAAGAACAAAGTCTGTTTCTTTAACCTGAACTGGATGTGGACTCATGCTGAACGCTCATTAATTCAGCAAGAGGGATTAGGGAGAATTAATATAGTTATTAGAGACTGTCTTTGTTTTTTCCCCCGCCAAACTATTCACAATTAAACTCAATTAAAGGACTAGACACTTCGACTAGAGACTTTGACTTACAGACTGATAAAGAGCATTGTGAAACTACAAAACCTCTGCATATTCCGACTTCTAATGTCATTAGTATCTAAATCAGTTCACCTTTACCAATGGCACATTTCCGATAATTATAATTATACTGATCCACAACATCATTAGCAGCACGGCTTCCATGGGTCAATTTATGTCTGGAATTAAACAGACGTGGTCATTGTCAAATTCAGGATGGCTGAATTAATATATATCGTAATGTGGCCTTATCATTCTGGGTAGAGATAGAGAGCATTTCAGATTCACATTAATTGGAAATTAAAACCAAGAGACTATAATGACCTTCTTTCACTCACTCTCTCTCCTCCACAACTGAAGGTGAGTGGAACCCAGCTAACAGAGCAACAGAGACTCAAAATATGAACGTTACGTTTCGGCTCCATAACATTTCATTATCTGGATTCATCATGTTTGCCTTAAAACACCACGTCATTAGACCTATTTCTCCCTTAAAACACCACGTCATTAGATCTATTTCTCCCTTAAAACACCACGTCATTAGACCGACTTCTGCCTTAAAACACCACCTCATTAGACCTATTTCTCCCTTAAAACACCACATCATTAGACCGACTTCTCCCTTAAAACACCACCTCATTAGACCTATTTCTCCCTTAAAACACCACATCATTAGATCTATTTCTCCCTTAAAACACCACGTCATTAGATCTATTTCTCCCTTAAAACACCACGTCATTAGATCTATTTCTCCCTTAAAACACCACGTCATTAGACCGACTTCTCCCTTAAAACACCACCTCATTAGACCTATTTCTCCCTTAAAACACCACGTCATTAGACCGACTTCTCCCTTAAAACACCACCTCATTAGACCTATTTCTCCCTTAAAACACCACGTCATTAGACCGACTTCTCCCTTAAAACACCACGTCATTAGATCTATTTCTCCCTTAAAACACCACGTCATTAGACCTATTTCTCCCTTAAAACACCACGTCATTAGACCGACTTCTCCCTTAAAACACCACGTCATTAGATCTATTTCTCCCTTAAAACACCACGTCATTAGACCGACTTCTCCCTTAAAACACCACCTCATTAGACCTATTTCTCCCTTAAAACACCACCTCATTAGACCTATTTCTCCCTTAAAACACCACGTCATTAGATCGATTTCTCCCTTAAAACACCACGTCATTAGACCTATTTCTCCCTTAAAACACCACGACATTAGACCTATTTCTCCCTTAAAACACCACGTCATTAGACCTATTTCTCCCTTAAAACACCACGTCATTAGACCTATTTCTCCCTTAAAACACCACCTCATTAGACCTATTTCTCCCTTAAAACACCACGTCATTAGACCTATTTCTCCCTTAAAACACCACGTCATTAGACCGACTTCTCCCTTAAAACACCACGTCATTAGACCTATTTCTCCCTTAAAATACCACGTCATTAGATATATTTCTCCCTTAAAACACCACGTCATTAGACCGACTTCCCCCTTATTAAAACACCACGTCATTAGACCGACTTCCCCCTTATTAAAACACCACGTCATTAGACCTATTTCTCCCTTAAAACACCACGTCATTAGATCTATTTCTCCCTTATTAAAACACCACGTCATTAGACCTATTTCTCCCTTAAAACACCACGTCATTAGACCTATTTCTCCCTTAAAACACCACGTCCTTAGACCGACTTCTCCCTTAAAACACCACGTCATTAGATCTATTTCTCCCTTAAAACGGCACGCCATTAGATCTATTTCTCCCTTAAAACACCACATCATTAGATCTATTTCTCCCTTAAAACACCACGTCATTAGACCTATTTCTCCCTTAAAACACCAAGTCATTAAAACTATTTCTCCCTTAAAACACCACGTCATTAGACCTATTTCTCCCTTAAAACACCACGTCATTAGACCTATTTCTCCCTTAAAACACCACGTCATTAGACCTATTTCTCCCTTAAAACACCACATCATTAGACCTATTTCTCCCTTAAAACACCACGTCATTAGACCTATTTCTCCCTTAAAACACCACGTCATTAGACCTATTTCTCCCTTAAAACACCACGTCATTAGACCGACTTCTCCCTTAAAACACCACGTCATTAGATCTATTTCTCCCTTAAAACACCACGTCATTAGACCGACTTCTCCCTTAAAACACCATGTCATTAGACCGACTTCTCCCTTAAAACACCACGTCATTAGACCTATTTCTCCCTTAAAACACCACGTCATTAGATCTATTTCTCCCTTAAAACACCACGTCATTAGACCGACTTCTCCCTTAAAACACCACGTCATTAGACCGACTTCTCCCTTAAAACACCACGTCATTAGACCTATTTCTCCCTTAAAACACCACGTCATTAGACCGACTTCTCCCTTAAAACACCACGTCATTAGACCTATTTCTCCCTTAAAACACCACGTCATTAGATCTATTTCTCCCTTAAAACACCACGTCATTAGACCGACTTCTCCCTTAAAACACCACGTCATTAGACCTATTTCTCCCTTAAAACACCACGTCATTAGACCTATTTCTCCCTTAAAACACCACGTCATTAGACCTATTTCTCCCTTAAAACACCACGTCATTAGACCGACTTCTCCCTTAAAACACCATGTCATTAGACCTATTTCTCCCTTAAAACACCACGTCATTAGACCGACTTCTCCCTTAAAACACCACGTCATTAGACCTATTTCTCCCTTAAAACACCACGTCATTAGATCTATTTCTCCCTTAAAACACCAAGTCATTAGACCAACTTCTCCCTTAAAACACCACGTCATTAGACCGACTTCTCCCTTAAAACACCACGTCATTAGACCTATTTCTCTCTTAAAACACCACGTCATTAGACCTATTTCTCCCTTAAAACACCATGTCATTAGACCTATTTCTCCCTTAAAACACCACGTCATTAGACCGACTTCTCCCTTAAAACACCACGTCATTAGACCTATTTCTCCCTTAAAACACCACGTCATTAGACCTATTTCTCCCTTAAAACACCACGTCATTAGACCGACTTCTCCCTTAAAACACCACGTCATTAGACCTATTTCTCCCTTAAAACACCACGTCATTAGACCTATTTCTCCCTTAAAACACCACGTCATTAGACCTATTTCTCCCTTAAAACACCACCTCATTAGACCTATTTCTCCCTTAAAACACCACGTCAATAGACCTATTTCTCCCTTAAAACACCACGTCATTAGACCGACTTCTCCCTTAAAACACCACGTCATTAGACCTATTTCTCCCTTAAAACACCACGTCATTAGACCTATTTCTCCCTTAAAACACCACGTCATTAGACCTATTTCTCCCTTAAAACACCACCTCATTAGACCTATTTCTCCCTTAAAACACCACGTCATTAGACCTATTTCTCCCTTAAAACACCACGTCATTAGACCGACTTCTCCCTTAAAACACCACGTCATTAGACCTATTTCTCCCTTAAAACACCACGTCATTAGATATATTTCTCCCTTAAAACACCACGTCATTAGACCGACTTCCCCCTTATTAAAACACCACGTCATTAGACCTATTTCTCCCTTAAAACACCACGTCATTAGATCTATTTCTCCCTTATTAAAACACCACGTCATTAGACCTATTTCTCCCTTAAAACACCACGTCATTAGACCTATTATTCCCTTAAAACACCACGTCCTTAGACCGACTTCTCCCTTAAAACACCACGTCATTAGATCTATTTCTCCCTTAAAACGCCACGTCATTAGATCTATTTCTCCCTTAAAACACCACATCATTAGATCTATTTCTCCCTTAAAACACCACGTCATTAGACCTATTTCTCCCTTAAAACACCAAGTCATTAAAACTATTTCTCCCTTAAAACACCACGTCATTAGACCTATTTCTCCCTTAAAACACCACGTCATTAGACCTATTTCTCCCTTAAAACACCACGTCATTAGACCTATTTCTCCCTTAAAACACCACATCATTAGACCTATTTCTCCCTTAAAACACCACGTCATTAGACCTATTTCTCCCTTAAAACACCACGTCATTAGACCTATTTCTCCCTAAAACACCACGTCATTAGACCGACTTCTCCCTTAAAACACCACGTCATTAGATCTATTTCTCCCTTAAAACACCACGTCATTAGACCTATTTCTCCCTTAAAACACCACGTCAATAGACCTATTTCTCCCTTAAAACACCACGTCATTAGACCGACTTCTCCCTTAAAACACCACGTCATTAGACCTATTTCTCCCTTAAAACACCACGTCATTAGACCTATTTCTCCCTTAAAACACCACGTCATTAGACCTATTTCTCCCTTAAAACACCACCTCATTAGACCTATTTCTCCCTTAAAACACCACGTCATTAGACCTATTTCTCCCTTAAAACACCACGTCATTAGACCGACTTCTCCCTTAAAACACCACGTCATTAGACCTATTTCTCCCTTAAAACACCACGTCATTAGATATATTTCTCCCTTAAAACACCACGTCATTAGACCGACTTCCCCCTTATTAAAACACCACGTCATTAGACCTATTTCTCCCTTAAAACACCACGTCATTAGATCTATTTCTCCCTTATTAAAACACCACGTCATTAGACCTATTTCTCCCTTAAAACACCACGTCATTAGACCTATTATTCCCTTAAAACACCACGTCCTTAGACCGACTTCTCCCTTAAAACACCACGTCATTAGATCTATTTCTCCCTTAAAACGCCACGTCATTAGATCTATTTCTCCCTTAAAACACCACATCATTAGATCTATTTCTCCCTTAAAACACCACGTCATTAGACCTATTTCTCCCTTAAAACACCAAGTCATTAAAACTATTTCTCCCTTAAAACACCACGTCATTAGACCTATTTCTCCCTTAAAACACCACGTCATTAGACCTATTTCTCCCTTAAAACACCACGTCATTAGACCTATTTCTCCCTTAAAACACCACATCATTAGACCTATTTCTCCCTTAAAACACCACGTCATTAGACCTATTTCTCCCTTAAAACACCACGTCATTAGACCTATTTCTCCCTTAAAACACCACGTCATTAGACCGACTTCTCCCTTAAAACACCACGTCATTAGATCTATTTCTCCCTTAAAACACCACGTCATTAGACCTATTTCTCCCTTAAAACACCACGTCATTAGACCTATTTCTCCCTTAAAACACCACGTCATTAGACCGACTTCTCCCTTAAAACACCATGTCATTAGACCTATTTCTCCCTTAAAACACCACGTCATTAGACCGACTTCTCCCTTAACACACCACGTCATTAGACCTATTTCTCCCTTAAAACACCACGTCATTAGATCTATTTCTCCCTTAAAACACCACGTCATTAGACCGACTTCTCCCTTAAAACACCACGTCATTAGACCGACTTCTCCCTTAAAACACCACGTCATTAGACCTATTTCTCCCTTAAAACACCACGTCATTAGATCTATTTCTCCCTTAAAACACCACGTCATTAGACCGACTTCTCCCTTAAAACACCACGTCATTAGACCTATTTCTCCCTTAAAACACCACGTCATTAGACCTATTTCTCCCTTAAAACACCACGTCATTAGACCTATTTCTCCCTTAAAACACCACGTCATTAGACCTATTTCTCCCTTAAAACACCACGTCATTAGATCTATTTCTCCCTTAAAACACCACGTCATTAGACCAACTTCTCCCTTAAACACCACGTCATTAGACCGACTTCTCCCTTAAAACACCACGTCATTAGACCTATTTCTCCCTTAAAACACCACGTCATTAGACCTATTTCTCCCTTAAAACACCACGTCATTAGACCTATTTCTCCCTTAAAACACCACGTCATTAGACCGACTTCTCCCTTAAAACACCACGTCATTAGACCTATTTCTCCCTTAAAACACCACGTCATTAGACCTATTTCTCCCTTAAAACACCACGTCATTAGACCGACTTCTCCCTTAAAAACACCACGTCAATAGACCTATTTCTCCCTTAAAACACCACGTCATTAGACCGACTTCTCCCTTAAACACCACGTCATTAGACCTATTTCTCCCTTAAAACACCACGTCATTAGATCTATTTCTCCCTTAAAACACCACGCCATTAGACCGACTTCCCCTTATTAAACACCACGTCATTAGACCGACTTCCCCCTTATTAAAACACCACGTCATTAGACCTATTTCTCCCTTAAAACACCACGTCATTAGATCTATTTCTCCCTTATTAAAACACCACGTCATTAGACCTATTTCTCCCTTAAAACACCACGTCATTAGACCTATTATTCCCTTAAAACACCACGTCCTTAGACCGACTTCTCCCTTAAAACACCACGTCATTAGACCGACTTCTCCCTTAAAACACCACGTCATTAGACCTATTTCTCCCTTAAAACACCACGTCATTAGATCTATTTCTCCCTTAAAACACCACGTCATTAGACCGACTTCTCCCTTAAAACACCACGTCATTAGACCGACTTCTCCCTTAAAACACCACGTCATTAGACCTATTTCTCCCTTAAAACACCACGTCATTAGACTATTTCTCCTTAAACACCACGTCATTAGACCGACTTCTCCCTTAAAGCACCACGTCATTAGACCTATTTCTCCCTTAAAACACCACTCATTAGACCTATTTCTCCCTTAAAACACCACGTCATTAGACCTATTTCTCCCTTAAAACACCACGTCATTAGACCGACTTCTCCCTTAAACACCACGTCATTAGACCTATTTCTCCCTTAAAACACCACGTCATTAGACCGACTTCTCCCTTAAAACACCACGTCATTAGACCTATTTCTCCCTTAAACACCACGTCATTAGATCTATTTCTCCCTTAAAACACCACGTCATTAGAACCAACTTCTCCCTTAAAACACCACGTCATTAGACCGACTTCTCCCTTAAAACACCACGTCATTAGACCTATTTCACACCACGTCATTAGACCGATTTCTCCCTTAAAAACACAGTCATTAGACCTATTCTCCCTTAAAACACCACGTCATTAGACATTTCTCCCTTAAAACACCACGTCATTAGACCTATTTCTCCCTTAAAACACCACGTCATAGATAGAGTAAAACACCACGTCATTAGATCTATTTCTCCCTTATTAAAACACCACGTCATTAGACCTATTTCTCCCTTAAAACACCACGTCATTAGCCTATTATTCCCTTAAAACACCACGTCTTAGACCTATTTCTCCCCTTAAAACACCACGTCATTAGATCTATTTCTCCTTTAAAACACCACGTCATTAGAATATTTCTCCCTTAAAACACCACGTCATTAGATAATTTCTCCTTAAAACACCAGTCATTAGACCGACTTCCCCTTATTAAAACACCAGTCATTAGACCGACTTCCCCCTTATTAAACACCACGTCATTAGATCTATTTCTCCCTTAAAACACCACGTCATTAGACCGACTTCTCCCTTAAAACACCACGTCATTAGACCGACTTCTCCCTTAAACCCCACGTCATTAGACCGACTTCTCCCTTAAAACACCACGTCATTAGACCGACTTCTCCCTTAAAACACCACGTCATTAGACCTATTTCTCCCTTAAAACACCACGTCATTAGACCTATTTCTCCCTTAAAACACCACGTCATTAGATCTATTTCTCCCTTAAAACACCACGTCATTAGACCAACTTCTCCCTTAAAACACCACGTCATTAGACCGACTTCTCCCTTAAAACACCACGTCATTAGACCTATTTCTCCCTTAAAACACCACGTCATTAGACCTATTTCTCCCTTAAAACACCACGTCATTAGACCTATTTCTCCCTTAAAACACCACGTCATTAGACCGACTTCTCCCTTAAAACACCACGTCATTAGACCGACTTCTCCCTTAAAACACCACGTCATTAGACCTATTTCTCCCTTAAAACACCACGTCATTAGACCGACTTCTCCCTTAAAACACCACGTCATTAGACCTATTTCTCCCTTAAAACACCACGTCATTAGACCTATTTCTCCCTTAAAACACCACCTCATTAGACCTATTTCTCCCTTAAAACACCACGTCATTAGACCGACTTCTCCCTTAAAACACCACGTCATTAGACCTATTTCTCCCTTAAAACACCACGTCATTAGATCTATTTCTCCCTTAAAACACCACGTCATTAGACCGACTTCCCCCTTATTAAAACACCACGTCATTAGACCGACTTCCCCCTTATTAAAACACCACGTCATTAGACCTATTTCTCCCTTAAAACACCACGTCATTAGATCTATTTCTCCCTTATTAAAACACCACGTCATTAGACCTATTTCTCCCTTAAAACACCACGTCATTAGACCTATTATTCCCTTAAAACACCACGTCCTTAGACCGACTTCTCCCTTAAAACACCACGTCATTAGACCGACTTCTCCCTTAAAACACCACCTCATTAGACCTATTTCTCCCTTAAAACACCACCTCATTAGACCTATTTCTCCCTTAAAACACCACGTCATTAGATCTATTTCTCCCTTAAAACACCACGTCATTAGACCTATTTCTCCCTTAAAACACCACGTCATTAGACCTATTTCTCCCTTAAAACACCACGTCATTAGACCTATTTCTCCCTTAAAACACCACGTCATTAGACCTATTTCTCCCTTAAAACACCACCTCATTAGACCTATTTCTCCCTTAAAACACCACGTCATTAGACCTATTTCTCCCTTAAAACACCACGTCATTAGACCTATTTCTCCCTTAAAACACCACGTCATTAGATATATTTCTCCCTTAAAACACCACGTCATTAGACCGACTTCCCCCTTATTAAAACACCACGTCATTAGACCGACTTCCCCCTTATTAAAACACCACGTCATTAGACCTATTTCTCCCTTAAAACACCACGTCATTAGATCTATTTCTCCCTTATTAAAACACCACGTCATTAGACCTATTTCTCCCTTAAAACACCACGTCATTAGACCTATTATTCCCTTAAAACACCACGTCCTTAGACCGACTTCTCCCTTAAAACACCACGTCATTAGATCTATTTCTCCCTTAAAACGCCACGTCATTAGATCTATTTCTCCCTTAAAACGCCACGTCATTAGATCTATTTCTCCCTTAAAACGCCACGTCATTAGATCTATTTCTCCCTTAAAACACCACGTCATTAGACCTATTTCTCCCTTAAAACACCAAGTCATTAAAACTATTTCTCCCTTAAAACACCACGTCATTAGACCTATTTCTCCCTTAAAACACCACGTCATTAGACCTATTTCTCCCTTAAAACACCACGTCATTAGACCTATTTCTCCCTTAAAACACCACGTCATTAGACCTATTTCTCCCTTAAAACACCACGTCATTAGACCTATTTCTCCCTTAAAACACCACGTCATTAGACCTATTTCTCCCTTAAAACACCACGTCATTAGACCTATTTCTCCCTTAAAACACCACGTCATTAGACCGACTTCTCCCTTAAAACACCACGTCATTAGATCTATTTCTCCCTTAAAACACCACGTCATTAGACCTATTTCTCCCTTAAAACACCACGTCATTAGACCTATTTCTCCCTTAAAACACCACGTCATTAGACCGACTTCTCCCTTAAAACACCATGTCATTAGACCTATTTCTCCCTTAAAACACCACGTCATTAGACCGACTTCTCCCTTAAAACACCACGTCATTAGACCTATTTCTCCCTTAAAACACCACGTCATTAGATCTATTTCTCCCTTAAAACACCACGTCATTAGACCGACTTCTCCCTTAAAACACCACGTCATTAGACCGACTTCTCCCTTAAAACACCACGTCATTAGACCTATTTCTCCCTTAAAACACCACGTCATTAGACCTATTTCTCCCTTAAAACACCACGTCATTAGATCTATTTCTCCCTTAAAACACCACGTCATTAGACCGACTTCCCCCTTATTAAAACACCACGTCATTAGACCGACTTCCCCCTTATTAAAACACCACGTCATTAGATCTATTTCTCCCTTAAAACACCACGTCATTAGACCGACTTCTCCCTTAAAACACCACGTCATTAGACCGACTTCTCCCTTAAAACACCACGTCATTAGACCTATTTCTCCCTTAAAACACCACGTCATTAGACCTATTTCTCCCTTAAAACACCACGTCATTAGACCTATTTCTCCCTTAAAACACCACGTCATTAGACCTATTTCTCCCTTAAAACACCACGTCATTAGATCTATTTCTCCCTTAAAACACCACGTCATTAGACCAACTTCTCCCTTAAAACACCACGTCATTAGACCGACTTCTCCCTTAAAACACCACGTCATTAGACCTATTTCTCCCTTAAAACACCACGTCATTAGACCTATTTCTCCCTTAAAACACCACGTCATTAGACCTATTTCTCCCTTAAAACACCACGTCATTAGACCGACTTCTCCCTTAAAACACCACGTCATTAGACCTATTTCTCCCTTAAAACACCACGTCATTAGACCTATTTCTCCCTTAAAACACCACGTCATTAGACCGACTTCTCCCTTAAAACACCACGTCATTAGACCTATTTCTCCCTTAAAACACCACGTCATTAGACCTATTTCTCCCTTAAAACACCACGTCATTAGACCTATTTCTCCCTTAAAACACCACCTCATTAGACCTATTTCTCCCTTAAAACACCACGTCAATAGACCTATTTCTCCCTTAAAACACCACGTCATTAGACCTATTTCTCCCTTAAAACACCACGTCATTAGACCTATTTCTCCCTTAAAACACCACCTCATTAGACCTATTTCTCCCTTAAAACACCACGTCAATAGACCTATTTCTCCCTTAAAACACCACGTCATTAGACCGACTTCTCCCTTAAAACACCACGTCATTAGACCTATTTCTCCCTTAAAACACCACGTCATTAGATCTATTTCTCCCTTAAAACACCACGTCATTAGACCGACTTCCCCCTTATTAAAACACCACGTCATTAGACCGACTTCCCCCTTATTAAAACACCACGTCATTAGACCGACTTCCCCCTTATTAAAACACCACGTCATTAGATCTATTTCTCCCTTATTAAAACACCACGTCATTAGACCTATTTCTCCCTTAAAACACCACGTCATTAGACCTATTTCTCCCTTAAAACACCACGTCATTAGATCTATTTCTCCCTTAAAACACCACGTCATTAGACCGACTTCTCCCTTAAAACACCATGTCATTAGACCGACTTCTCCCTTAAAACACCACGTCATTAGACCTATTTCTCCCTTAAAACACCACGTCATTAGATCTATTTCTCCCTTAAAACACCACGTCATTAGACCGACTTCTCCCTTAAAACACCACGTCATTAGACCGACTTCTCCCTTAAAACACCACGTCATTAGACCTATTTCTCCCTTAAAACACCACGTCATTAGACCGACCTCTCCCTTAAAACACCACATCATTAGACCTATTTCTCCCTTAAAACACCACGTCATTAGATCTATTTCTCCCTTAAAACACCACGTCATTAGACCGACTTCTCCCTTAAAACACCACGTCATTAGACCTATTTCTCCCTTAAAACACCACGTCATTAGACCTATTTCTCCCTTAAAACACCACGTCATTAGACCGACTTCTCCCTTAAAACACCATGTCATTAGACCTATTTCTCCCTTAAAACACCACGTCATTAGACCGACTTCTCCCTTAAAACACCACGTCATTAGATCTATTTCTCCCTTAAAACACCAAGTCATTAGACCAACTTCTCCCTTAAAACACCACGTCATTAGACCGACTTCTCCCTTAAAACACCACGTCATTAGACCGACTTCTCCCTTAAAACACCACGTCATTAGACCGACTTCTCCCTTAAAACACCACGTCATTAGACCGACTTCTCCCTTAAAACACCACGTCATTAGACCTATTTCTCCCTTAAAACACCACCTCATTAGACCTATTTCTCCCTTAAAACACCACGTCAATAGACCTATTTCTCCCTTAAAACACCACGTCATTAGACCTATTTCTCCCTTAAAACACCACGTCATTAGATCTATTTCTCCCTTAAAACACCACGTCATTAGACCGACTTCCCCCTTATTAAAACACCACGTCATTAGACCGACTTCCCCCTTATTAAAACACCACGTCATTAGACCTATTTCTCCCTTAAAACACCACGTCATTAGATCTATTTCTCCCTTATTAAAACACCAGGTCATTAGACCTATTTCTCCCTTATTAAAACACCAGGTCATTAGACCTATTATTCCCTTAAAACACCACGTCCTTAGACCGACTTCTCCCTTAAAACACCACGTCATTAGACCGACTTCTCCCTTAAAACACCACGTCATTAGACCGACTTCTCCCTTAAAACACCACGTCATTAGACCGACTTCTCCCTTAAAACACCACGTCATTAGACCGACTTCTCCCTTAAAACACCACGTCATTAGACCGACTTCTCCCTTAAAACACCACGTCATTAGACCGACTTCTCCCTTAAAACACCACGTCATTAGACCTATTTCTCCCTTAAAACACCACGTCATTAGACCTATTTCTCCCTTAAAACACCACGTCATTAGACCTATTTCTCCCTTAAAACACCACGTCATTAGACCGACTTCTCCCTTAAAACACCACGTCATTAGACCGACTTCTCCCTTAAAACACCACGTCATTAGACCTATTTCTCCCTTAAAACACCACGTCATTAGACCTATTTCTCCCTTAAAACACCACGTCATTAGACCGACTTCTCCCTTAAAACACCACGTCATTAGACCTATTTCTCCCTTAAAACACCACGTCATTAGACCGACTTCTCCCTTAAAACACCACGTCATTAGACCGACTTCTCCCTTAAAACACCACGTCATTAGACCTATTTCTCCCTTAAAACACCACGTCATTAGACCTATTTCTCCCTTAAAACACCACGTCATTAGATCTATTTCTCCCTTAAAACACCACGTCATTAGACCGACTTCCCCCTTATTAAAACACCACGTCATTAGACCGACTTCCCCCTTATTAAAACACCACGTCATTAGATCTATTTCTCCCTTAAAACACCACGTCATTAGACCGACTTCTCCCTTAAAACACCACGTCATTAGACCGACTTCTCCCTTAAAACACCACGTCATTAGACCTATTTCTCCCTTAAAACACCACGTCATTAGACCTATTTCTCCCTTAAAACACCACGTCATTAGACCTATTTCTCCCTTAAAACACCACGTCATTAGACCTATTTCTCCCTTAAAACACCACGTCATTAGATCTATTTCTCCCTTAAAACACCACGTCATTAGACCAACTTCTCCCTTAAAACACCACGTCATTAGACCGACTTCTCCCTTAAAACACCACGTCATTAGACCTATTTCTCCCTTAAAACACCACGTCATTAGACCTATTTCTCCCTTAAAACACCACGTCATTAGACCTATTTCTCCCTTAAAACACCACGTCATTAGACCGACTTCTCCCTTAAAACACCACGTCATTAGACCTATTTCTCCCTTAAAACACCACGTCATTAGACCTATTTCTCCCTTAAAACACCACGTCATTAGACCGACTTCTCCCTTAAAACACCACGTCATTAGACCTATTTCTCCCTTAAAACACCACGTCATTAGACCTATTTCTCCCTTAAAACACCACGTCATTAGACCTATTTCTCCCTTAAAACACCACCTCATTAGACCTATTTCTCCCTTAAAACACCACGTCAATAGACCTATTTCTCCCTTAAAACACCACGTCATTAGACCTATTTCTCCCTTAAAACACCACGTCATTAGACCTATTTCTCCCTTAAAACACCACCTCATTAGACCTATTTCTCCCTTAAAACACCACGTCAATAGACCTATTTCTCCCTTAAAACACCACGTCATTAGACCGACTTCTCCCTTAAAACACCACGTCATTAGACCTATTTCTCCCTTAAAACACCACGTCATTAGATCTATTTCTCCCTTAAAACACCACGTCATTAGACCGACTTCCCCCTTATTAAAACACCACGTCATTAGACCGACTTCCCCCTTATTAAAACACCACGTCATTAGACCGACTTCCCCCTTATTAAAACACCACGTCATTAGATCTATTTCTCCCTTATTAAAACACCACGTCATTAGATCTATTTCTCCCTTAAAACACCACGTCATTAGACCTATTTCTCCCTTAAAACACCACGTCATTAGATCTATTTCTCCCTTAAAACACCACGTCATTAGACCGACTTCTCCCTTAAAACACCATGTCATTAGACCGACTTCTCCCTTAAAACACCACGTCATTAGACCTATTTCTCCCTTAAAACACCACGTCATTAGATCTATTTCTCCCTTAAAACACCACGTCATTAGACCGACTTCTCCCTTAAAACACCACGTCATTAGACCGACTTCTCCCTTAAAACACCACGTCATTAGACCTATTTCTCCCTTAAAACACCACGTCATTAGACCGACCTCTCCCTTAAAACACCACATCATTAGACCTATTTCTCCCTTAAAACACCACGTCATTAGATCTATTTCTCCCTTAAAACACCACGTCATTAGACCGACTTCTCCCTTAAAACACCACGTCATTAGACCTATTTCTCCCTTAAAACACCACGTCATTAGACCTATTTCTCCCTTAAAACACCACGTCATTAGACCGACTTCTCCCTTAAAACACCATGTCATTAGACCTATTTCTCCCTTAAAACACCACGTCATTAGACCGACTTCTCCCTTAAAACACCACGTCATTAGATCTATTTCTCCCTTAAAACACCAAGTCATTAGACCAACTTCTCCCTTAAAACACCACGTCATTAGACCGACTTCTCCCTTAAAACACCACGTCATTAGACCGACTTCTCCCTTAAAACACCACGTCATTAGACCGACTTCTCCCTTAAAACACCACGTCATTAGACCGACTTCTCCCTTAAAACACCACGTCATTAGACCTATTTCTCCCTTAAAACACCACCTCATTAGACCTATTTCTCCCTTAAAACACCACGTCAATAGACCTATTTCTCCCTTAAAACACCACGTCATTAGACCTATTTCTCCCTTAAAACACCACGTCATTAGACCTATTTCTCCCTTAAAACACCACGTCATTAGATCTATTTCTCCCTTAAAACACCACGTCATTAGACCGACTTCCCCCTTATTAAAACACCACGTCATTAGACCGACTTCCCCCTTATTAAAACACCACGTCATTAGACCTATTTCTCCCTTAAAACACCACGTCATTAGATCTATTTCTCCCTTATTAAAACACCAGGTCATTAGACCTATTTCTCCCTTAAAACACCACGTCATTAGACCTATTATTCCCTTAAAACACCACGTCCTTAGACCGACTTCTCCCTTAAAACACCACGTCATTAGACCGACTTCTCCCTTAAAACACCACGTCATTAGACCGACTTCTCCCTTAAAACACCACGTCATTAGACCGACTTCTCCCTTAAAACACCACGTCATTAGATCTATTTCTCCCTTAAAACACCACGTCATTAGACCGACTTCTCCCTTAAAACACCACGTCATTAGACCTATTTCTCCCTTAAAACACCACGTCATTAGACCTATTTCTCCCTTAAAACACCACGTCATTAGACCGACTTCTCCCTTAAAACACCACGTCATTAGACCGACTTCTCCCTTAAAACACCACGTCATTAGACCGACTTCTCCCTTAAAACACCACGTCATTAGACCTATTTCTCCCTTAAAACACCACGTCATTAGACCTATTTCTCCCTTAAAACACCACGTCATTAGACCGACTTCTCCCTTAAAACACCACGTCATTAGACCTATTTCTCCCTTAAAACACCACGTCATTAGACCGACTTCTCCCTTAAAACACCACGTCATTAGACCGACTTCTCCCTTAAAACACCACGTCATTAGACCGACTTCTCCCTTAAAACACCACGTCATTAGATCTATTTCTCCCTTAAAACACCACGTCATTAGACCAACTTCTCCCTTAAAACACCACGTCATTAGACCAACTTCTCCCTTAAAACACCACGTCATTAGACCGACTTCTCCCTTAAAACACCACGTCATTAGATCTATTTCTCCCTTAAAACACCACGTCATTAGACCTATTTCTCCCTTAAAACACCACCTCATTAGACCTATTTCTCCCTTAAAACACCACGTCAATAGACCTATTTCTCCCTTAAAACACCACGTCATTAGACCGACTTCTCCCTTAAAACACCACGTCATTAGACCTATTTCTCCCTTAAAACACCACGTCATTAGATCTATTTCTCCCTTAAAACACCACGTCATTAGACCGACTTCCCCCTTATTAAAACACCACGTCATTAGACCGACTTCCCCCTTATTAAAACACCACGTCATTAGACCTATTTCTCCCTTAAAACACCACGTCATTAGATCTATTTCTCCCTTATTAAAACACCACGTCATTAGACCTATTTCTCCCTTAAAACACCACGTCATTAGACCTATTATTCCCTTAAAACACCACGTCATTAGACCGACTTCTCCCTTAAAACACCACCTCATTAGACCTATTTCTCCCTTAAAACACCACGTCATTAGACCTATTTCTCCCTTAAAACACCACATCATTAGATCTATTTCTCCCTTAAAACACCACCTCATTAGACCTATTTCTCCCTTAAAACACCACGTCATTAGATCTATTTCTCCCTTAAAACACCACGTCATTAGACCGACTTCTCCCTTAAAACACCACCTCATTAGACCTATTTCTCCCTTAAAACACCACCTCATTAGACCTATTTCTCCCTTAAAACACCACGTCATTAGATCTACTGACTGACGGGCGGCTCTGTTTTTCCTCAGGAGGATAGAGTCGAGCATGTTCCCTCCCTCCACCTTATGTCTACTGGCTCATCGGTTGCATCTGTCCCATACAGAATACATCCACCAACAAACTCATCTAAACAGGTATTGTTATACTAATCAGTCTGACAATATGTCAGCCAGGAAATAGCTTGAGGGTATGATAGACATCAGGGTCTGAGGTACATGACCTTCTACTGACCTATGGAGACAGGGTCCCGTCCCCCTGGGCCAGATATCACTACAGTATATCAGGAGAATGACAGCAAACCAGGTCTGAGAGAGGTGAACCCTGTCATGTTGTCTCCTCCACCCTCTCTCTATCTCTGCATTGGTTGTCCATGATAAATAATGCTATCACTCTAGAGTGTAGACTATCATTCTGGCATTCTGAACATGTTGACTTCTGAACTATACATCTTGGAAAATATTTTGAGGGTATTTCATAGCTAGATTTCCATTGTCCGACGCTGGCATACAGTGCTTGCTGAACTACTCACACCTTGTGAAATATTCGAATGGTATTCCATAGTTATATTTAAGTACATAACCCAATAACAATTTGGTGGGGTAATTTTAGCTATGTTGATTAAAATACAAACTCAAATCAAAGCTTGGAAATGTAATTTTGATTAATTCTCCTTTACTAGACATTCTTCTCACATATTCTCGTTTCTAGAGGGACTCATAATAGCAGCCCACAGTGGTGCTTTGAGGGACAGGGACAGTCATTCTGAAGTAGGGCAGACAGAGACAGGGAGGCAGCCTGTAGTGACATCCTCTTGTCTCTCCATATTGGCTTTTCATTAAACGCATAATACACAGGGCACCCTGCGGGCCTGTGGGGCTGTTTCTAGTGATGAGGATGTTTACTTTTAATGTCTAGGCTACTTCTCAAATGCCACCCTATTCACTATATAGTGCACTACTTTTAACGAGAGCCCTACTAGTGCACTACTTCTGACACAGCCCTACTCTCTGGCACTATGCCGCAGGGCACTATAACAATTTCCCCAACTTCACAGGAGCAATTAGCCACAATATTATTTTGCCGTAAACAATACCCTCTGTGTGGCAGACACCTCCATGACATAATATTGGGGACATGGGGCTGTGAGATAACCGTGCAAAGCATCTCAATTCATTTTCCGTAAATATTGGAGAGGATGAATGCCTTTTGGAGCATGGAAATGGAGTCTTTATTGACCATCCTTTGTGTGGATGTTTAGACTCTAGGATCTTTTTAATTGACTGGATTTTAATGGGAGACTTAGTTTGCAAAGTTACAGAACAATTGATCTTCAATGGAAAAATAAACTCCAATAGGCTCCAACCATTGCCAGCCCAATAGTTAGATGCCATACTATGTTCTATCATTTGCAAGGTTAAACAAGGATCATATATGATATGTATTTTCGTGTGGTTGTATGTATATATCGTCCACCTACAGCCCTCTTAGTCCAACATGGACTAACCACCTATAGCTCACTGTTAATCATCTCAGTGCCTGTGAACCATACAGCTCTTGATACTCATAAATGATCAAACGCCATTTATCACAGTTAATTTATCACTGAATCAAATGGTAATGGCCTTTTCTCTCTCTCCGTCAGAGATACTACGTAGTGCAATCAAGCGGATATTAAACACGTTTCACCTTGGAAGAAGGGGAGATAATAAATTGCTCCCCTTCACAATATTCCCAATATTTTTTCCGCTCAGTTAAATTGCCTTCAGATGGGTTTGCTGTCGCCCGTCACATCAAATATGCTCCTGTCAATGACTTGATGGATATGCAATACTCTACTAATTACAATGTGGAGGGGTGGTGTGTGCTTGTGTGCTTGTGTGTGTTCGCCTCCGTCTCATCCAGGCACTAACTAGATGAAGGACTAAGTAAGTAATTTTCACAAAGTATATGTAGATGTGTGTGTGTGGGGGGGGGGACTACAATAAATATGGATGCGTGTGTGAGTGTGTGCGTGCATGTCCCTCAAGATTAAGTGAGTCATTTTCACAAAGTATTTTCAGATGTGTGTGGGGGGGGACTAGATAAGATCTATATGAGACTGGGAACAGGTGAGCCCTGTTATGAGACAGATGGTTTATCTCATTAGAGAGCCTATTGAGTAGCGAAGGCCAAAATATGATGGAACAATCTCCACAGAACCTAGGGGATAAACCACCTGCGCCAGTATTTATAAAGCGTCCCAGAGTAGGAGTGCTGATCCAGGATCAGGTCCTCCCAATCTTATCCAGTACTCCTACTGTGAGGAACTTTGTGAATATTGGCCCTCACCTACCATCTAAAGTAGGCCGCAAATATAATGGAAACTCCCTACACGAAGCTTCATTATAGAGGTTGAATGGAAATCTACTGCAATATGGATCTGGCTGTCAAGTAATTCCGTATTGATTATAAACTCTGGGTTTATCATTATGCCATTAGTCCACTGTACAATACATTGACAAAGATATGGATCTATATGTCTACATTATATTATACTTTATGACAGTAATCCAACGTCATATGCACATACAGTGTCGTCTTATAGTGATCACATCCGTGCCAGACAATTTGATCACGCCCAGTAGAGTGCCCCCTATAGGCCTGCGCACAGTATATCATATATATGATGTTTATGTGGGTGGTAATCTCATTGCGATGGGCCATGAATTGTCCCTGGCATGTTCAACTGTCCTTCAGCACAGAGGATATGGTTGAGTTACGGCTGTTTAAACTGGCAGCTCTGACTGACTGATTGACTCTTCCACTCTGGCGATTGTTATTCAAGGAGAGAAAAGCCTCTTATGTTTTATGGCCCTCTTCTCCTCCGTGGCGCCGGCCCGCAGGTTTATGGTACTTAAAACCCACCGCACCAGGTGATATTTGTCATCGCCGAAACATAACGGTGGTGACCGGTGTGTACCGGCGGTGACATTATATTACGGGTCTGACGATCTTTCCTTATAAAGGATGCAGAAGTTGGACTATGGGTTACAAGTGTAGATTTGATGTTTTTTTTATGTTTTTATTTCATTATATAAACAGCAGTAACTAAATGAGCGTCTGATGCTTGAGAATATAACCATCCTTGGTTCCTTAGTAGAAATGAGGCCAGGGTTGGGGTCAATGCCATTTCAGCCCGTCAATTGGTACTTTTATTGAATTGGAATTTCAATTCATCTCTCTGAATTGACTGAATTGAAATGGAATGAACCTTGGTAGAAACACTTGACTGACCAATCCTCTCTCACTATCCAGAGCGCGTACGCATGTCACGTTACTGTGGCGACCATTGAGCAGGAATGGAGTGGTACAAAATGTCTGGCTGCACCCAGCTTTCCAAACACTTAGATACGTCTGGCTGCACCCAGCTTTCCAAACACTTAGAAATGTTATTATTATTTTTTTCTACATAATACATAGTGTATAGACTGTCCTACTACTTGTGGTTCAAAGCAACCGGCCAGCAATAGAGTAATTGATCCTTGATGCTCATTAGGTAATTGTGACTGACTGTGCTTTATCAAATGTGATTCCAGGCCTACAGGATGTTGGGATCTGTTTCTGTAATAGGAGAATAGACTCTGACAGAGATGAATGTGGGCTTTGTTTTGATCAATACCGTTTCTCTGCTGGATGGCCAGATTGATCACGAGGACAGAGAGAGAGAGAATGCTCAGACATAGGGTCCCAAATGGCCCCATGTTCCCTGAGTAGTGCACTACCTTCAACCGGGGCCCATATGGGTCTAGCCAAAAGCAATGCACCACATGCAATAGGGTTCCGTTGTGGACACAGCCAGGGACAACTGAGCTGGGCCAGATCTAATTCAGTCAAAGTTGTGACTGTTGAGAGTGGATTCAGTGTGATGGTTGGCTGCAGTGCTGTCTGTGTATGCTCTAGTGATTGCGGGGGAATTGTGATGCGTGTGAAAAGATCTAGCTGCCACTACTGACAGTATCACCCACAGAGAACTGTTGAACGCAACGGAGAGTGAACAGACCGTTTTTCACTGAGCGCGTGTGTGTGCTCATACGTGCACGCTTGTATGTGTGTTTCTATATATGTGTGTGTGTGTGTGTGTTTCAGTATTTGTGGGCTGTGCGACTTGAGTCCCACAAATTGTTTTGAGCGGAAAACTCTGTCAACACTTCATGCTTTTTTTCAGTGTAATGTTAACAGCCACTCTCTGTAGCCACTGGCTGGTCCACTGGTCCTCAGCCACAGAAGTGAAGATTTACCGGCGTGTTGTCTCAGTCTCTGCAGTCCCCTCTGCTGCGGCGACGGCCAGTGATGTGGAATCCACTCAGACGAGATCAGAGGAGGGAAATGCCCTGATATACAACTCCCATATTTCAAAGAATCCTGCCCTGATGTAGTTATGCTGGGGAGATGTGTCCAGCATACCAAATGTGTGAGTTTAATAAGAGAGATGTGCACAGCCCCACATTTGAAACCAAACCAGCATCGTTCGTCATGCTTTGAGATAGAAGTAAAAACAAGACATACTAGAGCTTTAATGTACCAATAAAATATTACATTTATAGTTTGATTTGCATTGAAAAGGGTTGGACTCAGCCAATAACTAAGTAAGAGGATTACAGTATATGAGGAGATATTTCCTACCCTCCACATTCTGGCATTCTGAAGCTGCCTTAATAACATTTTCTTGCTTGTTTGAACTCTAGATAGCTAACAATGATTCAAAGGTAATTGCTTCCTGTTTTGAAAACGGTCAACATTTCTGTGCACATCTCGGCCTCTATAGCTATTAATCACTACTCTTTGTAATTATCCAACCTCATTTGTCAATCAGCCAAGCTGCATTCTAAAATGGCCACCAAACCAACGCTATGAATCTTGTCCTGTTGACACGTGGCTGTTCACAGTGACTCTGGGGTCATTAAGAAACAAGCTACTTTCTCCTCTCTCTGCTCCTCTCTGGTTTAGAGTTATTTATGGCATCATGTCTGCTCATACAGCCGCTTCCTAATTACACTTTGCCATCAAGATTAATGTGGGGCCTCGGCTGGCTGCATCTGCCAACTTTACCTTTGTTTCACCCTGCTGATGGATGGGGTAGCCTGGGTTTCTTTGTCCAACACTCCCCAGCCCTCCACACCTCTCCACCTCTCAGAAACCTTGGGAGCAGAAGTGTAATTTATTGTTTTGGAGTGCAGCTGTCTCCATGTAGCATGTAGCCATGCAAGGCCATTCCCATAGTCCTCATAATACAGTCTGACCTCTCGTGGTTAGCACGGCCATTGTTCTCCTTCAACATCCAGTATGTATGCGCAGGGACATCATGCCCATTAAATCAGGCCCTGTCAGTTTTATCCATTGCAAATATAGAAGTGCCCCTTGAAAATGTTTTGGTACATCACGCCTCTGTATACAAAGAAACACAACCGTCCCCACATCTTCAACAGGTATTATAGTAAATAGGCTAGCACAGGCAATCTGTCACTGACAGAAAGACATGATATCACTGTAGCGTTGAATTTAATACAAACCTATCAAAACGAGGTTATTCTGGTCACAGAGATTTGTTTACTTGATCATGGTTTTCTCGACGTCAAAGACGTTATTCCGTTAATAAATTCGCTGGTCAGATCTCACATGCCCCACTTCCCTGAACAAAACAAACACACCTGTCAATCAAAGTGGTGTGTGTATGGCTTGAGTCATCATCCCGTTACAGTGTAAGCTCTCACAGATGACAAATAGCCTTGTTTATGGTTGAAGGAATTGAAGGAATAATCTTAGTTGTTTTCAGCGTGATAGTGCGTCCTGTTCTGCTGTGTCGTATATCCATCTCTCTCTCTCTTTCTCTCTGTCTCCCTCTCTCCTTTCTCTCTCTCTCTCTCTCTTTCTCTCTTTCTCTCTCTCTCTCTGTCCTATGGATGAGTTATATTAGCCATAGACAGTTCTGTTTGTGGTTCAGATATTCTTCTTTGGTATGGTTGATAATGTTGTAAATCTCAAAGCATATTACACACTGTAGACCTCAAAGCATATGCAAATATCTATTTAAAGATGTGGACAGATGGCTGGCGTACAAGTAAACAGTAATGTGTGACATCACACAAACGTTTGCACATCCTTGTAACAGCCCGTGGCATATTGTACTATTACACTTCTGATATGACTAGGGCCAGGAATATTTCTGTGACCAGGAAGAAACTCTGCTTATGGACCCAGTTCTAGTGGAACTATATTTAGCTGACGCTCTTATCCAAAGCGACTTACATGAGCAATTAGGTTTAGTGCCTTGCTCAAGGGTACAGCGACAGATTTTTCACCCAGTGCACGAGGATTCGAACAACAGATCTTTCGGTTATTGGCCCAACACTCTTCCACTCTAGGCTACCTACCGCCCTTGACTGTATAATGATGTGATTCCCAATGTCCAGGATTCCACAATGATGAGCAATAATACCCAATCTGGTGTTTACCATCTTCACAGATTGTGAATAATGAGTATAATGCCAAAAACTGATAGCCTACATATATCAAAAGGACATTCTGTTCTGGACAAACCTTTAATATTTGAAATTATTTTTAGCACAAAAAAATTATTGTTAACTTGTCAAAGCTTACATGCGCAGAGAAGAAGTTATTGAAACCCGGTGTCGTTTGAAAATGATACACACAGCGCTAGCGAAGCAGCGCCAGCGAAGCAGCGCCAGCGAAGCAGCGCCAGCGAAGCAGAGAGACAAACCTCAAACAATTTCTCCTGTGCATCTGTTCGGGTTACAAACAACCTTTTATTAGCGTGATGTTTGTGCAACAGCACTCTTGTGGATGAGTTCTCTCCTCAGCTATATTCATTTAGATGGCGCTAGTGTTCATCTTCACAGCTCGGGGATTAGAAATGTAATTACAGTTTGCTGTGACATCTCTGTATCCGCCGAGTTGCTGACAAAAGTCATGAACAAACTGGTGATTTGCTGCCGAGGGGTTTTCAAGAGACGTCTGTGTTTGCGTACGAGGTAATCTCTCATGAATAGAATGTAAAGAACGTTCATCAGAATTATTGGGTCAGTTGCAGTACTTGATGCATGCATTTTTCAATACACTGTGGACGCTAGCTGCAAGGCCACTCAAGGCTACGTTTCTAGCAGCAGTTCTGGCTGTTCTTTCTAGGTTCACTGATTGTAGATAATAAGGATACTTTTGACTAAAATGGTAGTATGGCAGATGATAATGATATTTAATAGATTTTAAATGGAACGGTGTCACGTTCATCGTAATGTGGAAGAGAGGAGGACCAAGGCGCAGCGTGAAGTGAATACATTCTTCTATTTATTTAAAAAGAAACACTAACCAAATTACTACAAAAACAACAAAACGAACGTGACGCTATATAGAAAATAGTGCAGAACACAAAACACTACACATAGACAATCACCCACAAAACCCAACAGAAAACAGGCTACCTAAATATGGTTCTCAATCAGGGACAACGATTGACAGCTGCCTCTGATTGAGAACCATATCAGGCCAAACTCAGGAAACCAACACAGAAATAGAAAACATAGATTACCCACCCAACTCACCCCCTGACCACACTAAAACAAAGAAAATACAAAAGAACTATGGTCAGAACGTGACAAACGGGATGCACTATGTTCCTCTTATATGGAAATTGCTAATATATTTAAGTTCACTATGCTGTACGCTAGTCATTTTTTACATAATTGTACGCCTCCACCAAACTGCGCATTATACTGACTGCACTGCCATTAGCCACAATAGGAAAATGTAGATTTGGTTACATGACCTGGTTTGTTTCGACCAAGCTTCATTCCTCTCTGCTGTCTTCACAGCATGGTGTGTGGGCTAAATAGCTGGTTGTTGTTCTAATGTGTCATGGTAACAGTGTTGGACAGTAATTTACCTAAAAATGTGGTGTAGGTGTATATTTTAGTTTAGTTAAATGTATTATATATATATATACAGTACCAGTCAAAGGTTTGGACACACCTACTCAAGGGACTTTCTTTATTTTTACTATTTTCTACATTGTAGAATAATAGAGAAGGCATCAAAACTATGAAATAACACATGTAGTAACCAAAGAAGTGTTAAACAAAGTAGCCACCCTTTGCCTTACACACGCTTGGCATTATCTCAACCAGCTTCACCTGGAATGCTTTTCCAAGTCTTGAAGGAGATCCTACATATGCTGAGCACTTCTTGGCTGCTTTTCCTTCACTCTGCAGTCCAACTCCTCCCAAACCATCTCAATTGGGTTGAGGTTGGGTGATTGTGGAGGCCAGGTCATCTGATGCAGCACTTCATCTCCGTCTTGCTCAAATAGCCCTGTGTCATGACACTCTCTCCTTGGTGAGGATCAAAGGTGCCAGCTGATCTGGCAAATGGCTGTCAGATAGCCAAACCCCCCCCCCTCTCCCACAGAAGAGGAGAGAGGGGAATTGGGCCAGTTTTATGACTCTTAATGCACAGTTATAAATAGTTTTCAGAAACTCTCCCTCTGGCTCTCTAGTATGGGAAGACTGAAACGCCTTTGTTCCAGAGACTCTTTGCCGCCAAGACTTTTACATCAATAAAAGGGAAATATTGTAACATTATTCCTGACATCCAAAGGTTAAGGATGGTCTGTGGGGATCTAAAGAATAATCCCTTCATATTGTTTATTATTTTATGATGTCATTAAGGATGGTATATCGAAATAACTGTAACTTAGGAAGGAAACATATTATATTTGTCAGGTTGACGTCTAAATGTTGTATAAAATAAATTATTAAGTATGAGAGTATTTTTTGAAAGATAGAAATGTGATTTTAGTTTTCTAATGAGATAATTGTTTTTCATATAAGCTATGCACAGTCAGTAGCCACGCCCAAGTGAGCTCAGAGTTCATGTCAGCATGACGGAATGCCCCCTTTGGCCAGAATGCTTAAAAGGACTCACTAAGAATGAACATATTAGACCAAACAGACTGACGGTGTGAGCGGGACATTACGAATGGTTTAAGACTAGACCAGACAGTGTGGAGCGGTGGCTACATGGCTGAAAATTGTGAGACCAGTACATTGCCGGGTTACTGGCGTGTAAAGTGGTCGGGAGCTGAACCCTGAATGATCAACCATTGAGACCAAAAGACGTGAGACCGTGGTCCACATGTTGAAATGGTTGGAAACTCTGAAGCTCTCAACCTCTACACAAGAAGATGAACTCACTAGACCTTATCATATCAGTCTGCAGCTGGCATGTAAAGTAGTCTAGAAAATTTGACTAAAGACACAAGGTGGGAAGGAGAATCCCTCTCAGACAACCATTGGTACATCTAAAGTATCTGTCTAACAAACACTTCACTACCAGAAAAGCTCTACAACTAAGAAGGACATTGTGACCTCTGGTGGACAACCAGAGCCTTACTCCCATCCAGCCCCTTCCTCATAGAAGGATCGATTGGTTTCAACAGAGAGATGACAGAGAAAGACATCTACGCGTAAATATATACATTGCATTTATTATCCGAATGAGCGGTGGTTCATGCGCAAAGTATTAATATTCCTTTGAGCGTAGGTTCCAAATGTATCCAAGTGTAGTCTATCTTTGTCTCTCCCTCTCTTTACCTACCCTCCCTCTCCCTATGTGCAACAAGCCGTCATATCTTGTCAGTCCACTAGGGACTTTTATCTCACGTAAGTGTGTATGTGTATTTTGTGTATGTGTATTATTTAGTTAGTTAGTAAATAACTAATAACTAATAATAATAATAATAACTAATAACTAAGCCAATTTGTGTATTGCTGATTCATCAATAAGGTTATGGTTCTTGCAGATATCAAGGAGTATGCGACGTTCATAATGAGACTGATATTAGGTAATGATTAATAAGTGACTGTTATCGATATATATATTATTTATCTTCGTGAGATGGTAACTCGTTAAACAACTTCTTCCGTGGTGCCCCAAATTCCTAATTAGTTAATTGTTACATGATTAATAAATGTAGTTAGTTGATAAGATACATAACAGTCATCATGTTAATGATAGTCACGCACCAATAACAGCCTGACGGTGCGTTGGGTCATTGTTCTGTTGAAAAACAAATGATAGTCCCACTAAGCGCAAACCAGATGGGATGGTGTATCGCTGCAGAATGCTGTGGTAGCCATGCTGGTTAAGTGTGCCTTGAATTCTAAATAAATTGCAGACAGTATCACCTGCAAAGCACCCCCACACCATCACACCTCCTCCTCCATGCTTCACGGAGGGAACCACACATGCAGAGATCATCCGTTCACCTACTCTGCGTCTCACAAAGACACGCCGGTTGGAACCAAAAATGTCAAATTTTGACTAATCAGACCAAAGGACAGATTTCCACTGGTCTAATTGCTCGTGTTTCTTGGCCCAAACAAGTCTCTTCTTATTATTACCTCTACAGCAGAGGTAACTCTGGGTCTTCCTTTCCTGTGACGGTCTTCATAAGAGCCAGTTTCATCATAGCGCTTGATGGTTTTTGCGAATTGACTGACCTTCATGTCGTAAAGTAATGATGGACTGTCATTTCTCTTTGCTTATTTGAGCTGTTCTTGCCATAATATGGACTTGGTATTTTACCAAATAGGGCAAACTTCTGTATACCACCCCTACCTTGTCACAACATAACTCATTGGCTGAAACGCATTAATTCACTTTTAACAAGGCACACCTGTTAATTGAAATGCATTTCAGGTGACTACCTCATGAAGCTGGTTGAGAGAATGCCACGAGTGTGCAAAGCTGTCATCAAGGCAAAGGGTGTCTACTTTGAAGAATCTAAAATATATTTTGATTTGTTTAACACTTTTTTGGTTACTACGTGATTCCATGTGTTATTTCATAGTTGTGATGTCTTCACTATTATTCTACCATGTAGAAAATTGTTTAAAAATTAAGTAAAATCCTTGAATGAGTAGGTGTGTCCAAACTTTTGACTGGTACTGTATATACAGTATATATAAAATATACTGTATATATATTTTTGTATATATGTTACTTTATTATTTTTCCATAACCCTACAATCCCTCTCCTAATGGACAACAACACATAGGCTTCTACTTCCAGCTTATACATACCATATACATTTTATGAACACAGTATATTTTACAATACTTATCTTTTGCTTGTTTTTAGTCCCATCCTTCAGCTCCACTAGTTTAGTTGAGTTTATTAGGATCCCCATTAGCTACTTCACATGCAGCAGCTACTCTTCCTGTTGTCCACATAAAAGGGAGAAATATACATGACAAAGTACAGAACAGTTATACACAAGAACAACATAAGCATGCATATATTACATGATTAAACAAATAAAAACATTTTTAAAAACACCAAGAGACAACAAAAATACTATTTATATGTGTATTCATAGGTGCACGTTTGCGTGTGCGTGCATTCCGTAAACAGACTGGAAAGGTTTACATTGTGTTTCCAATGTCCTTATGATGATCCACTGAAGTTCCACTTCATATTGGGGTGGATCTTACCAAGCAAGACAATAATACATCAACATGAACAGAATGCATTTGATAACGGTCCCTTCAGTCAAACACAGGGTTTCAAGACGTTCTCAAAAAGGTATGACAGTGGTTGGCAATGCAAACGACACAAAATAATCCACTGCAAACGTCGAAGCGGTCTAAGAAAAGACATTGAAAGAGGCCATTGATGTACAAAGGTTAAGTTAGAGTTCACCAGTAGATCTTGAAAGTTGGATTGTCAGACAATGCTCCTCATGAACGTACAAATACCTATTTTGAGCTCTTTTCTCAATCATTGTGTAAAAAAAAATATTATTATTATCAGAGATATCCTGAAATGAACTGTTGTTGTACATAATGGCACTGCATTAGCATTGAATATTACTCTCAGCATAGACCTCCTTCACAATAGATCCAATGCCAAACAGTTTCTTTACTCTGAGAACATTGTATCCTCAAGTCAACTTTATTTGAGGTTATTGTTATTGTTTCAAACATTTTATCAGTTGGAAATGTGTGGGTAGAACTTGGTTTGAAAAAAATACTGTGAGCCAAAAGCAGACAATAAAACAAAAAAAGGTGCTATTATTTTCCCTGAAACACGTTTATAACAGTAATAACAAAAACCCTCATTTTGGGAGAAGGTTGTGCTTTCTTAAATCTAATTGTCCAGTAGTAATGATCATCTTTCTAAGATGAACTGTCCTTGGTGTAGTTTCTCTACACACTAAATTACAGACTATACAGCCGTAGGTGCTCATCAAAGGAGACGTACAGTAACATTTATTACACCAGCAACACCACACTTTAATACACTCCCCCAGCCAAACAATAAATGTGTCACTGTGACAAATTGACTGGAATTCATAAATAGGTTTTTCTGCCCCTTCTTCTTCTAGGAGGGGGGTTATATTGAGTAAACAATAGGAGAAGACTGAGGTGTGGTTTCTCTATACTGTATGCTCAGGAGTTGCAATCCTGCACATTCCCACATATGTGATTCTATGGATTCTTATGTTAAATGACTCATGTAAATTATTCTTATGTAAATTATTCTTATGTAAACGATTCGCATAATAAATGACTGTTGCATTGTTCTTGAATGTATGTGTATAATGTGTGGGCATTTGGAATTGGTGAAAATATTATTCTCCCATTGATATACTGTGATTTCAGGGATTTTCCAACAGTTAAGAATGGTCAAGACCTTTTTTCTTGTGGCATGATGATAGAATATACCTTTGGTCAAAAGCTTCATCTTGCTTTCCTCTGTGAGTGCCCTGACCAGAATCAGTCAGCCTGTTATATGGAGACGGACGGTTGTGTTCTTTTCTCAATAAGCTCATGTACTATCGCATATGTACGCATGAGTACGCGTGTCAGAGTGTGTGTGCGTGTGGTGAGCATACTTATGGCGAAAACACCACCAGTCTGTCTCCACATAACATGCTGACTGACTTAGGGCAGGTCACTCACAGTGTTTCAGACATATCATTAGCCGCCCACTAAAGTGGGTCCGACCTAGAGCATGCTGGGTAAACCACACCACATCACCTCTTCCTTCTCCTCAGTGTGTGAAGGAAAAGAAGCAGCAGCGACTCGGGCAAGGGAACATGGTGGAACCCAAGCTGCTAAGGCTGCTGGGAAGGGCGAAGTAATCAAGCAAGCTGTTATGAGCTCTGTCATGTGGTATCTCCAGCCTGCAGGGCTGGTTCATTCAGAGGGGACTTAATAAGACTGGATAGAAATTATGTATCCCAAATGGTATCCTATTCCCTAGATAGTGCTAATGGCCCTGGTGAAAAGTAGAGCAACACGTTGGGAATATGGCTCCGTTTGGGATGCCTCCAATAAGAGTATCAGCTAACCTCAGGAGGCAGGGGTTTGTCAGTCTGTCATCCTGGGTTGCATTCAGGGTTCAACGCTGCAGTCAGGGCATCACGTGAAGGGGGAATGAAGGACAGGCCCTCCACAGCCAGACGAGTGTTAACCTACGATCTATGGTATCGTCCTGCCACAGTGGTTCAAGGTACTGAGGCATGTCAGGCAGGTCACCCTTGCTAAGAGTAGGGAGAGTTGGAAGGTTTGAATCAGAGACACCTTCATCGTTTCAATTGAAGGAAGGAGGAGAAGGTGTCTCCTGAAACGTTGCTTTGATCACAGTTCCAAAAACAAATTGAAGCCAAGCCACTTGGAACAGTGAAGCTCATCTTCTCTCAAAATGAAACACTTTAGAACAGAAAGACGGTTAATGAGGAGCGGCTGAGCACAGCAGCAGGCCCAGATCTGGTGGAGATGATCAGTGCGCGTGCCTTTCCTTCAGTTTGAAAGTTGACATTTTCAAGCTAATTAGGCTTTTCAGGGAGCATATTGAAGTAAATTGGATTCTCGTCAACATCGCTCAACGTCTCGTTTTGGCGTTAACAACGTCTTTCCTCTCCAACTGTTCGACTGACAACGCTCTCTTCCGAGAAGTGGAACAGGGACTGCAATCTGGCATGGTCTCTGTTTCCAGTCTCTGCATTAAAGTAGATGGAATGACATGCTGGTTATGTTACTGTTTTTCATTATTCAACATATTGCAAACACTGACAGTAAATAGCACTTAAACCAGTCCTCACCCTGGTAAACATACAGTACACTGAAATGTCATATTAGCACAAAGTGTATTCTCACGTAAGTGGCAACTACACCTATCGTTCTCTCCAGAGCTCAGTTACAGTATGTGTAGTACTTGTTGTGTATAGTATAGAGTTCACGGGCAAGTCATACACTGTTTTGCTCCCTCACCGCTTCCTTTGCGTAACCAATAACAACAGGAAAACTCTTTACGTTTGATTTTCATTGGCTTTCTTATCAGTAAAAGCAGCATTTCGCCACGTAACGTCACTCCCCCAGCATACTGTAAAGGCAGTAAGTCAGGACTTTCCTCCCTTCTAATTTCAGATACGATAGATGTTAAACAGTAGGTTTAACAGGGAGGCGAGTGCACTCCACTGAATGAGACTTTATGAAGTATTACTCCGTGAATTTAAAGCTAATGTGCAGGTTCTCCAATCGGCCTAATGAGAGAACGGGTCTGATAAGAGAAAGAGGTTTCAGAGAGCAGACATATGAAGTTATCATTTCAGGGGAATGATCCAGAGAAAATGAGTTCTTGTGAAATGAATAGTGTCCCAGGGAGAAAGGGGGTTTAAAAGCCTGAGAATTAATCAAATTATAGACAAGTGTGACTATAATTTGGAAATAGTCTGCAGAATGTGTGAGAGATAGGAAAAGTGTGCGTGTGCGTGTGGAGGGCAGGCAGCGAGGTGCAGCAGGATTACATGCGTCCCGTGCTGCTGTGACTCCTACCTGCACCTCCAGCCCTCCACAGGGAGAAGGACTCCAGCCTGATGAAGTAGAGCAGGAGCACCATTCACCTCCTCTACAGGAAGATGAAACATCTGCTCAAATTACAGGGGACCGCAGGAGCCAAGTACACTCATTATTAAACCATGCGCACATCAATCTGAGACATCGCACACAGAAACAGGACATCACAACCTTTTCATTACATTTTAGTGATTGAACAGCAATCTTATCCAGAGCAACTAGGGTTAAGTGCCTTGCTCAAGAGCACATCCACTAATTTTTCACCTAGTCAACTCAGGGATTCAAACCAGCGACCTTTCAGTTACTAGCCCAACGCTCTTAACCTCTAGGCTACCTGCTGTATTTTACAACAACGCCTGTAGCTAAAGAATTTTCACTCTCCACACAGCGAGCTGAAACCTCACATCACAAATGTCCAAACAAATCACTCAAACCGAGCCTAAAAGAGTTTTTATGGTGATAGTTTCCCATTTTAGGCTTTGGGGGATTTTCAGAATTATCGCCATGGCAATAAATTGTAGCTAGTCCTTGGGTATGCCCCTTGGCAAGACAAGTATTGATCGATTTGAATTTAGTGTGTATTGATAGTGTTCCATTTGGTTCTGTTATGATTCTGGTGCGGTAGAAGCTGGGGTGCTGAAGAGATATATTGCCTTGAATGTGAAAACTTACTTTATTTTATACTTTATTATGTTCTGTTTCGGCCAAGACTATGACTAACCTTCATTTAAAACATAAAAAATGCTTTACGGTCTCGTTTAAGTTTCATGTATATTATAAGAGGTTGGTAACTGAGCTCAAATATTTGACAATGGCCTGTGTCTGCCAAGTAGTACTTTTCAAGTAAAATATCCGAGCTTTAGGGTGTCATTAACAGGGTCTCAAGTTTTGCATGTTCAAGTCCTGCTGGCCACATGCCTGTGTTAGACCACAGAGCTAAAGCCTAGGTAGCCTGGTGGTGACCTCTCTCAACTGGTCATGTTGTGTTTGTACAGTAACAGACCATCCGATGTATCCCACCATTCGTTATACATGAAGGAAATGACAGGGGGTCCTAAGATAAAAGTGTTGTATTCATTTTTGATGACTCATCCAGGAGTCTACTTGACACTCAAGACCAAGTGAATAATTGATTTGGCCCAGTTCTTTCATGATGTCCAGTATCAAATTGCTCGAAGACATATAAATGTGCAATTCAAACATATTTTTCTGCCTCCTGTAAGCCAACATCAAATACATTACCACACAGTTCATCCATGGAGGCTACACACAGAGAAAATAGAAAATGAACTGATCTATCATGTGCCTATCCTCTCAGTTTTACTGGACCATTGTTCATTAAGCTTGTCTTATCACATAACCGATAGAAGGACTTACCTTGGATCTTGGCACAATTCAAAGGAATTTCCGTTATACCATATTAATCCAATTGAATACTAAGCATACAGTATTAATTATTATAGTAGCATAGTGTGAGCTTGTGGTATGCAAAAACCAGACTTCATAAATGAAGTTCTCATGTTGTTGTATTTCGTAAATCTTTGAACTTTTGTGCATGTGGCGTGTACCTTTAGAAAATGATTAATTCCCCCACAGTCTCCCGCCTTCGCTGTTATTATATTACTATATCAAACTGTAAAAGTAAGTATTCCAAAGCAGAGGGCGCAAAACATTAATGTTGAAAATTAACGTGTGGGTGTAGTAGGAATATATCATTTTTATTATGAATAATTTGCCTCTATAACTCTCTCTGGTACTCTCTCTCTCTCTCTCTCCCTCGCTCTCTCTCTCTCTCTCCCTTGCTCTCTCTCTCTCTCTCCCTCGCTCTCTCTCTCTCTCTGGTAGTCTCTCTCTCCCTCGCTCTCTCTCTCTCTCTCTGGTAGTCTCTCTCTCCCTCGCTCTCTCTCTCTCTCTCTCTCTCTCTGGTAGTCTCTCTCTCTCTCGTCCTCTCTCTTTTAATTCAATTCAAAGGAGCTTTATTGGCATGGTAAACATGTGTTTACATTGCCAAAGCAAGTGAAGTAAACAATAAACAAAAGTGAGAAGACACAAAACAATATAAGCAAAAAATGAACAGTCAACACTGCAGCTAAAGACAAAGAGATAAAGTGTTATATTATCAACTATGTACAGGGTTTTAACAATGTGCAAATAGTTGTAGTACGAATAGTAGTGGACGATAAATAAACAGATACATATTGGTAGTATTTACAATGTTGTTTGTGATGTACTGGTTGCCCTTTTCTCATGGCAACAGGCCACAAGTCTTACTGCACGCTGCTGTATTTCCCTTAACACATATGGGAGTTTATCATCGTTAGATTTAAAATTAAAATAATCTTTGTGAGTCCGTACAATCTGTGGGAAATATGTATCTCTAAGGGGGTCATACATTTGGAAGGAGGTTAGGAAGTGCAGCTCAGTTTCCGCCTCATTTTGTGGGCAGTGTGTAAGGCTATGCTCACTGAGTCTGTACATAGTCAAGGATTTTCTTAATTTTGGGTCAGTCACAGAGGTCAGGTATGATTAATTCCCTCACAGTCTCCCGCCTTCGTTGTTATTATATTACAATATCAAACTGCAGAAGTAGGTATTCCAGATAGCATTCCAAATAGCTCGGTTTTTTTGTTAATTCTTTCCAGTGTGTCAACTAGTTATCGTTTGCTTTCTCATAATTTGGTTGGGTCTAAATGTGTTTCTGACCTGGGGCTCTGTGGGGTCTGTTTGTGTTTGTGAGCAGAGCCCCAGAACCAGTTTGCTTAGGGGACTCTTCTCCAGGTTCATCTCTCTGTAGGTGATGGCTTTGTTATGGAAGGTTTAACTGCTCTTTTCTGAATTTTGATCATTAGCGGGTATCGGTCTAATTCTGCTTTGCGTGCAATATTTGGTGTTTTACATTGTACACAGAGGATATTTTTCTAAAATTCTACATGCAGTCTCAATTTGGTGTTTGTCCCATTTTGTGAATTGTTGGTTGGTGAGCGGACCCCAGACCTCACAACCATAAAGGGCAATGGGATCTATAACTGATTCAAGCATTTTTAGCCAGATCCTAATTGGTATTTCACATTTTGTTTTCCTTTTGATGGCATAGAAGGCCCTTCTTCTCTCAGCTCGTTCACAGCTTTGTGGAAGTTACCTCTCTCTCTTCTCTCTCTCTCTAACTATATTTCTCTCTTCTCTCTCTCTAACTATCTTCCTCTCTTCTCTCTCTTCTCTCTCTCTCTAACTATCTTCCTCTCTTCTCTCTCTCTCTCTAACTATATTTCTCTCTTCTCTCTCTCTATCTTCCTCTCTTCTCTCTCTCTCTCTCTCTCTCTCTTTCCTGGTACTCGCTGTCTCTAACTTTCTCTCTCTTGCTCTGATGTGGGTGTTGGGTGGTGTTCTGTAATTGTGTGTGAGAGGAGCGGGTCTGTTTTCACTGATAACCTTAACTGGTCTCTATTTTCATCAGGACATATCCACCAGCTGTTCAGTCAATCAGTTTAATTGCCCTCGTAACCCTTGAACTCCGCCACTGAATTCCGATGTATTAGTCTTGTATACATTTCCCAAACCCCCTGAAACATTACTTGTTGAGAAGTATTATATTGCTGTTTTGGGATTCATTCCCAGTGGGCAAAGCTGGTTGAAATGTCCAGATCCGTTTTTTATCTGGTTGCCGTTTACTGCTGGAACATCTAGGGTAAAATGTGTGGATGCTCTTATCCTGCCCTGTAGTCTGAGGTGAGGTGAACGTTTTAATTAGGTGAAAGAGGAGCTGTCAGTCAAGTGTGATTGGCAGCTTAAGTGATATGCTATGCACTCCCTTCAGTATCGGAGTCCCTGGGGCTTGATTCATGGTGGGCATTTAGTCAAGCTCATTGCAGTAATGCACATGGCAGAGTGTGAGCCAATGATTCAGTCACTACAATAAGAATTTGGTGGGTGCTTATATTTGTCCTTTTTCACACATGTACAAGTATGTATTATACACATGTGAATTGGAAATGTGTTTTTTGATCAGCCATTATCAACAGCGACCCTGGAGCAATTAAGGCTAAGTGCCTTACTCAAGTGCCATGGACAGATGTTTCACCTCGGGATTTGAACTCGTTAATGGTCCAACACTCTAACTGCTAGGCCACCTCCCGCCACTATTCACACAGTGTCTTCCTGACGTTTCACGACTCAGTCCAGGACTCAAACTTTAACAGAGGAGGGTCTGGATTCAGAACCCGAAAATGGACTCAAGAGTACAGCATGTACAGATTCCGCCAAATGGCAAAAAAGACTCACACTTCTGGCCCATGTTAGACAAGAGTACACCCAATGCATGTTTTATATTTTTGGATGTGAGTGTACACACAGCTAATAATACAGAACATTTCCATGTGTGATGTAATACACAGTACATTAAGGTATACTTTATGTATACAAAATATCCATGGTAAGCCGCTAAAGCATATACAAACTCCATATTCCATTCTGTTACCCTCTCTCTCTCTCTCAGCTAAGTACTCAATTCATCCAAAGTCGACGGCAGCACATCAATGACTAGAACGCGTCTTTCAAGAATCATTTCACAGCTCTCTCCCATGCGTGTCTGCATTCGTCCCCCCCATCGACAACAATCAAGATGCCTAAAACCTCCCCATGGCTTAGCAATGAGTTTCTCTCATGGCAAGGCAAACACAATCTCACAGGTACAGTACACACACACACACACACACACACACACACACACACACACACACACACACACACACACACACACACACACACACACACACACACACACACACACACATATCAGTTGACATGCCTGGAGCCAGAGTGTTTATTCACAGGACCCAGGATATGCCGGTGGCTCTCAGTGTGTGTTCTGGAACACTGTTAGTGTTCTGTGGTATAAACCTGAAGATAGCAAGGCTTTAGTGGCATGGTAAACAATTATTCTGTCAGGCTGTAGTTCCATCTGAATCCATAGACTGATATAGGGGTATTAGACGGATGTTGTATCTATTATTCCTGTGGGTGAATGGACCATCTTCATGTCCGGTGTTGGTTGAATTAGATGGAAACTTTTGTCTAAACCCAGTGTTCACACATTACTTTCAGGCCCTGGTTTTCATCTGTGTATCTGTGCTGGTTCCTCAGGGAGAGGCTTTGAGTGGGAATGGTAACTTTGGCAGGTTTGGGCCTATAGGTGTGTGTGTTGTGGGATCAGTGTTAGAGCTGGCAGATTCTCAGTGAGTTGAGGCTCTCTGGGACCATAGTTCTCAAGGTGGGACACCAGATGGGCACAGCTGCTGCTCTACCCTACAGCTGAATCTGTGTGTGTGTGTGTGTGTGTGTGTGTGTGTGTGTGTGTGTGTGTGTGTGTGTGTGTGTGTGTGTGTGTGTGTGTGTGTGTGTGTGTGTGTGTGTGTGTGTGTGTGTGTGTGTGTGTGTGTGTGTGTGTGTGTGTGTGTGTGTGTGTGTGTGTGTGTGTGTGTGTGTGTGTGTGTGTGTGTGTGTGTGTGTGTGTGTATATGTACCTGTAGGGACTGTATTAGTAATTATAAGAATTAACACCAAGGCCATAACTTATTCTCCATTTAACAAAAGGTCAGGACTGGACTGATAATGAGAGGATCCACTGCCTTTCAAAATGTATTCCCTCCTCTTAGACCTCTCCTCCAGCTCATTGAGAATGTGAGATTACATTAGTTAGGTAAGTATTTACATTCATCTACGTGTGTGTGTGTGTGTGTGTGTGTGTGTGTGTGTGTGTGTGTGTGTGTGTGTGTGTGCGTACATACATTCCACGTGTATACCATGTAGATGAACCAGGCAGAATGAGTAACTCCTCTGGTCTGGTGATAATATATTGACTATAGAGAATGGCTGGCTGAAGGCCTTCTCATCTATCTCAGTGTGTAAGTTGCTCCATTAAGGCCTCCAGAGAGAGGAGGTGACTCAGATGTTTACACACGGTTTGTTGCTCTGAGGCCACAGAGGCCTGGGGACAGATCATTCTCATCCAGCCTTTGAATAACCCAATTTATACTTCCTGTATATGGGCCCTCCAGAGAGAGACGCCATCACTACAAACATACATATAGTGGCTGGTTGTTGTTGTGGGAAAAATCAGTCATCGGCAGATATTATTCCGTGGTTGCCATGGCGCTGTGAGGTATCCTAGTCAGAGAGCTTTGTAAATATTGTACATACACTGAGTGTACAAAACATTAGGAAAATCTGCAATTTCTATGACATAGACTGACCAGGTAAATCCAGGTGAACACTATGAACCCTTATTGATGTCACCTGTTAAATCAACTTGAATCAGTGTTGATGAAGGGAAGGAGACAGGTTTGAGACATTGACAATAGATTTAAGTGGCTTTGAACAGGGCATGGTAGTAGGTGCCAGGTGCACCGGTTTGAGTGTGTCAAGAACTGAAACGCTGCTGGGTTTCTCACATTCAACAGTTTCCCGTGTGTATCAAGAATGGTTCACCACTCAAAGGACATCCAGCCAACTTGACACAACTGTGGGAAGCATTGGAGTTAACATAGGCCAGCATCTCTGTGGAATGCTTTCGACACCTTGTAGAGTCCATTCCCCGACGAATTGAGGCTGTTCTGAGGGCAAATGTTTTGTACACTCAGTATTTTTTTGAAAAGATTGATCACTATATCCTGTAGTCATGGCTCTCATAGTTGCAGGATCGTGATGAAAAGTTGATCTTTTGGCTTGATAGCTAGCTGGCCGTATAGATTCAAATAATTTTTGTTTTATCTGTTTGAAAGTATTACACCAAGGACTGCATGCTGTGTCCAGAGGTAACAGAGGAAGTCCAAGGACTGTTCAGACTGTCTTTGTTTCTCCTTGGCTGTCCCATCAATGCCCTCTCCGCTGAACCTACACTGAACCTACGCTAAACCTACACTGAACCTCCGCTGAACCTACACTGAACCTACGCTGAACCTCCGCTGAACCTCCGCTGAACCTACACTGAACCTACGCTAAACCTACGCTGAACCTACGCTGAACCTCCGCTGAACCTATGCTGAACCTCCGTTGAACCTCCGCTGAACCTACACTGAACCTACACTAAACCTCCGCTGAACCTCCGCTGAACCTACACGGTACCTACTCTGAACCTACACGGTACTTCCGCTAAACCTACACGGTACCTCCGCTGAACCTCCGCTGAACCACCGCTGAACCTACACGGTACCTACGCTGAACCTACACGGTACCTCCGCTAAACCTACACGGTACCTACGCTGAACCTACACGGTACCTCCGCTAAACCTACACGGTACCTACGCTGAACCTCCACTGAACCTCCACTGAACCTACACTGAACCTACACGGTACCTCCACTAAACCTCCACTGAACCTACACTGAACCTACACTAAACCTCCGCTGAACCTACGCTGAACCTCCGTTGAACCTCCGCTGAACCTACGCTGAACCTACACGGTACCTACGCTGAACCTACGCTGAACCTACACGGTACCTACGCTGAACCTACGCTGAACCTCCACTGCCTTTCCAGCTCAAACTGCCTCAACTTCATCTGAAGCCGACTGAGACTTTCAATCTCAATCTTTTCCATTGTTTGTTTGTTATTTAACTTTTTATGGGCTTTGAGATTCTTTGAAAAGCGCTATACAAGTAAAATATTGTATTCATTGTTATTGTATCTGTAACCTAAGTATGCCTAGTAGGTTAGGTCTACTGTGTAGACTAGGTCTGCCATGTTATGTTTGAGACATTTATTCAAGACGACCACAATGGAAATACGTTTTCAGATATTTTTGTGTCGTCCTCCATTATTTGAAACGCATTTTCCACATGTGTGGTTGTACTGTGCTTTAAATGATCATATACATCTATCTATCATCTATCTATTTATCTACTGTATATGCCATCCACTGCTTTGTGTGGGAATCATCATGTTGGGCTCTATTTTCACTATCCTCATGAAGTGCTGTGGTGCTAATATTGTTGTAGAAATCTTCATGAGAATGAGAGGTGGTGTTTTGGCTTTGCATCAAAGTATGTTGAAATCCCCATGGCAATCTGAGAATCTCCTGCATGAGAGAACTTGTTTTCCGTGTCCATAGGTTGAAGAATGATGGATGTGCTGTATTTGCGAGCAGTGACAATTTGAAAGTGAAAACTGAACAGCTCACTGACTGCCGAAGAGGAAAGAAGCTTCAATCTGCTTTCTTTTCACAGTCAGCGGTCCAACAAATGTTCCTTGTGAGTTATCATGTGTTCACTCACTGAGCATACAGTATGTGTCTCTATGCAAATATCAAAGTCCCATCAAAGAGCTTCAAGGTACGGGGCGACATTGTTGTGGCTCCAACAGAGCACACATCTGTGCCAAAATACCTTACACCTCATTAGAATTAGTCAGCGTGACGAAATCTGAAACTTTTCTCCAACAATAGTAGAAAAGACAACAACATGGGTGTGATGTGTCCCTGGGACAACATATGGTTTCAGACAAAACTTGACTTACGTTGGCGTTTTAATGGTGGTAATTTGTACCTCCATATGATCTCCACTAAAGAACCATTCGGACTGTGAAAGCATCTGGTTAATTAATATGATGCGAAGACATTGCTGCAACATTTAAATGAATTGCTGGCAGCAATATTCAGCCAAGGGTAAAACACACATAGCCTATGCATTTTCTGTTTGATGAAGCGCTTTAGCGTTGCCTTTCCCGACCTTTATCAAATCAATCTTATTTAGCCCCTGACTAGCCTGCCTGGGCTCATGATATGCAGTTCTACCATAATGAAATTAATTTATCAGGTGGAGTAATTTGCATTTGCAATTCTACAGGCACTTAAACATAAATAAAGTGGAGGAAAAGTCAGTTGATTTAGCCGCGGCGCTTGTTAGCCAATGGGATTTTCTGGCGTTCTCTCCATCTGTCACGATTGTCGTCGGGAGAAGGAGAGGAGGACCAAAGTGCAGCGTGATACGTATCCATAATACTTTTAATCAAAATGAATACACGAACAAAAACAACAAAACGACCAACGAACAGTTCTGACAGGTGCAACAAACACTAACCAGAAAATAACCACCCACAAAACCAAGTGGGAAAACAGGCTACCTAAGTATGGCTCTCAATCAGAGACAACGATAGACAGCTGCCTCTGATTGAGAACCATACCAGGCCAAACACATAGAAACAGAAAACCTAGACCTACAACATAGAATACCCACCCACATCAAACACTGACCAAACTAAAAATAGAAACATACAAAGCAATCTACGGTCAGGGCGTGACAGTACCCCACCCCCCCCCCCCCAAAGGTGCGGACTCCGGCCGCAAAACCTGAACCAATAGGGGAGGGTCTGGGTGGGCATTTCACCGCGGTGGTGGCTCTGGTGCGGGACGTAGACCCCACTCCACCTTAGTCTTAGCCCCCTTATGTAGCGCCTCTGGAGTGGCGACCCTCGCCGCCGACCCCGGTCTGGGGACCCTTACAACGGACCCCGAATAGGAGGGAAACTCTGGCAGCGCCGGACAGGCGGGAGGCTCTGGCAGCGCCGGACAGGCGGGAGGCTCTGGCTGCTCCAGACAGGAGGGAGACTCTGGCTGCTCCGGACAGGAGGGAGACTCTGGCTGCTCCGGACAGGAGGGAGACTCTGGCTGCTCCGGACAGGAGGGAGACTCTGGCTGCTCCTCACTGAATCTCCTCACTGGAAGTTTCGTGCCATGGATCCTCACTGGAGGCTTCGTGCCATGGATCCTCACTGGAGGCATCGTGCCATGGATCCTCACTGGAGGCTTCGTGCCATGGATCATCACTGGAGGCTTCGTGCCATGGATCATCACAGGTGGCTTCGTGCCATGGATCATCACAGGAGGCTTCGTGCCATGGATCATCACAGGAGGCTTCGTGTCATGGATCATCACAGGAGGCTTCGTGTCATGGATCATCACAGGAGGCTTCGTGTCATGGACCATCACTGGAGGCTTCGTGCCATGGACCATCACTGGAGGCCTCGAGCCATGGATCATCACTGGAGGCTTCGTGCCATGGATCATCACTGGAAGCTTCGTGCCATGGATCATCACTGGAGGCTTCGTGCCATGGATCATCACTGGAGGCTTCTTGCCATGGATCATCACTGGAGGCTTCTTGTCATGGATCATCACTGGAGGCTTCTTGCCATGGACCATCACTAGAGTGGAGAGACACACCGGAGGCCTGGCTCTGGGAGAAGGCACAGGAGGCCTGGCTCTGGGAGAAGGCACAGGACTCACCAGGCTGGGGAGACATGCAGGAGGGTTAGGGCTTAGCACAGGCACAGAACTCACCAGGCTGGGTAGACATGCAGGAGGCCTTGTCCTTGGCCGAGGCACCGGATGCACTGGGCCGTGGAGGCGCACTGGAGGTCTCGAGCAATGAGCCTGCACAACTCGTCCTGGCTGGATACCCCCTGTAGCCCGGCAAGTGCGGGGAGTTGGAACAGGCCGCACTGGGCTGTGCTGGCGAACCGGGGACACCGTGCGTAGGGCAGGCGCAGGATAACCCGGTCCGAGGAGACGCACTGGAGGCCTGGAGAGCAGGGCTGGCACACTCCGTCCTGGCTCGATGCCCACTCTCACCCGGCCGATGCGAGGAGCTGCGATGTAACGTACCGGGCTATGAACGCGTACTGGAGACACTGTGCGCTCCACCGCATAGCACGGTGCCTGACCAGTACGACGCTCGCCACGGTAAGCACGGGGAGTTGGCTCAGGTCTCCTACCTGACTCCGCCAATCCCCCCGAAAAAATTCTGGGGCTGCCTCTCGGGCTTCCTTGCCAGCCGTCTTCGTGTCGCCAACTCCATTCTCCGATATCCCTCCTCACACTGTTCCAGAGAATCCCAGGCGGGCTCCGGCACTCTCCCTGGGTCGACCAACCACCTTTCTATCTCCTCCCAGGTTGTCTCATAGTCCACATAGTGCTGCTCACCTGTCCAGGAGTCCATTTCACCACGCTGCTTGGTCCTTTGGTGGTGGGTGGTTCTGTCACGATTGTCGTCGGGAGAAGGAGAGGAGGACCAAAGTGCAGCGTGGTACGTATCCATAATACTTTTAATCAAAATGAAGACACGAACAAAAACAACAAAACGACCAACGAACAGTTCTGACAGGTGCAACAAACACTAACCAGAAAATAACCACCCACAAAACCAAGTGGGAAAACAGGCTACCTAAGTATGGCTCTCAATCAGAGACAACGATAGACAGCTGCCTCTGATTGAGAACCATACCAGGCCAAACACATCGAAATAGAAAACCTAGACCTACAACATAGAATACCCACCCCAGTGCAGTATGGGTGAGATGAGGATCTACTGTTCTGTGTGGTGTTAGGGTATCACCTGGACAGAGTGTTTGTAACTATTCATATTGTTTTATGACAACATTTATTTTTGTTTTCATTCACAATGTCATTTGTGAAATGTCAGAAAGTCCTTTCTAACTGTGAACATTGCGGTCTCTGTATTTTCTTGTGTTTTTCTATGGAAAGCAGAGCCACTACCGTTTAGACATTTCACTTTGTACTTATTGTACTCAGATTGTTTTCATGCTGATTTCACTTGATTGTGATTTAGACTGAACTTTACTTGATGGTGACTTCCCTTCTACATGATCCTATTTTAAATTTAAGCTTTAACAGAATAAACAACCCCAAATTAGTTTGTGTCCTGTGCTGGGTTTACTTTCGCCAGGCTACACAGACCTATGAGTATTGTGGAATCTGCACTCCTTAAAATCATTTATCTTCTGCAGTGAAAAACTGTTCATAGGGAGTTTGAGTGTTCATTTTGAGGGAGGAAGAGGAGGAAGAGAGGAAAAGGAAGGGAGGAAGAAGACTGTCAATGATTTCACTGCGTAGTTAATGATAGATTGGGAAGATCTCAATTGCATACTCCTCCCATTATCTCGCCTCTCTACCGTTCGTCTCCAATGGGTTTGAGAAGGAGATGATGGTGTCACGCCCTGACCGTAGATTGCTTTGTATGTTTCTATTTTTAGTTTGGTCAGGGTGTGATGTGCACTGGGAGAAATGTCATATCAACAGATAAGTTACAATTAAAAAATGAAACAAAATACAACACCCTATAGCTTTACACGAAATAGAATGTCATTCTGATAATTACTCACGCTTCAAATAAAGTTATCATCAACTCCATCGCGTGGTTCTGAGAGCACTGGTAGTATCAACTGGTAGTACCATCTAGCATAAATATTACAAAACAAACTCTTATACACTGCAGATTATGCAAAATATGATATAGTCCGGTACAAGAATAAGATAAAAAGTATAATTTACCCATCTAAAGTAGCGTTGGACCCACGATGGATTTCAACACCTCTCCAGTGTAATTGCTTGCTCTCACTCTTACACACTATGCACACCTTATTTAAGAGACAGTGCCATCTAGTGGATATATATGAATACATCTACGCGCTTTTACCACCTGGCTACATCTATTTTCCCAATTAAATTGCAGAGCATCATTCCAAATAGCCAACTCGATACTTGATTTCTTTCATATGAAATGCTATTTTCATGAAATGCAATCCTACTATTAACGACATATAGCATAAGAGATGTATTCCCTTTGCAGAACACAAGTCAACCTTTCTCACAGAATCAGCTAATTACATTATGGAACTCAATTGTCACGCAGTCTAGAACTATTGCCTTATCCTACAGTTGTTCCTTTAGAAGCGGCACTGCATGTTGTAGCATTCTATAAAAATATATTTGCATTCTGCTGTATGCCTACCTGTCAATAGTGAGTGGCAAACCAATTACTCAACCAATTCCGTTTGAGTATTGAATTTTTAATTGCATTACATCATTCTTTTATCCGCCATTTACTGAAGAGCTAAACACAAGCTTTTAAATTCTCATGTTTGTCCTTGCTTTTATTAATATGTCATGTCTGCTGAACCATGGGGAAGGCATTGCTTGTGAAACGTGCCTTGTTCTCAGTCTAGCAATGATGAATGCCTCCTTGCATCACACATTGGACAAGAACCAATCATAAAGCCTTTCGATTAGGAAAGCAATATTTAAATAATGTGTGTTTCGTACGCTTCTGAAGAATGGAATGTTCAGTCATTTTCCTAAGGTCACTGCAGGGAAGAAACAAATGAGTGTAATGTTTAGTCAGGTATAAAAATAAAAATGTTCCATTGATTAATCTCTCTACCTGCTCATAATGTAATACATGGTTGCCTTGGTTTAAGTAGCTTTTGGTTTCTATTGGTATGTTCGCAAATGTTAGTGAAAAACCAAGGCCTATGCAGACTATCCTGTATATGTACGCAGGGCCGGCTCCAGGCATAAGCGACATAAGCGGTCGCTTAGGGCCCCCTCATGCCAAATAGTGTCCCCTGGCCAAATAGTGTTCCCCACTACATCACAATGGGATTCGATGAGTTCTAGCTTCTGTTGCTAGGGCTGTTACTTGAACTTGCAACATTCTGACCGGATTACATAATGAACCAAAGCGTCCGTTGCTATGCTGGTTGCTTGGCTCTATTTTACCTGGTAGCGGTCACGAAGGAAGGAGGATGCTGGCAGTTCTCGTTCTATTTCACCGCATAAACGCTCGCTCAGTCTGCGCAAAATTATTCTTGCTCTCCGAGGACGTGTTTTTGACGGTGACAACCTGCTGACTACCTGCTGCTTCAGAGGACCGAAAAGACTGGAAAGAGAACACTTTCTTCACCATGTATTTGTCTTTATGTATGTACATATTTTGAAATAGTAATAAATAATTCAAGCCGTTTTTAGATTGACGTTGCTACAGTAGCTACTGTACTTATATACCCCAGCCTGCCTAGTCAGCTAGCCAGCTACAGTAGTTGTATTTATCTTACGTTAGGTAGCTAGTTAGCAAGCAAGCTACTGTAACTGTTATTGCAGCTTTCTGTTTGTATGTAGCTTGCACATCAATGGCATCTCTCGAGGAGATTTTCTTTTATATTTCCAAACAGGCGATGTACTATGAAAACACCCCTGATCTCGACAAGAGGTGCAACATTCAGAGAAATTCACAATTCAGGGTAACGTTAAGCAGTTCATTTCTATTAGATATTGGATTTAGCTATGTACAACCATTTTTCAACAACCATTTTCCATCTAACGTTAGCTAGTTGCTAGCTATACATATAGTTCAGTGGAGGCTGCTCAGGGGAGGATGGCTCATAATAATGTTGGGCATGGAGTAAATGGAATGGTATCTAACACGTGGTTTCCATGGGTGGCAGGTAGCCTTAGAGCGTTAGAGCGTTGGGCCAGTAACTGAAAGGTTGCCAGATCGAATCCCCAAGCAGCCACCTCCTCTATATTCCACACACCAGAATTCAGTATTTTATTCTATGATTGCCATGTGAGTGCACAAAAAATCTGTGAAAATAAATTAATGACACAACTGTACCAAAAACGATCAAAGTTTATGTATTCAAATCTTAAATATTGCCAGGTTGGTTTGCACAGCGGTTTCACAAGGTGTTCATTATTGTAAGTTGTAAGGTATCCTTGGATGGTATTTATTTCTTCCACATTATTCATTGTTGTATCCCAGGACCTACAATAGATACATATACACCACTGTTCAAAAGTTTGGGGTCACTTAGAAATGTCCTTGTTTTCCATGAAAACATACATGAAATTAGTAGCAAAATGAATAGGAAATATAGTCAAGACGTTGACAAGGTTATAAATCATGATCATCATCATCATTCTAATTTAAATAATAATTGTGTCCTTCAAACTTTGCTTTTGTCAAAGAATCCTCCATTTGCAGCAATTACAGCCTTGCAGACCTTTGGCATTCTAGTTATCAATTTGTTGAGGTAACCTGAAGAGATTTCACCCCATACTTCCTGAAGCATCTCCCACAAGTTGGATTGGCTTGATGGGCACTTCTTATGTACCATACGGTCAAGCTGCTCCCACAACAGCTCAATATGGTTGAGATCTGGTGACTGTGCTGGCCACTCCATTATAGACAGAATACCAGCTGACTGCTTCTTCCCTAAATAGTTATTGCATAGTTTAGAGCTGTGCTTTGGGTCATTGTCCTGTTGTAGGAGGAAATTGGCTCCAATTAAGCGCCTTCCACAGTGTATGGCATGGTGTTGCAAAATGGAGTGATAGCCTTCCTTCTTCAAGATCCCTTTTACCCAGTACAAATCTCCCACTTTACCACCACCAAAGCACCCCCAGACCATCACATTGCCTCCACCATGCTTGACAGATGGCGTCAAGCACTCCAGCATCTTTTCATTTTTTCTGTATCTCACGAATGTTCTTCTTTGTGATCTGAACACCTCAAACTTAGATTAGTCTGTCCATAACACTTTTTTCCAATCTTCCTCTGTCCAGTGTCTGTGTTATTTTGCCGATCTTAATCTTGTCTTTTTATTGGCCAGTCTGAGATATGGCTTTTTCTTTGCAACTCTGCCTAGAAGGCCAGCATCCCGGAGTCGCCTCTTCACTGTTGAAGTTGAGACGGGTGTTTTGTGGGTACTATTTAATGAAGCTGCCAGTTGAGGACTTGTGAGGCGTCCGTTTCTCAAACTAGACAATCTAATGTACTTGTCCTCTTGCTCAGTTGTGCACCGGGGCCTTCCACTCCTCTTTCTATTCTAGTTAGAGCCAGTTTGCGCTGTCCTGTGAAGGGAGTAGTACACAGTGTTCTATGAGATCTTCAGTTTCTTGGAAATTTCTCGCATTGAATAGCCTTCATTTCTCAGAACAAGAATAGACTGATGAGTTTCAGAAGAAAGTTCTTTGTTTCTGGCCATTTTGAGCCTGTAATCGAACCCATAAATGCTGATGCTCCAGATAATCAACTAGTCTAAAGAAGGCCAGTTTTATTGCTTCTTTAATCAGGACAACAGTTTTCAGCTGTGCTAAAATAATTGAAAATGGTTTTCTAATGATCAATTAGCCTTTTAAATTATAAACTTGGATAAGCTAATACAGCATGCCATTGGAACACAGGAGTGATGGTTGCTGATAATGGGCCTCTGTACGCCTATATAGATATTCCATAAAAAATCTGCCGTTTCCAGCTACAATAGTTATTTACAACATTAACAATGTCTACACTGTATTTCTGATCAATTTGATGTTATTTTAATGGACAAAAAAATTTGCTTTTCTTTCAAAAACAAGGACATTTCTAAGTGTCCCCTAACTTTTGAACGATAGTGTATATTCAACCACAAGTGTGTACTAATGAGCTATGCGAGATAGAAAACGAATGATCATAATAGAGGACTGCTGAAATTATTTCAGTGTAGATAAGGGAAGGGCAGGTTAAAATAAAAACATGACAGCCAGACAAGCCAGTGTATGAATCAAACTGATTTGCAAATGAATGGAGTGGAAATGAGTTGACTTCCTGATCTGTAAGGTAAGTGACTTTAATGTGTCAAGCAGATCACACTTTTACTTTGCCATTTCCCGAAACGTGGCAAACTTTAAAGCCATAGATGTCATGTTGTAATGTTAAGGTACCCAAAAGTAGTTTGAATGAATGTTTTCATTTTATTAGCTAAACAAAATTTGTTTAAACAGCGAAATTGTCACGGAAATCAGCCTTGTTCGCATAGCGATGATGAAAAGAACGGCATTGAGGCTGTAATGATCTCCAAAATCCGAATCATTAGGTCCTCACACTGTTGATATAGCAACGGACACTAATAGTTTATCGAATCCCATTGTGACGTAGAAGGGGACATTATTTGCCATGACAGGCCCCCGACTCCAAAAAATGTAATATAAAAAAAGCACTATTTTGTTTGAAAAGAAATAATAGGAACTCAGTCAGGGTCTCAACTTACTATTGAGAGTAAGAATAGTAGAACACACCAGGTGCAATTTCGAAAATGTTGTTGTGCATCACACAGGAAGTTGGTGGCATCTTAACTGAGGAGAACGGGCTCGTGGTAATGGCTGGAGCGGAATACATGGAATGGTATCAAATACATCAAACACATTGTTTCCATGTGTTTGATGCCATTCCATTCGCTCCGTTCCAGCCACTGGCGCATCAGCTGTTTGTCTCTTGTTATGTCTCTCAATTAGCTGACAATTAGCCATGTCAATTTTTTGATAGGTAGTTAGTCTAGCCAGCCGTTAAACTTGTAGTAATCATGGCCACACAGGGCAACTGTATCTCTGCCCCATGGCAAAATTAGTAAAATTGCATAAAATTTGTTATAAAATTGCAATATTTTCTTTCTCCGCCCCATGGCAAAATGTGTAGATTTGCAGGAAATTAACTTTAAAATGAACTTTTTCTCTCCGCCGTCAAGAGGAAATCTCGCTCAGGGCCCCCAAAAGGCTTGAGCCGGCCCTGTGAGTACACGCTCCAATGAAATATATTTGAAGAACCAAAACTAAGGTTTTCTTACAGCACTGACAACATTCACTTAAAGAACTGCATATGCTATTCTTCTAAAAATCATGAACTAATTAGTCATTCCTTTACACATTACGAACGAAAATATGGTCACATAAGGAGCACCCTTAAAATGTACACTGCTCAAAAAAATAAAGGGAACACTTAAACAACACAATGTAACTCCAAGTCAATCACACTTCTGTGAAATCAAACTGTCCACTTAGGAAGCAACACTGATTGACAATACATTTCACATGCTGTTGTGCAAATGGAATAGACAAAAGGTGGAAATTATAGGCAATTAGCAAGACACCCCCAATAAAGGAATGGTTCTGCAGGTGGTGACCACAGACCACTTCTCAGTTCCTAAGCTTCCTGGCTGATGTTTTGGTCACTTTTGAATGCTGGCGGTGCTTTCACTCTAGTGGTAGCATGAGACGGAGTCTACAACCCACACAAGTGGCTCAGGTAGTGCAGTTCATCCAGGATGGCACATCAATGCGAGCTGTGGCAAAAAGGTTTGCTGTGTCTGTCAGCGTAGTGTCCAGAGCATGGAGGCGCTACCAGGAGACAGGCCAGTACATCAGGAGATGTGGAGGAGGCCGTAGGAGGGCAACAACCCAGCAGCAGGACCGCTACCTCCGCCTTTGTGCAAGGAGGTGCACTGCCAGAGCCCTGCAAATGACCTCCAGCAGGCCACAAATGTGCATGTGTCTGCTCAAACGGTCAGAAACAGACTCCATGAGGGTGGTATGAGGGCCCGACGTCCAAAGGTGGGGGTTGTGCTTACAGCCCAACACCGTGCAGGACGTTTGGCATTTGCCAGAGAACACCAAGATTGGCAAATTCGCCACTGGCGCCCTGTGCTCTTCACAGATGAAAGCAGGTTCACACTGAGCACATGAGCACATGTGACAGACGTGACAGAGTCTGGAGACGCCGTGGAGAATGTTCTGCTGCCTGCAACATCCTCCAGCATGACCGGTTTGGCGGTGGGTCAGTCATGGTGTGGGGTGGCATTTCTTTGTGGGGCCGCACAGCCCTCCATGTGCTCGCCAGAGGTAGCCTGACTGCCATTAGGTACCGAGATGAGATCCTCAGACCCCTTGTGAGACCATATGCTGACACATGCACATTTGTGGCCTGCTGGAGGTCATTTTGCAGGGCTCTGGCAGTGCACCTCCTTGCACAAAGGCGGAGGTAGCGGTCCTGCTGCTGGGTTGTTGCCCTCCTACGGCCTCCTCCACGTCTCGTGATGTACTGGCCTGTCTCCTGGTAGCGCCTCCATGCTCTGGACACTACACTGACAGACACAGCAAACCTTCTTGCCACAGCTCGCATTGATGTGCCATCCTGGATGAGCTGCACTACCTGAGCCACTTGTGTGGGTTGTAGACTCCGTCTCATGCTACCACTAGAGTGAAAGCACCGCCAGCATTCAAAAGTGACCAAAACATCAGCCAGGAAGCATAGAGACTGAGAAGTGGTCTGTGGTCACCACCTGCAGAACCACTCCTTTATTGGGGGTGTCTTGCTAATTACCTATAATTTCCACCTGTTGTCTATTCCATTTGCACAACAGCATGTGAAATTTATTGTCAATCAGTGTTGCTTCCTAAGTGGACAGTTTGATTTCACAGAAGTGTGATTGACTTGGAGTTACATTGTGTTGTTTAAGTGTTCCCTTTATTTTTTTGAGCAGTGTATATACAAGTCAATGTTATGTTATTGTTGCTCTTGACAATCAAACTGAACAGGTTGAACGTTTGGATGCATAACATCCCAATGAAGATGCTGAACACAATTACCCCATTCTGAATTACTTCCTACTCAAGCAAAATGTCAAATAAAACACCTATAGTACATTTGCAACTGTGATTCTCATATTATCCTTAAGCCTTCAAATCCCACTTCGAGTACAGGAACCATGGAAACCCAATTGATGTAATGAATAATCCGCCCAGGCAAGGTGGAATCCCTAGAGACACAACATAACATTGCAGGTAAAGTTCAACATTAATAAATTGAAGGAAAACATCACCTCTACACCTTGGTCAATATAGGAAAGATATCGGGCTCGGAGACACACCATCAAAGGAGATCTGCTCGCTTTTCGAAAGACTAATATCATACATCAGCAAGGTAGGCTACAGTATATGAGTCCCTGAAGGAAAATGGAACATTATATTGCTGTGCTTTTTAGAAGAAGCACTATGTATACCTCAGTTATATCCCATTGGGCACAGACGTCATTTCAACGTCTATTCCACATTGGTTCAACGTAATTTCATTGAAATATGTCATTTAGCAGATGCTTTTATCCAAAGTGACTTACAGTCATGCATGCATCCATTTTACTTATGGGTGGCCCCATGAGGATGATATGATGATGATATGTATTGGTGAAATTAGCTGAGTCGTGTCATTCATTCACAATGTTTGCATGTTTCACAGCTACTCTGAAAATATAGTTTACCAAGCTACACTAAAGCTAACCTTAAGAAAAATATAGCTTACTTAACTAAAGTTACTTTGCAAAGGTTTTCATATCTATAAAACTATCACGCCCTAATCAGAAATGTTGTAGGCTCTGACTGGGAACAGACGTCAGTTAGTTCAACGTCTAGTTTTGATTTACATTTGGTTGAGTGGTCAACTAACGTGAATTCAAGGTGAAATCAACAACAAAAAATCACAATGTCATTGGATTTAGGTTAAAGATTGGGTGAGAAAAAGACAATGCCCTTACGTTGATGACTTTTTGCAAATTCAATGAATTCTCCTTGTTGATTCAACGTCATCGCATGCACATTATGTAAACTGTATGTAAGCTGACATATGGAATTGTTTTAAGATCATACTAAGGTCATACTATGGATAATTTAACTATTTGATTTAGAATTTTAGGACCCCTTTAGGTAAACAAAAAAATATGTTTAAATTATTTGATAAAATAATGAGTTTGACCTTTACTACTATAGTCCAGAGAAACGCATTGAATAACACATTCATAAATGGCTATAAAGACAGTCAAAAAAATAAATCATAAAAGAACAAGGTTTTGAAGGTTTGTGCGAACAGATTGTTGAGCCAACCCGGGTGTGTATTGACAGTAAATGAACTTCGGATTTGATTACTGTATCAGATCAAGAGAACGTCTGTCAGTCAGGAGTCTTAAATATTGGTTTTAGTGATCATATGGTAACCTACTATACCCGTAAGACATCCAAAATACTACTAGAGACAGGTAATAAATACATGAAGGTCTATGAAACAATACTCAAAATAACATTTTATAGAAGGACTTGGAATTTTGGATCGGTCTCATGTACAAAACTGTGATGATGTTGATCAAGCTTTGTATCTTTTTAAAGATCTGTTTCTGTCTCCACTCGACTCTCTGGCTCCGATAAAACAAATTCGAATCAAACAGCGGTCAGAGAAATGGATCACTTCTGTGATCTTTGACCTCATAAGGAAAAGGGATCGCTTCCTGGCCAGATTCAGAAGGACAAATCTACAGCAAGATTATGATGGTTATATTAACTGTAGAAACCAGGCAAGACACAAAATGGATAAGGACAAATCCCAATATTATGTAGACGCCATTAATGACAACTTACATCAGCCTTGTAAACTGTGGAACATTTTAAAGGACATTGGCGCAAAAACTCCCATAAGGTAAAATCCTGTAGTATTGGCCTGGATATTGATGATGTTTTGTGCTATGTCCAGGCAAAGGTTGAAAACAATTTTAACACATTTTTTACCACTGTAGCCTCATCTCTGGTTAAGAAGTTACCCACCTTCTCTGGACACTATGGCCAGTCTTTAACTACTTTTACCATAGCAAAGGTATTGCAAAGGATTTGTTTGAGCTGTGCATGATAGCAGAGGACAACGTTTCCAATCTACACTGCTTAATGAGCACAAACAAAGCAACTGGGCTGGATAACCTTCCTGCAAGATTCATAAAGGATAGTGCTGGTGTCACTGCTAAAATGATAACGCACATTGTAAACCTTTCTATTAGTAGTGGTACATTTCCCAACGATCTCAAAACAGCCCGTCTGTTTTCGCTCCACAAGAAGAGCAGATCAACACACGTAGGAAACTACAGGCCTGTGTCAATCCCCAGCACCTCATCCAAAGTTGTTGAGAGATTCGTTTTAATCAACTTGAGGGATACCTTCTTGAGCACAAACTTCTTTATGAACTACAATCTGGCTTTAGAACAGCTTATTCCTCTGATACTTGCCTTATCCACCTTTTTGACCACATTGAGCAGGAAAGTGAGAAGTGGAACTATACAGGTACGGTCATGTTAGACTTGCAGAAAGCTTTTGACACTGTGGACAATGATATTCTCCTGATGAAACTGTAATGCATGGGTCTAAATTATGTAGCAGTGAATTGGTTTAGGTCTTATCTGACCAACAGAACACAAGTATGTAATGTTGGTGATGTTCTGTCAGAGGCCAAAGAAATATCCTGTGGAGCACCGCAGGGATCCATTTTAGGGCCTCTCTTACTTCTTATATACGTTAATGATATGCCAGATACAGTAAAGTGCAAACTCCTGCTTTATGCTGATGATTCAGCCATACTGATATCATGGTATCAGGAAGGATACAGTTTACATAGAGGAGACCCTGAGTAAAGAATTGCATTTTGTAAGAGATTGGTTGTCTGACAACAAATTGTCACTACATTTGGGAAAAACTGAATCGATTTTGTTTGGAACAAAATGTAGATTGCTTAGGGCTGACAAGATTATTTATTTTACCTTTATTTTACTAGGCAAGTCAGTTAAGAACAAATTTTTATTTTCAATGATGGCCTAGAAACAGTGGGTTAACTGCCTTGTTCAGGGGCAGAACGACAGATTTGTACCTTGTCAGCTCGGGGATTCAATCTAGCAACCTTTCGGTTACTAGTCCAACACTCTAACCACTAGGCTACGCTGCCGCCCCAAGAGATTGAATCTAAAACAAGTGTATTGGTGTGTCCCTAGATCTATCCCTTTCTGGAAACCTGATTGCTGCTAAAATTCTATCTAAAATGGCAAAGAAATTGAAATGTTTATATCGTAACACTAGATATTTTGACATTAAAGTTAAGAAACTGCTTGTCTCAACCTGGATTCAGTGTCATTTTGATTACGGCTGCTCTGCTTGGTATAGTAGACTATCAAAAAAGCTGAAAATGAGAATGTAGGTCATGCAAAATAATGTTATCAGGTATATGCTGAATGTCCCCCCTAGGACCCACATGGGGGTACAGGAGTTCTGGGAGGTGGGCTTGTTGCCTTTGGAGTCCAGAGTGGAGTAACTTAAACTTAATCATATGTTTGACATTTAAGGTTAGGGAGAAGGGGAGTGAATAGTGCCGCTTTTTAGGATGTCAATATAAATGAATGTATTTATGGTTGTGTGTAATTTTGTCTTGTCTTTTAATCATTATATGTGTTATTGTTTTTACCATCGAGGACCACTTTGGAAACAAGCGTTTTAATGAATGCTTTCAAGTGATATCCTCTGGGTCCACATTGTGCATTTTGTTGTATATGTATGTTGCCCAAAAATAAATTCAATTCAATTCTATATATCTAGGAGATATAATGAAGCTTAGGAAATATTTAGGGTTATTTTTTACACATATTTAACCCCTTTTTTGAGTAGGCACAAAACTACCTTCATACATTTTTTAACCGGTGCCGGTTACCTCTCCCGTGACACTTGTGGGGGTCTCAGAGCAAAATGGAGCAAAATCTCCCCTTTCCACAGTGGTATCATATTAGTTTGTAGTCCAAACTGATATCTCTAGCTTAAACTGGACTCATGGGGGTTTTAAACACAAACGATGTTTCAGGTGAGAATTAGGCAGGTCTCATGTCGAAAAAGAAAGGAAATTATTGTCTACTTCACCCATCTTTTATTAGATTGTTTGCAACAACAACAACAAAAAAGTAGTGTGTAGTTCCAGTAGTTAGCAACACCGCTACATGGAGAAAAGTAATTAAGAACTGAAAACACTACCAAGATTTGAATTTAGTTCAACTACCACCAAGCTACAGCATAATGTAATTGAATGACTACATGTAGATCACTACTCCCCAACACTGTTCATTCAACACAGATGTCTTGCCAAAGGGAAAACAGTGTTGATATGATTATTAGCTAGTAGCAGTTTCTCTCTTTCTATCAACCAGATTACATTTTTCATTTCCGGTTGCTGTAGGATTATTACCCTGCAGTAGAAAACTGACCCAAATTAAGATCCTACATCTGTAACAACCAGCGGATATGTTGCTGAAGGAGTTTTGTCTTATTGTACATTGAGGGAGGTTGACGGAAACAGCTGTTAGATTGTGTAAAGTCTTCATCTGGTTCAATAGACCAGGACAACAGCTCCATCTACTGTAGACCGTAGAGTGTGTGTGTGTGTGTGTGTGTGTGTGTGTGTGTGTGTGTGTGTGTGTGTGTGTGTGTGTGTGTGTGTGTGTGTGTGTGTGTGTGTGTGTGTGTGTGTGTGTGTGTGTGTGTGTGTGTGTGTGTGTGTGTGTGTGTGTGTGTGTGTGTGCGTGCGTGCGTGCGTACATTTGTGCATGCACTTACGTATGTGACACGTGAACTATAGACTACTGCAAACCATCAAATCTCACAAAAATGTCTACTCTCTTTCCAACTTTTAGAGATGATGTCATTCTGAATCTACCCAGTACTTATTTTTCCCTTTGTGGTGCGGTTCACTCAGAAAGTGCAATGGCAATATACTCCTCAGAGACTCAATTAGATTGTACTTGTCAGCAGGATCTCTGCACACCTCGTTACCATATGGGTTATTCATTGTGACCACAGTGTTGTTTTGTTTCCAACCAAAGTGTATGTGGTTAATGATGGCTGGCTTCACTGTAGCTCTGGTTTGGTCTTTAGGAGGGCACAAGGGAAGAGGTAGGATTAGATTTTGATTCAAGTGTTCAGTGGGTTATTATTGATCTCTGGGCTGTCATCCTTTGTGGTTTTTATGATGGATGAACTATGTGGAACAATTTAACGAGGCACTCTGTGTACACAGTACAGTACCTACAACGCCACTTCTTCGACCGTCCACAGAATCTGTAGCATAATATGATAGACAACCTGTATCACAAAGACACTTTGTAATTTATCTACGTGTGCGTACTGCAAACTTTTAAGATTGTAGGTTTCAATTCAAAGCTATTTTCTGCTAAATTGTCCGTATCTCGAGTAAGCAAACATAGAGTACTGTGGAGTAGTGATTCATGGTGTTGTGTTGCTGCTGAGTTATTTTTGTCATTGTTTTGGAGCCGGAGGAGAGCATTGATGGAACAGAAGGGGATGGATGGCAAATGAGTGTATATTCAAAATGGCTCCTCATCCTCATGAGCAAGGTGGGCCGCATCCCAAATGACACACTACTGGCCCTGGTCATAATTAATCTACTATAAGGGGAAATTGGTGCCATTTAGGACGTACCCTCAGTCTGTGATGAGCGATTTCTCTTAGACCATGGAGGCTCATGAATATCACAAATACAGTTAATGAGTACACATTACAGAGTGGTGTTTGACTTCACATTCAATTATAGGAGAGCGGAGAATATTTTTTGGCAGCAAAGTCAACTAATTAAAGGTGAGACCTCACTCTAGTGAACTGTAGCAGATGAAGGAATATGAGGACACTGGTGAAGAGTTTTAATGCAATGAGATATTCTTATCGGAATTTCTGTGCTAATGTCCTTGAATCTTTTTGGACAGGGAAGTCTAACTACAATACATAAATGTCATATAGTCATACTCAGTAGTCCCTATGATGATATGGCTGATCAATTCACATTACACATCTAACACAAATAGGCTGTGTTTACACAGGCAGCATAATACAGATCTTTTTTCACTAATTGGTATTTTGACTAATCAGCTTAAAAAAAATTCTGATGTTAAAAGATCTGATGTGATTGGTCAAAAGACCAATCAGTGGTAAAAAATAACAGAATTGGGTAGCCTGTGTAAACACAGCCTTAGAACTTGGGTAATCATGCACATATATGCTAATGCACACTCTGCATTTTCACAGATACATGCACATTTTCTCTGGCAAATAAAGCATTCATGGGGCTTTTTTGAATATTACATGAGTCTTTCCCTAGTGTGCTGTGACCTGCTGAACTAAGATTCAACCTGGCACACACACACACACACATACACGCACGCACTCAAGCACGCACGCACGCACGCACGCAAGCACGCACGCACGCACCCAAGCACGCACGCACGCACGCACCCACGCACGCACGCACGCACGCACGCACGCACGCACGCACGCACGCACGCACGCACGCACGCACACACACACACCACAGGGAGTAGGACATGCAGACCTTGTTAAATAACTCCATGAACCCTGACTTAGGTTGCTTGTTGGTCATAAGAGGCAGTAGCTCAGGATGGGGATTTGTGGGTAATGTCATGATAATTGCTACAATGTAAACAGTGCAGTAGGAAATGTAAATGCTTATGTAAATCCACTGTAAATCACAGTTCCCCTTTCTTTGTTCAAAGTTGTATATCATGTTTATCTCTCATCAATTTTCCTCAAGAATAACTGTGTATGTAATTTGGAATTTGAATGGCTTGCATTAGCAACACATATAGACTTTTTTTTATTGTGACTGTACGTTTGTTTATTCCATGTGTAACTCTGTGTTGTTGTTTCTGTCGCACTGCTTTGCTTTTTCTTGGCCAGGTCGCAGTTGTAAATGAGAACTTGTTCTCAATGGGCCTACCTGGTTAAATAAAGGTGAAATAAAAATATGCCCCGCCCATGTGAGGATCTGTCTTCTTCATCCATCTCTTTCCTGTGTTTGAGAGGTGCAAAATCCACTTGTAACTTAAATCTCACAGGACTGATTGATTTCATTTTGCTCCTGTGACTCTTTCCTACTCTCGTAATGACCGGTTTGTAATGACCTGTCAATCACACCCTGGTAATGGCTGAAATGGGCTCAATGGAATACATTATCCTTCTGTTGTATCTATAAGAGCTCTAAAGTGTTGTCGGGGATATAACGCCCCGTCTCGACACTTACAGCACAAGAAAGAGCACTTTCCTTTTATGTGCAGATGAACAAAGTAATCGTTTAGTACAGTCGAAATGTTTACACATTAGATGTGCTGAAATGAAAGCAACCTCCGAAAATGAACACTCGGATTATAGTGATATTATGTCTAATCTTACAAACAATGTAAAGTATATTAGATAAACGTAATCTAGAGTCAAGCATGTTGATTTTTAATCTGAGGGTATCCTGCTATTGACACAATTGTTGAATTATGCAAGAGAATGTGAAAACAGCAGTAATTAATGAGTCAGTCTAGACAGCACAGGTGAGTGCAGATAGGTTAGACAGAGCCCTGCTCCGCCCATTTATGTTAATGTTTCATATATGCAAATACACCTGGTGTATTCACGCAAATTAGCCACATATAATTTAATTTCTTTTAACACAACATATATAAAAAATACCTGATACAATAAGAAAATGTATATGAGTGCATTCTAAGAAATAAATACATTTGACAACAAATCATTCATTATTTGTCCTTGCCTATAAAATATTTAATGTTATATATAATTCAGTCAATATCTAATGGATTATAAAGAAAAGTTATGAGTTTGGAGCATCTTCATCCATTGTCCAACTGTTGCATTTATTAGAATTGTTTTGAAAACATTTGAACTATTTCGATGACCGTTGCTACTTATATGATTGGTAGCAACATAATGCCTCCACCCACAGCACACTGTCTACTTGAATGTAGTGGTCTCAGTATCATTTTATTTCATTTGTCAACACTAGGCACCTGAACTTTCACAAATGTGTGCAGCAGACTTAGCCTGGCATTTTTGTACCCATACTAGTATACCGTATATAGTCCAAATGTGCATTGCATAGACTAGTACCATTACCACCCAAGTCTATTCCTCAAGACAGCCACTTTCAATTCATTCTTCTGTCATTGTCCTTCACTTTGGCCTGTGGGCCTGCCTACAAATCTCATTACATGACATAACCAATGTCACTGCCAGACAGCCCGCCCTCTCCCCGAATCCACCAATAACAGGAGGGGCTCTTCTAATCACGGATCAAATTAACTAAACCCCTAACATTCCTTTATTAAACCCTGTTGGCTCTGCAGGTCTGTAGCGAGAGTAGGTTATCCCTGTACAACTCAATTCTAACAAGATGCCGCCACCATGTCTTCCAAGAGAGTATATGTGTTTAGTATCGAATTGGGGGCTCTGTGACACGTATCGGTCATCGATTGTGACACTAAAGCGGGTCGACGGAACAGTGTGGCAGTCACGGAGAGATTAAGACAGAACTCTCCAGTGGCCAATTAGAATGGATATTTTGACAATTTCTGGTTGCTCATCAGTGGTCACGCTTCAATTGGGGATTTGTATTGAATTGAGTGCTGCCATTAAATCAGTGACTGATTAAGGAATACAGTTACTGTCACCAGATTTTTTGAATAATTCAAAGTTCAAAGTAATTCAAAGTTTGGATATTTAAGCTTTTCCGTTTATCTCAAAGGCTTACGCGTATGTCAGCTAGCTCGACAGGACACAAACTATTTTCTGACAGTTTGTGATATCAGTTGTTATGTGAACGATGATTATAACCTCCCCTGTAACGGCTTTCTTCCTGGGATGAAAGCCGTTACAGAACCACCCACCAAACTCGGACCAAGCAGCGTGGCAGCAGGCAACAGCGGCAGCAGCAGCAGCAGCGGGAGCTAGCAAGGCAGAGTGGCTGGAAGCCCGAGAGGCTCCCCAAAAAATGTCTTGGGGGGGGGGCACACGGGGAGTATGGCTGGGTCAAGTGGGAGATTTGAGCCAGTTCCCCGTGCTTACCAGAAGGAGCAGTGGGCTAAATTGAGGTACGAGTCGGAGAATGTGGAGGAGTTATTGGACAGATTGGAGGAAAGTGAAAGGATGGGAGATTATGAGACATTTGATGAGTTGTTGGTGATATTGGGGGAGAGCGAAGAGAGAGAGATGTTGGTTTGGCATAGTATACACGGTACTCGCCCTGAGGTGTGTGATTACCGTGGAGAGCGGGAGTACGGGCAGACACCGTGTTATGCGGAAGAGCGCACGGTGTCTCCTGTACGGGTGCATAGCCCGGTGCGGGTTATTCCACCTCCCCGCACTGGGCGGGCTAGATTGAGCATTGAGCCAAGTGCCATGAAGCCGGCTCTACATATCTGGCCTCCAGTACGTCTCCTCGGGCCGGTGTACATGGCACCAGCCTTACGCATGGTGTCCCCGGTTCGCCAACACAGCCCAGTGCGGGTTATTCCACCTCCCCGCACTGGACGGGCTACGGGGAGCATACAACCAGGTAAGGTTGGGCAGGCTCAGTGCTCAAGGGAGCCAGTACGCCTGCACGGTCCGGTATATCCGGCGCCACCTTCCCGCCCCAGCCCAGTACCATCAGTGCCTACACCACGCACCAGGCTTCCTGTGCGTCTCCAGAGCCCTGTTCCTCCTCCACGCACTAGCCCTATGGTGCGTGTCTTCAGCCCGGTACCACCAGTTCCGGCACCACGCACCAAGCCTCCTGTGCGTCTCCAGAGCCCTGTTCCTCCTCCACGCACTCTCCCTATGGTGCGTGTCTCCAGCCCAGTACCTCCAGTTCCGGCACCACGCATCAAGCCTCCTGTGCGTCTCCAGAGCCCTGTACGCACTGTTCCTTCTCCCCGCACTCGCCCTGAGGTGCGTGCCCTCAGCCCGGTACTACCAGTGCCGGTACCACGCACCAGGCCTATAGTGCGCTTTGAGAATTCAGTGTGCCCTGTTCCTGCTCCCCGCACTAGCCTTGAGGTGCGTGTCTCCAGTCCGGTACCACCAGTTCCGGCACCACGCACCAGGCCTACTGTGCGCCTCAGCAGGTCAGAGTCGGCCGTCTGCCCAACGCCGCCTGCACTGCTCGTCTGCCCAGCGCCGTCTGAGCCATCTGTCTGCCCAGCGCCGTCTGAGCCATCCGTCTGCCCAGCGCTGTCTGAGCCATCTGTCTGCCCAGCGCCGTCTGAGCCATCTGTCTGCCCAGCGCCGTCTGAGCCATCTGTCTGCCCAGCGCCGTCTGAGCCATCTGTCTGCCCAGCGCCGTCTGAGCCATCCGTCTGCCACGAGCCATTAGAGCCGCCCGTCTGTCCCGAGCCATTAGAGCCGTCCGTCAGTCAGGAGCCGCTAGAGCCGTCCGTCAGTCAGGAGCTGCCAGAGCCGCCAGCCAGTCAGGAGCTGCCAGAGCCGCCAGCCAGTCAGGAGCTGCCAGAGCCGCCAGCCAGTCAGGAGCTGCCAGAGCCGGCAGCCAGTCAGGAGCTGCCAGAGCCGCCAGCCAGTCAGGAGCCGCCAGCCAGTCAGGAGCTGCCAGAGCTGCCCTTCAGTCATGAGCTGCCCTCCAGTCATGAGCTGCCTTCCAGTCATGAGCTGCCCTACAGTCATGAGCTGCCCTACAGTCATGAGCTGCCCTACAGTCATGAGCTGCCCTACAGTCATGAGCTGCCCTACAGTCATGAGCTGCCCTCCAGTCATGAGCTGCCCTCCAGTCATGAGCTGCCCTCCAGTCATGAACTGCCCTCCAGTCATGAGCTGCCCTCCAGTCATGAGCTGCCCTCCAGTCATGAGCTGCCACTCTGTCTGGAGCTGCCACTCAGTCTGGAGCTGCCACTCAGTCTGGAGCTGCCACTCAGTCCGGAGCTGCCACTCAGTCCGGAGCTGCCATTCGTCCTGAGCTGCCTCTCTGTCCTGAGCTACCTCTCTGTCCTGAGCTACCTCTCTGTCCTGAGCTACCTCTCTGTCCTGAGCTACCTCCTAAATCATGTGGGGGCCTTGGGGAGGATTCTTAGGCCAAGGTCGTGGGCGAGGGTCGCCACTCAAAGGACGCTAAGGAGGGGGACAAAGACAGTGGTGGAGTGGTGTCCTCGTCCACCGCCGGAGCCGCCACCGCGGACAGATGCCCACCCAGACCCTCCCCTTGAGTTTTAGGGGTGCGTTCGGAGTCCGCACCTCAGGGGGGGGGGGGTACTGTAACGTCCTGACCAGAGTTCTTATGTGTTTTGCTTTTTTAGTGTTGGTCAGGACGTGAGCTGGGTGGGAATTCTATGTTGTGTGTCTAGTTCGTCTGTTTCTGTGTTCAGCCTAATATGGTTCTCAATCAGAGACAGCTGTCAATCGTTGTCCCTGATTGAGAATCATATATAGGTGGCTTGTTTTGTGTTGGGGATTGTGGGTGGTTGTTTCCTGTCTCTGTGTTTGTGGTCTGCACCAGATAGGACTGTCTCGGCTTTCACGTTTGTTATTTTGTTATGGGTTAATGTTCACCGTTTATCTGCTGATTAAACATGTTGAACACTAACTGCGCTGCATTTTGGTCCTCTCATTCATCCCAGGAAGAAAGCCGTTACATCCCCCATGCAATATTCATAACCATATTGGAACTCCTTCCAACTGGACACAGAAGGCATTTCAACGTCTAGTTTTGATTTACATTTGATTGAGTTGTCAACTAACGTGAAATCAACAACAACAAGAATCACCATGTCACTGGATTTAGTTAGGTGAAGAAAAGAAACAATTCCCTTATGTTGATGACTTTTTGAACATCCATTTTCAAAGTTGATTCAACGTCATCACATTTATTTATTTATTTTATGATGTCGAAACAACGTCGATTCAACCAGTTTTTGCCCAGTGGGTTATCTCTATGCCCAGTAAGTGGCTGTCCTTCATTGACATAGAGCAGGGTTCCCCAACAGGCGACCCACAGGCCAATAATTTATCATTTTCACTGTTGGACATAAAATACTTAAATCACCAGGAAATGATCTCAAACTGATTTTAATTCAGGAAATCTGTTCCCAAGTATTCCCACATATAAATAAAGAGGCATATGTGATCATATTCTAGTGTAATCAAGATTTGAAATCATTATGTCTTGTTAATAGTTGCCACATTGTGGTTCTGTGCCCCTATCATATTCAACAATGTGCTCGATATGATGTCATAATGGCACATCATTAGCATCTGTTTGGCAGACTGAATCAACAGACAGACAGACAGACAAATTGTGCAGCAGTAATTGCTGTCACACAATTAGTTGTAATTACTATAGGTATACTGCTGTGACACAGCAGAGTTATTGTGGGAGATGATTGGGGTGCAAAGCACCCTCTCTGTGACCTACTGTAGTAGCATGCAGTAGAATATACACTGAGAATATAAAACATTAGGAATACCTTTCGAATATTGCGCTGCACCCCCTTTTGCCCTGAGAACAGCCTTCAATTTGTCGGGCATGGACACTACAAGGTGTCGAAAGTGCTCCACAGGGATGCTGGCCCATGTTGACTTCAACGCTTCCCACAATTGTGTCAGGTTGTCTGAATGTCCTGTGAGTGGTGAACCATTCTTGATACACATGGGAAACTATTGAGCGTGATAAACTCAGCAGCGTTGCAGTTGTCGACACAAACCGGTGTGCATGGCACCTACTACCATACCCCGTTCAAAGACACTTAAATATGTTTGTCTTGCCCATTCACCCTCTGAATGGCACAGATACACAATCCATGTCTCAATTGTCTCAAGGCTTAAAGATCCTTCTTTAACATGTCTCCTCCCCTTCATCTACACTGATTGAAGTGGATTTAACAAGTGACATCAATACGGGATCATATATTTCACCTGGATTCACCTGGTCAGTCTATGTCATGGAAAGAGCAGGTGTTCTTAATGTTTTGTGCAGTGTATCTGAAGAGAGCTTGTAACTGTAGTCTTTCATTTCGTCTAAAAAGTGTTTTTTAAGTGTCATTTGACATTCTTTCTCATCCCCAAAAACTCCCCGCTGAGAGGAAGAAAGAGAGAGAAAGTGGAGAGTGGATGAAAAAAGATGTAATCGTTCATTGTCCCACGCCTTCCTTTGACAAACAGCTTAATCTTCTTATACAAGTAGAGTTAACTTCCAAAGGCTTTGATCCTTCTTCCCCTTCCTCCCCTTCCCTTTCCCAAAGTTGTCTGTTCTAAATGTGATGGTGCTTCTCTCCTGAGTCTCTGACACCGCTCGCTGGCCTGTATGAAGAGGTCATCTGGGGATACAACACCTAGACAGGCTTGAAGACAATCTGCCTCTACCGATCTTACTTTCAAACGCCACACGCTCAAAGAGAGTGGACGTGTATATTCCCTGGGCATGGGGACCGACTGAGATCGAAGAGAGCAGTTAGAAAAGGTCTGAGGCCGTCTGTGATGACATCACAGAGGCGCATCGCTTAGTAGTCGACTTACACTAGCCTCTGATAATGCTTTTCAACCTCAAATATCGTATTTCATATTTATTTCACCCGTATTTCACATATATTTCACACGTTTCAAATATATTTATCTATGACGTGCATTTCGGATGTGATATTCCAATATAGCGGTGAAAAGACATGACTGTGCTGTGTGACACGTCTGTACTCTTCTTTAAACATGCAGTGCACGGGCCAGAGCCTTTACAAATCGCTGGAGATCAGATTAATACCTTTTAGAGCAACTGCATGTGATTGAATTGCTTCTGAATTTGATTAAGAAGGAATGTCAGGGTACCTTTCACCTCAACCTTGAACCTGGGGCGGATCGTAAATCAATTGACAAGCTCTGTGTTCAAGCTGGCTTTACTGAGCATCGCGAACAGCAACCTCAAAGCCGGATGGATGTTGTCAAACGGTAAATTCATATGGAGATGTTGTATACAGTGCATTCGGAAAGTATTCAGACCCCGTGGGCAGCTGGTAAAAGGGCCCATCGTTACGAGGGAACACGGCTAGCAAGGAAGCCCGAGAGGCAGCCCCCAAAACATTTTTGGGGGGCACACGGGGAGATTGGCGGAGTTGGGTTATAGACCTAAGCCAACTCCCCGTGCTTACTGTGGCGAGCGTCGTACTGGTCAGGCACCGTGTTATGCGATGGAGCGCACGGGGTCTCCAGTGCGCGTTCACAGCCCGGTGCGCTACCTTTCAGCTCCCCGAATCGACCGGGCTAAAGTGGGCATCCAGCCAGGTCGGAGGGTGCCGGCTCAGCGCATCTGGCCGCCAGTACGTCTCTACGGCCCAGGATATCCTGCACCGGCTCTGCGCACTGTGCCAGCGCCCCGCATGTGCAGGGCATTGATAACCATCCAGCCAGGACGGTTTGTGCAGGCTCTACGCTCGAGACCTCCAGTGCTCCTCCACGGCCCAGTGTATCCGGTGCCTCCGCCAAGAACCAAGCCTCCAGTATGTCTCCCCAGCCTGGTGAGTCCTGTGCCTGCTGCCAGAACCAGGCCTCCTGTATGTCTCCCCAGCCTGGTGAGCCCTGTGGCAGCTCCACGTACCAGACTGCCCATATGTCTCCTCACTCCAGTGATGATCCATGGCAAGAAGCCTCCAGTGATGATCCATGGCACGAAGCCTCCAGTGATGATCCATGGCACGAAGCCTCCAGTGATGATCCATGGCACGAAGCCTCCAGTGATGATCCATGGCAAGAAGCCTCCAGTGATGATCCATGGCACGAAGCCTCCAGTGATGATCCATGGCAAGAAGCCTCCAGTGATGATCCATGGCATGAAGCCTCCAGTGATGATCCATGGCATGAAGCCTCCAGTGATGATCCTTGGCACGAAGCCTCCTGTGATGATCCATGGCAAGAAGCCTCCAGTGATGATCCATGGCACGAAGCCTCCAGTGATGATCCATGGCAAGAAGCCTCCAGCGACGGTCTCCAGTCCAGAGCCTCCAGCGACGGTCCCCAGTCCGGGGCCCGCAACGAGGGTGCCCAGTCCGGGGCCCGCAGTGAGGGTGCCCATTCCGGGGCCCGCAACGAGGGTGTCCAGTCCGAGGCCCGCAGCGAGGGTGCCCAGTCCGAGGCCCGCAGCGAGGGTGCCCAGTCCGGGACCCGCAGCGAGGGTGCCCAGTCCGGGGCCCGCAGCGAGGGCGCCCAGTCCGGGGCCCGCAGCGAGGGCGCCCAGTCCGGGGCCCGCAACGTGGGTCCCCAGTCCGGGGCCCGCAACGAGGGTGCCCAGTCCGGGGCCCGCAACGAGAGTCCCCAGTCCGAGGCCCGCAACGAGAGTCCCCAGTCCGGGGTCGGCAATGAGGGTCCCCGCACCAGAGGCGCCACCAAAGTGGGGTGAGCCAGAGGTGGAGCGGGGTCTACGTCCCGCACCAGAGCCGCCACCGCAGATAGATGCCCACCCAGACCCTCCCCTATAGGTTCAGGTTTTGCGGCCGCAGTCCGCACATTTGGGGGGGGGGGGGGGGGGGGTACTGTCACGCCCTGACCTTAGAGAGCCTTTTTTATGTCTCTTTTTGGTTTGGTCAGGGTGTGATTTGGGTGGGCATTCTATGTCCTTTACTTCTATGATTTTGTGTTTCTATGTTTTGGCCGGGTATGGTTCTCAATCAGGGACAGCTGTCTATCGTTGTCTCTGATTGGGAACCATACTTAGGTAGCCCTTTTTCCCTCCTTTCAAGGTGGGTAGTTAACTTTGTTTGTGGCACTAATGCCCTGTAAGCTTCACGGTTGTTTCTTTTGTTTGTTGTTTTGTTGGCGACATTTTAAATAAAGAGGAAAATGTACGCTCACCACGCTGCACCTTGGTCTTCTTCCAGCATCGGCCGTGACATCAGTTCAATTCACTCATAGTCAACTCTTTTATTTGCCATTATATAAGTAGAAGCCAAATCTCACATGTTCAGGAAATTCTCCCAACAAAGGGAACTGTAGTGAGACAGTGGATTGCTTGCTATTTGGGGTTTTAGGCTGGGTTTCTGTATAGCACTTTGTGACATCAGCTGCTTTATAAACCATAGAGCGACATCCACTTCTATTACATGAAGTAACGTTCTCCCTCCCTTGGCCTTCCCCCCCTGGTTTCATGGAAAGCATTTCCCCAACCAATGTTAGCCTGAGAGCATTTGATTTACCCTCCTCATCACACTGCATTAAAGCATCCAAGAGACCTTGTAATGTCACGACATTGCTATTAGCCGCTCCATCTAATTCGTATACTATATCCAGGCCGTATCCGGGCAGAATGATGATTATGCTGCTTGGGCTAATGTTGGTTTATTCAGATGTCAGCAGGCAAGGACATTTGTGAACACTCTCTCCTGCTAAAGTAATGTTCCCAATTCCTATTAATTCACCACTAAGAGGTTAGCCTCTTCTAGTCCTAATAACCCTCAGAGGACTGGAGAAGCCTGGGATGTATTCACTAGGAACCAAACGGGACAACATAGGGAGGGATCTACCTGAATTTGTTCAATAAAAACTCTTGTTTTTGTTGGAGAAAAAAAAAGGGGTTGCTACGGTGTCCACTAATGAATACGCCCCTGCTGATCCACGTCCTAGGAATAAATGCATAAGAAATCTCTGATGGAGGAAGTGACCGTACAGATGGGAAGCTCCCTGAAGACTAATGGGGAATTCCAATGCAAAAGAGAGCAGTGGAAATCCACTAATCTCTAATAGCTGACGGAAAGTCCATAACAATGTATAACATGTCATACATTATTGATCCTAATGAAGCCATTCAAAATGTCCCTCATTACCTGCAATCACTGGTTTGTGATAATGAGGATACACGCAACACATTACCAGGCTATATTCTCTAACCTCTGGAGTCTACAAGGAGAAAGAGGATAGGTCAGTAAAGTAACGAGAGCGAGAGAGAGAAAGAGAGAAGAAAATAGAAGAGAAAAAAAGAGAGAGAAGAAAATAGAAGATAAAAAAGAGAGAGAGACAGAGAGCACAGTATCTCTGGCTGACAAACAACAGGTATTGGTTTGTCTCTCTCTCTCTCCCTCTCTTTCTTTCTTTTTTTCTCTCTCTCTGTCTCTATCTCTCTCTCACTCTCTCTTCCCCCCCCCCCCCTCTCTCTCTCTCTTTCTGTGGGCCTCTCTCTCTGACTCCCTGTCTGTCCCTCCCATGCCGCCTCATCACAACCAGCAGGAACAAAGCAGCGGTTCTCTCTGTCACTGCCAACCTCTCCTTCCTCCATCATTATCAACAGCCTCACACAGCACGGGGCTATTAAAAGGATAACTACGCTCTGTCGTCACTAATAATGGATGTGTTTGGGTGAAATGGAAGTCACCAGAAAACACCCAGTCAGTCTGCAACTGTCTGCAACCCAATAATCCATTGAGGAATTCATAATGCCGACTGCCTACTCCCCAATTCTCCCTGGAGATATTCACATATAACAATGATTAAGGAACGGTTGCCTTCGTAGCAATCTCAGTGGAGTCCCCTGTGAATACATTTTTAATATCATGATATGAAGGTATGAGCCTCAGTACAATAACTCCTGCATTAATATGGCATGTGGCCATGTGAGCTTTACAGAGTGACTAAGGGAACCCAACCATGGGAGGAAGGAGTGGTGAAGTTCACTGAAGGAGGGGTGGTGAACAGAGGAGGCTGGTGGGAGGAGCTATAGGAGGACAGTCTCATTGTATAGGCAGGAATGAAATTAATGGAACGGTATCAAACGTATGGAAACCATGTTTGACTCCGTGCCATTTATTCCATTCCAACCAATACAATGAACCTGTCCTCCTATAGCTCCTCCCACCAGCCTGCTCTGATAGTGACGGAGGGATGATGGAGGGATGACGGAGGAAAGAAAACAACTATAAAGAGATACACTTGGGCATCAGACAGTCTGTCTCTCTGACTCGACAAAGTCCTCCAGTACGTCACAATGTCTGTCAATGCCATATATCAGCTAGCCAATTATCCTCACACTAACATCCACAGTCAATAGCATTCTATAGTTGCATCTGAAATGGCACCCTATTCCCTATGTAGTGCACTACTTTGAACAGGGCTCTGGTCAAAGTAGTGCACTATAGGGAATGGAGTGCCATTTTGGACGTAACCTATGACCCTCTACGATCCCCCTGTCAGGACCAACCATTACATCCACTGTGCCCTGCATAGGCTATTCTGGGGAGTAAATTAGTCTGGGGAGTAAATTAGCTTTCCCTCTTTAGAAGTGAGATATTGTTCTACTCTTTTGCCTTATTTTCTGTCCCTTTAGCAGGAAGGAGCAGCGATTGTTTCTTTAAGGATCGATATTGTATTGCAGTGAGAGATGTGTTGAGGTAAAAGGGGTAAAAAGTTGTGCTGAATGCATTATTAAGTCTTAGATTTATTGGTCACTTTTATCTCTCCAGTGTGTTGTTCCCTCTCTGTTGAGAGACAGGAAAGGTTAGTGGTTTAATTGACTGATAGAGGCTGCAGCGCTCTCAGTACGACCAACAGGACGGTGGGCTGGACTGCCCTCCCGTGGACAATCTATCCCACTGCAACCAATGGAATGTAGGTCCTGTTTGAATACTTAAAATTGCCTTCCTCCTCCCTTCCTTGAATTCACATATTATGCTTGGTGCTTATGCACCAATTGATCATATATTTAATGAGGGAGGGATGCATGTTAAAGGTGTAATTTGATTATTAGCAGTAGCGGTTTTGCCTCTTCATAACAGTTTTTTCCTGAAAATAATTAGCTTGTTGACTTAGGTAGCCATGGTTATAAAATCCTCCCATTCACTGCTGATACGATTAATTTGCATAGCTGTAGATATTGACGTCTCCATGGAAACGGAAAGGAATTAACGTCATCCACTTTGGCAGCCTCTGACCACATCTATTTTAACACAGAGGGATGGTCATTCAACATCAATAAATACATGAAAACAAAGTAACTAGAGACCCTGAATCTGCTTGATTCACTCTAAAATGTGATTTCTGCTTTAAAATGTGACTTCTGCTTTATCCCAACCCCTCCGAAAGACACATATAGGCCTACAGGTTGAAGAGGTTGGAGCAGCGGGCTGCCACACTGAGCACCCATGGAGGGGTTGTTGTGGATTTCTCAATAGCACAACGGAAGACAATGGCATCTAGGATTTGATACCAGCAATCTTCCGGTACGCTAGCTCGCTTCCCGACAGATTTTTCACGTCAGACCCAGGATTCGAACTGTCAAATCTCTAGCTTGCCTCTCAAAACCTGCTAACCACTAAGCTACTTGATGCCCGCCTAGTAGTAACGGTTGATATTCCTCAAAAAGTCACTAAATCATAGCACATCCCTTTAAGGCTGACTAAGGATCTGACCCTTTTTTTCCATTTTCGCCTAAAATGACATACCCAAATCTAACTGCCTGTAGCTCAGGACCTGAAGCAAAGACATGCACATTCTTGATACCATTTAAAAGGAAACACATAGAATTTTGTGGAAATGTGAAATTAATGTAGAAGAATATAACACACTAGATCTGGTAAAAGATAATACAAAGAAAAAAACATGCGTTTTTTTGTATTTTTTTGTACCATCATCTTTGAAATGCAAGAGAAAGGCCATAATGTATTATTCCAGCCCAGGCACAATTTATATTTTGGCCACTAGATGGCAGCAGTGTATGTGTTTTAGACTGATCCAATGAACCATTGCATATCTGTTCAAGATGTTGTATCAAGACTGCCCAAATGTGTCTAATTGGTTTATTAATACATGTTCAAGTTCATAATTGTGCACTCTCCTCAAACAGTAGCATGGTATTTGTTCACTGTAATAGCTACTGTAAATTGGACAGTGTAAATTAGATTAGCATGAATTTAAGCTTTCTGCCCATATCAGATATGTCTATGTCCTGGGAAATGTTTTTGTTACTTACAACCTCATGCTAATCACATTAGCCTACGTTAACTCAACCGTCCCGCTAGGGGGGGGACACCAATCCCATAGAGGTTAAGGCTGACTCCACTATGTCTCTGTGTAACGCTTGATGTGAACAAGCATTTCATCTCCACACTCACTGCCTTTTAGAGCGAAAGCATTTTCTGTTTAGCCTAATTAATTAAAACCATGGAAACGCTCAATATTAATCTCCTCAGCGCTCTGAACTCTAACTGCGGTCATAATCTTATACAGACAATGTTTGCTAATTAAAGTTCCTTCAAGGTTATCTCTAAACAGGCCAACTGGGATCACCAACAGCTTAGTTCATTATTGTGGAAATAATATAATTGAGTGGTCACAGACTTGCAACTCCACTAGAGTTAGAGGTAGAAGAGATGACTCTATTTGAGGTCGAATGGGAGCACAGTGCCGTCTTTTGTATTCTCATGAACTCATATTACACTTTACCACATGGGGGCGCTAATGGACCATAGAAGATATACGTTGTATTAAATCCTCTGGCACGCTGGCCTCCTAGTTCTCTTGCCAGACTAGACACAGCTGGTGAATACATATATATGTTTAAAAGCCTTCAGTATTGATAGAAAGAGGAAATATATTAATCTACCAAAGCCTATATTGACTGGTGGATTATGTCTCTGTGATTTTCCTGAATTGCATCATCCATGAATCACAACTAGACTTAGAGTTAGAAAAATGTATTAAAATGTCACTCCACAATGATACAATAATACACAATACTGAAACACATTGTGGAACACAACAGTTTTGAGACACTGAAAACAGTCATGGTCAAACATGGTACATGTCTATAATACATTGCATCATCAATACACATGTATAAAATAATAATTGTAAAAAACAATTTAAGTACAGTGGATAACCCCAACCCTAACTATGTATCACCAAACCCTCATTCGCATTGGTGTGTACTGTTACTTTTTATTTGCAGGCCAACATTTCTTTAAAAGTCCGTATCAGTTGGAAGCTTCTGTGTCTATAGTCTCAACTCTGAACATGTTTCAACTCAGAAAAATCCTTCACCTGTGATATCATGTCTAAACTTGTCATGGCCGGGGCTATGCTTTATGGGATAGGTGGATAAGGGTATGGGGGAAGGTTAATGAGGTATAACGACATATCCATAGATAGTACAGTATACAACTTTCAGAGCTCAATTCTAACCCTGTAAGCGGTTTGAATTCAAATCCAAACAGAAGCTTACCTGGTCCTTCAGGAGACCAGTGTAACAGAGAACAACTACCAGCTGCTCCTTACTGAATGTAACTAAGCAAAATATTTTCCTTTCCCCGATTGAGTAAGTTTGCTGTGCTCTTGTCTTCTCTTTGGTATGCCCCGATTGCTTGAATACCTTAACTGGGGGGAATTTGCTTCAGCAGAGAGCAGAGTAGCTGCCAGGCTTGTGGCTACAAGCACACAGTTAATTGCATCACATCCGCAAGAGTGATCCAGCTGGGTGTGTGTAGCTATGTGGCTGTGTACTCTTTAGGTTTCTCTCTCTCCCTCTCTCTTTTTTTTCTCTCTCTCCCCTCCCTCTCTCCCTCCCTCCCTCTCTCTCTCTCCCCCCTCGCCCTCTCTCTCCTCCTCCTCTCGGTGAGTCTCTAGGTGAGTCAAAAGCAGCCCTGAATCAGGAAGTAGGATGCCGTGACAGACATTAGTAGGCAGAAGGAAATGGGCACCACCACCACACAATGTCACTATGTCTGCTGCTGCTCCTGTCCATGGTAACACAAGGACGAGAGGGAGGAGAGGCCACAGGGAAATGACCCCATCGTCGATCATGTTGCTGCTGGCTCTGACAGCCTGCCTAGCTGGGACTGGTAGGTATGGACTGTGGATTGGAAAGATCATTTGCCCTTACTGCTCATTGGAAACAGAGCTTTCATGGCTTTCTCTACTCTCCTACATTCACTCACTTTCCTTACCTGTCTGTTTTCTCTTGGTGTCTCTCTGTTCTGCTCTTTTTTTCAGTTTGCCTGAGAATGTAATAGTCTGCTGAAATGTGGTTTATATTGGCGGGTTGTGGCTGCTGAAATATGTGTGGACACGTTTTATGAAGAGATAGTGAAGGTTCTAGGCCTTTTGACTACATGGTATTCTATCCAGTAGGTCTGAGTAATCGCTGCTGTATGGTTACATGTGTCTTTGAGTTGCTTCACAATGCTTTCTGAAGTTGAATATTGGAATAGCTCTCCGAGAGCTTGTTCACTTCTATTCAAACGGATGTTATTGTCTTTGTACATCTCTGTTACATTTCAGTTGTGAAAGAGGCTGAGTTCACATCCCTTCTTGCAACGGGTAGTTAGTTACGAATGAGAAGAATCAGCTATAAACACAGTGAAACGTTGATGTTCCTGTTTCATTTCAAAAGACCCATCTTCACCGAAAGACCGAGAACATTGTGTTTTGTTAGTAGGAAAACCATTTGCAGAAACATTTTCGCAATGGCATTACCGTGGCCTAACGGCACAGTTTGTTCCCTCTGCGGTGTATGTTATCTCCATCTGTGTGATACTTCTTTTTAGTTTAAAGAGTCATAGAGTCTACTGCCAGTATATGTGCCTTGCCTTTTTCACTGTAACCACTGGCTGGTAACCAAGGGATATGTTCATTTGAAAGGGTTTTTAATGCCATGCCCATGCCTCCTCAACACATAGATTTTGAATTACACTGTACATGCCCAAACACTTACAGTAAGATGTGTCTGTGATGGTTCTTGGAATGTCCGGGGTTAACCTACACAAAGAAAGGTGCTATCTAGAACATAAAAGGGTTATCAGGCTGTCCCCATAGGAGAACCCTTTGAAGAACCCTTTTTGGTTCCAAGTAGAACACTTTTGGTTCCAGCTACAGAGGGTACCCCAAAGGGTTCTACCTGAAACCAAAACGGGTTCTCCTATGGGGACAGCTGAAGAACCCCTTTGGAACCCTTTTTTGGAAGAGTGTATGATACGTAGGCCCATTTAGTTAAACATGATAAAGGTCACAGCTCTCAACCCAAGTACACTACTGACAGGCCCAAACGGATTCACATCCAAAGATCTGATGACTGTTTAAACACCTTTTTCTGGGAAACAGTATCACACTGTCTGACTCAGTGTAGTTTGCACATAGTGGAGTCTTTCGTGGGTTTTCTATGAATCCCGAATATTCTAAATTGCATTAAAACTAGGGTGATGATTTTTCCCCTTGGCTCTCGTTATACAGTAGGCTTGAGGTCAGGTCGTGTTAAAAGGAAAAACTCTTGGCTCTCGTTATACAGTAGGCTAGAGGTCAGGTCGTGTTATAAGGAAAAACTCCTGGCCCTATGTTGCTTATCCATTGACTCTTTCATTCATTGTAGTGTTCTGCCAGGGTGATGAGGACACAAATACTGTTGAAGAAACACAAACAGAAAATGATGCTGGGTTCTCAGGTGAGCTTTAGCTGTTATCTGCTGTGCATACTCCTCCAACACAACCTGGTGGCAATAGCTCATAACTGTCCATTTCCAACGGGTTTGGCATTAGATGTGCTTGTGTTGATACTTTTTTCAATGTCCCCAGTGATCCCAACTGTAAGTGATGCTACCCCTACACCAGACTCATACCGATCATCTGAGAGTCCTTCAGGTGAGATTACACCTGTCTCCATAACACAATTCCATTACCTGATTTCCATCAGAGCCTTGCATGACAACAACAAAAAAGGCCCTCTGGTTTTTCATTTAATTTTATGTCATTTCAGAGGGATATGAGACTGAAGCTGAATCTGGTTCTGGATTCAGTCCAGGTGTCAATTCAGAAGGTATATTTCATCAGTACCTCAGCACTTTGTGACAACAGCTGATGTCAAAGGGGCGTTATAAAATAAACTGGATTGATTTGATTGATTGATTGAACACAAACAACAAAACGGATGTAGTGTTTAAGGAAACCGTGTGTTAGAAACGATTGTTGAGATGGTGAAAATAATTGCAGACAAGCAGGTGTTACATCTGTAGCAACACGATCAGTTTCCCACCGTGATGGTTCCTCTTCCAGGGGAGGATCAGCTCAAATCCTCTGAAGCACCACTGGAGGACAGTCTGAGTCTCACCTTCATCCTGGTTCCTGTTGTGCTGGTGGTCGTGATAATCGCCATGGTAGTGGGCGTAGTCATGATCAACCGCAGATGGAATCGGAAAGAAAAGAGCAATTCTGGTAAGTCATGAGAACTGTGCTATAGCTGGAAATATGTCCACATGATGAGAAGCAACAGGCGACATGACCCTTTTCTCATACACCATAACAGATCTGCTTATGACTAGATGTACTGTACAATTCAGTCGTCCTGTTCATTGCATGGGTACTTTACAACACTATGACGTGAAAAACTGTGAGTAGGGGTATGTTTAGCTTTGTGCATACTTATTTAGAATAGTGTGTAGGCTTACAGTTCTATACTCAACCACAATACAGTATACAATGTATGAGTGGATATTGTTAATGTACTTTGACATTACTTTATGAGATGGTGCACAATGTTGGCTATAATGATGGTTTCCTATTCCAGATAATGTAGAAGAGGATAAATATTTGCATGGTAGCGATGACACAGAAAACGTTCCAATGTAAGTATTGAACACTGCTCTATGAGTTATATAGTGCATTCTGAAAGTATTCAGACCCCTTGACTTTTTCCACATTTTGTTACATTACAGCCTTATTCTAAGATATATATATTTTTTTAAAGTGTATTTCCCTCATCAATCTACACACAATACCACATAATGACAAGGTGAAAACAGGTTTTTAGACATTTTAGCAAAAAACAGAAATACCTTATTTACATAAGTATATAGACCCTTTGCTATGAGACTCGAAATTGAGCTCAGGTACATCCTGTTTCCATTGATCATCCTTGAGATGTTTCTACAACTTGATTGGAGTCCACCTGTGGTAAATTCAATTGGTTGGACATGATTTGGAAAGGCATTGAAGGTCCACAAGAACACAGCAGAAATAACTAATGTAAACTGTGCTAATGTGTAGTGAGTTTCACTTACTGCCTAGTACACAAGGGTTCAAAACTGTTAACCTAAAAAAAACACTAAATAGATTCTTAAATGGAAGAGGTTTGGATCCACCAAGACTCTTCCTAGAGCTGGCCGCCCGGCCAAACTGAGCGATCAGGGGAGAAGGGCCAATGTCAGGGAGGTGACCAAGAACCCGATGGTCACTCTGACAGAGCTCCATAGTTCCTCTGTGGAGATGGGAGAACCTTCCAGAAGAACATCCATCTCTGCAGCACTCCACCAACCAGGCCTTTATGGTAGAGTGGCCAGACAGAAGCCACTCCTCAGTAAAAGGCACATGATAGCCCATTTGGAGTTTGCCAAACAGTACCTATAGGATTCTCAGACCATAATAAAAAGGATTCTCTGGTCTGATGAAACCAAGATTGAACTCTTTGTCCAGAATGCCAAGTGTCACGTCTGGAGGAAACCTGGCACCGTCCCTACGGTGAAGTATGGTGGTGGCAGCATCATGCTGTGGGGATGTTTTTAAGCGGCAGGGACTGGAAGACTAGTCAGGATTGAGGGAAAGATGAATGGAGAAAAGTACAGAGAGATCCTTGACGAAAACCTGCTCCAGAGTGCTCAGGACCTCAGACTGGGGCGAAGGTTCACCTTCCAACAGGACAATGACCCTAAGCACACAGCCAAGACAACGCAGGAGTGGCTACGGGACAAGTCTGAATGTCCTTGAGTGGCCCAGCCAGAGCCCGGACTTGAACCCGATCGAATATCTCTGGAGAGACCTAAAAATCCCCAAATACAGGTGTGCCAAGCTTGTAGCGTCATACCCAAGAAGACTCAAGGCTGTAATCACCGCCAAAGTTGTTTCAACAAAGTACTGAGTAAACGGTCTGAATACTTATGTAAATGTGATACTTTTTATAAATTTGCAAAGATGTCTAAAGAACGTTTTTTGCTTTGTCATTATGGGGTATTGTGTGCAGATTGATGAAGGGACACAACAATTTAATCAATTTTAGAATAAGGCTGTAACGTAACAAAATGTGGAAAAAGTCAAGGGGTCTGAATGCTTTCCGAATGCACTGTATCTAGGCTACTGCTGTCTTGACTGTGCTCTCTATACATTTCAAGTTGCAGTCACTCAAATTCGTAATAGGCGGTAAATCTGTTTCCTTGGTATGATTTTAACCTCACCCTTTCTCACCTCTGTTTGTTATTTTCTGTTTAGAAAGAAACACGTTGAGGAGTTTGAAACAGGAGTGTGTGTGTGTGTGTGTGTGTGTGTGTGTGTGTGTGTGTGTGTGTGTGTGTGTGTGTGTGTGTGTGTGTGTGTGTGTGTGTGTGTGTGTGTGTGTGTGTGTGTGTGTGTGTGTGTGTGTGTGTGTGTGTGTGTGTGTGTGTGTGTGTGTGCGTGCGTGCGTGCGTGCGTGCGTGCGCATGTGCTCTTTTCCTCAACAAGTTGTTTCACACAAACACACACACACCAGTCTCTCATATCTGACATAAAGTATATAGTCAAGAAGTATCATGTGTGATTCTAAGTGTTTACACATTAGCTTGAGAACTTACGAAAGAGCATTTCAGCAGAAATATGGCAAAGCTCAAGTTCCTCCTGCTATGATATGACACCCTGTCCCTGGTAACCAGCCTCCACGTGAGAATGTACAGTATGACTAAGGTATCTTTAGTGTCAGAGAAAGACTAACATAAAGGAAATAACCATCAAAAACAATCTCCTGTCAAAACTTTACACTGCACATGAATGCTCTCTCTGAGCCAATCATGTGTCCATGATGACTTCAGCGCATTGACAGAAAACTATAATCAATGACGAGAGCACCCTCCTGTGGGAATCAGCAATACTACCACTCAAATGGCCTTGAGTAGAAAATCATGTCAAACTATTGGAGGGAAGGACCATGCTTATTCAAATACAGTTTTGGGTGGAAATCAGTGGAAAACAGCATATTCCTACGGAGTTTAATTTGAGACCAGTACACCGTGTGAGAAACCCCTCAACTGTTTTGGATTGTCTTTATACCTCAACAGTGGATGTTTGTATTTTTTCCCCCTCTACACTCCCTTCATTTTAGTCCCTTTATTTTGTCATTTTCGAATGTCAAAACACTAATATGATGGGCTGGCTATGTTGGCTGTTTTCCAGGCCCATGTTTGAGGATGATGTCCCCTCTGTGTTGGAGCTGGAGATGGAAGACCTGGAACAGTGGATGAATAAAGATTGTGAGTCATCTAAAAAACACCAAGAGAAAATGTATGGCAGCCCACTAATAATTATCTTTGAAAATAATGTATAACTGGAACAATCTGAGCTGAGGCTGTATATCTTGTATGTTAGTTGGCAATGGTCGTCCTTGTTCTCCAAGCATTAGACTACTCTTGGTTCACAATAAGAAGATATGTCTGTTATGAACCCTGTTGACTACTCACTCCTGTTTTGTAATTGAAATGTGGACATATGTAAACACATGCCTTTCCCTGATAAACGCTACTGTGAAAACAGGTTGGTTGAGTGTAACTTTTCTCCAATAGAGGGCGCCATTGTATCCTTTATTACTGAGCCACTGCAAGTGTGACGATGGCGTTCATACATGGACTAGACTGGAGTCAATTCCTTTTATATGTGCACTTTAAATATCTAAGTACATACTGATAGGAAGCTATTCGTAGACTGTAAATGTCCATATTGTTTGTGATTTATGCAGGGATATTGTATTCGTCACATGAGCTGTCAATTCGTTTTTTTAGATGGAGTTCGAATGGACTCTGGACAAGGGATCTAACATGAGATCATGGTAAACATACACCTGTTATTTACTAACACTATAGTAGTCAACTCTACTGTACTTTGCTGTTTATGTAACAACGCTGCAGGATAAGATCATGGGCTCTATTCAATCTGCATCACTGAATCGTTACAGATTGCGCGATATAAATGTGAAGGTAATTCCAGATTGAGCCGACATAGGCAGCGTTTACCGTGAACGTAGTCTCCGCTAACGCGGAATATTGCGTTTACATTTCAATCACGCTTTAACGCTGAATATCTGTAATACGGATTGAATAGAGTCCACGGTGGTGACTGGTGAATGCGTCAGTCACACCCAGCAACTCAGGAACAGGGAGGGAGGACAAACAGCCTGGTGATGATATAATGTGTTGTCCTGGTGACATAATAACATGACCTGCTGCTGTTGACGTGGGTTGACCTGTCCTGCTGTTACTGTACATGAAACTCAAAAGTCTATCATTTGATTAAGAGAAAGGATCTAGGGTCAGTTTAGCCTTTTAGATCATAATTAATAAGATGGACATGGATGGGGAGACCTGATCCTAGATCAGTACACGTACTCTGTGACACTTTATAAATACAGGCCTTGGTCAGTGGAGGCTGCTGAGGGGAGGACGGCTCATAATAATGTCTCCAAGGGAGCAAATGGAATGGTATCAAACACTTGAAAACAACATGTTTGATGCAGTGGTGTAACTTTTGTTTTAGAAGTGGGAGGGACATTTTTATTTATTTATTTTTTATCCAGTCGGATTAACTCTCCAAACAGCCTACCCGACCGCTCGGAGGCGTCCGTTTTGTATCACATTCCAATGATAAAACTCGGGGGAACAAAAATGCAATTTCAGAATGTGGGGGGGACATGTCCCCTCTGTCCCCATTGAACGTTTTGCCCCTTGTTTTATGTGTTTGATACCATTCCACTTATTCCGCTCTAGTCATTACCAAGAGCCCGTCCTCCCCAATTAAGGTGCCACCAACCTGCAGGTACTATTAATAAAGCTGCCAGTTGAGGACTTGTGAGGCGTCTGTTTCTCAAACTAGACAATCTAATGTACTTGTTCTCTTGCTCAGTTGTGCACCGGGGCCTCCCACTCCTTTTTCTATTCTGGTTGGAGCCAGTTTGCGCTGTTCTGTAAAGGGAGTAGTACACAGCGCTGTACGAGATCTTCAGTTTCTTGGCAATTTCTAGCATGGAATAGTCTTCCTTCAGAACAAGAATAGACTGACAAATTTCAGAAGAAAGGTCTTTGTTTCTGGCCATTTTGAGCCTGTAATCGAACCCACAAATGCTGATGCTCCAGATACTCAACTAGTCTAAAGAAGGGCAGTTTTATTGCTTCTTTAATCAGAACAGCAGTTTTCAGCTGTGCTAACATAATTGCAAAAGGGTTTTCTAGTGATCAATTAGCCTTTTAAAATGAGAAACTTGGATTAGCTAACACAATGTGCCATTGGAACACAGGAGTGATGGTTGCTGATAATGGGCCTCTGTACACCAGCTACAATAGTCATTTACAACATTGACAATGTCTACACTGTATTTCTGATCAATTAGATGTTATTTTAATGGACAAAGAATGTGTTTTTCTTTCAAAACAGGGACATTTCTAAGTGACCCCAAACTTTTGAACGGTAGTGTACATACTCATCATGCGCAGGTATTTATCCTAAATTTAACTAGGAAAATCAGTTAAGAACAAATTCTTATTAACAATGACGGCCAAACCCAGACGACGCTGGGACAATTGTGCGCCGCCTTATGGGACTCCCAATCACAGCCAGATGCAATGCAGCCTGGATTGCAGTGACCCTTCTTGCACTGAGATGCAGTGTCTTAGACCGCTGCGCCACTCAGGAGCCCAATTTAGCAACAGTCATTTCTGTTTTTTTGGGGGGGTTGTGTATTTTACCCTGTTTTTCTCCCCAATTTCATGATATCCAATTGCGATTCAATTACGATCTTGTCTCATCGCTGCAACTCCCTAACGGGCTCGGGAGAGGCAAGGGTCGAGTCATGCGCCCCCAGAAACATGATCCGCCAAACCGCACTTCTTAACAACCGCCCGCCTAACCCGGAAGCCAGCTGCACCAATTTGTTGGAGGAAACACTGCTCAACTGACGACCAAAGTCAGCCTGCAGTCGCCCGGCCCACCACAACATTAATTTCTGTTCCCCCTGCATATCTTGTTTTGATACGTGGTGGCCACGCACACACACACACACACACACACACACACACACACACACACACACACACACACACACACACACACACACACACACACACATACAGATACACACACACACACACATACAGATACACACACACACACAAATACACACACACACACACAAATACAGATACAGAGCGAGACAGAGTCTCACATACTCCCACACATGCTTCTATTATCTCTCTGACACACACACTCACACACACAGAAATATACACATGACTGCACAAACACATGCCTCACTTACTGACATAAGGGCACACACACACACAGTGACTGCTGAACTCTGTCCCCTACTCCTCTGTACCCATCGTAACCTTCTAACCGTCTGAAGCAGGAAGAGTCCTGACATGTGTTAGCGATTACCACAGGCATGCATGGAAGTGTGGCGCAACAGGGCGTAGGGATGGCCCCTTGTTCTCTCTCTCAGAAAGGCTGGGAGGGTCAAGGTCCATTAGACTAGCTGTGAGCTCACGTCATTCACACACAGCTTTTTCCCCCCAGGGTTCTGTTGGTTTGCAGCGTGCCATAAGGGTGGAGGGTCATAGACTACTCTCAATTAACTGTGTAGGGCAGGCCTACTGTAGACCAGTGGAGGCTGGTGGGGGGAGCTATTTGGAGGACGGGCTCATTGTAATGGCTGGAATGTAATAAATGGAACGGTATAAAACACATCAAACATGGAAACCACATGTTTGACTCCGTTCCATGTATTCCCTTCCAGCCATTACAACGAGCCCGTCCTCCTATAGCTCCTCCCACCAGCCTCCACTGCTGTAGACAGCATGCCCTATTGTAGACCTACTGTAAGTACATAAAAATCAACTGTAAATATCTGTTGTTTCCAATGGGGGATTTATTGACAGTTTGGTGTAGACTAGAGGATCAACATGCCAGCTATTAATGTATCTGATTGTGAAATGACATCATTCTCATTCCTTCCCAAGGACATTTGGCTTGTGATACTGTAGGTCAGAGGGTCTGGTGTGACAACCAAACGACTGTTAAAACATCACGTCACTCCTTCCAATGAAGGATGTTATTCTATTGATTGTATGAACATGTACTGTACTGTAATCGCATGACCTCTCCCTGTCTGTCTGTCTCCTCTAGGCTAGTCCCTAAAGAGTCATGGAGTCAGTCAATTCTCTCTCCCAGCCGCCCTCTTGCTGTACTGCCGGTGACAAAGGACATTTCCCCATCGCAGGGAAGGACATTCTGTTACCCAGCAGCACTGTAGGCTTCTTCTGTTCATGTCGATGTCAAGGCAGCGTCATCAACCGACCACATTGACAACAAGAAAGCAACACCTCCACCAAGGTGACTGCAAAAAACAGGAAATGCTGAATTTATTTTCCATTTCAGCATAAACAAAAGACAAGTAACAATAAATGCACAAGTTAAACGTTTTTAGAACGTAACATCTTACAATCTGCACACTCCACCGTCAAATGTACTGTGGTATAGACTCTATTGAGAAACAGTGTGTGGCAATAGTCCTTTCACTACACGGGTCCTGATTGTGGTCGGCCTAATAATGAATGCTTTTTGCAACGCCATCAACTCAGTACTGTGCCTTTTAGTCATTGTTTCAAGTTCATATACACTTTTTATGTGATTGTTTTATTGTCTTTTGTATTCAGCTGTATTCATGCAGTGAGAGAGGAAGGAGTAAAACACAGGAGGTTGGTGGCACCTTAATTGAGGAGGATGCGCTCGGGGTAATGGCTGAAGCAGAATGAGTGGAATGGTATCAAATACATCAGACACTTGGTTTCCATGCGTTTGATGCCATTCCATTCGCTCCGTTACAGCCATTATTATGAGCTGTCCTCCCTTCAGCAGCCTCCTATGGAGTAAAAACTATTAGACTATTGCTGAAAGCAGGTGTCGTTAGCCATGTTCTGACACCCAGACAACAATATCAGAACTTGACCTCCAAAGATCCTACAGGCCCTCCCCTTTACAACATAAACATATATTCCATGCCCACAGTAAAGCCATACCAGGTGGTATATACCATTATTCCAACGGCCAACTAACCCAGTCCCATGATAGATATGATGGCTCTAACCCAGTCCCATGATAGATATGATGGCTTAAAACCAATCCCATGATAGATATGATGGCTTAAAACCAATCCCATGATAGCTATGATGGCTCTAACCCAGTCCCATGATAGCTATGATGGCTCTAACCCAGTCCCATGATAGATATGATGGCTCTAACCCAGTCCCATGATAGATATGATGGCTTAAAACCAATCCCATGATAGATATGATGGCTTAAAACCAATCCCATGATAGATATGATGGCTTAAAACCAATCCCATGATAGATATGATGGCTTTAACCCAGTCCCATGATAGCTATGATGGCTCTAACCCAGTCCCATGATAGATATGATGGGTTTAATCCAATCCCATGATAGATATGATGGCTCAACAAATGTTTATGCTAAAGACTAGCTAGTGTCTCCTCCTCTCCTCTGCTCTGTTCCTTCTGGTTGTAGTACACAGACTGCACGTGGATCTGTCTCTCTTTCACTCTCTCTCTCTCTCTGTCTCTCTCTTTGTCTCTCTCTGTCTCTCTCTCTCACAAACTCCGACTCTAATTACAAAACCCTGCCTATTGTTTTATGCATGAGATAACTGAGAACTGCTGGCACACTGCTTTGCTTTGGTTCATGCGCATCACGCAATGCTAAAGCTCTTTAGAATTCAAGAGGGATTAGGGAAGGTAATTTCTGAGATAGTCTGTGAGATATTTTCACAGAGTGCAAATTTCAGTTGGGTTGTTGTATACAGTTACTGTCTTGTGAGGTTTTGTTTTCCATGATTTTCTTTGAGAAACAGTATTTCACAATTACTGTCATTCCTTCCTAAGCATGTCATTCCTGTTGATGGTACACTGTCTTTCATTGGTTGAATATGTTTTTCCTCCAATGATAGTGGTGTTGTTGATATGCAATCTGAATCTACAAATTCTCGTCACATCGATGTATAAATGTTATGTTCAGCTCTATGTGACAGATAGTCAGTATTTTTGCAGTAACTTTCATTGTAAATATGTGGAAGATATATTTTTTACTCGCATGTATATTTTTTAAATGTGTAAATTGTACTTGATTTGATACAAATATTGATATTTGCTTATGGTCATAGGAGTGAATTTGGTCCCTCAATCTCTGTTAGGTCCTCATACTTGTCAGTAATCCAAGTGTTACAGCAGTAGTTCTTGTAGTAAAGAGTAATAATTTCAACAAGGAACCAACTGTCCGGCCAATATATTTGCATATTTGTAAATCATCAATAAATCTGTGACGCGCTATTTTGTTTGTGTGCGTGTGCCTATTAATGTGTACCACTTCGTCTGTCCCTGTATGCGTCACAGGAGGTTGGTGGCGCCTTAATTGGGGAGGACGGACTCGTGGTAATGGCTGGAGTGGAATAGGTGTAACGCTATCAAACACATGAAACACATGGTTTCCATGTGCTTTATGCCATTCCATATGCTCCGTTACAGCCATTATTATGAGCCGTCCTCCCCTCAGCAGCCTCCACTGGTGTGCGTGTGTGGTAGAGCCAGAAACCCATCCCCCATCCCCCTCTCTCTACCCTCTCTTCCCTCCATATACCTGATGGACACTCATTGGATGGTAATGGAATTCATATTAAAGGAGGCTGGCGAAGAGCAGCAAGGACAGATATCCTGGAAAGCAATGCATATCAATAAGGAATAAACGCCAGGAGAGATGGACTCGCTATTCTCCCTCCTCTCTCTCTCTCTCGTTACATCATTACCAATGTACTGTCTGAAACTACCGCTCAAGGTCTCCCACCAGTGTTTCTGCTTTTCACCTGGACAGTTACAGTGCCAGTATATGGCATATAAACATGTTTTATCTCTTTAGATCATTGAAACATCCGTTTTTTGATGAGTGTCTGGAGGAGACCTGTAAAAGTCATTTAAGAAGTCTATATATCTACTTTATAAATATGTCTTGAATGAAGGAGGTTGGGGGGGGGGGGGGGGGGGGTCAGGACGGAGACAGATGTTAATGTGTCTCCTCCATATTTTTTCAATATAAATATAAAAAAATTAACATTTGATTAAAAACAAAAATCTGTCTTGTCAGATATATCTGATATAGTTTGGGCTCCCGAGTGGTGCAGCGGTCTAGGGCACAGTATCTCTGTGAAAGAGGCGTCACTACAATCCCTGGTTCGAGTCCAGGCTTTATCACATCCGGCCGTGATTGGGAGTCCCATAGGGTGGCATACACTTGACCCAGCGTCGTCCGGGGTAGGCCGTCATTGTAAATAAGAATTTGTTCTTAACTGACTTGCCAAGTGAAATAAATAAATAAACATGTAGTTGATATAGCACTGCACGTATTGGTACTCTACTGCACACCCCAGGGAAAGTGTGCCCCTAAACACAGACCTAATATTACTTCACCTGATTCTGAACTTACTGTAATTATTAACAGTTGAAATGCAAAACTGATCACAGATGAGCTAATAACTATTATACTACCACATATTACACTGGACTGGTAGTTGGCCTCAGACTGCTTCATATGTAACCTTCATGACAGTGGTGTATGGTAGGTGACCTCAGACTGCTTCATATGTAACCTTCATGACAGCGGTGTGTGCTAGGTGACCTCAGACTGCTTCATATGTAACCTTCATGACAGCGGTGTAAGGTAGTTGGCCTCAGACTACTTCATATGTAACCTTCATGACAGCGGTGTATGCTTAAAAATGTTCATTTCCAGGGCTGTGAGCATTGTTCTCACAGTCAGAGCTAGATTCTGGTTGCACTGGTTTGTGTCGTGTCTTTGTACGTAGCAGAAAGGGCCGCTCAAAAAGGTGATCTGACACAACCTAAACATAAGCCTAAGCCTAATGTTGACGCTCACTGATATCAGACAATGGCCACTTAAAATAAACAGATGAGATAATCCAAAGAGATAGGATACAAGCCAAGATGACAAGACAACTTCTTGTGCGTGAGAAAAATAGAAGACAAGATGATTAGCTGGAAGAGTTCTTCTGAGAATTGGGTCAACTTGCAAATAACTTTTCTTTATACAAACGATACAGTATCTATTCATGGGAAACTAAGAAGTGAATCTTCAGACTGATGAATGACGGTTCACAGAGATAGATACATCTCTCTGACATATCAATACATTCATCAAGTCAGCCTTCTGTTTTGTCCGTGTTCATTCTGCCCTGCCAGAGCAGAAAAATATATTTATCTGAAATCCCATGAAATCTGTGATATCAACACTGTACATTCAATTCAAATGCCATACCAGGTTTCTGTTTCTCTCTCTGTGTTCACTATCCTCAGTCTGTTCTGCCCTTTATTGGATCCATGGCTTACTGTACTGCACTGTATCATTATCTGGCCTGAGCCATTGTTACTGTCACCTCCAATCAATTCTCTCTCTCAGCCACACAGTCAGCCATGTTTTCCTTTTCCAGAGAGGCTGCGGTGTTCTGAGGCGACCTCTTTCTCATCCCTTCATCTTTCTGTTTGTGTGTGGCTTATCTATGCTACCTACTACACTGAACCAGTGGGCAGAGGGTAATCACACACAGCCACAGCACACACCGGGGAAACAGACGTGTGTGTGTGTGTGTGAAACAGAGAAAGTGTGTGTGTGTGGTATCACATCTATGATAGTGACACACTTTGCCTCCAGGCCTAGGCCCTCTTGACGAGTCGTGTCCGGCGAGAAGAGAAAAGCCCCCTTCCTTCCCGCACTCATCATCAAAGATATGAGATCTCACACTGCACTATGCTGCTGCTGTGTGTGGCACAGCACGCCCGATGAGCAACACATGATCCTTTCCCGGCAATACTGGGTTAACCCTTCCATTCACAGCAAGAAACCCTGATGCAGCCAACTGAGCTACAGTGGGGCAAAAAAGTATTTAGTCAGCCACCAATTGTGCAAGTTCTCCCACTTAAAAAGATGAGAGAGGCCTGTAATTTTCATCATAGGTACACTTCAACTATGACAGACAAAATTAGAAAAAAAAAAACAGAAAATCACATTGTAGGATTTTTAAAGAATCATTTGCAAATTATGGTGGAAAATAAGTATTTGGTCAATAACAAAAGTTTATCTCAATACTTTGTTATATACCCTTTGTTGGCAATGACAGAGGTCAAACGTTTTCTGTAAGTCTTCACAAGGTTTTCACACACTGTTGCTGGTATTTTGGCCCATTCCTCCATGCAGATCTCCTCTAGAGCAGTGATGTTTTGGGGCTGTTGCTGGGCAACACAGACTTTCAACTCCCTCCAAAGATTTTCTATGGGGTTGAGATCTGGACTCCAGGACCTTGAAATGCTTCTTACGAAGCCACTCCTTCGTTGCCCGGGCGGTGTGTTTTGGATCATTGTCATGCTGAAAGACCCAGCCACGTTTCATCTTCAATGCCCTTGCTGATGGAAGGAGGTTTCACTCAAAATCTCACGATACATGGCCCCATTCATTCTTTCCTTTACACGGATCAGTCGTCCTGGTCCCTTTGCAGAAAAACAGCCCCAAAGCATGATGCTTCACAGTAGGTATGGTGTTCTTTGGATGCAACTCAGCATTCTTTGTCCTCCAAACACGACGAGTTGAGTTTTTACCAAAAAGTTCTATTTTGGTTTCATCTGACCATATGACATTCTCCCAATCTTCTTCGGGATCATCCAAATGCTCTCTAGCAAACTTCAGACGGGCCTGGCATGTACTGGCTTAAGCAGGGGGACACGTCTGGCACTGCAGGATTTGAGTCCCTGGCGGCGTAGTGTGTTACTGATGGTAGGCTTTGTTACTTTGGTCCCAGCTCTCTGCAGGTCATTCACTAGGTCCCCCTGTGTGGTTCTGGGATTTTTGCTCACCGTTCTTGTGATCATTTTGACCCCACGGGGTGAAATCTTGCGTGGAGCCCCAGATCGAGGGAGATTATCAGTGGTCTTGTATGTCTTCCATTTCCTAATAATTGCTCCCACAGTTGATTTCTTCAAACCAAGCTGCTTACCTATTGCAGATTCAGTCTTCCCAGCCTAGTGCAGGTCTACAATTTTGTTTCTGGTGTCCTTTGACAGCTCTTTGGTCTTGGCCATAGTGGAGTTTGGAGTGTGACTGTTTGAGGTTGTGGACAGGTGTCTTTTATACTGATAACAAGTTCAAACAGGTGCCATTAATACAGGTAACGAGTGGAGGACAGAGGAGCCTCTTAAAGAAGAAGTTACAGGTCTGTGAGAGCCAGAAATCTTGCTTGTTTGTAGGTGACCAAATACTTATTTTCCACCATAATTTGCAAATAAATTCATTACAAATCCTCGAATGTGATTTTCTGGATTTTTTTTTCTAATTTTGTCTGTCATAGTTGAAGTGTACCTATGATGAAAATTACAGGCCTCTCTCATCTTTTTAAGTGGGAGAACTTGCACAATTGGTGGCTGACTAAATACTTTTTTGCCCCACTGTATATTCTTCCTCTGTGAGCTCATTTAACTACTGCACAGGGAAAGGCCTATACAAACAATACCGATGTCATCTTCCCTAATGTACAGAGTAAGAGCTGTCTTTCCCTATGGTCATGTTGGCAGTTGTAAGGGCTTGACCTCAGAGTAATGGTTTAATCTAGTCAAAACAGAGCAAAGAAGTTTCCTGAATGTGGGAAAGCTTTGTATTATTAAGATGAAACCCACTTTCCATCCATCATTACACAGACTAGCCACATGACCACCATCCAACCTAATGGTCAGCAGACAACAGCAGTTCTCCATCACTGACTGTGACCCTCTATTTCTCAACACAGCAGCCTATCAATGGACATTGGGTGTGTGTCAAACTATGAACTCCGCGGGCCTGGAAATACCTCGGTGCAAGTCGAGACTCAGTTCAGACTTTGTGAGCGAGATGAAAGACATCTGGGATTTGTCATTGGTCTTTAAAAAACATATGATGCAAATAGAATGGGAAGCCTTGTCTATTTCTGAGAGCGGAGTTATGATTTGTAAGAAAATGGCACAATGAGAATGCACAGGCCAGTGTCTTAACAGCCAAACGTGGCTGAACACTCTCCAGCAGCACTGGTCTGGATGCTAGTGGTGGATCAGTCATAGAAACAGATGGAAGCCATTTGTTGTGTTTTCCCCCCTCTGTAGCTGTGGTCTGGACAGCCTAGCCTAGGCTCCATGTTAATCGGAGTAATGTGTGCAGTTATGTGAGGAATATCGCTGTGTAAATTGAGAATCGTCACAGCAATAAGCTGTCCTGTTGTGTCCCTGTCCAGAGGTTTAACATACAGAGCTGACATTCTATCATTGATGGATTCCTGCCGTATTCTAAATGTTCCACGGAGCCTTGGTCTGTCCCGAGACATATAGGATGTTAACGTTATTAATTTCCCCTCATATTCCGTGACTCTATGTTGTCCGATGCAATGTGGTCTAAACATATAACTCCAACAAAGCCTTTGGTATTTCAATGTGAAACTAATATGACCATACTGATTCCTCTGCCTTTGTCTGGATACTCAAATCAACCTAATGTACTATTAGAATATGAAGACAGACAAGTCAGAGGGACTTTTCAATTTCCACATAAGGATTCCCTGCGTGTGGACGTTTCAACTGCCAGGCTGCTCTGCTATCCACAGAGGCTCTTAGTTTATTTGTGTCTGCATGGCCTGGAAAAGCTCTCCCTCACTCACTCTCACTCTGAGGCATATTTTTCAGCTTTCGTTGGCTCAGTGCCAGTGTCAATTCCATGCTCTTCAGAATCACATTCTTTGGCGCTTAGTGATATCTCAGGCCTTCAGACTAGCTCCCCCTGGCAGATTAAGATACAGGACATGGAAATGACCGTAAAACAAAGCAAAACAATGCCGGGCACACAGCCGCTTCGCTTCAGTGCTGTGCTAGACACTGGTCCAGGAAATAGCGTTATGCTCAAATTGGTTGGTATGAATCTCCTGGGTTTTTCACACAGATGCATTTCAAGTTTCAAGTTGTATTAGTCATATGTACTGGATACACATGGTATACACCATCCAACGAAATGCAACAACAATAAAAAATAATAAAAGATACAAACATAAAGCGCACAATCTCACACACACACTTTGTATGAAATATAAGAAACAGTAGCTAATAGACTGGACCAATTATATGAAAACAATCATATTCATTATAATAACTACCCTACACAGTACAGGTTCAAGCAACTATTTCGGACGTAACATGTTTGCGTCGTTCTAAAAAAAATAATGTTTTGGCATCGTCATCATGCTGCGACTACCAACTCTCTACTAGTCAGTGAACGGAGAACCGAGAGCACTATCGCTTGAGGTAGCGGAGAGCATCAAGCGGATAAACGCTGTCTAATTTTCAGCTAATTCCCCTTCAGTGCTGGTCGGACACGGACCATACACCATCCCCGAGTGGATTTTTTTTGTCTGTGGGTGACCCGAACTGTTGGACGAATTGAAAAATATTATAATTTGGCATCATATCTAAGCAGAAACTAAAGTATTGAGAGTGGTATCCGAGGTTAGCCAGTTGGCTAACTGGGAAGGTTGCCTAGCTAGCTACTGCTGAGAAAATAAGAAGCGGAGGGAGACCCCAGCGGCAAAAAGGGCCATCGACGTGAGCTGTATCCTGAAGAGGAGCGCTCCGTTTTTCTGGACACATCAAGAGGAGCCGGAGTCCATTTTGCTGTGTTCTACTCTGATAATTTCGGAGGTAAGAAGTACAAGGAAACGGGTGGTGCCGGCGTAGAAATCGTTACAATACAGCGGTGGGCCAGACAGTCAGTGGCGGAATGGTTATCTAACTTTAGCGAGATAGCTAGCAATTCCTTGCTAGCCAGCTGCAAGAGTGTTTCAAATTAAGCTATTTGTAAACATCAGCTTTGCATATACATTGAGAACGAATTAAATGTGATAAACTGTGTTTTCAGACGCAACGAAACGGATACATTTGTTGTAAATAACATGACCACCTTGACCTAGCTAATGGGGCTAGCTAGCTAATGTAGTCCATATCGGCTAACGTTAGTAGCTAGCTACCAACCATCTGCTGGACTTTAACTAGCACTAGCTAGCTATCTAACTGGCTGACAAGAAAACACTTTCGTTGTACTAAAAACAAGTCTTACGTTGTGTATGTGGCTTGTTTTGTTTCAAGCGTATGCTAATGTTATGTTAGTGTTGTCTTATAATTTCAGTGATTCGCTGGAGCGTGAGTTAGCTATCCAACTAGATTGCACCGCACGCTAAATCAAGCTAGCTAGCCAGTCTCCTTTTGTTATGCTAATGCTAGTCATCCAATTTCTGATAGCATAACATCCTGACTTAGTCGCTACAACACAGCATGCAAGCACAACTACGTTTAGTTTGTAAGAGCTGACTTTCGAGTTCGATACCTTCGCAAGCTAACGTTTATCGGATTGTACTTTATCAAATGTTATTTTGCTTAGTGTTTTTTCGTAAGGCTGGTGAAGCAAGATAAACGTTTTGGAGTACATCTTACTAGTCGCGAGGAACGGCGACAGTGTGAGCCGAGCACATGCTCCTGGCTATGGCATCAGTCAGAGAATGTATAAATTCGAGATTATCAAGCGAGGATAAAAAATGCAACTCTTTTTTGTAAATGTACAATTTCATATAAACCATGCATAAAAAATAAACACGTGCTAACTATACATCTAGCTAATACTGCAATATCTGCACACCTAGGCAAAACGTCCAAGCACAGTGAGTTCTCATATTGGCTAGTTATGTATTTAAATGGACAGAAATAATATTGTTGTCACTTTAAGATGTTCTGTTTACGTAACCTGTATGGGTAGCGTTGCAAACGTATCAAAATAGCCTAGATATCACACCGGAATAGTTAAAAAAAAAAACTAGCCAAAGTGTGCACGGTCCCATTAAAATTATGGGGAGTAAGAGATGGGTTAGGTTTGATGTGCGGTTTTGAGGTAACTACTGTTACCATCCCAGTATCACTAACTGTCATACTTGACTGAGTTGCCACAGTGAATCAAGTAAAGTAAACAGTGCATTTCAAAACTTGGTGTCTACTCTTATGAAAGGTATAGGGTGTCATGTAGGCAATACCTGCATGTTCTTCTTATGTAATCACTATAGTCAAATGAATTATTGTTCTTCCTGTATGTGACATTTTCCTTATGAAATGTACCTGATGACTCTAACAACTGTAAGGATATGTGATGCAGCACTTAGGAATGTTAAACAAGACACCAGTTGAATAGTCTTTTCGACTGGGTTTCTCCCCTAACAAATCTGAGCCCCGTGAATAGCTACCTATAGATCCTCAAAATAAAGCTGTATGCCTATAACAATGCATTGTCCTGTAGGCAGGTACATACTGCTAGTCTCTACAGCCAGTTTCTTTCTTCTCAAGACTTCCTGCTGAGGGTTCTCATGCAATCTTGACAGTTCAGTGTTGTCCCTTTTTGTGTTGTTCCATGCACAAGACAAAATAAAGTTAAATTAAAAGTAGGAAAGTAAGAAAGGAAACTCTTTTCTTTTCCTGCTCAAATCATTCCTTTTAACACTCCCTCTGTGCTCTCCTCTTGCTCTCTTTCTCCCTCAGTCCCTCTGTCTTCATAAGGCTTAGAGCCTCTCTGCTCTCTCCCTGCACAGTGAGTCCTCAATAACTCCTCGGAGCTCAGGCCCTCCACAGACTAACAGCATGGAAGAAGAGAGAGAAGGCCCTTAAGGACTCCAAGAGATATATAAAACAATGCAGTACTCTCCTCTCTAATGAAAGCCAGGAAGTGGGACAACCGAAGGGTTTTTTCTCTCAGAATAACAGCTTTTTTCACACTGTTGTGGTGGTGATGGAGAATGTTGGTAAGAGATGAGTAATGGAACACATTCATGTTCATTAATCCAAATTGTTTATGTGGACTGGCTGGATGTTTCTTTGAGGGCCTCTGAAACTCTAAGCCTACGGGCCTGGTTATTAAATTGTCCACTCATTTAATACCCTTTGGTGTCGAGTGGTGATTTATCCAAGAGGGTTTGCATCATGCTCTTACAGCCATGCAAATAACAGATAACAAAATCATTGCTGCTGCTCTCACAGCATAAAAACATGTACACACACGATTCTCTCAGTACAGTTTGTGCTTGGAATTACCAAGGTGATACTGCCTGTCGCTACTCAATAACAGATTAACCGACATCTTATACACACTAGTCATGTAATATATAGCCTAACTCTTACTCACTTCAATGCCTGTGTGATTGCTGTGCGAGGTTAACCTCGTCAAGTAGCTTTTCTTTAGTCTATACCATCAATATTAGGTCATGAATATAGGCTATATAAGTCTCCTTTTTAAGGGAGTTGTAATAGAGCAGGGGTCTCCAACCTTTTTTAGCATGAGAGCTACACAAAAAAATATATTTTTAAATATGCACATTCTTCTCTCCCCTTCCTCGTGTCCTTAGTGTCAATATACACTACAGTTCAAAAGTTTGGGGTCATTTAGAAATGTCCCTGTTTTTGAAAGATAAGCATATTTTTTGTCCATTTAAAATAACATCAAATTGATCAGAAATACAGTGTAGACATTGTTAATGTTTTAAATGACTATTGTAGCTGGAAACGGCTGATTTTTAATGGAATAAGTGCATAGGCGTACAGAGGCCCATTATCAGCAACCATCACTCCTGTGTTCCAATGGCAGGTTGTGTTAACTAATCCAAGTTTGTCATTTTCAAAATGAAATAGTACCCGCAAAACACCAGTCTCAACGTCAACAGTGAAGAGGTGACTCCGGGATGTTGGCCTTCTAGGCAAAGTTGCAAAGAAAAAGCCATATCTCAGACTGACCAATAAAAATTAAAGATGGGCAAAAGAGCACAGACACTGGACAGAGGAACTCTGCCTAAAAGGACAGCATCCCGGAGTCACCTCTTCACTGTTGACGTTGAGACTGGTGTTTGCGGGTACTATTTAATGAAGCTGCCAGTTGAGGACTTGTGAGGTGTCTGTTTCTCAAACTAGACTAATGTACTTGTCCTCTTGCTCAGTTGTGCACCGGGGCTTCCCACTCCTCTTTCTATTCTGGTTAGAGCCAGTTTGCGCTGTTCTGTGAAGGGAGTAGTAAGTACAGTGTTGTACGGGATCTTCAGTGTCTTGGGAAATTCTCGCATGGAATAGGCTTAATTTCTCAGAACAAGAATAGACTGACAAGTTTCAGAAGAAAGTTCTTTGTTTCTGGCCATTTTGAGCCTGTAATCGAACCCACCAATGCTGATGCTCCTGATACTCAACTAGTCTAAAGAAGGACAGTTTTATTGCTTCTTTAATCAGGACAGCAGTTTTCAGCTGTGCTAACATAATTGCAAAAGGGTTTTCTAATGATCAATTAGCTTTTTGAAAATTATAAACTTGGATTAGCTAACACCACGTGCCGTTGGAACACAAGAGTGATGGTTGCTGATAATGGGCCTATGTAGATATTCCATAAAAAATCAGCCGTTTCCAGCTACGATAGTCATTTACAACATTAACAATGTCTGCACTGTATTTCTGATCAATTTTATGTTATTTTAAGGCTTTTTCTTTTCTTTCAAAAACAAGAACATTTCTAAGTGGCCCCAAACCTTTGAACGGTAGTGTACCTGCTACTATAATGGTTAATAAACAACTCCTAAAATTTTTTTTTTTCATGTACAAAGAAGGTGCCTTGCTGATTAAGTTTGTCTCTCAATGAATCTGTAAATGTTGGTTGGAAGTGGAACCTTCTTGGGTAGAGCAATTTTTTTAATATTTTAATTTTTTTCCCCCAAATTATATTTTCTCAGTTGTTTGGATGGAAAACTAACACATTTTGATTTGAGTGCAATTCCCCTTTAATTACACATCTAATGTGTGAGGAATGTACTGTCTAATGTGCTGGTTTTGTACTGCCGCTGTTCATTTCATGATAAAGTTAGCAAATAATAGATACAAATTAGTGATGCACCAATATTACATTTTTGGCCAATATCCGATATTTTCCTTGCCAAAAGAACGATACTGATAACCGGGGTAGGCCGTCATTGTAAATAAGAATTTGTTCTTAACTTACTTGCCTAGTTAAATAAAGGTTAAACACACCACACTGATCAAAGTTATTTTGTTGGAATTTACGCATGTCCCCATTACTAGTAAAACATAATCAAAACCTAAATCTTTCACTTACTTGCTGTGCTGTTTCGTTGTTCATTTGTTCAGTCGTTTCATTCTCAACCCGGATTTCTATGGAACGCCGTTTGGGTCTTTGCGTGTCAAAGATACTATTTAACACTATTTGACGTGTCAATTAAGCTTGTTGACCAATCAAGACCTGAATATGACTACGTGTCACATAATTAATTTTTTACGTAGTTATTGCACATAGTGTAATCAATCACTCGTATTTCATGTCACAACGATTCATAGATACGTCAATACATGCTATGATTTGCTTACCTACAGTGCTGGTCATAAAAATAAAATAAAAATAAGCTGGCAAGCTCATGGATGTAAACAATGTTCTTCCCCAAAAACATAGCAAACGACAATCTGTTTCAGTAGCTATAGTTAGCTAGCTAACTACAGTTGAAGTTGGAAGTTTACATACACTTAGTTTGGAGTCATTAAAACTCGTTTTTCAACGACTCCACAAATGTCTTGTTTACAAACTATTGTTTTGGCAAGTCGGTTAGGACATCTACATTGCATGACACAAGTAATTTCTCCAACAATTGTTTACAAACAGATTATTTCACTTATAATTCTCTGTATCACAATTCCAGTGGGTATGAAGTTTACATACACTAAGTTGACTGTGCCTTTATTAAACAGCTTGGAAATTCCAGAAAATTATGTCATGGCTTTAGAAGCTTCTGATAGGCTAATTGACATTATTTGAGTCAATTGGAGGTGTACCTGTGGATGTATTTCAAGGCCTACCTTCAAACTCAGTGCCTCTTTGCTTGACATCATGGGGAAATGAAAAGAAATCAGCCAAGACCTCCCCAAAAAATTGTAGACCTCCACAAGTCTGGTTCATCCTTGGGAGAAATTTCCAAACGCCTGAAGGTACCACGTTCATCTGTACAAGCAACAGTACGCGAGTAGAAACACCATGGGACCACGCAGCTGTCATACCGCTCAGGAAGGAGACTCGTTCTGTCTCATAGAGATGAACGTACTTTGGTGCAAAAAGTGCAAATCAATCCCAGAACAACAGCAAAGGACATTGTGAAGATGCTGGAGGAAACGGGTACAGAACTATCTCTATCCACAGTAAAACGAGTCCTATATCGACATAACCTGAAAGGCCGCTCGGCAAGGAAGAAGCCAGTGCTCCAAAACAGCCATAAAAAAGCCAGACAATGGTTTGCAACTGCACATGGGGACAAAGATTGTACTTTTTGGAGAAATGTCCTCTGGTCTGATGAAACAAAAATATAACTGTTTTGCCATAATGACCATTGTTATGATTGGAGGAAAAAGGGGAGGCTTGCAAGCCGAAGAACACCATCCCAACCGTGAAGCATGGGGGTGGCAGGATCATGTTGTGGGGGTGCTTTGCTGCAGGAGGGACTGGTGCACTTCACAAAATAGATGGCACCATGAGGGAGGAAAATTATGTGGATGTATTGAAGCAACATCTCAAGACATCAGTCAGGAAGTTACAGCTTGGTCGCAAATGGGTCTTCCAAATGGACAATGACCCCAAGCATACTTCCAAAGTTGTGGCAAAATGGCTTAATGACAACAAAGTCAAGGTATTGGAGTGGCCATCACAAAGCCCTGACCTCAATCCAATAGAAAATTTGTGGGCAGAACTGAAAAAGCTTGTGCGAGCAAGGAGGCCTACAAACCTGACTCAGTTACACCAGCTCTGTAAGGAGGAATGGGCCAAAATTCACCCAGCTTATTGTGGAAAGCTTGTGGAAGGCTACCTGAAACGTTTGACCCAAGTTAAACAATATAAAGGCAATGCTACCAAATACTAATTGAGTGTATGTAAACTTCTGACCCACTGGGAATGTGATGAAAGAAATAAAAGCTGAAATCAATCATTCTCTCTACTATTATTCTGACATTTCACATTCTTAAAATAGTGGTGATCCTAACTGACCTAAGACAGGGAATTTTTACTAGGATTAAATGTCAGGAATTGTGAATAACTGAGTTTAATGTATTTGGCTAAGGTGAATGTAAACTTCGACTTCAACTGTATATAGCTAGGTGTCATCTAAAATAACCTTAATTTATAATGCTGTTCTTATTTGATTAATGGTGGTTGGATCCATCTATTTGAAGCTAGCCACAATAAGGATTAGCCACAACAATGGACTTTGTGGTTAGCCTTCAAACTAAAAGTATGGCATAACTCTATGACTTTTCACTGTCAACTATACTTTTATTTTGAAGGCAAACTGCAAATTCCACTTGTGCCTAATTCTTATTGTGGCTAGCTTCACAGCAGTTGAAGCTAGCTGGCTGCTTATAACATTAGCTTTGGGCAACAGGGTTAAGTAGCTGGATAGCTATTTATTTTCATGATCTGAAGTTCAATTTCAATAGGTGAACAACAAGTGGCTACCTAGCTAATACTTACTCACAAGGATTCCTAAATCATTGCTAAGAAAAATGAAAATGACTGCAGTTTCTACTGGTCATTGTTTTCAAGCTGGTTTATTGGTGCTAGCTAGATACCAAGCTAAAGCTAGCTACCCCAGAAGTTGCCGTCGAACAAATTATGCTTTATTACCAACACGGTATTGTAAGCACATCGTTCGTTCGTGGCCGGTGTTTGCTTGTTTGCAGACTTTTGTACAGCTTTGACAGTGCTACTATCTTTTTTGACACGTAAGACCCAAACGCGGCTCCATAGTATGTATGTCATGAAGCTAATAGCAGTGACGCTATTAGTGTAACTCCGATAGGGCAGCATCTTAAAAATAGCACACTTAGTAGTGTGTACTGGTGCTCGACCAGTCTGCGAAGGCCAACATCACCCACGATAGAGAATGGTTGATTTTCAGGGGAAATGAATTCCATTATCTTGACTTTAATGGGTTTCTCCTTTGAGTTGTCTCGCTGAAATTTCCTTGCTCTTTCAAATGACTGCTCGACTTGTTGACTGCTCGAGCCACATAGCAGACATTGTGGGCTACGTTAGGAATACTGTGTTGCACGTGTAGTGCAATATTTTTTGTGATGTCATTACGTCATGTACCTACGTTATCTAGGTATGCACTTCAGCTATGACATCGGTTTTGCACACCGGCGTTAAACTAGACATCGGGCAACATCGATGTTGGCATTTTTAGCTAATACCGTCCGATTCCGATATGTTCACCAATACATTGTGCATCCCTAATAGAAATGATATACTTACTCATGATTTGCTTCTGCCAGGTAAGCTTACTTTTCAGTTAACATTTAATTGAAGATTTGGTTAAAGTATTTCTGTCAACCCACAAGACGGTTATCACAAACTGGCTAAACATGGCGTGATAGACAAACGCGCACCAGACAGACGGACAATATTGCTGGAAATGAATTGGCAAAAATGTATTAGGTTTGACTATCCAGGGGTGGGATAATGTTGCGATGATTAGATAATAGCTGGGAGCTTGCGGTGTCTGATACCTGTGAGATTTGTTTGACAGTTTTGCAGTGGAACATGTCCTGATTTTATTTTACTTTCAGAATTATTTGTGATCTATTCATAGGTGTGCTGTGAGCTACGGTAGCTTGAGATTGACCTGACCCCTGTAACAGTGTTTGCTTTGGAGCCCACAGCAAAGAGCCTACTTGTGTTCCTGAGCTCAACCCTCCGTCGCTGTCTCTGCAGCTCTCTGCAGGGATTGAAAAGTTGTTTTGACGGCTGAGGACCAGGCAGCAGAACAGTGGTGGTGGTTTGACGGTTCATATAATCCTTTATGATACGAGTCTGGCTCCTACAGGTTAAAATATGATATACAATCTAAGTTTGAGGTAGGGGCAGTGTTTGCAGAGTGACGTATTGGGCAGATTCAGGTGGAAAGAATGTGCCTTGCTGTTTAAGTTTGTCTCTCAATGAAGCTGTAACTGTTGGGTGGAAGTGGAACCTCCTTGGGCAAAGCTATAGGGCTGTTCTTCTGGTAATGCTAGAGGGGGGCTTCAGTGAGGGAGAGGCCATTGTCACAAGACGTGTCACATTTAATTTAGGCCTGTGTGTTAGCCACACAATGAGAACCTGAAGAATGTCAAAGGACTTTGGTTCAGGTCAAGGGTGGAGTTGATGGGTGTATGTATTAATGTATTTTGCCAAAATGATTTAGGAACTTGACATGGCTTTCGAGAACTATATTCCTACTGGATTATGAGCTGTAATAGCTATTTTCAGTTTCCTACCTCTCACACTGAGGGATTTTCTCCACTCACAGCTTTCCAGAATAAGGTCAGTGAAACATTTGATAGAGAGCATTCATGAATCATGGATCTTCATAGACATTCATGGGCCTATCTTTTTATTTTATCTTTGTAAATGGAGGATGTAGCTAGTGTTTCTCTTGCTTGTGTGGACAACCGGTTGGTTTCAGTAGGTTACAGATCCAGCCTTGGACTGCAGTCTTGTTTTTGCATTATAGAATGCTTCCTACATCTAATGGGTTTGTCTCGTGCTGACTGACCTTCTGGGACTAAGGGCTAGAGAACATTTGCTGGAAGCAGGGCCTATAGAATGTTGCCTTGCTCTAATGGTTTTGTCTTACTGTGAGGTATGGCTTATCCACATTCAGTCACCCACGGCTGTTTCAGACGGTAGGATACTGACCCCTGGGCTCTGCTAAAAGCATTCTCATCCACGGCACAGTGTCATTCCCTGGCTTTGAAGTAGATGTTGCCACAACACCGGGGAGATGAAAGGGGGCTTGGCAAAGGGTGTAGCCGTGTATCTCTGCTCTCTTGATGTGCAGGTGTCGTTTTATGTATGCGTGACTGAGACCATGGGGCCTTGCCTAGTGGAAAGGACGTTCGTCTGACTACTTCACTCCAATTTCCGAGTGAAGGCAGACTTTCTGAAAGCCGACTTTCTGATAAACGTATGTCAGAGTGGTCTCGCTAATCAAGAACACCAGCTGGCTCTTATGACTGCTCCAACCCGAGCATTGAACTGACAGAGGCGACCCTGGCGTGTCCTTCATACTGTAGACCGGTCTCCTGTGTGTCTTGGAAAAGTCGCCTCCAACAAACGGAATAGGCTACCTCCTCTTTTAACCTTAGCCAGGTGACCCTGCCTGCCATGATGACATTACAGGATCAAGGTGGAATGTTATTTTCTTCCCTCCACCTCTTCTCGTCTCATTTTTAAAACGTGGCGTCATGAAAGTTGGAGCATCATCCGTTCCACAGTAGGGCCCAGGCGACCTTTTTTCTCTGTCCCATTGTGAATGGCTTCATGCAGCTCCCTATCTGCGGTGGTGAGCGAGAAGGACCATGTAAATAATTCAGAGCCCTGCCATGCATGCCTCTCTGGGGCTGGGATCACTGAGGAGTCTCCTAGCAAGGCAGCCTGCGCTTTGATGTGGGCTTCTGGTGTGAATACCAGCCTATGTATGGGACACAGTGAGTCAAGGGACTGGGGGAGGAGGGGGCGATTCTGATAGATACATCTCAGGATGATTACAACTGATAGAACACTACATTTATTTATTAAAGGAATTCTCTATTAAGAGTTTTCTGGATTCTTTCTGACCACTGTGATGAACCCCATTTGATAAGGAGATGGCATACTTGTAGATATAGTATGATTTTTACAGTTAAAATGGCTTGTGCACTATCTTTCCCCATGGCTTTCTAGAGGAGTTATTCATTTCAGGGCAAATATAATTTCATAAGATGACTCCACCCAAGAGAGCCATGCATGCCAAAAAATTTGGAAACTAAAATAAAAACGCAACATGCAACAATTTCAATGATTTTACTGAGTTACAGTTCATGTAAGGGAATCAGTCAATTGAAATATTTTATGGATTTCACATGACTTGTTATGGGCGCAGCCATGGGTGGGCCTGGGAAGGGAATAGGCCCACCCACTTGGGAACCAAGCGCTCCTATTGGCGAGCCAGGCCCAGCCAATCAGAATGAGTTCCACACAAAAGGGCTTTATTACAGACATGTATATATATACTCCTCAGTTTCAGCTGCTCAGGTGGCTGGTCTCAGGTAAAGAAGCCGGATGTGGAGGGACTGGCTTGGTTAAAACAATTCACTAAAATGACGTAGGAGGTGGCTTATGGTAGAGAAATTAACATTAAATTCTCTGGCAACAGCGCTGGTGGACATTCCTGCAGTCAGCATGCTAATTGCACGCTCCCTCAATTTGAGACATCTGTGGCATTGTGTTTTGTGATAACTTCACATTTTAGAAAAGCCTTTTTATTGTACGCAGCACAAGGTGTGGAATGATCATGCTGTTTAATCAGCTTCTTGATATGCCACACCTGTCAGGTGGAAGGATTATCTGGGCAAAGGAGAAATGCTCACGAACAGGGATGTAAACAAATTTGTGCACAGAATTTGAGAGAGATAAGCTTTTTGTGCATATGGAATATTTCTGGGTTCTTTTATTTCAGCGCATGAAACGTGACCAACACTTTACATGTTGTGTTTTATATTTTTGTTCATTATAAATGGAGCCTCCTGCCAGAACTTTAAACAAAGCAATAAAAACAACTAAAATTCTAGGAGTTATTAGTCCATCGTTTCACTGGAAATATTTATTTGATTCCTTAAAGATTTTCTTTTCCGCCCATTGCAGAGGCATCTGGAATTGGCCCACTAACATCAAAGTGAATCCAAATAATTTATTCATTGTTCTTCGTTGACACATTCAGCTTCTATTTCTAGTGAAAGAAAGCAATACTTGGGCTGTAGAAAATTCTACTTAGCCAAAATGTGGGTCCATATTTGAAGAGGGCCGTGGTAGCTAGCTAGACATCGACGCTTGAGATGTGTTGAATGGAAAAACCCTCCGCCTTCCACCAACCCCGTTATAAAGAAAGAAATCTCTCTTTTCCTATTCCCACATTTCGCTGTCTGAGCGTTGTTTTGCCTCTCTCAAAGTTATCTAAAAGGATTACCTCCACAAGAGCGTTGGCAGTCTAATTCAATGGACCTCTGAAATGGGGTGAAAGGGAAACCACGGCATTGTCTTGCCTCTCGCCGGCCGGTGCTGAGGTTTTTCTTTTTGTCCTCTGCGCTTCTCATTGGCATTGAACATTTTCACAGTCCGCAGTCTGTCTCAAAACAGCTGCACTGTCCCCATCCCCATAGAAATAGAATTACAGGAACCGCCTGACCGCGTCAATGTGATTGGATAGAACACATGGGTACACTTGATTCCTGTTCTAATACTTATTTCTATGCCATGCTCATTCTTTGACTGCAACACTCATGGGTAGAACACACAATGTCTGTTCTAGGTACTCTATTTCTATGCATGGATGTCCCTTCCTGGGATCTTTCAGACAGGAAGCTGGCCCTCTCATCATTGGGAACAGACCTCGCCCAGACCAGGCTCATCCTGGTGTAGTGCTTTCTATGCCCCCTTGCTCTTCCTTTCCTGTCAGTGGGTCTCTGGGATGTCTCTCTGTTCCTGAGTGCACTTCCCTCCCTCCCAGCACTCTTGAGCTTGGAGCACCGCTGATTGTTTAAGCGAAGCAGGCAGCCCCTTCATGTCGCTCATGGTGCTATCAGTGTCTGTGACTGTCTTGGTGGTGCACAATTACTCTCCCCCCTTCCTCACCCTTCTCACCCCAGCCCCTGTCCTTAAAAGCAATCCCCACCACCCCTCTTTCTGAGGCTGAGGAGGGAGCAGGACGATACCCCCATGAAAGGAGGACCCCCCAGCAGAGGGCCTGTTCACATAGAAACGCCTGTCTTTGTGAATGGAGAGGCCTCCCTGACAAGCTCAACCCTGGTCAGAGACAGCAGGCCTCCCACCCTCCTCTACTGCAGGAAGCCTGGGGCCCACAGCGAGCTCCACAACGTGGTCTGCTCTGATGATTAACTCCTGAACTCCAGAACTTGAAGGCTTTTTGTTTGGGTCTTTGCTCTTATGAAATACTGTTGGGGGTGTTCGAACGGTATTGTTATTTTGTACTGTTGAAGCTCAGTTGCACAAATTTCCACAAACTAAAGGACAAAGCCAAATCTTACATAATGTGATAGAGGGCTTGAGAAAAACGCTCGCTCTTACTACACAGGTCTAGACTAGCTCTCATATTGATGTGATGTAACATCGAAACAACGACATTACAGATCTTGAAACATACCATGAAAAATTTACACGGAGAGGAATGCCGACGCCGTTTCAAGTTCTCAGAATTGTCACAGAGATCCTGTAATAAGTGTCTGTTGCGTTCCAAAGGGTGTATAGTGCAGTGGCCCTTTTGTCAAAAGTAGTGCACTATATCGGGAATAGGATGCCATTTGGAACACTTGTTAAAAAATAAATAAATAAAAAAAGTTATTTTTTCATGCTTGCTCTCCCCCACATTCACCTCCCTGCGCACCATGAATGATTTACTGCTTATCTAAATTCTAAGCTGAGACCGGAGAGGCCTTGGTCGGATCTCACCTGATGAGAATGTTTCGCAGTGTGAGGCACAGCAGGCCTCTTCTCACAGTCATTGACTGTGGATACTCACACTCACTCTCTCTTCTATAGTCTCAAGGAGGGGTAACTTAATTATGCCCTTGTGAAGGCGAGCCGGCCGACGAGCCTGCTGGGTGATATAACACACAGTAACACGGCGGGGTCAGTGACATTGCGTAGTTAATACGCTACTGCAATGCTGCAGGCGTCTTGTGCTGCAATGTAGCGTTATGTGGCTACCCCCTGCTGCAATGTTATTGAGGACCTGCGAACGGGTCGACCAACAGGCTGCTGGCCGATATCTGTTCTAGCCCGTGTGTGTGTTGCAGGCTATGCTGGTAGAGATGGGCAGCTCAGTCAAAGTGCCTTAAGGTCTATTAGGGAGGATAATCCTCTAGGGAGAGTCCAGTCCAGCAGTGGATAGAGTGGAGAAGAGATGACGACAAAGTCAGTATAAACATCACTATGTACCCCTGTCTCTCTCTCAATAATGTATTACTCTATTCCCCCCCCAACACCCTGCTCGCGCCTTCCCTCAGTGCAGCCAGACTTTCTCTAACGCATGGCAACCATCTGCTTTCCAGATTACTCTCCTTTCCACTACAAGGAAAGCCAGCCTGCAGAACGACAAGGCAAGCCAACGCCATCAAGTTTTTCCGACCGATACAGCAAACACAGTTGTGTGTCATCCGGTTTTGCAATGGCATGTTGCAGTGGTGGGAGAACGCCACTTCATGCGGTGAACTCCTTATCTTAGGGAAGCGCTCAGTTCTTCAAAGAGGGGAGGTTAATGCGAACCTCTGTCCAGCATAGCTAGAATGCAATGTTTTGGTAAGAAGTGTACAATTGTTTCAATTGTCAAAAATAACTTGTAATAACCTCTTATGTATTTATAGCTGTCTTGTAATATATTTTTGTTGATGAAATATTTGTCTTCACGGCACCATTTGCAAACAGACACTGGTCTTAATGAGGCTCCCACTAATAAAAATGATCAGGTTAATGAGATGGATGATTACATGTAGTGTTTGACACTCTCCTAGGGTTATATATATAGATGTGAGAATTTCCTTGATGTTTTCCTTGTAGTTCTACCCACTGTCACCCCTGCATTGTATCCCCCCCAATCGTATTTCCTCTGGCTGGCAGTCTGTGGCCTCAGCACTTCAAAGAGGGAGGCTCTGCAGCGCTCAAGAATAACATGCTATACCACTGAACCCCCCCCCCCCCGGCAGGTCTGAGGTATGTCTTCGTCATCTAGTGGGAAAGACTGACTCGTACCTGTTCTTTCCCCCTTTTGCTAACTCTGCTCTCCCCGTCTTTAGTAACGGTTTCCCTCCCCCCTTTAGGCAACATTAGTGTTCCATTGTTTCCAGCTGCCTACAGCCCAGGTAATAAGGCGTGTGTGTCCCCAGCCATTTGTCTACAGTGACGGTTCCCCTCGGCTGGCTGGCAGTCACCTCATGCAGCATTTTAACTCTGTTAGAGAGGAACCAGGGGATGAGAAGCCAGTTAGTCTCATTGGAAGGAGTAGTGCTGTGTCTTTCTGTTTCCCCACAATGGGGGTTGCTATGCTGGCTGTGTCTGTCTTATCTCGGCGCTGCTCGTGAACCTGTTCTGTGAAGATTACCTCATGCCATTGTCTATATAGCCACCCCTTTGCACTGACAGACACAGGCTGAACACTTGTCCAACACAGCGCTCCAACACGTTTGTCTTCTACAGCCACCGAATGGTCCGTTTCACCTTTATTGGACAACAAAACAAAGTGATTATTAGGCCTGTATGCTTTCTTTTGTGGCGTTTTGATTTGGCACACGCAGATGGTTTAGGTGTCAATCTGAGCCTGTTGTAAGTAGCCCATGTTTTGGTTATTTGGTTTCCTTTTAATTCATTTGCATCAGAAGGATGGACAAACAAAGCTCCAACAGATGACGCAAGTTGCCATATCACTGTTGCCATGGTAGCAGGTTCTTCTCGCCTCTCAATTTCCCCCATAATTTCCTCTGGGGTATAGCACCTTGTGTCACGGCTGCATTCTTTTCAACACACTTTGTATTCCACAGGCACCTCTGTAAACAAATTATTATCTGTGTAGACTAGCATGGCTTTGCCCAACTAACTACATCAAGTATTGGTCCCAAATGGCACCATATTCCCTATATTGGGCATATGGGGCTCTAGTTAATAGTAGTTCACTATAAAGGGAATAGGGTGCCATTTTGGGACGCGAGCCATCCAGCTCTTAAGAAGCCAGCTACTCTTTAGAGAAGAGAGCCTACTACACTGTCTACGTCCCTAATTGCACGATGGACTATTTTTGATCAGAGCCCCTTGGGAATAGGGAAGGTGCCATTTGGGATGCACACAAAATGAATAATGTGGTTGTTTGGGCTAGAGACTTCCTCACTATTCTGGCTAGTGTGTGTGAGAGAATTTAGCTACTTCCCATTGACTATATTGCTATGTAGCCTAAATGGTTTATGACTTTTTCATAAGCACAACTAAACCATACACGTACAGTTGTTGGATACCAGTGTACACACACCTACCTGTATTGTTTATGAATGTAAGGCCTACCAATGAATCCTTTGTTGGGTCCACCTCCCGTTTTGAATAAATCAACTTCCTCCTGTTAATTTTGTTTTACAGCCACCTTTGTCAATGCTTCCCGTTCTTTACTTCAGTTTCTTCTCATTTTACTCATTTAGTGTTCTACACCAGATGAAAATACCATATTTGGGGTTATTGAAAATATATAAAACAGCGTTTTTATATAAGGTTGTGGCGGTATGCAGGTTTTTATACCGTCATTCCATTACCGGATTAGTACACAAGGGGTCGCCAAAAAGCCCATTGGGCATCTATTACTTGAATGCTAACGAAATTAGCACAGGTAATAGTGAATTTCCATGGCGGCTGCTAGCTAAATATGCTAACGAGTGCAAACAAAAATAAACTAATTCCAAAGACGGGCAATCCAGCTCATAAAGTTAATACATCTACTAAACAAAAATTTTACCGCAACGATTTTAACAGTTTTGCTGAGATACAGTTCATATAAGGAAATCAGTCAATTGAAATAAATTAATTAGGTCCTAATCTATGGATTTTCACATGACTGGGGAGCCAGGCCCAGCCAATCAGAAGGACTTTTTCCACATAAAAGGGCTTTTATTACAGACAAAAATACTTCTGTTTCATCGGCTGGTCTCAGACCATGCCGCTGGTGAAGAAGCCAGATGTGTAACCATGCCAAGCCACGTGGTCTGCGGTTGAGGCCGGTTGGAAGTACTGACAAATTATCTAAAATGGATGCGGCTTATGGTAGAGGAATGAACATTCAACTCTCTGGCAACAGCTCTGGTGGACATTCCTGCAGTCAGCATGCCAATTGCACACTTCTTAAACACGACAGAAAGATTAACACAATTTCAGCCACTTACTTTAACTGGCTAGTTAACACAGAATTCTCCGTTTTTCACTCGGGTGGGGGGAAAACGAATAAGAAATGTCTCTGCGTTTTGTAAAAGTGTTTCTTATTCTAATTTCTGCTCTGAAGCACAACTTGTCTGATACCGTGTCACTTTTCCACTCGGATGAGAATTCACAACCGGGCATTCTATCAGTAGACAACGCTCTGACTGATGTGTAGGTTTATTTGTTATTTAACTAGCCAAGTCAGCTACCAACTTTTCTCCGGTACTTTTCTTGGTGTTGCCAGCCTACTGTTCTCCGCTAAAATGAAAGATAAAACATTAGGAAATGTAGCTGGCTACATTCTTTCTATGATAAACATTAGAAATATGATGGCCATACATTGTTTTACAAAAATACTTTGGTTTTTCATTGTAAGCTAATTTAGGTGTGTGTGTCAGCCAAATAACGTTTCGCTTCTGTTGTCATCTGATGAAAACAAAGCTGTTTTCTGCTGAATGTGTTTTTTCTTTGAAGGAAAACCATAGTTGCATATCCCTGAGGACTCAAAAAAACACTGACTTTCAATATAGAACACGACCCTGTCACAGCTGGACTCACCTGCTCTCGCTTTCTCGTGTTGTGCTATTTACAAACAAACCGGTGACTGGCTAAACTGTTCTGGGGAACTATGGCAAGCTTCATAATGTAAAATTATTGTGACTGGTAAAATGAACGCGATCTGCTTTATCTCCTAACATATTGCACATGTTGACTGCAAGTATTTACTTAAAGTAGCTTTAACATTTATTGAAAAACCATCCCGTGGCTATTTCCAGATACCCCGGTATACGGTATACTTCCCACGCCTTGTTTTTGGTACACTGATTTCCGATACTTAATTGCTTTTTTGGTCTCAAACTGAAATCAGGCAAACATTATCATTTTTGCAACCCGGAAGTGATTTCTGTCTATTGTACTTTTTTTTAAATTAGATTGTTTTTTTTTTTTTTTTTGGTCCAGGTAGAAGATAATGCACCTTTTTCTTTTTAGTAGGTGCTGTATATTAACTAGTTTACATTGGTTCTCACTGGAACAATAATTTCTTACTTTGCAGTTCATGGTCCCTGCGTATAAAAACTATTCAGACTGCAGGAAAACCCTGAAAGCAAATTTGTAATTTCTATGAGGAACAGATTGCCTGTAGCCTATTGTACACGGTGGAGGAACAGATTGCCTGTAGCCTATTGTAAGTGGCACTTCACATTTTTATATGGAAAATAGCTGTGAGGATTTTTGTACAATATTCACAACATTGACACAATTACTATCTTTTATAGAATAAAAATCTAATTTCTGAAATTGTGGAAAATGTTATTTGAGTAAACATGTATTAGAAAGCAGCAGATGAAATAAAGTTAATTATTTCCTCCCTCGTCCCTGTTTTAGCTTCCTAACTAACTGGCTATGTTTAGGATATTTACTAGCCCATACCAGCTATTGTTGATAGCTGTGGAAGGTCTCAGGGATGAAATGTGCCTTACAGATTGACGAGTAGACACACAATTCGCCCGCCTCGTTCTCACACAGGTTTTCCATTCACCGTGTGACGCTCACCGCAGGGTGTTGTGGGAATGTTTCTTTTTTTTGTAGAGAACCTCAAACTCAACAATATAATAACATTTTTATTTTTACTGCTCGAATTACATCGGTAACCAGTTTATAATCGCAATAAGGCACCTCTGGGGATTGTGGTATATGGCCAATATAACAAGGCTAATGGCTGAATCCAGGCACTCTGCATTGCGTGCTTAACAGTCCTGAGCCTTTGTATATTGGCCATATACCACACCCCATCTGGTCTTACTGCTTATTTTTTATGTGTTATTGGCATTGAGAAATAGGTGCTACATTGCCTTTTTTAAGTAGTGTTACACCTCACCTCTTATACTAATTTAAAAGCAGGCCTACGTCTAGAGCTCTATCTCTGTTGATTGTTGTCTTGTGAATTGACATTGAAGCACACTCGCTAGTCTCTGACTTCATATCGAGATGCCAGGCCACCCACTGTTCAGGATCTCCCTTAGATCACAGCATCACAGAGCCTCAGCCTCCAGTTTGTTGCGTGGCCACTTATCTGCTCTCTCCTTTCATCTCTGTGGGTTAGTAGACATCAGCGTAGAGCAGCACTACTAATCAGGTCATTTCTGACGAGCTGTAGAGCAGATCAACACCCATCTCATTTTGGTTTCTTCTCTCCACTGTTTGACATTCTGCCAAAAGAATGTGGTGTATGATCTGAAACCCAATTTGAGGGATGTGTGTGTTTGTCTGTCAGCCTCCTGAAGTAGTGTCATTTGTCAATTGAGATTATTTTCATCCAAGAAATACACATTCACTTCTGCATATCATTTGACAGGTAGTAAGAAGGGATTTTTGTTCACAGATCCTGAAAAGGCAACCTGTGCTCTGTGGCTGTAGTCGGAGCACTGTGGCATGTCTAACATCAGGCGTCGGATGAGTGATCAGATGATTAGCAATATTAGCATAATCCTATTATTGATGTGGAGTTGAGCGCTTTCTCGTTATCGACGTTGCTAATTGCAGCAGTGCTAGATAATCTCCCCCCTTTGTTTCCCTGGGTGGGCTGTGCCACACATTCATTAGGTCCCAAACGGAACAGCCCACTTCTGTATTGGGGGTCCATACAGGGTCCAGGTCCCCAACAATATCACGCTATAAGGCAACTGGCTATAAGCTTCTCCCGTTTCTCTCATTTTGACTGACTCGGCAAATAGTCCTCAAAAGCATAGGAGCAAAGACCAAGTTTCAGAGTGGAATATGGACAGTGTAAAGAGTGCATAATTGTTAACTTCTTTTTTTTTTTACACAGACATAAGTCTCATTTTTTATATTTGAAGATTAAACGAACCAATAGGATTATTGGCTTAGACATACTGGCAGCTTTGTCGGACCCCGACTGGTATGACTTTTGCTTTCAACCCTTCATTGTTCCCAACCAAGAGGATCGATAGCCATTGACATGCTATAATCAGGACAGGAAAATATGTATTTTGAGGGCTATGTTACTATGCCGTGTGTGTGTGCAAACACCCCACTCAAGTCACTTAAGTGTTTCTCTGCACCACTCTACCCCAGACCAGCTGATTAAGGGGTATTATGCAGTCCTAGACTAGTCCCATAGAACTGAGACCAAGGGGGCTGACTGCAGACAAAGTCCTCACCCCTTAATGCTCTCATTTGAGGGGGAAAGTATGTTCAGAAGAGCCCATGCCTGGCTGCTGCCCGGCATGTCGTAACTCATTGACTTGTCACTGTAGAGACAGCTGTCCTTTTATGTAGGGGGTTATAGATGGGCTCTTGTGCTTCACAGGGGCTACAACCTAAATGGCATTTGCACCCTATTCCCTACACCCTATTCCCCATTTGGGAAGCACGCGTGGAGACCACAGAGTTCTGGGTAGGCTTGGACAATACACCGTAAACCAGGGGATTTTGAAGTACTGACAACCCTAGTTCCGGGGCTAATTAGTGTGTGTGTGTGTGTGTGTGTATACCAGGTGGGACTGGTGTGTGTGTGTATATACACACACACACACACACACACACACACACACACACACACACACACACACACACAGTCCCTCCTGGTACCTCTGGGGCAGAAGTCTCTCAGTGAGCTGAAGGAAGGCAGCCCGCATGGCTTTGCCTGGGAAAAGTCCTACGCTGCACAGCATACTACAATGTGTTTTGGTAAAATAGTTTTTTTTGCACAATAGTTTGTCTGTCAGTGACGGCAGATGTCTGGGCTCCTCTGTAGTACAGTGTGGAACACACTGGGTGTATTGGGTCTTCCAAACATATGGGCACTTTTTATTTCTTTATTGCCATGCTTTGATAAGCATAATGTGCACTCTGATATTAGCCTAATCCAATTTGCCTCAATTATCACTTCTATGCAGTCATTGGTTGCGAAATGCTAATCTCTGATAGTTGAAAGTCATACCGTTCCACTTGGAGAGGGATGGTAAGTAGGGAATGTGACTCGAGCCCTACGGTTAGATGTTTTCCACTATAGCCTGTTCTGCTGCTGTACCATTATCTACCGTTTTGGAACAGGGTCCAGTATTCTCTGGAAGACCCTCAGGAAGAATATCTTCTGCTTCCGCAAAAACTAATGGGGATCCCGAAAAAAGCAATAAGGAGGGATCTGGTTTTTCATCATCCAAAGGCCCTCGGAAACACTCCAGCTTACGCTCATGATGTCTTTCTAAGTATGGGCTTTATATGCTTGGGCTTATTAGCTCATTCCATCCTATGCTTGTGGCTTGATCAAGCTTCACTCGATTTTGTATTTCTTATTTAACCTTTTTTTATTTAACTAGTCAAGTCGCCTAAGAACAAATTCTTATTTACAATGACGGCCAAACCCGGACCACGCTGAGCCAATTGTGCGCCGTCCTATGGGACTCCCAATCATGGCCAGATGTGATGCAGCCTGGATTCGACCAGGGACTGTAGTGACACCTCTTGCACTGAGATGCAGTGCCTTGGACCGCTGCGCCACTCGGGAAATGAATGAGGTGTTCCATGTATGTTTGACACATTGTTCTACCGCGACTATCTGTGTGTGCATAGTCCTTGCTGTGCAAACAAGGACTGCCCAGCACAGCTATAAGAGAGTCAGCTAGGGCTACATGCTGCCACTGCCAGACGTTCGGCTGTGCGACCCTCTTCTCCAGATTGCGTCTTATCAGGATGTGCTTGCCTCCCCTAGCAGTAGACCAGAGGCAGAGCAGGGAGAGAGGCTATCCCCAAGCCCCATGCTATTAGCCTTCCCAGCTGGACTACTCCTCTGCAGACACAGGGTTCAAATACTATTCGAAATCTTTCAAGAACTTTGAGCATTTGCCTAGGGTGCCAGATAGGTGGCGTTTGCAGTTTTGGGACTATGCTATTCGTCCAGTAAGCCAGGCAAGCTCAACCAAGCACAGAGAAAGTATTTGAAATTATTTTGAATAGTATTTGAACCCAGGTCCTGCTCCTCTCTCTCCTCTGGGCCCAGCAGGTGGCGGTAGGTCTGGGATTCAGCCCCCGTTCTTTCACAAGAGGCACTCGAACGCAGAGGCTTGTATTGGTAAGGAAGTGAAGCGGCTGGGGGTCTGTGTTGGAACATGATGTATGTCAGTGGGAAGCAGTTTTAAATCACCTCCCATCGCTGTTGCTTGATTTAGGTCATTATGTATGTTGGGTTCTCTCTCAGCTATCTGGCATCACATGTCATCAGGCAGGAATCTATACCCTATATTCTTGATGGGAATGACAGAAGAAATCGTCAAACACTGAGTCTTTTATTGACCTATGCACAGCCTAACGGTTAAGAGCATTGAGCCAGTAACTGAAAGGTCGCTGGTTCAAATCCCCGAGCTGACTAGGTGAAAAATCTTGTCTGTGCCCTTGAGCAAGGCACTTAACCCTAATTTGCTCCAGTAAGTCGCTCTGGATGAGAACGTCTGCTAAATGACTCAAATGTAGTCATTCACAGTTCTTGTTGGTGTGTATGATTTAGTGAGACACATCCAGGCTTTATCACGTCCGGCCGTGATTGGGAGTCCCATAGGGTGGTGCACAATTGGCCCAGCGTTGGCCGGGGTAGGCCGTCATAGTAAATAAGAATTTGTTCTTAACTGACTTGCCTAGTTAAATGAAAAACATACGACTTAAATGGCCTAGTGTTTGGCCCTCCTTGAACATAATTTATAATCTCTTTATACCAAAATGAATAGTCTCCTATGGTGAGGACAGGTCACCAGAATTGGGTTGCAAAATGTACTGCTTATTCCCTCCAGATCCCGGGATCCTCAAACCGGGATTTCAAGAAAACCAGGGAATTGATTGAAAGTTCCTGGAATTTTGTACCGCTACACCAGAATGAACAGAGCGAGTAGTGTGTTTAAACAGGAACTGTATGTGTTAGCTTTGTGGTAGGCCTACAGTAATAATAGTCAGTCAGGTTTCCTGTAGTCCTTGGACTCTGTTCCCTTCAAATGACATTTCTGTTGAAATATGATTCTTAGTGTTTTTAAATACAGTTGCATTAGAACAGTCATCCATTTTAATACGCTGTCCCTTGAAATAACTGTTTTGTACTAATCTAGAGATAAGTCAATCTCTGTTTTCGCTTTTTCCTCAAAGGGAGGCATGGTACTGTTTACAGACAAGTTTAACCCAGCCCTTTGTGTGGCTGTAGCCTGTTTTTAACAGCTTGGATAGAAGGCCAAACAGTTTCTGTTTCCTCCCAGATACTCTTAATATCCTTATGCTGGGAGGCAGTTAAGTGTTGCTAAGTGATGCCTGGCAAGGGAAAGGCCAGAGGTTTGGGTGTTTAATTGGGTGAAATAATCATAGAAATATAATTATTAGAATGGGCATCTCCATTCAAGTAAATGATGGCGTAATGGGTGAACTGGCTGCAATTTTGAGTGTACACATAGGAGCAACGCAGGAAGTGGACCCATCAATCTGTGCTGGGATTTGTTGAATCAACTCAACTGACATTACAAAAATACATCCCATTGTGTGAGCCACATCAGTTAGCATAATTTGCTTGAACGTTCTACATTAGCCTGGAAATTATTGAGTAACCGTGGCAATTTTGATTGGTAAACTCGTGGGTACAGAGGTTCCAAGCCTGTTCTATTCTATTTCTATGGAACTTTATCATACCCTGACCCTGTTTACCAGTGGTGGTTGACCTCTAAAACATGCATTGAGCCTACTTAGTCTGATTCGATAGCCTCTGAATATCCTAAGTAGTTTTTGGTGAGTTTGAGTTGGGAAGATGGACAGAGCATGGAGACAGGAGGAGAGGACTTTCCTGCACCTCTTCAGCTTCATCCATCCATTCCCACAGTTCTCCCTTGCTGCCAGGACAGCAAATCCTGACAATGAGGGCCAGTGTGTCTTCCAGTCAGGCTCCTTTTTTTTAAAAGCCCCTCACCTAGCTTAACTTTCCTTCCTCCAGAGCAGGTGAAAGAGCCCCTCTGTTTCCATCAGTGACTGAGTGATTGGCTACTTTCTAGTCTAGTGGGATAAGGCAGACACTTGAACACTCCGCTAGGATGCCCAGTGGACCTGGGAGTTATGGAAGAAGATTTAAGGACGCTTCAGAGAGGGACCACAGGAGGAAAAGTTCCCAGAGATGAAGAGATGTTCACTTTTCACAGTATATTGGATGTGTAACCAGGCCAGCTTAGTACAGCTTGATGTGGCTCTGCTCTGTTCGACTCAGTAGTGTGAAAAGCTCTATGGTGACAGGCTTTTACCTCTACAACCTTCTTTATTTAGACAGCACTGTTACTGTCACCTGTGTAATCCAAAGCCAGGGGAGGCCTTGGGGTGAGCCAGTTTGATCGCTCGCCACGGGCAAAAGTACATTTGTGTGGAAGGTACAGGCCCAGATCATTACAGGGAGGGGATGGTGTGTCCGATGATGGGTTCAATCTTATCTAAGCCTCTAGCAGCTGCCACTCTGTAATTACGAGGCAGCTCCCTCCACTGCACTGTGCCCTGCCACTGAAACAACCAATGCCATGATGTGGTCTGTGGCTTATAAATGCTGCCGGAAGTTTTCTGAGAAGGGGTTGTCGCTGCACTCTACAGCTGGTTCTTAATCGACAAGGAAATGCATGAAACTCACTGTAATGATACCATGTTAGATCACATTGAGATGTACTGCATCTAGGACAGGGTTGTCAAACTCATTCCATGGAGGGCGTAGTGGCTGCATCAGTCCAGCACAATGTAGGAGCCAAAACCCACAGACACTCGGCCCTCCGTGGAATGAGTTTGACACGTGATCTAGGTTCTAGAAGATCGTGGCAAATGCCTCAACATGACTCGTTGTAGGCCTTTATCAACCTAGATGTGTCTTCACACTGCCAACACTCCCAAAAATTCCCTTCCGCAAAATGACTGATTTGCAGCTGCTTGAGAATTTGTTGTGGTAGCACAATTGTTAGTGCTTTGATGATCGTAGAACGTTCCAACAGCAACATGAATTTGATTTAGTGACTCAAGGCATTCCTGACCTACAACATCTGGACCTCATACTCCTCTCCGTATTTCACAGCGTCGATAACAACACGGCATTTTTACTATCCGGTCTGATTCGGCGCTTTTAGAGATTTAACAGATGAATTGGAGCATTATAGTGGCCTACGTCGATTACTAGAGCTCTGAGGGGATTCTTACGGTTAGAACGTCTTAGTGTGGCTTTGGCTAGGCCTGTGTATTAAATTCCTATTTTCACTTCCCCGTGATGCTAAGCCTAGCAGCAGTACATGTAAACGTGACTGTCTTACTACACAGGTTCCCACAGTAGCATGGGTTAGCATCCTCTTGATCCAGTCCTAGTCTACACCGGAATGGATAGGATTGTGGGTTTGCATTGTTCGGTTTCTTTAAGAGAGTGGGAACCGTTTGTGTCCATTGGTCTACCTCCAACTCCTCATCACCTTTTTGAGAAAGAGGGTGTCTGTACTTTTCTGTGTGTGCTTTAAATTCGGCTGACAGTGTTGGATTTCAGCCACTGAGATGATGGTTCCGATTAGGATTCAGTGTTTATGAACTGAAGAAGGGAGTGAGGGAGGTTAAGAGATGGCAGGGAAGAAGGGAATGGTTGGCAGAGTGTTTCTGCCCGGGTCTGTTTATTCATCATGTCTGGCCTAATGAAGATATGCCTTTTTTGAGCTGGGTAGGGTAGCCCCATCTGTCTGCCGGTGAACTCCAGAGAGGGGGAGATGTGTGGAGAGAGGGGTGGCTGGAGTCAGGCCAGGGTGGCTGGAGTCAGGCCAGGGCTCTGCTTCTCCCTAAAGACGCTTTACTGTTGCTCTGTTCTGCTGTGGTCCCCAAAGCAGAGGCGTAGGGCTACTAGAGATCAGTTGTTTAGTTAGGGAGGCTACCTCATATGAAGAGAAGCCTGTCTTAATCATCGTCGTAATCAGTGACGTAGTGGTTAAAGAAATAGGTGGGTAAACTGAGTGCCGGTCGCAGATTTAAAAAAAAGTCACGCTTCCTATACTTTCAATGCGTTTTTCTGCAATAGGTGGGTGAACTGTTTACTTGCGTTTACTTTCAACTACACCACGAGTCGTAATGAATCGTCATTATTATTTATCTTTATCAACATATTTATCAAATGTTTAGCTCTTGCTTCTAACTTTTTCTCCCACTATCACTCGGGCCTCTCCCTATCCTACCCTTATTTCTACATTCCTTTATCCCCCTACACTACCAATCTATCCAGATACTGTCAACCCTGCCACTTAAAAGTTCCCCTGACTAATAATGGGTTTGTTTCAAAACTCCTCCCACTGCCCATCAATAGGCCCATTGTCTATGCTCCTCTTTGTAAGAATTGAAGAGATCAGTCTTTACAGCGAATGTCATATGTCACATGGGTGTTATTTAAGCACACTGTGTCATAGATGCTAGTTTAGTAACTTCATCTGAGAGAGCCCAACGCATCGCAAAGCGGTCTTTCTTTGTGATGCAGTTCTGTTTGTAAATCAACTCTGTGCTAAAGAGCAACTTGATGGCATTACACAATATCTTTGGTTTGAAACGGCCTCTGTGGCATCGATATTAGTCAAACATTTATTCTAGTGTCAAAATTGACTACAATGTAAAAATAGGATCGTTTTGGTAATAAAGTCAGTCTCGTCCAAAACTGAGTTTTGAGTTCGTCACAACTTACTGAGTGTTGGGTTGGATGACGATCATGTCCGCTTGCCCAGGTGCCCACTAACACGAGAGAAGCAGCTGTGCTGATTGCGCTCTATCAACTGCACACGCTCCATCCAATCAGAGCTGCCGGAACCTTCAGACAGTGAGACGGACCTGTCCCATTACACAGCGCCTCAGACTTGTTTACGTAAGACAACACTAAACAATGTTATGTTGAAATACCCCTTGGCCCTAAGCCCTTTATGGAGTGGCCTCTTGCTGATGTTTGATAGTGGTCACATATTGATGTGTGTGCATCTGTGAAAGAGACGTTGGTCACAACATGATTCACTGTCGAAATAAAGACAAGATAAATAATCACTCAGGTCTGCCACTTTTTTGGGGGGTGGCAAAATAAGAATTGAGGCGATCAGAGCGCGCTTGAATCCCAAATGCAACTTGTCAATATTCCAAAACTCATTTTTGTATTTTTTAAAAAACATTTATTTTAGCTTTATTTAACTAGACAAGTCAGTTAAGGACAAATTCTTATTTTCAATGACGGCCTAGGAACAGTGGGTTAACTGCCTTGTTCAGGGGCAGAACGTCAGATTTTTACCATGTCAGCTCGGGGATTCGATCTTGCAACCTTTCGGTTACTAGTCCAACGCTCTAACCACTAGGCTACCTGCTGCCCCATTTGCGAGCATCTTGTGTCCGGCCTGTTTTGTAACGACATGAAACTATGAAACTCTGCCAGACACACTCACATTCTGGTAATAGATAGTTAGGTTGTTTTAAACAGAATGGCAACAAATCACACGGACTTGACAACCTGATTGTGCCCTGGCTACTAAATGTACCTGCTAGCTACTACTAGCTAGCTTAATTGACAAACAGAAATGTAACTTGGCTAGCTAGCGATTTTGGGCACTGATAAACAGCTTGTAGCAGCTTGTGCTTTATTTACAATAGTTTGACAACTTGCAGATGATGAAGTTGTAGAAATGTTATTGTTCTCAGGAATCTGTCCTGATTTGATAGACTGTATGCATTGCACCGACTGGTTTCTGTTTTTACTTGAGAAATACTGCACCAAACACCATAGCTAGATGTAAAATTGCATGACTAAAACCTCAACAAAAATGTCTAAATGAATTACATTTTTCTTGATTCATCTTGGACTATTTTGATGTGACCAATTTGAGGAAGTGGCTGTTGTTGCTACGTTGACTCAGGAGGGACAAACAGTACCTGCCAGGGTACGATATGCATACAGTGGGGCAAAAAAGTATTTAGTCAGCCACCAATTGTGCAAGTTCTCCCACTTAAAAAGATGAGAGAGGCCTGTAATTTTCATCATAGGTACACTTCAACTATGACAGACAAAATGAGAAAAAAAATTCCAGAAAATCACATTGTAGGATTTTCAATGAATTTATTTGCAAATTATGGTGGAAAATAAGTAGTTGGTCACCTACAAACAAGCAAGATTTCTGGCTCTCACAGACCTTCTTTAAGAGGCTCCTCTGTCCTCCACTCGTTACCTGTATTAATGGCACCTGTTTGAACTTGTTATCAGTATAAAAGACACCTGTCCACAACCTCAAACAGTCACACTCCAAACTCCACTATGGCCAAGACTACTTGTGTATTGATTTTAAGAAAGGCATTGATGTTTATGGTAAAGTACACATTGGAGCAATGACAGTCATTGATTGATTGTTTTTTATAAGATAAGTTTAATGCTAGCTAGCAATTTACCTTAGCTTACTGCATTCGCGGCACAGGCAGGCTCCTCGTGGAGTGCAATGTAATCAGTGTTAGAGCATTGGACTAGTTAACTGTAAGGTTGCAAGATTGGATCCCCCGAGCTGACAAGGTTCAAAATCTGTCGTTCTGCCTCATTCAGTTCCTAGGCCGTCATTGAAAATAAGAATTTGTTCTTAACTGACTTGCCTAGTTAAATAAAGATTAAATAAAGGTGTAAAAATATATATATATATATATATATATATATATATATTTTTTTTTAATTCGGCAAATCGGCACCCAAAACTACCGATTTCCGATTGTTATGAAAACTTGAAATCGGCCCCGATTAATCGGCCCCGATTAATCGGCCATTCCGATTTAATCGTTCGACCTCTAGTCCGTAGTCCGTACCAAGTTTCCTTAAGACATAAGTGTCGGGCCTTGCCTCAAGATGTACACAAGACATATTCCAAAGTAAGATCTATTATTCATTTGACTGGGAAGGAAAGATGGTTGTCATTGCCAAAGACCCCAACCTTGTGCAGTAAGGCGGTGCCTGAAAAACCTGCACTAGAAGAACCGTAACAAACCCGTCTTGAAATAGATAGTATCAAGGCGTGTTGTGTTGGAATGTCTTTGTGGTCGCTCCTCTTCTGTTCCTCTCTTCAACATGTATTATTCCATTCTTTCATTCCCACCCTCGCCCCTCCCCCACTCATTCTCTTTTATTACTTCTTCTCGCCAATCTTCTCCTCCGTAACTGAAGCTTTTGGCAGCCCGTCCCGGCGTTCATTATCATTACCCTGTGTGGATGAATTGTGATCCGTGTTTTGCTGGTGGAGACCTCCGCTGCTGTGGCCCTCGCCTCTAGAGGAATGGTAGCACCACGGGGATCGTCGGATTTCACCCACGGCTCAGTGTGAAAAGCTGCAGGATGAGAAGGAGGTGGAGAGGAAATGATTCCCTCCGCATTCCTGCAGTAATTTGAGGACCGTCTCTCCTCGTTGCTTTCTCCTTACTGCCTGGTGTTTGCAGCTGGGCTAGGCTAGCTGTAGTAAGCCTAGTTACTATGTTCATTCACAAGGAGAGGCTCCCATGAAGCAGGTCTCTTATCCATATGACACTGCTGCCCAACTTTGCTTTACCTGTATACGCCACTCATAGGGCCAATTGTACTGGGAATTTTTTTTTCACCCTATGAAAATACAGGTGAAAGGGAGGCAATTAATGACTGAGGTTCCTGTTGAACTATTAGGTATATTGCCCAAACTAATAACCTCACTGATTTGAAAAAAAATCTCATATCGAAAAGGTCAACATTAAGTCACACGTGGCCTTTCTGTTCACTGTTGACTAATGGGTTTTACACACGCATTACATACATGGTTTTAATGCACTTGCATTAAGGCTTTTATAACCCCTTGTACCCTTCGCTTGGCACCCCCAGGTTCCAGACTGTTGTTTTGAGTCAGGGAAAATATCTTGACTTCTGCTATGTCATGGCTACCAAGCCCGAGTAACACGACAACAGACCGGCGGCGGAATGCGTCACCTCTCACAGTTAAACCTGGGTTCAAATACTATTTGAAATCTTTCAAATACTTTGATTGTTTGCTGGAGTGCCAGGTGGGTGGTGTTTGCACTTCGACCGTTGGTTCCTTTGGAACAGGCAAGCTCAATCAAGCACGGATACAGTATTTTAAATGATTTCAAATAGTATGTGAACCCAGGTCTAGTGCACGTAGTTGGGTCATGTCGGGTGTGACCTGACAAGACCTTGTTTATTATTCAGTGGTTAGGCTCTCACCTACCTGCTCTTTTACCTTTTCTTGCTGTGTGTTTTCAGTAAATAGCCTACAGCTGTGAGAACATGTCTGCCCTGCCTGGAGAAATACCAGACCTCCCAAAGATCACGCCCTTACAGGAACTCTGTTATGAGGACATGACAAGTGATCTTACGCCACTGAGCCTAGACTGTTATGATAGAAGAGTCCGAGCTCAGAAGGCATTGTCCTCCATACCGGGTCAAATAAAAGTTGGGTAAATAAATCACATTTTATTTGTCACATGCGCCGAATACAACGTGAAATGTCTACTTACATATATCGTGGTACGTTAAGGGCTTGAAACAAAAATACACTCCCTTTGAACCAAACCGAACGCCATCCTGTACATGCCCATACATTGTTTGCGATGTCTGCTTTCCCCCAAAGGTCAAGGTGGTTTACTGTTGATAGACGTGTAGGAATAGTTTGTTTTGTAAGTGGAGATTCCTCCTTGTCCCATGGCCCTCCTTGGGGCCTAGACTTGTTTCGTAAACACAGACCTCAGTCCAGTTACCATGCATTAAAAAAATGAATTCAAGGAGCAGCACAAGGGCTGGGCCCGTATTCACAAAGCATCTGATCTAGGATCAGGTCCCTCGGTTTTATTCATTAGTCAAAACCTAGGCCCTAGACCTGCAGCACTCGTACTCTGAGACGCTTTGTGAATACAGGCCCTGGCTACGTTCAGTCTAGCACATCTGGAAACGGTCTGGGAATTATACACACATCAAATCACAGACGACGTTGTCTGCGTTACAGACATTACAGTACATCTGTCTTGGCAGCCTTGCGGCATTTTTCTGAAGTAGGATGTTTGTTCACGTATTGCATAGGCCTGTGTTTGTGTGCATGATGTACTTTTCTCTTCTTCTTTAGTCCGGTGTGTGCGGAGGTGCGTAGATCCGCCTGTTTGCCACTCGAGAGACCTCGCTCTGTTTATTTGAAGTGTGTCGACTCGTATGGCCCTGCTGAGGCAATTGCTTCCCTCATGGCGTGGGTGGCAGAGGAGAAACTGTAGCATGGTCCTTGTAAGGAGAGCGTGTTAGTTTGTTTCTATGGCATCTTCCACCCATGTATAGTGGTGGATGTTACTTTACTCTCTGAGAAGGACCGTAGCCCCCGGATATTGAGAGTGTGTGTTTTCTGATGTAGATTACGTGCCTTGCATCAGCATACAGATTTACTGTAGTTCCCAGTAGCTTATTTTCCTTGGATTATCCCTAAACTAGCCTCGTTGTGTGGTTGATAACGTGTACTGGTTATTCTGGGTCATGTCGTAACTTATTTCCTGTTCCTCCACTGAGAACAATCTAGCACTTCATAGGACTGTGAAACTGATTGGTCTGTCACATCAGGTGTTCAAAGAAAGCCTGTCACAAACCACCTGTTAATAACACAAACAAATAACATTTAAAGGCCCAGTGTAGTCATTTTGGACACCTACTCATTCAAGGGTTTTTCTTTATGTTTACTATTTTCTACATTGTGTAATAATAGTGAAGACATCGAAACTATGAAATAACACACATGGAGTCATGTAGTAACCCAAAAAATGTTAAACAACTCAAAATATATTTGAGATTCTTCAAATAGCCACCCTTTGCCTTGATGACAGCTTATCACACTCTTGGCATTCTCTCAACCAGCTTCACCTGGAATGCTTTTCACTCGGGGGCTCCCGAGTGGTGCAGCCGTCTAAGGCACTGCATCTCGGTGCTAGAGGCGTCACGACAGATACCCTGGTTTGAATCCAGGCTGTATCACAACCGCTCGTGATTAGGAGTCCCATAGGGCAGCGCACAGTTGGCCCAGCGTTGTCCGGGTTTTGCCGATTTTAGGCCGTCAATGTAAATAAGAATTTGTTCTTAACTGACTTGCCTAGTTAAATAAAATAATAGCACAAGAATAGCACGTTGGGTGCTTTTCCTTCACTCTGCGGTCCAACTCATCCCAAACCATCTCAATTGGGTTGAGGTCGGCTGATTGTGGAGGCCATGTTATCTGATGCAGCACTCCATCACTCTCCTTCTTGGTCAAATAGCCCGTACACAGCTTGTACAGCTTTTCCTGTTGAAAAGCAAATGATAGTCCCACTAAGCGCAAACCAGATGGGATGGCTTATTGCTGCAGAATGCTGTGGTAGCCCTGCTGGTTAAGTGTGCCTTGAATTCTAAATAACTCACTGACAGTGTCACCTGCAAAGCACCATCACACTTCCTCCTCTATGCTTCACAGTGAGAACCACACATACAGAGATCATCTGTTCACCTAACACTGCGGTTGGAATTAAAAATCTCAAATTTGGACTCATCAGACCAAAGGACATATTTCCACTTGTCTAATCTGTTTATTGGTGTCCCTTAGTAGTGGTTCTTTTCAACAATTTGACCATGAAGGCCTGATTCATGCAGTCTCTGAACAGTTGATGTTGAGATATGTCTGTTACTTAAACTCAGAAGCATTTATTTGGGCTGCAATTTCTGAGGCTGATAACTCTAATGAACTTGTCCTCTGCAGCAGCGGTAACTCTGGGTCTTCATTTCCTGTGGCGGTCCTCATGAGAGCTAAACTTCCTTTGAAAGGAAACTTTCAAAGTTGTTGACATTTTCCGTATTGACTGACCTTCATGTCTTAAAGTAATGATGAACTATTTCTCTTTGCTTATTTGCGCTGTAATTGCCATAATATGGATTTAGCCATATTTGGTAAAAGACCATCTTCTGAATACCACCCCTACCTTGTTACAACACAACTGATTTGGCTCAAACGCATTAATTCCACAAATGTACTTTTAAATGTTAATTGAATTGTATTCCAGGTGACTACCTCATAAAGCTGGTTGAGTGAATGCCAAGAGTGTGCAAAGCTGTCATCAAGGCAAAGAGTGGCTACTAATCTCAAATTTAAAACATATTTTGATTTAACACTTTTTTTATGGTTACCACATGATTCCATATGTGTTATGTCAGAGTTTTGATGTCTTCACTATTATTCTACAATGTAGAAAATAGTAAAAATGAACGCTTGAATGAGTAGGTGTGTCCAAACACACACACTGTGTGTGTCCAAACACACACACACTGTGTGTGTCCAAACACACACACACTGTGTGTGTCCAAACACACACACACTGTGTGTGTCCAAACACACACACACTGTGTGTGTCCAAACACACACACACTGTGTGTGTCCAAACACACACACACTGTGTGTGTCCAAACACACACACACTGTGTGTGTCCAAACACACACACACACACTGTGTGTGTCCAAACACACACACACACACTGTGTGTGTCCAAACACACACACACACACTGTGTGTGTCCAAACACACACACACACACTGTGTGTGTCCAAACACACACACACACACTGTGTGTGTCCAAACACACACACACACACTGTGTGTGTCCAAACACACACACACACACACTGTGTGTGTCCAAACACACACACACACACACTGTGTGTGTCCAAACACACACACACACACTGTGTGTGTCCAAACACACACACACACACTGTGTGTGTCCAAACACACACACACACACTGTGTGTGTCCAAACACACACACACACACTGTGTGTGTCCAAACACACACACACACACTGTGTGTGTCCAAACACACACACACACACTGTGTGTGTCCAAACACACACACTGTGTGTGTGTGTGTGCACACTTCATTCATTCACATGGAGGTTGGAATAGTACCGTGAAAATTATAAAGCCCTTTTTAGTGTAAGATCTGTTTGAAAAGATCATCTGAAATTTCAGCCTGTTTTGGTGGAATACATTTTTTGGGCCTTCCTGGTGACGTCAACATAGACCATTTAAAGAAAGAGTTACAAACATCTCTGCCAATAACAGCTCATTGCATACTGGTGTGATTGGTATAAGGATGCCTAGTGTAACCCATGTCATGTTTTTATCTATCAGGTCTCCCTTAATGCACCCTCCTTCCCTTTATTCACTGTCTTCATTCAACAAAGGACTTTGTATGAACTCTGTCTGGGATTTGAACTTTCTCTTGGTTGATTCCCTCTACTACCTTCTGTCCAGTCCAGCTATAATGCTTGTTTGTTGTGCTGGCCAAGGTCACTGGACAAGGTAACTGCGTCAAAATCAGGGGCTACCTGTATCTTGGCTAGGGCTGTGACTGTCATGAAATTTTGAATGATGATAATTGGCCAGCCAAATGACCGCAATAACTGTTCGAATAGCAATTTATTAAAACATTTTGATGTGGGCGCACATTTTCTCCTCTCCTCCTTTCCTGACTGCATGTGCTGCCATAGAAATAGAATGAACGGAACGGGTGTCCCCATTCAAATCAGTGATGGCATAATGGGTGGGTGGACTGGCAAGGAGCAAAGCAGGAAGTGTACCCATCAATATGTGCTGTGATTTGTTGATTCAATTCAACTGACATTACAAAAAATACATTCCATTGCATGAGCCACATCAGTTAACATCATTTGAATGGACATTCTACAATCCCATGAAAAATTATTGCAAGACGATACCAAGCAGACATTGCAAGTGTACCCATGCGTTTACATTTCAAAATTGACACACAAATGCCCTGCTATCCAGTCTTCAGTCAACTGTTCATTCCACAAACAAAATATTGTATTACATATTTTTTTTTGTTAATGGTTATTTAATTTCATCTGTAACCGTCGGTTACACGGTTATATGGTAATTGTACCAGCTAGGGGAAAACGACTGCCCCTCACATTGAAGCCACGGAGGTTCAAGTCCGACCACGGTACTGCACGCATTGTTAGCAGAAAACAGGATCCCTCATTAGGGTGAATGTGAAAAACATTTGTCTTCAAAAAATGTATGTAGTTACACAATCATGGTACCAATAATTGCTTCTAATAAACCAAATGTATGTCTTTGAACGGATTATTTTAAAATCGCACACAGAACTTATTATGATAATTTAGTTGCTAATGGCAGCCTGCAGTACTCCGTTCGGCCTCGATGAGAGGGGGCAGCACTGAGCTAGTCTGCAACGTCACTTCCTGGAGTAGTTCTAACAGTTTCCATGAGACGCCATCTTAACAGACTTCACTGGGCTTCAATGCGCTATTGAGTCTTCACATGGGAATGAGTGGTGTCACGTGATCGATGGCTTTGTCCATTCATACATGCATACAGCCCTAGTCTTGGCCCATCTGTTTCACCTCCCTGTGTGTGTGTGCCTGAGCAGCTCTAAGCATGTGCCTTGGCCAGGTGTCCTCCATCTGGATGACAGTGTGTGTGTCTGGGGATACTTCAGCTCCTCTACAGTCTCACCTGGATTAGCCTGAGCCCAGGCTGGGGTTGGATACTGCTGGGTGATTGGCCTCCAGACTAACCACCTGTTACACAGGCGGTGAGTTAATAAGTGAGGTCTTCCTGGGCTCCAGTTAGACGTTTGGCTGATTTCACATTATTGGGTGACTCATACTATGCTGCCTCTGATTTCTCTTCACATTGTTCAGCTATGGTGGATGTGGTAACCAGGCCAGCCCAATATGGCTCGGTTTGCCTTCGTAGTGTGACATAGTCACAGTACACGACCAGGTTGAAGTTGAGGCTCATTATGACCATAGACGGAGTCCCTGTGAACGAAGTATCCCATCGAGCTGCTTTAGCTGCAGTGGTCTCCTGGTCTCCTCTCCCTTAGCTTATAGCCTGCCAGGCTTCTCTTGAGGCCTGAAGTGAGTAATGCTCTTCTAAAGATGTACAGTACTCAACTGGAAACCAATGCGGGTTAATGAGCGGCTGATTTGACTGCGAGGTTAAATTACTTTAATTAAATAAGCGAATTCATCCATTTTGAAGACCTACGGCAAGCACAGGTTGTTCGTTCAACTGCGTTTTGAGGACTGCAATTCGAGGACGCACAATCGCATGAGGCAAGTGAATGTTGTTAAACAGGGTATTAGGTAGGCCTCCATTTGGAAAAACTTCTTGGGTAAGAGAATGTTGTGTTCATCTCTGGTTATGTTGTTCTACACCCTAATGCTTCTCACCCAGGGTTTTACCAGAATGTCTTGACAATGGACCAAGATTCTAGAACTCATTGTAAGTCTTCTGTTGGCAGTCTTTCAATTCTGCAGACTACAGCTGACCTGGACAGGAGTCCACCACCTCTGTACTGTGTTGAGACACTCACACTCTCACACTCTCTCACAGGTCTCTGGGAACCTCTGAGCTGTTCCTAGAAAGTGCTCCTTGTTATCCACGTGATATTGTTGTCACGATGTCAGCCTGTTGGTTTATGGAACGCCAAGCTTGGCAGCATGTGTTACAGGCCTGTTGAGAAGGGGAGAGAACTTTTCTCTATTTTTGAATGTACAACCTTTCACGCAGTGCACTTTGTCCTGGTGCTTCTCTCTGGCCAACTGCGACCATAACACGGAAGGGTCTACAACTTGCACTCACAAAAACCCTCCCTGGTCAATGTGGAAGCCTGCATTTTCGATTCCACTGGCTCTCTGTAAGTGGGTCACTCTGAATATGTGTGTGTGTACGTACTTGTTGTTGCCATTCTGAATCAAAGTGACTTTGATTTGATACATGCTGCGCTCTGCTTTGAATCAGATTCTGAAATTACCCAACGACTCAACACAGCATGCTTCCCTCCTGCTGAGGAGACATGCTTCAGCTTCGTTCAATGACAGATTTTTTTATGCGAGAACAAATCAATAGGGATTCAATAGAACCAGTATACAGGGACTCTCAATAGACTTTCGTGATGTATTTTGTGATGCCTGTGGTTGCCTATAAGACCACATGTTGTCACTGAAGAACGAGGGCCGACTCGTCCGATGGTCCTTCAACCAGTGTACCTTTTTTAACCAATTGTTCAGTGTTTTTCCGACAGCACTCTTTTTGTGCTCACTTTAACAGCACGATTAGAGTCAGACCAAACTGACGGTGAACAGCAGTCACCCCCGCCAACACTCTGTTTTGTAATATAAATATTAACGTCTTGCCTGGCGAGCAGCTGACGTCAACGGAAGGCTGTAGATTAACTTGTTCTGTTCTCAGATCTTGGCACTGTCTGGGAATCTTTTTTCTCTTCATGTCCAACAATACATATTTGACCCCGATATATTCAATGTTTTCTTTTGATGGATTGCAATATTTATTTATTGTAGACGGTGGTCCTGGTATGTTGCACTCTGAACTTTGGAGCAATGACTTCATGTAGTCATTCCCAAGTTTTAATTTTTCTGTATTTTATTTCTATAAAAAGAAAATGGAAATGGCTCCAGTTGTCGTCTGGTAGTCAAACCGGCGACTACAAACGGTCATCTGAAAACAGGAAAGGAATGCTGGGAAAGGTCAAACTTATGGAAACCTGTGGAATAAGATGGATTTGCTCATTCTCTTACTCTCAGCAGCTCAAGTTTATTTGGCCTCTGGGCTCAACATAGAGATGAGATGCTCCCTCGGGGGCTCTTGTGCTCCCTCGGGGCTCCCTCGGGGGGCTCTCGTGCTTCCGCTTTCGTGCTCCCTCAGACGCTCTCTATAGAGCTGTCTCTCTCTCTGTCTCTCGGTGTGTGTCTGGAACCTCTCACCAGAATCTGTAAACATCTCCCAGCTGCTGTGCTGCCAAGTTACATAATGGAGCTACAATCTAACCTTCACTTCCCTCTCTCTCGTCTCATATAATTCCATAGGCTCCTGAGAGTCATAAACCAACTGCTTTCTTGATGTAAAAAGATCTGATTGGTCAATAGACCAATTAGTGGAAAAAATATCAGAATTGGGTTGCCTGTCTAAACGCAGCCACAGTGATCTGCTGTCTCAAACATGCATGCACACTCACTCCTGTCTCACGGTGATCCACTGTTAACCAGCTGAATAGTCTGCCTCTGCTATTCTCAATGTCTTTCCCAGGACTCCTGTCTGGCTCTAGCCAACAGCAAGCCCTGGCCTGTTCCCTTGGCACTGTCCATGTTCCTAGTGCTGTTGTGATGGCCTGTCATATCTAGGGGTTATTTTCTAGGCACTGGCAGCCGCTCAGAGGTAGAAACCGACGGGAGTAGGAAGCCGATAACTGTGCCTCGTACAACTGGTCTGCCTTGCCAATAGATCCCCAGTGGCTGCTCGAGTTACATGTTGACTTTTGCCCGAGTTGAGCTCTGACTGCTTCCCATATCAAACTGCACTTTTTTTGTCTGTCTCAAACCCCCCGCTGTCAGGCCAAAGAATAGCTCTCCAAATTGGTCCATGAAGAAACTAACTTCACCAGAGAACCAAATCAGAGTAGCCCGACCCAGGTCGTGTTCCTGTCGTCTCTTTCAGCTGGGAGGAAAGTTAAACACTTTACCATAAGGACTGGGTTCGGGCCACCTGTGGGGTTAGAGAGGCTCAGAGAACCTGAGCATCAAAGTGGCTGTCCAACAGCAACTGTCGGTCTGCTTCCGACGGGTAACAGCGAGGCCCTCGTCTCCGCACGCTACGGCAAGAGAGCTCTTCTCCGAGAGAGTTGCCTTGTTGAGCCTGTCGTCAATGTTTCTGTAGCATAAGGGTTTTTATGCCCAACAACCGTCCGCCAGTACTGGTTTCAGGAGGTTTTGCCTGGTTGATTATGGCAACCGAATACAGTATGAAACGGGAACATACACGAGTGACATGACATGCACATCCCAGACTTACCAAACCCGGTTCCTGGGTCACCATATACTGCAGATAAGACAAGGGAAGACCTGCACACTGTATAGCCTAATGCTGCTCTCCTTTGCTTACCTGCTGCACACTGTTACCTAGCCTGTAGGGCCTAGGCCTTAAGTGTGCAGCTGCCCCTTGTGAATGAATGGCTGATTACTAAATGTTAATGAGCCACTATCAGCGGGTAAATAAATCTGCCTCACAGGTGCAGTGGTGACGCACTGTTGCTTGTTGACACCGGTATAGTGAGTATTCAGCCGGTCTGTTCCTGCCTGGGTTTTTGACTTCAAGTTTACCTGTTTTTTTTATTTTTATTCTGTAGCTGGCTCCTGGAAGGAATTCCCCACGTTTTCTGTGTCAGAAAGATCAAGAAACACCCTGGGTGTCTTGATGGGGAATAGGGTGCCATTTCCGACGCACCCCTGTTACTTCGTATAGCTACTGTAGAAGTAAAGTGGTGAATTTATTAGGGTGTAGTCGGGTCATGTTATGTAGTCGAACTGTAAGGCCTCACCTTCACATGGGAATGTTCACCTATACGTCGTAGATCCTAGATTGCCCGTTTCCTGCTACATAGAACTCTGTGTTTCTTTGCATAGCTCTCTGTCTGTATCTTTATGTAAGTCCCCAGTGTGTGACTTAATCTCTGTCTTAAGGCGTCTTTGTGCATTTGTTTCCTTTGTGTTATCGCCCTGTGTGCGTCTATGTTGTGACTAACTGGGCCCGTCTGTGGGAGACTGGAGGTGTGCTGTATCTGTTATGGGGGTCTGGGTGTCAGGGGGATAAACTGTGAGATACCAGGATGAGACCAAAACACATGGAACTGAGACCCCTAGAGCCCTGAGGGGAGATCATTAACTCCCCCCCCCCCCCTCCCCCAGACGGCCCTGTGGCATGTTGACTCTGTGATGACCTCTGAGATTGCTTAACACATGATGCACTGACATCCCCTTCTCTCTACTCAGCCTCCACTGACAGCCCTAACAGAGAGGGGCCGGGCCGGGAGAGGAGAGGAGAGCAACCCCCAGTGTGGCCTGACCGAGAGAATCGTGAGTAACTGCTTCACTTCCTCTCCCTGGGGATTGGAGAGGGGGTGGGTGGGTGTGGTGGATATTTCCATGATCACCAGCTGCATACCTTTATGCGCAGTACAGATGTTAAGTGTGTATGTGCACTGTGTGGGGCTGACAAGGAGTCTTAATGCTCTCATGGGTATGGGGGGGGGAGCTGTAGAGGCATGTGTTTCTTTTGGGTTGAGGCTACAGGAAACCAGACAGATATTTAATAGCTAGCTAATTAGAATCCTTTCTTTCTCCTTCATTGACTTCTCGGTGGAGGCTTAATGCTCAATTAAGCTTTCCCCCTTTTTAGGCTGTGATTTATCCCTCCCTCCTTTTGTCTTTTCAGTATCTTAGTATTCATGACTGTCTTTCCACTGTGTGGCCATTTTACCACGACTTCATTCGGCTTTCAACTGTGAGCCCACTCGACAGCGCCTCGTGATTTACCTCCTGCCCATATCTCCTCCAGTACAGAGATCTCCTGATACGTTATTACAGCCTCTTTATGTTACTGAGGACTGCTTCTGTTATGCTTCGTCTCTAGTTGAGAGAATAAAATCAACACTAACCTATACCTTTGTTCTCATAACTTCCATATAGGGATATCAAACAATATTTAACCTAATATGACGAGTCACTCCAACATTTGACTACTTTTCACATTGCGACATATCCCCAGGAACAGTTAACCTATACACTATACTGAAAGCTAACACCAAAAGGCTAGCCTAGCCTGTAACATCAATGAGCCTACCAAGTTTGAACATTAGTTGTGAGAGTTGGGTCCTGCTCTTAGACCTGCTCGGACAATGAATTGACAGTGATACTTCAAGATTTTGGCAATGCTTCTCCAGGGTCTGATGAGTTCATGGGTACCCTTTTTATGTCTTTGCGAGCAGCTTGAAGGAAGTTGCTAACTAGCGTCAGTGCAATGACGAAGTCTATGGGTATCTGCTAGCTAGCAGTCTAAGACTTAAGTATTAAATAGACTTCCAGTCATTGCGCTAATGCTAGTTAGCAATTGCGCTGCTTAGCAACTTACTTCAAACCGCTCGCAGAGACATACATACATGTTATCTACGAGTTCATCCGACTCTGAGAAAGTAGATAAAGGGCCTCATAGCCAAAATCCCGAAGGATCCCTTTGACTACCAGAGTAAGCAGTTCATTGTATAACAGCATCCTCTGGCAGGCTCCCCCTGAACCATTTGGAGAGGCGTTTATTGTACCATATCTCTCCTCAGGAAGCGTTAGCCGTGTGTCGCTCCTCCGGAATGAAAGGGAAGGGAACAATGACAAAAGAGGGAGAGAAATGATACGCAGGGAGGGAGGGAGGGAGGGATGGAGCAGGAGGGAGGGAGGGATGGAGCAGGAGGGAGGGAGGGAGGGAGGGAGCAGGAGGGAGGGAGGGAGGGAGGGAGGGAGGGAGGGAGGGAGGGAGCAGGAGGGAGCAGGAGGGAGGGAGGGAGCAGGAGGGAGGGAGGGAGCAGGAGGGAGGGAGGGAGGGAGCAGGAGGGAGCGAGCAGGAGGGAGGGAGGGAGGGATGGAGCAGGAGGGAGGGAGGGAGGGATGGAGCAGGAGGGAGGGATGGAGCAGGAGGGAGGGATGGAGCAGGAGGGAGGGAGCAGGAGGGAGCGAGCAGGAGGGAGGGAGGGAGGGAGCGAGCAGGAGGGAGGGAGGGAGCGAGCAGGAGGGAGGGAGGGAGCAGGAGGGAGGGAGGGAGGGAGCAGGAGGGAGGGAGGGAGCAGGAGGGAGGGAGGGTGAGATGGAGAGGGTTAGAGAGGGGATGAACGGGGGAGTGGAATGAGTGCGAGATCCACCCTCCCAGCCCTTTTCATTGTTCTCAGGGATAGAGGCAGGAAGCCTCACATTCACACTTTTGCGTCAGGGGATTTTTATTTAATTTTTTTTTTACAACAACCTATGAAGAAACAGGAGGTTTATTAACTTTGAAGCGTCGCTGTCGGTGTTGCTCAGGCTCATTTGTGGGCAAATAGGGAGGGAACCTCGAGGGGATGAGATGATCACTAATGAGGAGTTGTGTGTGTGTGTGTCCCACTGTTGGGGCAAAGGCGCATAGAAGCAATGCCTTTCCTGTGCACATGCATGCACAATTGTTTTTGTAGTAACTTTAATTAATTTGAAGTAGGCGTTCACCATCTTTGTTTCCTGATGTGTATTCCCCAGTTTGAAGGTGGATTCTCATATCGGCCTCTCCCCAGCCACTTAAGATTAATGAAAGAGCAAATATGTGAATTCATGCAGAATGGGTTCACCTTTTAGTATGTGTGTATCCTTCCACTGTATGTGTGTGTGCTGTGGGGAACTCTTCCGCCTTACAGACGAAAGTGCAGCCAGCCTAGACCCTGAATAATTCATTGCTGGCGCGCTTTTGTAAATTAAAGGTAAAGCGATTGGATAGCATACAGAGAGCCTCATACGGGGTGCTCTCTCTGCTAACTGTTGAATATTTAAAGGGATGGTCCTGACTGCTCACCTGCCTTCTAAAACTACAATTCTGAGGCTCTCTGACGGTTTTCTAATGTGACACCATACCTGGGGGTGTTAATAATGGGTAGGTTTGGATTGGAATCCCGAGGGAGCACAGTCTTCATTCTTCCAATGCAGTTTCCTCGGGATGCTAGCTGGATGTTACCTGAACCCAAGCTAAGGTTGATATGTCTGGGCTCACTGGTGAGAAACTGAGTCGAAGCAGGTGAGGTGAGTTAGAGGTGCGCACTTTTTTAAAGAACATTTGCAATAGTACTATGCTATGTTAGGGTGCAAGTTGGGTTGTTTGAGTAACATGCGGACTACACTGGCTACGTGTAGTTGATTTTGTCCATCCACACCAGAGGCGATCATGACACGCAGGTTAAAATATCAAAACCAACTATATTAATTTGGTGGCAGGTTGAAACACATGACACGTTCCTGGACATTTAGCTAAGCTAGCTGTTGCTGGTTAGTTTGTCCTGGGAGATGAACGTTGGGTTGTTATTTTATCTGACATGCATATGGTCATTGTTTTTGGCGTATTCTTTGTAGAATTTTTGAGCCCGAGTCATACAAAATGGTGTGTTTTTTTTCTACTCCAACAAAACGTCGTTTTTTTTGTTGTCTTTCAAACATCCACGTGGCCGGTGAGGTTTGCGTGTAAGGCTTTTCACCTTGCCATCAATATTAGGACAGTGTAGGCTACAATGAATGGATGTCACGTCAGCTATCAGTCATCACTTGCGTATTTCAATGATCAAAATACTGTGTGTGTGTGTGTGTGTGTGCCCAGTTAAGAACTGCTGTAGTGTTTGTCGCTCTCACACTGTGTGTGTTTGGTGGCACCGCCTACTCCCTCTGGTTCTCACACAGCCTGTCTGTGTTTTTATGAAGAGAAACCTTTTGCTGCAGAGTCCCGGCAGCAGGGTTGTTGGTGCCTCTCTCTCTCTCCTGAAGGAAGTAACTTAATTAGTCTGTAGACGGTAAGAGAGGGGGAAGAGCACCAGCTTGGTTACCTCCCCATGTTTGATATAGTAATTAGGTAATATCCACGGGAACTGCTGTGCCCGTCACAACAGGCGCTGTCGCTTTCATCTTCTCCTCAAGGTACAGGGAGGTACTGGACTTCATTCCTCCGAGAAAAGAAATAAAAAGATCCGATTCTTGTTTTCTTTTTAAAGGATGAGCTAGGTGTGTCTTCATTCACCTGAAGAGACAGGTCGTATTTGGAATTTCAGGCTGTGTCGTTTACTTAGAAGAGGTGTGAAGCAGGGGTGTAGGGGGAAATGTGGGATCATTTCCTGGAAGAGGTGAGCATTTCTTCACAAGTACAGACAGAGCACAGGGAGAAGACAAGTAGACCGTGGTTTTGTCATATCCTGAGGTGAAAGCGAGGCACCTTCCACAACAGCAGAACAGCAGAAGAGAAGAGGTCTGGGATTCAACCAGTCAACCTTTGTGTCACTCCTTAATCAGTCCCCCAGCGCCCACAACCCACACACATCCCATGTAAATAATTTAAAGGCCCTTTCCTTTCACCAGCCCAGCAGCCAGGCGAAGAAAATGGCCAGTGCACAATTGATGACACAGGACAGCAGAGGACAGTAGGAATGGCTGCTGATATACTGAAATTGCACCCTATTCTCTATGTAGTGCAGCACGTTTGTCCAGGGCCCGTAGGGCCATTTCGGTTGCACTCTACGGCTTTAAGCAACTGCTAACAGGGTCGGATAGTAAAACTAGCTGCAGATGCACTCTCTGTTACTGGCGAGGCTTTAAACAACTTGGAATGGTCGCGTCACGCTGTCAGCTTACATTTTGGGCGTAATGAAAGGGCTGCTCGGTGGGTATTGGATCCGCTGCGCTTTTTTTGTTTAACGTTGGAAAAGTTTATCGTGAGTGGATCCATGCAGTGGGAAGAAATGTAGACTGGACTGTAAGAAATACTATAAAATGTTGAGAGAACCGTCTCCTCTCTTGATCTATTGGCCCACCAGACTATAAATGCCTTAGTTTCCCGTAGGCCCACGTCTTAGGTTATACCGGGATCCTGATTACAATACCACGTGAGGGTAATGTGTTTAAATGGCACTGGAGTAAAACCTGCTGGCCATTTTTGTTTCTGCTTTTAGACGTTGCTTCTCTATTGTGGGGAACAGGGGTGGAATGACTCAAACACACACTCAGTTTGCTGCGGCGTGTTCTTTGCTGTTACTGTGAGAGCTGGGTAGTAGGGTGGAGCTGTTTGTAGGTGGCGCTGTGTGTACGTTCCCTCGTCAGAAAAAAGGCGGTCACAGTCACACGCTTCAACCCAGTCATTCATGCTTCGGAAGCTCCGGACGAAAACAGGAAACCACCCTGCACTGTTCTGTTCCTGGGGCAGCAGGAAGCTGTGGCTTCACAGGCATCGTTCACTCTTGGAGGGCCCACCCTGTCCACCCAGAACATTGTTGTTGTTGTTCAGCATGTCATGCAGGCAGTCAGTGGACTTGGCCCAAATGTGACATTCCTCTCTGTTGAAAATAGAAGAGGATAGCCACTTGTAGGCCTGTGGGTTACTCGGCCTAGGCATTTTGGTTTATTGTTGCTGAGGGCGTCATACAGTCAGTGGGCCTAAATCGGACACTTTTCTGTTGAGAATAGAGGAAGTAGTACCTGTGTTTCTCATGCTGTAGTGGAGGGGAAGGCATTGTACCGTCTTTCCCCACTAGAGGACAGTCTAGTCAGAGGAAATGGACACTGCAAGCCTGGTCAGATGGAGTGGAGAGAATCATCCTTCACTGGCTCCTATTGGGTCTCTCTGTACAATGTCATTGGAGCGGTTACTGTTCGCCAGAGAGATTCCCTGATAACACGCCACTTCGATACAGCTACAACCTTTTTAGTTACAGGTTAGGCGAACGTACGCAGCAGGTTAGGAGAATAAGGTTAATGTTAGGAACAGAGTTAGGTGTTAACAAAAAGTCATATATATATCTGACTTTTTTTTTAGGGAGTCCCGTTAGCTAGATTGTAGTAAGATTTGCCTACCGGTATTCACGTTTTTTGAAGCTGGTACTTGTTGACATTTACGCTCGTCTTAAAGGGGACTCCAGTCACATATAGCACAGTTTGATACATAATCATACCTAATTATTCCCCAGAACTCCTCTGCCTGGCCAGTCGCCATTGTCCTTTCTCCCAGTGTGTCAGCGATTTGTGAGGTAGGCCTACAGCAGGATCAATGAGGGCAAAATGATCCTGAAACATACATACTTTGATCCCCATGAATTAGTTGGGAAGAGATGAATGATCAAGGAAAAAGGCAGAGATTTTAACGAAGGACCCAGCAAACCACTCCTAGAAAGTGGGAAAACGCTGCATCACATCAGGCCCAGTGACACAAGTGGATAATGATTTTGCGGCCAGGAGTTTGTGGAATTTTTAATGCACTCTCGCTTTTCTCCATTTTAAAGTCCCTGGGCCAATCTGGGAATTCCCATCGCTCAATGCCGCGCACCCCTAGCCTGGTGTCCAAACTGAATTTGCTATGTATTTTGCTGTTTCACTTCCCTTCAGTTCCGATGCCAGGCTAAGCTCACCCCACCCTAGCCCTATGCTTGGCTGTCTGGTCGGTGGCTAGGCCTGCGGCCTACATCAAGACAGACTGTAGATTTACTGGCCAGACTGTAGATTTACAGGGTTGGAGTTAAAACCTACAGGAGGGTAGCTCTCCAGGAACAGGGTTGGAGTGAAAACCTACAGGACTGTAGCTCTCCAGGAACAGGGTTGGAGTGAAAACCTACAGGACTGTAGCTCTCCAGGAACAGGGTTGGAGTTAAAACCTACAGGAAGGTAGCTCTCCAGGAACAGGGTTGGAGTTAAAACCTACAGTAGGGTATCTCTCCAGAAACATGGTTGGAGAGCCCTGCCCTAGATCTTACCCTGTAGGTGAATTATACCCACTCAAGTGTCCGAAATTCATTTATTCAACGAAAAGTTCTGATAGATAGCTAGGCTTCGGAAAAGGTGTTTCCATTTGGTAGCGTTAACATGGCAGGTAAAATTAATTTCATATGAAGCCCGGAAGGTCAGACACCTGGCTGAGGTGGTTCTTTTAATGGGTTCATTCCTGTCTGAGTTATGACTCTCTGAATAACGTTATGTGGTGTCTACTCTGCATCTTAGTCAAACATATTATACACACACATCAGTAGACTCACAGGTGCTGGGAGAAGATTTAGCCTCGTCTGTAACAAGACTAGAGCCACCATATGGGTAGGGCTGAACTCTAGAGAAATATAGCTAAGTCCCAAAACGACACGTTTCCAATCTAAAGTTGGAGTCTTTGCGTGTGTGTGTGAGAGAGAATATCTGCTCTGTGGTTGTTGCGGGGGAGTGGGTTGGTTGCTTGCTGTGTTGCCGGCTTGGCCTGAGTAGTAAACTACAGCTAATGAACCCATGCTGCTCCAGGCTCCATATGGAGGAGTGACTGCCTCTCATTCTGTACTTGGCAGCACCAACCTCCCTCGCTCCACCCTCCACTCTGGCAGGATTAGACTGTGTGCCAGGCTGCCAGGCCTTTCAGACCAGACTTAAATCTTGACCAGGCCGTATTATGTCATGGGTAACCTCTGACACAGTTCCATCTCCCTGAGACTCCTCCTAACTGTTTTGGAAGGTTGAGACCATTTCAGAGGACTGGAAAAGACACACAGCTTGTGGTAGAAAGGTAGAAGTAGCCTAACAGTGTCACCTTGTGGTGTATTGGTTGTCCTTTGTCTCCACAGTGGGAGGAGCGGTGATGCTTCCTCTGGAGTGTCGGCTAACATGGTTTGTGTGAGGTAACTGAATCAGATGTGCATTAAAGTAGCACTGCCTCACTGTGAATGGTGTGCTGCGATGCCCGCGTCTCGTTGAGCTTGGCTCAGCAGTTCTGTACTCCCAAGACTCACGTCTTACGTTTCAAAACTGACTAGTAAGCTCAGAGACCGACTGAGGTGACAATAGGTACTCAAGCTAGGGCAAGTGATGGAGATGACAAGTGCCATCTTGTCAGTGACATTCTTGCTTTGTTTTATGTGGTGTCCATGTGAGTCCGTGGAAATGAAGTCAGCCCGTCAACAGCTGATCTTGCCCTGTGCTAAAGTCTGGAATTTCACAAGGAGACTTTAATGTGGTGTGTAGAGGATTACTGGCTTTCATCATGAGCCCGGTTTTCTGCTTCTCTTATTTTACACCCCTTTTTCAGTTCCGTTCATTTTTGTTTCCAACCTACCTGTTGCTTATTGCGTTTAGTCCTGACACTTGTCATCTCCCCTCAAAGATTCATTTTCAGGGTTGAAGAAACACCCAATGCAATGAATGGGGAAACCTCATCACCTGAACATAGGCCTTGCAACTCCAGGTCCAGCCCACTCTGTACACCATCTGCAGAAGGGGAGGCTTTTGTAGCCTGGTCTGGCTCCACACAATGGAGCTGTAATTGTATGGTGTTGGCTGTTGGAGGCTAGCCGTGCATTCCTGATTGCCGGAGACTGATAACTCCGTCAGCCCTTGCTCCTCGCCACACACAATGGATGTTGTGGAAACTAGCCTCCGGTCAAAACAATGGTTGGATTTTCTGAAGCTGTTGCCTGCCACCTTTTATGCCGTGTGTGTGTTTCTGTATTTCTTGAAATGTACGCTCTCAAAAGACGTGGTGACCTTTTTTTAGGCTAATTCGGGAGAACAGTTGGAGTCGGAGATGTGGCCTTATTTTAATGACTGCGTGGCTGCCTCTTCCGCCTCGCAAGTGTTTATCTTTAGGCTAAATGATCCTAGACTGCACTAAAAGGCTTGCCTCCACATCCTGGCTGCAGAAATATAAACTTGATCCTTTTAAAGTACAGTCTAATGTGCTTTCCTTCACTCTAACTGTAAGCAAAGCAAATCCAGTTATTTTCCTTTTCTTCCCCCTTTTCCTTTCATCCCGTTCAGTCCATCTCTTCCTCTCTTCCCTCTGAAAACCTCCACCGGTACTGTGGGTGCAGCAAGTCGCTCCGCTCCAGGGATCAATATCGAAGCCGGGAGCTGACACAGTGAAAAGCAATATTTATAAATAATGAACTGGACGTTCGTTCACCCGCTCTCTCGTTCTCTCTAGAGAGGAAAATAACAAAATGCTCAAATAGGGGATTATTGAACCCAGAAAAATAACGGTGTGCTGAGGTGTGCACAGTCCTGTCTTTTCCGCACGGTAGCCTGCATCAGCCATGCAGAACTAACCAAGGGAGAGAGAGAGAGGGCCTGTATCGTTGTTGCCAAGTTTAGAAGTTTCCTAAGTGGCTTTTTGTGATTTTCAGTCACTCTGCCGAGATACTTTTTTTAATGTTTGCTTTGCATAGAGAAATTGTGACTGGAGAGTTCAAACTAAAGCTGTTCCTCAATGTTTTTGTGATGTTTACATGTGCCATGTTTGTTTGAACAGCTGGTTTTGATCTTACTGTTTCTCTCATGCTACATCTTGATCTTTTAGATTTGATCAGCCTCTTTTCATTTCAACATGTCTCTGGGCACACTGTTCCAGGCAGTAGGCTTGTTGATTTGCACGGTTTGTTCCAGTGAGGTGGCAATAGGGGATCAATCTCACCCTCTCGCTCTCGCTCTCAATTTTAATTTAAATTCAATTTAAGGGCTTTATTGGCATGGGAAACCTATGTTAACGTTGCCAAAGCAAGTGAAGTAGATAATAAACAAACAATAAAAATGAACAGTAAACATTACACTCACAGAAGTTCCAAAAGAATAAAGACATTTCAAATGTCATACGTCTATATATACTCTCTCACCCCCTCTCTCACCCTCTCTCTCAATTCTATTCAAAGGGCTTTATTGACATGGGAAACATGTTTACATTGCCAAAGCAAGTGAAATATCTCTCTCTCACTCTATACAACGATCAGTCATGACTTCAAGCAGCCGCTGTCCTTTTCACAGTCCTCACCTGGAGGGAGGCTAACTGCTGTTGATTTCTAGCTAAAGTCCCCTGTTATCGCCCCACTGAACACAGCCGACCAGCTGAATACTGAACAGCCAGGCCCAGCCTGCGGCGGAGAGGGACTGTTGTGGTCTGTGGATCCACATCTCTTACTTGGCTTCTGCTGTGTGTGGAGCGATAACAGTTCTGATAAGGTCGAGGTGTACTGCTCAGCACAGTAACCTAGGCTACCTATCTTTTGGGATATTATACTGGAATATTCACCACCCCATCCTATTTCATACGACACCATTTCAATGTTATCACTCTGTTTTGTATGGTACTGAAAATACTCCTTTTTCTCCTTTACCGATTTGGCCTAGTCTTCTGTCTGCATATTGGTGGTGGTGATTGTACTCTTAAAGGTGATTATCTTTTTATCTGCTTATTCCGGGGCTATTTTTATCGAGCTGGCAGGGTGCCTTGAGCACAAGCCCTATTCTCCTTCCCTCATTCTGCCTCAACTCATCTCCACCCTCACCCTGGCCTCTCTCTCTCTCTCTGTCTCTCTCCCTCCCCAACCTATCATTCTCCTCTCAAGGCCTCATGGCTTCATCAACTCTGATTACTATTCAGTGATGAGGTGAATGATTTGCCTGTCGTCGTCTCCTGCTCGGTGCAGGCTCATCTCCAGGCTCATCTCCAGGGCTAATCGGGTTAAACGCCTGATAAGGTGAGCGAGCAGTGTTGTTGAGGGAGGGAGGAGTGTAGAAGAGGGGAGATGCTGCTGGAAATTGTACCGGTCTAAGATATGTTTTTTTTGTTGTTGCATACATCCTACACTCCCCTCCCTCCCTCCTTCTACAGCACTGCTCGCTCACCTTATCTCGGGCGTTTAACCTGACTATCCCTGGAGATAGAGGCTGTACCGAGCGCCCCCACAGAGTAGGAGATGACGTCGGGCAAGCAAGTCCCTTTCTATCTAGGCTTCTTTCTCCATTTATTTTATCTGTGCATTTTCTCACGGCGCTCGAGCTTTAGACACTGGTGATGTGGTTCCCCCCCGTATACACTTCCAAATGGCTTGCTAAACCTTCACCACCGCAGAGAGAGCATCTTACACTGAACAAAAATATAAATGCAACAATGTCAAAGATTTTACAGTTCATATAAGGAAATCAGGCAATTTAAATAAATTCATTAGGCCCTAATCTATGGATTTCACCTGACTGCGAATACAGATATGGATCTGTTGGTCACAGATTCCTTAAAAAAAAGAAAGGTAGGTGCGTGGATCAGAAAAGTTGATCAGGCTGTTGATTGTGGCCTGTGGAATGTTGTCCCACTCCTCTTCAATGGCTGTGCGAAGTTGCTGTCGTACACGTCGATCCAGAGCATCTCAAACATGCTCAATGGGTGACATGTCTGGTGAGTATGCAGGCCATGGAAGAACTGGGACATTTTCAGCTTCCAGGAATTGTGTACAGATCCTTGTGACATTGGGCCGTGCATTATCATGCTGAAACATGAGATGATGAATGACACGACAATGGGCCTCAGGATCTCGTCACATTCCAATTGCCATTGATAAAATGCGATTGTTTTCGTTGTCCGTAGCTTATACCTCTCATACCATAACCTCACCGCCACCATGGGGCACTCGGTTCACAACGTTCACATCAGCAAACTTGATGTCTGATAGTTTGTGCAGAAATTCTTTGGTTGTGCAAACCCACAGTTTTATCAGCTCTCCGGTTGGCTGGTTTTAGGCGATCCTGTGGGAGGTCCTGGGCTGGCGTGGTTAGACGTGGTCTGCGGTTGTAAGGGTGGTTGGACGTTCTGCCAAATTCTCTAAAATGACGTTTGAGGCGGCTTATGGTTGAGAAATTAACATTCAACTCTGGCAACAGCTCTGGTGGACATTCCTGCAGTCAGCATACCAATTCCACGCACCCTCAAAACTTGAGACATCTGTGGCATTGTGATGTGTGACAAAAATGCACATTTTAAAATGGCCTTTTACTGTCCCCAGCACAAGGTGCACCTGTGTAATGGTCATGCTGTTTAATCAGCTTCTTGATATGCCACACCTGTCAATTGGATGGATTGTCTTGGCAAAGGAGAAATGCTCATTAATCGATGTAAAGAAATGTGTGCACAACATTGGAGAAATACGCTTCTTTTAGGATCTTTTATTTCAGCTCATGAAACATGGGACCAACACTTTACATGTTGCGTTTTATATTTTTGCTCAGTATGTATTGTGTGGAATATGGAGGGGAATTTTACATTGATCGGCTGTCTCTCTCTTGCTTTCGTCTGATTACTTTTCTGTGACCCGGGAGTGGCATATAATTAGGGTAATAACGCTGTCTGGTGCTCTGCCGCTCCACTACTCAGCTACTTAGATGCTCCCTTCTAACCCTCTCCTTTGTATCCAGCTGTCAAACCTTGTGGAGGGAAGGAGCAGAGCAACGGTTTGGATTTCTCCTAACTCCACTCTGCTCTATCCACGCAGCACTGGGTTGATTGACGGGCTCCCGGGAGCACCCATGTCATGAAAAGGGCAACACACTTTGATTGGCGACTCGGCAGATCGGCTCTGAGCGTCTTATTGCCAGAGCTGCTGGAGGGGGGGGAGTAGGCAGGTACAGTGGTGGCAGTCAGCGGCGTTGACAGGGACAACATCCACATCACTTAAGCAGCCTCATCCGGGGGCGGGAACAAAGAGAGAGAGTAGGAGACGGCAGTAGCAGCAGAGGCAGTATCCCCAGCAGCATCCTGCTCCAGAGTGAGCCGGGCAGAGGGAGGAGCCTCAGAGAAGAGGCGTGTGTCTGGATGCTGCGAAGAGGAGAGAAGAAGAGGAGAGTGGAAGGAGGAGGGAGTCACAAGGGGAATGGACTGGAGCATCCGTATTGTAGCAGCAGACTTGAGCCTCCCCAGTGTGTAGCGAGGTGAGCAGCCTCTGGCCTTCCCACCAGGCATGACTGCGGAGCCTGCATCCCATCAGAGATTTAACTGACTGGAGAAGTGACATTGCAACTGCAGCCTGTGGCTTGACACACACGAGAACCCGGAAGCGTCGGGTGTCTCTGGAGGACTCTGTTGAGCGACTCGGGACAAGGCAGTTATTTGATCTGGGAACTAAACGAATGCTGTGAGGAGCAACTGAAAGGAACTAAAGAAGGACCCGACAGGACAGCATCAGTCTTTAGCTCTCCCTCCCTCATCCCTCGTTCTTCCCTTGTCGTCTTCTTTTCCTCTGGACCAGAGAGGCCTCTAATGAGCAAGTCAATGTGTGGCTGTGGCTGCAGCTTCATCTCCTCTCTGATGAAGAGGCTGGGCCGCACAGCCTGTTGCTCAGACCTCCTCTCCTGCAGCCATACCTCCGAGCAGCTGCAGCGCCTAGCCACCGGCTGCCCACCGCCCCCCAAGGTAACGTTGCCTAACGAGATGCCTGCCCATATTGCCACCCACATCCACGGCATAGACAGAGCGCTTCAATGGATTTGACTGGATCGCTCCATCTTACTGTTTACGATTTATCTGTGTAAAGATGCAGAGTGCATACTAGAATGGAGTGAGGAAGTACTAGTCAATCACAATCTGTGCTTGGACTTTGTATAGGCTAGTAAGCTACTAGCATTCTGTCCTAGTACTATAGAAACTACTAAGCTATTACTACTAGTAATACAGGATGGACTGAGAATCATATTGATTGTGTATGTTTGGGTCAGACTGACCTTGCTTTTGGTTATCCAAGATTATTTCTCCCATTATCGGGCTGCATGCGGAGCTATTGGAAGTGCACTGCAGTAATTGATTTTGTAATGGAACCAGGTGATTTAATGGCTGTCTAGCTTTGTTGCCTTGCCAACCGTAGGGCTTGCTTTGAAACTGGACGGTTTTCTAAATGGATGCCTTCAGACATCCTGGTGGTTTAATACTGAGTGATTGCTGCTCCGCCTCAATTGGAGAAAAAGCTTTTTGAGTAATGGAGCAGAACTCCAAGACGGTAGAAGACGAAAGGTGAGTAGAAGGGAGAGGAGGCGAAGGGTACCCCTGAAGAAGTTGTTAGGGCTCTGACCCTTATCACTGTCCTCCACCCTGTTCTCATTTCTCCCTTTCGGCTCCTCTTTTCATAGTTCCCCACCTGTTACCGGTATTGTTTTTGATCGTTTACCGGTATTGACTGAGTGGCTTCTTCCCGTTTTGACGGGGAGCGGCCTGGGCTGGGTTTGGCAGTTGGCCATTTTCACTTTGTACAAGATTGATCCTGTTTTCCTTTGGAAAGATTTATGTCCTGATGGAAGGTGAGAAAGTACCGCAAAGGAAAATAAAGGATGTCTGGTTGGTTTTCGTCTGTTGCCTGCATGCCAACTATTGAATGAGGGAGAGTTCTCTTTTAAAACATCTCTGCGTTGTTAAACAAACGGTATGAGAGGTAACATTAAAACGTCTCTTTACTATTCATCCGTTTGTTATCGAGTTAAGTGTTTCAGTGTCAAATTCAAGGAGAAATAATTCCCCTCTTTCCGTCCTTCCTTTTTTACTGGCCCGAACGGTTTCAGTTCCCTCCTTTTGAGGCAACAAGCGGCACCAGCTTTAAATAGAGAGATCGATTAATAGCCTCTGCATTGAAATGTAGACCCAGGAGGTCCCACTGAGCACTAAGCTCTGTATTTAAAGGATTACTGCTTCTAAAGAAGGCCTGTATATAACAGCCCATGGCCGCTGGGCAGAAATTCATAATTATAAATATTAACATCTCTTTATTACCACTGATTAGGCGCTTGGCATGTTGCATAATACAATTAATCCCTCAGCATGGAACATGTTTTGTTCAGCCCAAGTCTGGCATTTATCTGTCTGACACTGTTAATTCCATTGCTGTTTCACCGAGTTAGTCACCAATGCAATGGAACATCGGGAGGTTATGCTTTCATCAATGTACATTTGTATTATTTTCGCTAATAAGATGGCAGCTCCTCCAGCTTTCTGTTGCTGGTGGTCTTTTTATGGACCGAGTTCATAGTGAATAGCTAGCTGCATGTTGTTCCACTCCTCTCCTTTTGCTCTGTTCAGATCCCATCCGTTTGATTTATTGCCGCCGTTTCAAAGGGGATGTTGCTCTCTAATTCGCTCTTCGTTGGCGTGCCCATGTCTCACTGGTCACAACACCGTAACCCTCATCACCCGTTGATAGATGGACTCTCTGAGCAACTCTGCTTTTGTCTTTTCATACTTCACTTGAGGTATTAGCGTCAGTCTGTAGAGAAGCACCCTGCAGCCACAGCGGGGTATTTCAATGCCTCCTTTTCCCCGTTGTCCAAACTCAGGATCAGTATGTCGGCTGTGGTGTTGCCTCGAGCCTGCCGTCTTCTGAGCACAGCAAGTGTGAGAATATAACTTCTTGTTTTGCTAAATCATTTATTTGACCCATACAGGCTGATTGTGGCAGGATCAAACTCCCTCCAACTACTTATTTTACATGCTCCGCAGGAGAGAAAATTACTGGTGTTTTATGAATGTTTCGCAGCGAATCTCAACTCGCTTAATCAGTAAGTTAAGACGTCAGAATAAACTTTCAAAGTCTAATGATTGACCGGCCGTATGTCCGATGCTCCATAAAGAGCAGGTAGTGAGGATTGTAGCCAATATGTGGTTGTCTGTGGTTGAATAGGTTGTATCTCAAAAGTCCTGCGTTTGTCTTTTCATACGCCACTTACTCAGCAAGAGAAAATGACTGGTGTTTTTTCAGCTTTGATAGCGTATCTGGGCTTGTTTTAGAGGCCCAGTGCAGTCAAATGTGATTTCCTGTTTCTTTATATATATTCCCACACTGTCGTTGGAATAATACTGTGAAAATGATAATGCCTATTTAGTGTAAGAGCGGTTTGAAAAGACTACATGAAATTTCAGCCTGTTTTGGCGGGATGATGTTTTCAGCAGTTAATAGACCAGTAAGAGTTCCAAACCTCTGCCAAAAACAGCTAGTTTCCCCCTCCCCACTCAGACCACTCCCAGACAGTCCTAGCTAAATTCTTGCTTCAGAAATAGATATTTGCTAAGAAGCTATTTTTTTTCCTTTTTGACAATTTTAGTTGACAACAATCACAGTATGTTACTTAGTTGTTACCCAGAAATGATTTGATATTTCTGTAAAAACGGCTATATTGGGCCTTAAAGTTACTGATGACACTTCAAAACAGTTTCTAACGATCTTCCATAAAGAGCAGGTCGTGATGAGTACAGCTCATCCACGCCTGGTTAATGTCTGTGGCTGTTTAGATTGAGCCATTTACTCACTGACCCCCTTCACTGGGCTAATAATCCTTCAGCAGTTTGCCAGCCGGTTGGATAGAGAGCCTAATACGTATGTGCTTAACACAGTAGGGAGATTCCCGAGGGGAGAGCATGCCCACTGTTCGGATGTTAGCTGGCGGCCTGACCAACTGCCTGCTGTGCGAAATAGGGCCTTCACAAGTTAAAGTGCTTACCCGTTGGCCACCCCTTATGGCCCATGGAGAACTTGGCCCGGCCTGAAGCAGCCCAGCAGTCCACCATAGGGGCATTCTGCCGGTCTGAAGTGCCCCCAGATGAGGGCACTGTGCCTGGGCTGAAGAAGCTGAAGTGGTGCCTGGGTGTGCCGCTGTGTCTTTGGTTCTGGAGCTCCAGACTTGGCACGGCAATGCCACAGAATCCCAACAACCCCTGTTATCAGCAGCTACACTGGGTGTTGTTTTGGCCCCAGCTGCCACAGTTCTGTGCGCTAGGCTAACTAACAAGACCCAGCCTTAAACTATAAACATTCAGACCCATTTATATTATTCCTGTGGATGGGGGGAAAGCTTTTGGTCTGTCGATAAAGAGTCCAATGGCTGGCTCGTTTTTTTTATTTTTTAAAGAGCGCAATCAATGCATATTTTCGAACGATGCCAGCTCGTTACAGCCCCATTATTGCTTCTCGCTCATTGTCCATTAAACGGAGACCGTGAAAGTTCCCATACAATTGTGGCCTGATAGGAAGAGCATAAAACCCCAAGCTTAATGATTAAGCTCTAATGGTGTTCTGTTTCTGCTTTCACTTGGTCATCTTGCAAGATGCTCTGATATGCACAACCTTTTGAGATAATGGCTTCTGTTTTAAACACTCAGGTAACTTTTCCCAGTTCTTTGTGCAAGAGGTATTTTATCATCCTATACGATCTCAGCCTTTTATAAACCCTTGCCGTACTAAATTCAACACAGCTTTCATTTAGCAGGATGCCAGCATGCCAATATTGTTTGTTACAATAGCCATATTCTGAAGTCTAAAATCCCATAACTGTAGTGTTAAAACTTGAGCCATCTGTAGGCTTATTAGAAAGCAAGTCAAGCTTGTGTCTTTGTGTTTATCCAGCAATGTTGTGGATGAAGACAAACTGCAATGTGCCTATGGGATATTACGAATGACAAACATTTGTTTTGCCGCGGGGTATTCCACTTGTGTAAGATCTCTCTCTTAAATCGCATTAAAGCACATGGTAATGGAATTTGGGATGTTGCTGAGAACTCCTGAGGAGTATTCTGCTGACGGAGGTAACTTAGTTCCCACCATAGAAATATAATTACTTCTACACTTTTTATATACACCTCCACCAATTACCTCGATTAAGAGTTAAGTAAAGAAAGTGTAACTTTTTCTGTCAGCAACTGACGCATTCTGCCATTTCTGTTATTTAATAAGGAAATAAATGCTGCTTTCATACCCTCTACCACCTACGGGCAGGTTGCCACAGTCTGAAGAGGAAGTCTGCCAGGCAGTTGTTGTTGTTTAGGTCCTAGTGACCTCATCCTACCTGTTTCCTGTATGAGGTGAGACTCTCTATACAGTACCCATTTGGGCTGTGAGTCACTCTTTGCCACAGGAAAACCAAGCTCACACCTGCATCACCCACTTCCTAGGGATACGTTCTGCTCTCACCCTCTGACCTCAACCTAGAGTAAAATCCCTCGCTATAGTGCTAGCTGGTGGAGGTGTCTCGCTGGTGGTCCACGCTTTGTAGAGGTTTATTTCAACTAGTCAAGCCTACTGATACACAGTTTATACTGGCTCACTGTGAATGGGAAGTTTTTTTTTTGGGGGGGGGGGGGGGGGGGTCACTAAATGAACCAGAAATGATTACCTTCATCCCTCCCGTGATTCAATACGTCACTGTCTCTCGCGGATATGCGCTCTTGTCGTGTGTGCCACCGCGATTGTTTTCGGCAACAATCAAACATATTTCATGTGATGTTTAAGAACCTAATTACAGAACCTTGGCGATTTCCTTATAGGAGGTATACCGGGTTCAGCTATTCATAGCCTTCCTCTGTCGAGCTCTGAAATACAGGTCCCAGGGGGAACCCTGCAATCTGAGATGAGGCTAATGCTCCAGTCTCCACCACAGCGCTTGAGACTTGGAGAGCCAGGCATCCACACACTGAGCCACTCAGCCAACCCAGTTTCTTTCCTGGAGGTCACAAAGAAAAGGAGTTTCAGGGAAACGGACACAAAATGGCCGGCCATCTATCCACTCGTCACTTTGTCAATGCCAGCCGGCGCATGCAGCTCCACAACACAAAGCGCGTTCATTTCCTTTTGTGTGTTGTAGCCTACGACTGTGTCTCTGCAGTTTCTAAGGAGGTGAAGCGTGGCTAGAGAAATGTACCTGGCTGGTGTCTCATTTTGTCAGTGGGCTAAAGCAAGGGGATCTCAGTGTGTCCCAAATCTTGTGAATGTTACAGAAAAACCCTACAAGGAATTATCTGAAATGAGAACTTTCTTTTTTTCTTTTTACTTCATCCTTTAGTTTCATTATCATCCGTTCATCCAGTGGCTCATACACTAGAGGCGAGCTGGACAGATGATTGCTCTGAAACATTTCTTTTTTAGAGGGAAGCAGCTTACCGGTAACCACGGGAACGGCTTGTTTTCTTCCAATCTGTCTGCGCTGTTCCTTTTGGAACGCATGTGATTTTATTGGTCGTGCACGCACACATTATTTTTGCAGGTCTTATCGCAGGTGCAGCGAAATGCGTGTTTCTCCAGCTCCAACAGTGCAGTAATACCCAACAATACAAAAGAATTCACACATCAAAAAAAGTTAACTTTATAAACATATATATTTCAATGAAATATGTATGTATATGATGGTGTGTGTATAGACAGTATATGAATAGAAAAGGTGTTTACAGCCAGCATTTAGTTATATAGGATGAGCCTTGACTAGAATACAGCATAAACATATGAAGTGGGTAAAACGGTATGTAAACATTAGTCAGTGAACACTGGTCACTTTAATATGTACATAGGGCAGGAGTGTCTAAGGTGCAGGTTAGAGTACCGGGTGGTGCCGGCTAGTAACAGTGACTGAGTAAAGGTCAGGGTAGAGTCCCGGGTGGTGCCCGGCTAGTAACAGTGACTGAGTTCAGGGCAGGGTACTGGACGGTGTGTACCCCATTTGGCGGGAGTAGTTCAGAACCTCTGCAGTCTCCCATGGCCCAGCTTCCTCAGAGACAAATGTCCTGCCAGAGAAGCATCGGCCACAGTAATAAGAGGGAGAAAGCAAGAGGAAAATGACATACACTGCACCCCTCTTATCTGTTCACGTGCAGGCTCCCACTTGCTGTCTCCCTCTCGCTGTCTCAACAGTCTGAGACCATGTTAACTGGGGAGATTTCTGTCCCATCCGGTGCTGAATTTGAAAGTAGATCCATTAAGGAATGATTAGTGTTCAGGGAAACTGGATGAGACATGCTATTCCGGCCGGTCTTTCTGGTCTTGCCCTCTTTTCAGTCTGGCAGATGAGTATCGCTTGACCGGAATATCAATGTGGCCATCTGAATCGAACATGGCTTTGGTGTGTCATGCTCGTCACATTTTGCCAGTGGACTGGTAAGAACTGGTTTGAGATTTGATTTTCTCATCATATTCTGTCATATGTATCAGGTACATGGTAACAATAAGAAATGCTCACGTCCATGACTAATCAAAGGTCAAAATTCAAAACACATCATTGCAAGGTTTCTGCAAGCTGTTATCACTTCCAATGGTGTGCACCTTTTAGAAGCGTTAACAATGAGCAAACTAAGAGACTGATATCGGCTGTTACATACCCACTGTCCACTTCTCGGTAACACCGCTCTTAGCTGTGCTGCTAAGTTGCTCATCTCCTGCCTGATAAATAAACCATTGATGTGACAACCTATAAGAAATCCCGCTATGCCCTCAGACGAACCATCAAATAAGCAAAGCATCAATACAGGATTAAGATTGAATCCTACTACACGGGCTCTGACGCTCGTCGGATGTGGCAGGGCTTGAAAACTTTTATGGACTACAAAGGGAAACATAGACGCAATCTGCCCAGTGACGCGAGCCTACCACTCGAGTTAAATGCCTTTTTATGCTCACTTTGAGGCAAGCAACACTGAAGCATGCACGAGAGCACCAGCTGTTCTGGATGACTGTGATAACGCTCTCTGTAGCCGATGTGAGCAAGACCTTTAAACAGGTCAAGATTCACAAAGCCGCGGGGCCAGATGGATTACCAGGACGTTTACTCCGAGCGTGCGCGGACCAACTGGCAAGTGTCTTCACTGACATTTTCAACCTCTCCCTGATTGACTCTGTAATACCTACATGTTTCAAGCAGACCACCATAGTCCCTGTGCCCAAGGAAGTGAAGGTAACCTGCCTAAATTATTACCGCCCATAGCACTCACGTCGGTAGCCATGAAGTGCTTTGAAAGGCTGGTCATGGCTCACATCAACAGCATCCTCCCGGATACCCTAGACCCACTCCAATTTGCGGTCAGACGGTCACCTCTCTGATCCCCAGAGTTGCCTAGTGACAGCTGCCCACGCCACTAGAGAGAGAGTCTCCCTGACACCCAGTCTCCCCCCAATCCCCCACCGTCAAAGACCCTGACATCAGAGAACAGACACCGCTAGCTTAGTATTATAGAGACAGCCTGACGACTGGCCGATAACCTTCTTGTGAAGACTGCAGAGAAATAGAAGTTGAATCCTCTGATGCAGTGGCTGGACCTCGACTTGCTAACCAGACAGTCTGCTATTTTACATGCTGGATGGTTATTACAATGTTGTGTTTGCAATGGAGATGTGTACATAAGGACCCCTCCCCCCCTACAGAAACACTACACACCCACGTACTCGCACTTCTTAGTGCAAGCTGGGAGGCTGGCATGGGAGATGCAGCTTTGTCTTGTGTCTCTCTTCCTCCCTCTTCCACTTAAACTCTTGACGTGGTGCCAGGTCCTGACGCCTCCGAATCAGAGGCTGTGCTCTCTCATCCACAGAGTAATAACACTGGCTGTGTTTTGAACTGACACCAGGGCTGGGCTGCATAGTAACTCAGATCGGGGAGCTGAAGTGGTCACACTACATACAGTCATGAGAAGTCCATATTCACATAGTAGCATGTAGCCCTTTACACTCGTACCCGTATACGGGTTGAAAATGGCCGATTTGGACACGGATAAGCGCTTAAATAGGAACGTAGTGGCGCTACAGTAGCACGCTATACGTGACGTCAGAGCTCTGGCTCTGAGCTACACAGCGCTGGATAGGATTTGACTGACAGCCGTTCTGAATTTGAGCACCGCGCACGCGACAAGAAGTTGCCCTCATCCCTCCCGCTAATTGGGCAACGTCTGCAAATCATTTTTGTCTGGTTGAAGGGAATGCTGTAAATTACGGGGACTATATATTTTAAAAGATGAGACATTGAGGATTATAATAAATGCCGCTTTGTCATACAAGCAAGTCAAACAATTGTATCCAAATGTGCACTTTACATTTCCACATAAAATGTCACGTCACAGTGTCAACATTTATGATCACTGTTTGATGTAAAGTTACAAGGCGCTCTACCCTGGGTTGTTCTGAACAGAATTAACATGTATTGTGAAGAACATTTGCAACGGACCACACATCTGAATGCACACGACTCTATTCTATGCGCACCAAAATGACGATCTGCTTCTCTGAATTGCTTTGTGAAAGCCTCACACTGTAAAATCGGATTTTGTCATTTAGCTAGTCATGTTGGCAATGGAACAAGCTTTCAGATGATGGCCGCCTGACCCAGATTGCGATTTATAATGGACTGTTTTTGGATTGCGTAAACAGTAATTGTGTGATGGTGGGGATGCAGGGTTGTGTTCCAAACGAAACAACTACAAGTGTGCTTGCTCTAGCTCCTCAACGGCACAGCTAGGAGAGACCCAAAAGCCCCTTACAGTTGAAGACTCTGAGTCAACTGTGCACACTTTGGAGAGGTGTGTGGCGACTTGGAAACACCAGTTAGACCTCTCACTCAAACCCTTGTCGTGCTTTTGGTGTTTTGTTGCACCTACCCCACATTTCCCAGCAATGTTCTTGTTACTGAATGTATCCAGAGTGTTTTCCCATTTCGTTATCAACAAATGCGCGAAAAGTACAGTAAATGTAAAAGCCACATAAAATCCTAATGTTTGGATTTAGTCTCGTCAGGTGAGCTGCTTTTCTCAACTTTTTAGTCTAATTTTCCCATGATCTTCACACTGTTAATTTCTAATTGCTACCATGGTTATGCAAACTCTTTCCATATTTCTTCTGTAAGAAACATTTCAGTTTAGCCCTATCCATAAAAGCCAATTCCCTGGAGTGTCAGGGGTTAAAGATTAGACCATCTTCCCACCAGGAGTCTGTCTAGCTAGAGCACAACCAGTGAAGAGTGGATGATGGAATGAAATGAAGTAAGCATGGAGGAACCCTGCCTAGATAAAGGTCATTTCCCAAGCACTAGTGTACTGGGAAACCCTGCTACCCTGAAGGGCATTGAAGGGGGTACAGGGGTGACCCATGCCCGGATGCCTGTGTCCCCAGAGAGCTGATGGCCAGTATGGGGCGCCATTCAGGACATATTTACAGATGCAGTATATCACTGGCCGGAGAGAGTGGCTGTCATGTTCCATTGAGAACTGTGTGAGCGCGAGGCAGGCAGCCAGGAAGGGCGAGAGAGAACAGTATTTGAGTTAGTAATATTCTCAATAGCACAAACAGTCTTAAGGTCTAAGCACATCTGTTCAGTCACATGGAAATAACCTCCGTGTAAGGCATGTTGGGACAGCTACATTGTCCTCCAACTACTCCTACAAGGGACATCTACCAATCAAGCGTCCTTCCAGGAAAAGTTAAGCACATTATGGATGCGTCCCAAATAGCACCCTGTCCCGTAGAAAGTGCACTACTTTGACCAGAACACTATGAGCCCTGGTCAAAAGTAGTGCACTATATAGGGACTAGGGTGCCATTTAGGACAGTCAATTTTCCCACGGTTCCCAACAGGTGCATTGACTCCCCCCTCCACCTCCCCTAACCAGCGTTTTAATAGCTTCCTCCATCAGTTCCCCAGCTGTGCTGCCCTGCTGCATCCCTCCATTCACCCCTGGATCTGCCCTGCTGCATCCCTCCATTCACCCCTGGATCTGCCCTGCTGCATCCCTCCATTCACCCCTGGATCTGCCCTGCTGCATCCCTCCATTCACCCCTGGATCTGCCCTGCTGCATCCCTCCGCTGTACTGTAATTCCTGCCCCTGTGGCTGATTTTTAGCAATGTGTTCACAGCAGGCTTTGGGGCCCCACAGATCAGGGCCAACCATGAAATGACGAGAACACTTTAACCATCCTCAATTACACCGAGGTGGGGGAGGGAGGGGAAGAGCGAGAGAGCCTCTGTTTTTTTAAAGCAATATAGCAGACACTCTGACACCAGCCAGTGTCTCAAACTCTCACCTCCGCCAGCCTTCTGTCTGGGCTCTCTCTCTCTCTTGATTGGGTGGTCTAATTAGCACTAACATTTCCCCTCCTGTTGGAGACAACATTAATCAGAGGGGTTACGCTAACGAGCAAAGCACTGGGTCGGTACGGCGGTCGGAAAACATTCTCTTACGTTAATTGGAGGTTGATTAAACGTTGCTGGAGGAACCCCGCTGATTGTCCAAGGTTGAAGTCATCAAACGAGAAGCTGCCTCTATCTTAAAACAAGCCCAAAATGAAAAATACATCTTAAGAAGGAAATAGTCATGTGTATTTGGGTAGGAAATAAACTAGCTAGAGCAGGTGCTTGTGGCTGATAGAAATTCCAGGTAGTCCACGCCACTACTCAGCTGTTGGGCCCTTGGGGCTCCGTACTTCCAGTTCATTGCTGTAGTAGTAAATGTGCAGCTGGATAATTATGTGTTTTCTTAAGTGCTGCTGAAAGGTACTTGCGTTGTATAGGCTAGACTAGAGGCACCTGCTCAGTAAAGGATAGGTCTAACCATAACAGTAAAGCAACAGTTGGGCATGTTTGAATGGGCCCCGCTCCCACAGAAGGGCCAGCTCTGTGCCACATTATATGCTATGGAGAGAGTCTGGCCCTCTTGTCCTGAGTGCTGCCATTTTATTCTTGTCACCTTTTACCTTGTTACACACAACCTAATGGCATCCTGTCATTACACACAACAGCTCCAACTGTGTGTGTGTGCGCTCTCCCAGGGCCGTTGCTGGCTTATAGAATTTGTATTGACCTCCCACTGTTTCCGCTGTCTGATTAACACTGACAAATGTTTTATTCCGTCTTGTCTTAACACTGCCCTTATAACCACAGAAATATAAATACTAGAATGGTAAAAAGCACAATGTAATTCCAGTTCTATGCATGTAACACCTCTGCTGCTCACCCGTCACCTTTGACCTTTATATGATCTCATTAGCAGCCATACAGGTTGTCTTAATGAAGCATAGGCTACTATCTGTCTATGGACCATTATACTGGTCCAGTATCATCGTAAGCATCTTGATCATAGTGGATGAATGATCTCTGGTGTTGACATTATGATGAATGATCTATGGCAGTGTTTCCCGAGCTCTGTCCTCGGGACACTAAGGGGTGCACGTTTTGGTTTCTGCCCTAGCACTACACAGCTGATTCAAATAACCAACTAATAATCAAGCTTTAATTAGAATCAGCTGTGTAGTGTTGGGGCAAAAACCAAAACGTGCACCCCTTAGGGTCCCCAGGAAGGAGTTTGGGAAACTGACCTATGTTGTTGGTCCTCTCTGGTTGATTTGAATGGGGTTTCAGCAGGACTCTGTACAAGTACTCCCTCTGCTGGTTCTTCAATCAAGTACTGGAAGAGGATACGTCTTCTCAGAATGAACATCAAGGATGTTTCTGACGCTAGATTCGGATTAAAAACGATCTGTGCTCTCACATGTTCTTGACCCCCTTTATAGAACCTGTCATGTTTAGGCTACAGATTCCTGTTCTCTTGGCTCTTCTTTCAGTGTCTGATTCATTGCTTTGGCATAGCGTCAGTGTCCTGCCAGTTTATCAAGAGAGCTGTCATACTAAAGACAGCCATTGTCAGATTGACTCGTCCTCTGAATGGAATTCACAGGCAGACCGGCGTCTATTCCTGTTCCAACGGAGTGCACTCACTTCCTGTTGGTGTCAGTGGAGGCGGTCCAGTCTCTCAAACTGTCACCTCTCCTGGGGAACTGGAGACAGAATGTGGCCGACTTCAAAAGGAGGGGATGGCATGTAGGTTATGCTCGGCTATTTTCCACCAGGTGATAGACAGGTTTGGTGTGTGTGTGTCTGTTAGACAACCTTCCTACTGTAATCTCCTATAAGAGTGAGGGACAATGACCGTGAACTCAGTCATGTATTTCTCTAAATGCATGGCTCTGAGTGAACTCATTCAGGTTCAACTTTGTCTGCGTACCTAAGCAAGGTGAATGTGTCCTGTTCTAGTCTGTCACATAGATCTACACTGTGATCACCCAAGAGGCTAATGAAACAACATGACTGGGATGGAGCTTTTCCCCTGTTCCCCTGGCCTGCACTCCTCCCTGCTCCCTCACTCCTTCTCCTCTAGCCTGCACTCCTCCTGTCCCTCACTTGTCTTTCCAAACTCTAGCCGCCACGGCTAATGGACTAACGTCATATTCATTCTCATTTTCAGGCCGTACATAATCAGCTTTCTGACACTTTGGCTTCAGAGTGAAGGCGTTGTCATGTTGGGTAACTTGGCTCCATCAGATTCTGGTACAGGGTCTCTGTCATCTAACTAGCGAACATGGGCTTTTATTCTGATGTAGGCTTACACCCTTACCTGGTCCCAGATCTGTTTGTGCTGTCAGTAGGAGTTGGCAAGACGGCACAAACAGGCTACATCATGTCATGCTTGCGCGATTAACGTCTATAATTTTGTGAATAACAGCAGGCTTCAAACAGCATGAACAAGCTGTCTGACACAAGCCTACAGTATGTTTACCAAGACGAGAGTTAAATTCCTCAGCACAGTATATTTTGATTTATTTTGATTAGGCTAAAGTTTCTGGGAACCACCAGATTCACTGTCCGTAGACCAGCAGCCTCGGATGACAAACAGCTCTAAACATAACAGAGCTGGACTTTCATTCTCATTCTGAACAATGTTCCACAGCCGCCATCCAATTCCAAACTACCCCAATGGTTAAGAACAGTAGTTGGACTGGATTCTTCCTTATGGAGCCAGGAATGTCGCTGCTTTCATATCATGACAGATGGGCTGTGTTCATTGGCTGTGTCAGAGGCTAGAATACCAGTAGCTCTGTGTGTCACGCTGAGGCTTGGTAGTTTTTGTAGAAGTTCCAAGGCCCGTGCTGTGTGATCCAAAGCCGAAGCTTTCCTCTATTGTCTCCCCACCAAAATGCAACCATCTCGTGCATCTCCCAGCACAAATGCTTTGTTTTATTTCTAACGTTATGAATAAAAGATGAAGGGGTATATTTCCACTTTATTTTGGTGAGCGTCAGCATTGCAATTGTCTGTGTGTATGAGATGGATAACTCTATCTCCTCTTTTCTCCCCCCTCTCTGTTTTTTTCCCTCTGTCTTTCGCTCTTTTCGTATCTTTCTCCTACAGAATGCCAAGCCCTTCTCCTCCTCAGACAGCCTAGTGAAGGTCCAGGAGGTAGCAAGCTGGCTTTTGGAAATGAACCAGGATCTGCTGTCGGGGGGCAGCAGGCGGGGCCTGGGGGGCCGGCGAGGGGGCCCGGGGGCCCAGCGAGGTAACGCCTCCTCCTCGGCCCGGACGCCCCAGGGCCAGCAGCCTGGAGAGGAGGCCGACGAGGAGGAGCACATGAACCGGGTGGTGGAGGACCAAGAACAGCAGCAGTCCAGAGTCCAGCCTGCGGCCTCGGCAGGAGGGGAAGAGCCGTGGACCTCCAGGGAGAATGGACCCCAGGGAGAGGATGATGGAGGAGGAGTACCCAATGAGGTGAACGGAGGAGTGACTAAGGGCGGCCGGTGGATGTGGGAGGCGGAGCGACGGCAACAGGGGGGGGATGACGAGGAGGAGGAGGAAGAGGAGAACAACAACAGTGGCAGCCAGCAGGGAGAGGAGGAGGAAAGGACAGAGGGAGGAGAGAGAACGGGGAGGGAGGAGGAGGAGGACGAGGAGGAGATGGACCAGGACAGTGATGACTTTGAGCATTCGGAGGAGGAGGAAGAAGAGGAGGAGGAGGGGGAGGACGGCCTCCACTCACCCTCCCTCAGGAGTGATGTGTCTGTCCCCAACAACAACCTGGACCAGTCCTCGGGATGCCAACACCAAAGCTCACCCATCAAGAAGAAGGTAAGACCTGACCAGTGTTAGTGTTTCACAGTATACCAGAACTTACTAGATACTAGAACCTTCAAAAACGGTTCTCTACTAGAACTGTTACTTTCGTTCATCTGTCAAATGTCTCACGACATCTTCTGATTTGAGAGAGGATCAAGTCTGTATCAGCGCAGCCAACATCGCCTTATCGTGCCTAGTCCGCTTCCTCATTGCTATCTCTAGCCTGGCCTGAGGTACCAGTGCACACACTGGGAGTCTGGTCTGCATCACGTTATCTCCCCACTCATACTGTCTCTAGCCTGGCCTGAGGAACCACTGCACACACTGGGAGTCTGGGCTGCATCACCACTTATGCTGAGCAGAAGTTAACACCCGTGAATATTGCAAAACGACAACAATGTCCATTACAGGCTAGAACAAGAAGATACTGGTAGCTTCCAGCTTTGTAAGATAAGTTTCCTTGCTAGCTTACAGCTGAAGCGTACATCAGTTCATCAGTTTGCTGGAGCCCCAAACTGAGTATGAATGACATCATGGGTCTTAAAGAGACAGCGCGCACATTTTTATATAATACGTTTTTTCTTCTTCTATGCAAATGTTGATCAGTACAATAAAATAAGTCCCTAATGGAAGGGTAACAGATTGTTTGTCATCTGTAGCCCTATGAAATCAGCCAAAACAATAACTCAATGCTTGCACACACTCCTAATATGCATTCACCTGTATTGTGAATAGGCCAAGGCTACATCTTGATTTCCCCAATTTATCAATAGAGATTTGCCATTCAAATAAATGATTACCTTTCAGTTGTTATGTAGTTAGATTGTTAGATTGTTAAAAGCAAAGTCAAATTGATATTATGATTGATTCATTAATGCATACAAAAAAACAAAACAAAAATCTATGTCAAATGTAATGATATTGCCTAGTTAAAGGTTAAATACATATAAAAAAAATATTGAACTCCTAAAGATCTGTCTGGATCAAGTCGCATTCTGTGACTGGCTAATAGGGCTTCTTTTTCCCCTTGGTATCATGATGGTATCGAGTATTATGATACTAAACCTGGTGTTGGTATCGAAGACAAAATTCTGGTATTGTGACATCACTAACCTGTTTTTATGTTGTGTGTGTGTGATGGTCTGAATGTACATAGAAACAGGTACAGTATTGTGTGAATAGAATCAAAGTGCTCCTTGCTTTTCCACATCCCTGAGAAGGTGACGGTAAGCAGTCAAGCTCTGTTTCAAAGCAGACACTTCCAGAACTGTGCAAAACCTCTAACAGCGCCTAATAATCTAGCGACCCTTGCCTCCAGGCATGACATGAGCAATTGTTGATACTGAATGTGATCCACAACTCTTGTAGTCCTTAACAGAGCAGTACAGTATTGCTGTATTTCTAATCCAATGGCTCCCTCTTGTGTTCAAAAGAAGATACAACATTTTTTAAATTCATGGAGTTAATTTCTCGACTGTTGAAAATGACAATAAAAAGTCCTGTGAATTGGTCTTGAAATGCTATTTCACATACCATCTACACTCCACTAGCTGTACCCCTCAGCCATTTGTCAGGCTGCCTCTGTGGTCAAATTGCAATGTTACAGCAATGCGTTAATGCCATATCAAACAGTTCTAGCATATCGGCCTATAGAAACTTCTAAGAGAACAATTACAGTAGTCTGTAATAGGTACTATGAGAAGGTCTACAACCCTCAAACTCAACTCTGGACCTCGGCGCCAGTTCCACTGCGTTTTCTTTTCATTTGTTCCCCTCGAATCAGACTGATTTTTAGACCTGGGACATCAGGTGGGTGCAATGACTTATCAGGTAGAACAGAAAACCAGCAGGCTCCGGACCTTGTAGGGTAAGAGTTGAGTACCCCTGATCTTCAAGATAGAAATGGAATTAGTAGACATTCTATTTCTATACTCTACAATGCATAGGTCATACAGGGAGAATGTTACGTGCTGATTGACATGTAGCAGTAGCTGGCAACCTTTCTTGGGTTGCATGCCTGACCCGTGTCTGTGACATTCCTTCTTGGTAGAAGCAGCAAAGGTGCTGACTTCAAGAAGCCTTACCTTCTATTTTGAGGATCCATAAGTGAAGATTGGGTGTCTTGAAGGATTGTTCCCAGCGGCGCTTCTCAAACTCGCTGTTGAGCACCACTGTGTTTCCTTCAGCTGAGCTTTACTTAAACTCTAATTGGATATCAGGTTATGGGTCGTCAATCAACTGTTGTTGACACAATCAGAAATATTGTTTGAAAGACTACTACAGTAGGGTTGACTATTAAAGGGATATTTTGGCAATGAGGCCCTTTATCTACTTCCCATAGTCAGATGAACTCGTGTCATTTGTCTCTGTCCAGTATGAGGGAAGTTGGAGGTAGTTTTGCGAGCCAATACTAAATAGCGTCAGCGTAATGACGAAGTCTATGGGTAGCTACCAGCATTCTCTGGAGAAGTAGATCAGGATATAGTCAATGAGGCCCTACGTATCCATTTAAGCTTAGTACTTCAAGTACAGCTCAGTCAGTTGAGATAGACTGGAGCATTCACCAAGGACACAGCTCAGTGCTTGGCCGCCCACCTACTCTAGTGTGTCCTCGTCTAACCACATCTTGCTGTCTGTCTTGGCAACGCGATCGACACAGTGCTGTGTTAGACTGACAGGTCATCCATTCCCCGCTGCTCTTCTCAAATCACTCAGCCAACCCGTGAAGGGAAATCTATTCCGCCGCCCTCGGAAATCACTCTTTAATTAGTCCGGAGAAATAATGAACGACAGTAAAGTGACAAACTCGGCCCGCCTGGTGGCCTTGGACCCGGGGTAGCCCTCCGCTACAAGGACAGAGCCTCCCCTGCAAGACGACGAGACCAGGCAGCAGACCATTTTATTGGACTAGATTTATCACTCCAGAGAAGGACGAATGTGTGTCATCTACCCCCCCACCCCCACCCCTGTTTTATCCTCGGGCAAGTGCCAAGTTTATCTCAGGGCTTGTATGACATTGGGGCTACCGATTTACGGGACAGGCCTGCCTGAGCTCGCTGTGGCTCCCCCAGGCAGCCCCGGGCCACGTTCCGTAGGCCAACGTTCTGGAACGCTACAGATGGAAGTTAATATCATGAATAGAGCTGACACGATTCCTTATTCTACATGTCAAGAGAGGCATGTTTGTTCTACATAACATGGAATGTGACTTAGGCTCGGCCGCGTGGTGCGTCCGTTCAGGCAGTCCTGGAATGTGTCTCTTTGTGCCGAGCCATGTGGCTCTGTTCACCTTTCACACGTGTTGTGCAGCCGCCGGCCGGCATGAAATGTGCCACATGTTTTTTTTGCCATACCAACCCACCCCCTTCTCTCCTGTGAGTGTGATCGAGCTGTAGCAGTCAAACACCTTGGAGAGATGGAGGGGGAGGAGGGGGAGGGAGAGCTACTGTAGCAGTCAAACACCTTGGAGAGATGGAGGGGGAGGGAGAGCTACTGTAGCAGTCAAACACCTTGGAGAGATGGAGAGAGGGGAGGGAGAGAGAGGGGAGGGAGAGCTACTGTAGCAGTCAAACACCTTGGAGAGATGGAGAGAGGAGGGGGAGGGAGAGAGAGAGGAGGGGGAGGGAGAGCTACTGTAGCAGTCAAACACCTTGGAGAGAGGGAGAGAGGGAGGAGGGGGAGGGAGAGAGAGAGGAGGGGGAGGGAGAGCTACTGTAGCAGTCAAACACCTTGGAGAGATGGAGAGAGGAGGGGGAGGGAGAGAGAGAGGAGGGGGAGGGAGAGCTACTGTAGCAGTCAAACACCTTGGAGAGATGGAGAGAGGAGGGGGAGGGAGAGAGAGAGGAGGGAGAGAGAGAGAGGAGGGGGAGGGAGAGCTACTGTAGCAGTCAAACACCTTGGAGAGAGATGGAGAGAGAGAGGAGGGGGAGGGAGAGCTACTGTAGCAGTCAAACACCTTGGAGAGAGGGAGAGAGAGAGAGAGAGGAGGGAGAGAGAGAGAGAGAGGAGGGGGAGGGAGAGAGAGGAGGGGGAGGGAGAGCTACTGTAGCAGTCAAACACCTTGGAGAGATGGAGAGAGAGAGGGGAGGGAGAGAGAGAGGAGGGGGAGGGAGAGCTACTGTAGCAGTCAAACACCTTGGAGAGATGGAGAGGGGAGGGAGAGAGAGAGGAGGGGGAGGGAGAGCTACTGTAGCAGTCAAACACCTTGGGGGGAGGGAGAGGGGAGGGAGAGAGAGAGAGGAGGGGGAGGGAGAGCTACTGTAGCAGTCAAACACCTTGGAGAGATGGAGAGGGGAGGGAGAGAGAGAGGAGGGGGAGGGAGAGCTACTGTAGCAGTCAAACACCTTGGGGGGAGGGAGAGGGGAGAGAGAGAGGAGGGGGAGGGAGAGCTACTGTAGCAGTCAAACACCTTGGAGAGAGGGAGAGGGGAGGGAGAGAGAGAGAGAGGAGGGGGAGGGAGAGCTACTGTAGCAGTCAAACACCTTGGAGAGATGGAGAGAGGAGGGGGAGGGAGAGAGAGAGGAGGGAGAGAGAGAGAGGAGGGGGAGGGAGAGCTACTGTAGCAGTCAAACACCTTGGAGAGAGATGGAGAGAGAGAGGAGGGGGAGGGAGAGCTACTGTAGCAGTCAAACACCTTGGAGAGAGGGAGAGAGAGAGAGAGAGGAGGGAGAGAGAGAGAGAGAGAGAGGAGGGGGAGGGAGAGAGAGGAGGGGGAGGGAGAGCTACTGTAGCAGTCAAACACCTTGGAGAGATGGAGAGAGAGAGGGGAGGGAGAGAGAGAGGAGGGGGAGGGAGAGCTACTGTAGCAGTCAAACACCTTGGAGAGATGGAGAGGGGAGGGAGAGAGAGAGGAGGGGGAGGGAGAGCTACTGTAGCAGTCAAACACCTTGGGGGGAGGGAGAGGGGAGGGAGAGAGAGAGGAGGGGGAGGGAGAGCTACTGTAGCAGTCAAACACCTTGGAGAGATGGAGAGGGGAGGGAGAGAGAGAGGAGGGGGAGGGAGAGCTACTGTAGCAGTCAAACACCTTGGGGGGAGGGAGAGGGGAGAGAGAGAGGAGGGGGAGGGAGAGCTACTGTAGCAGTCAAACACCTTGGAGAGAGGGAGAGGGGAGGGAGAGAGAGAGAGAGGAGGGGGAGGGAGAGCTACTGTAGCAGTCAAACACCTTGGAGAGATGGAGAGAGAGAGGAGGGGGAGGGAGAGAGAGAGGAGGGGGAGGGAGAGCTACTGTAGCAGTCAAACACCTTGGGGGGAGGGAGAGGGGAGGGAGAGAGAGAGGAGGGGGAGGGAGAGCTACTGTAGCAGTAAATGGGATTCCATTCACATCCGAGCGCGCCACAAGCGGGGGAGCTGTGACAGTAACACTTGTCAACAACAGGGAAGTGGCCCGTCTGTCTCACTGTTACTGAAAAGCTCTGACTGCTCCTCATCCTCCAGTCCAGCCTGAGCCGTTGTCTTCCTCCTGCAATGGGGAATCGCACCATGAAGAAGGTAGTGCTGCTACTGGTGAGCATGTGTGGAGTTGTTACTGTTGTGTGTGTTTCGAGACGGCTGGTTTTCTCGAGACGGCTGGTTGTACTTGACTACACAGCTAACATTGTCCTGAAAGACTTTGACCTAACTGTCGATCTTGATTGTGTGTGGTGGGTGCCGCGCGCCAGCTGAAACTGATGTCTTACTAGGCTAGGAGTGGTGGCCTCACAGGACAGCTAACGGGTACAGTCTCTTAATCATCTCTTCTCATGCAATTATCTCCGTAAGTGTCAAGCGCTTTCAATTTGGTTAGTGTGTGTCGGACTGTATGGTGTTGCTGCCTGTGCTGGCTTTGCGATAAGACACAAGTTTTTATCTTTTTTTATTTAACCAGGTAGGCTTGTTGAGAACAAGTTCTCATTTACAACTGCGACCTGGCCAAGATAAAGCAAAGAAGTGTGACAAATAACAACAGAGTTACACGTGGGATAAACAAACGTACAGTCCATAACACAATAGAAAAATCTATATACAGTGTGTGCAAATGGAGTAAGGAGGTAAGGCAATAAATAGGCCATAGTAGCGAAGCAATTTAGCAAATTAACACTGAAGTGATAGATGTGCAGATGATGATGTGCAAGTAGAAATTCAACTGCTGCCGTACCTAGAGGAAAGCCAACCTCCAGCTGGGGATTCAGATTGCTCTGTAATTGACCTTGATTCAGTTTCATCTCTTATAGAGAGTTTGTTATTTCTCATTGTTATGCATTCCAGTTGGAGAGCACTTTCTTATAAAACCCATAAACTCCAACATATTTTTAGACTGTCCATCTTTATGAAGAGGGAGGTTGGGAGACATATAACTGGAGAACAGCACATCTGCTCTGAATTCCCCCGTAGTGGCCAGCCCAGAAGCTCTGGTCAGGGCTAAGCTCAACCCACCACATGCCCCCTACCGCCATCCTCCTTAGTTATTGTTCTGAAAGAAAAGAGATCTCTTCACGGGTGATTGACGCAAGGAGACTAAACACAAAGACCCAGAATTCCCACGGACCCACGACCGGCTATGACCTATTGACCTCTGTTTGTCACAGCACGACCCCAAAGTCATGTCCCTCTCTGGTTCTCACCAAGTTAGCGCCAAATGGCCAGCAGCACCAGCAATCAGTTAAATAAAGGTAAGATAAAAAGTTACTGTACAAGAGCCTAGGCTGTGATAATGGACATAGTTTTGAGTAGATGTCGGACGATGTCCTGGTTATCTAGATTAGCTCTGCCCCCGCAGGCATAGTCCTATATCTAATCATAGACATCAGTTTATAGCAGTGGTTCTCAACTGGTTTTGCCTCGGAACCCAAATTGCACAAGGTTGTCTCAGTCACGACCCAATAGTAGCATCGCGAAAAATAATCATCAAAATACAATCTGGAAACCTTCTATATTAGTAGTAAATGTAGCAGTTATATGACGAGGGAACAACATTCCCACCTCTTTCATTGTCAGTAATTAAATGGTGCCCATATTCTTGATGAAGAATGTTAATTAACTCACTGGCTTGAGACCACAAAATCAACCAACATAGCGCTGGTAATAGTTCTATATTAAAAATATTATGATTGAAGAAAAATTTAAACGATTAAATAATTAAATGTAAGTTCATTGTAATTTCTACACACCTAATACCTGTATTAGAGTATTTATTTTTTATTCAGACACCCGCGACGCACTCAGAACCTCCCACCAGTTGAGAATCGCTGGTTTTTACTACCAAGAAAGAGTTCATCATGGATTAAACTTCGATTCTTAGTTCCAATATGTATTCAGGAGGGACGATCTGAGTCTAAAGCTAGTTGATATTACCAGTGTTTTTATAGCGGTGTGTAAAGACGAGTGTCTTTCTCTGCCTCACTGTTTGTTGATGTCCTTGCAGATCCTGAAGTATGGCTTAGTGGGCTGAAGAGAATGCTCGTTCATTATGGAGAATATGCAATAAGAATTTAAATCTCCAGAAGCCAGTCAGCTAGAGAAATGAAATATTTAATTTAGAAAATAAGCTGTTGGAGTTCTCTGACCGAGAGCTCTTGTTTTAGAATTCATGACAACCAGTTGGGTATTTTAGACTGGCAATATCTCTTAGTGCCTCTGGGGATCAAGTCCCCCCTCCCCCCAACAGTGTATTCAGTCCTTTTGTATTGCCTTTTGGAGTGTGTCTGAGATACATTTTCACAGCTGGAGACTCAGTCTGTTTGTAATAAGGAGGAACTGAACAGGGTCAAATATCCTATATTCAAGGGACAGGAGAAGTGCTTTTAAACGAGCCTGTGTGCATGTTAGCGGTGTGTGGACCAAATAGGCTGTGCTATGTCATATGCTATACTATTATAGCCAGTGTTTCCAATCGTGGTGTGGTGGTCAATGGTGTATGTGATTGAGCAGAGATGACAAACTGTGAGAGGTTCAAGTGTTGCTCCCAACATCAGGCCTGAATGTAGAAACAGCCTTGATTGCAGTGCATCTTTAGGCTTTATGGGCTTTGCTATTGGAATACGAGTGTCTTGAATCACGGTGGGATGGACGTATGTGTGATATAGTAAACACCGTGAGAGGTGTGGAAGTGCTGGAACCAACACGGGGCTGGTATGTAGAAACAGCCCTGTGTTAAAGTCTGAGTAGGCTGCTGCCTGTGTGGAGGAATGTGTCAGTAAGCTGTTCTGCCTGGCGTGTCTTGAGAAGGGGACAGATGGGGGCTTGTGGCTCTCTGAACTACAGGGCCTGGGTTAGGAGAGGCTCCTGAATTAGACCCTCTCTTCCTCCCCTTACTCTCCATCACTCTCAACCTGACTGCCTGCCAAGTTCCTCTGCTGCTTAACACACACACAGACACAGACACACACACAGAGTCAGCGACAGAAAGCACTCTCCCACTCTGTGGGGTCATGTTTCCCACAAGGTACAGTGAACTCTGGGATTTAACCTGCGCTCCATGACTAATCGCATGCTGTGCATTAACGATCTCTACACCACTGACGACCTCTTCAAATGACCTCTAACCTGTAACTAACCTGCTGTAGCGCTCTGATCAACTTCTATTGTATTCTCTACAACAGATGCCTTTCTATTCCAAGCAATTGAAGAGGCATGCCATCAAACAGTATTACAACATGATGATTCATGAATGCTGTATTGGATGTGTAGGGTTCAGAAATGGCTGCCGTCCGTTTGGCCGCTGTCGTGCAGTTTGTCTGTGTGTGTGTATATATAAAGGACAAGGTTAGTTCATTGCAATAGGCATAACATAAACTAGCATCGGTCAGACTGGTAGATGGCTTTTGATTTCATAAAACTATCCTCCTTGGTATTTTGTTGTTTTCTAAACCTTTTTATAGTTTCAACACCACATCACAGATGATTTATGTGGGATATGCATATGCACTTCCCTCCTCTGTGATTCCCCATTAGCCCTGACAATAAATCCCCCATAAACCATCTGGGGTGGTGGATTAGACCGAACAGGAGATTAGGCTTCCATGGTGACTGAGCCGCTACTGGCCTTTTGAATATGTGAACAATTGGAACCCACTGTTGGTGATCTCAATGACACACCTCTGTGTTCTGGCATAGAGAGGGAGGGGGCCAGCCTGGGTCTGCCTTGCTGCCTGGCTTGCAAATGTCTTAATTTCTATGTGGATGAGGTGTGTAGGCCTATGTACAGACATCACATAGACCGCCACACATGCCACCAGCATTGTTCAGTCCCATTTTGGACCTGGATCCTCTCCAGACAATGCCCCAGGGGCAGTCAAGGCCATTCTGGGAGAGGGAGGCCTTTTTATATGCCTGTCTGACAGCCAGGGGTCAGCCCAGATGGCATCTGAGCACTGAGTTAATGCAAGTAGGGTAGGTACTAGGTACAGCGCCCCTGTGATGAATAGAGGCAGCGGGTAACCTAGTGGTTAGCGTTGGGCCAGTAACCGAAAGGTTGCTGGATCGAATCCCCGAGCTGACAAGGTAAAAATCTGTCGTTTTGCCCCTGAACAAGGTAGTTAACCCACTGTTCCCCGTCAGGCTGTCTTTGTAAATAAGAATTTGTTCTTAACTGACTTGCCTAGTTAAATAAAGGTTACATTTAAAAGACAAAATGTCTGTTTCAAATCACGTTTTATTTGTCACATGCGTCGAATACAACATTAGACCTTACCTTACCGTGAAACGCTTACTTACAAGCCCTTAACCAACAATATTGACTAAATACACCCCCCAAAAGTTTCACAATAAAGTAACAATAATGAGGCTATATACAGGGGGTGTGAATGGAGTGATGTTCGGCCCTCCTTTTCCTGTACTCCATAATCATCTCCTTTGTCTTGCTCACGTTGAGGGAGAGGTTGTTGTCCTGGCACCACACTGCCAGGTCTCTGACCTCCTCCCTATAGGCTGTATCATAGGTATTCCTTTTGTCCAGGTGGGAAAGGGCAGTATTGAGATGGCGTCATCTGTGGTTCTGTTGGAGTGGGTCTAGGGTTTCCGGGATGATTGTGTTGATGTGAGCGTTGACCAGCCTTTCAAAGCTATGGGGTGGTAGTCATTTAGGCAGGTTACTTTTGCTTTCTTGGGTACAGGGACTATGGTGGTCTGCTTGAAACATGTAGGTATTACGGACTCGGTCAGGGAGAGGTTGAAAATGTCAGTGAAGACACTTGTCAGTTGCTTCGCGCATGCTCGGAGTACGCGTCCTGTTAATCCGTCTGGCCCTGCGGCTTTGTGAATGTTGACCTGTTTAAAGGGTCTTGCTGTTCCTCCAGAACAGCTGGTGCTCTCATGCATGCTTCAGTGTTACTTGCCTCGTAGTGATTATAAAAGGCATTCGGCCTGTCTGGCAGGCTCGTGTCACTGGGCTGCTCGCGACTGGGTTTCCCTTTTGTAGTCTGTAATAGTTTGCAAGCCCTGCCACATCTGATGAGCGTCAGAGCCGGTGTAGTATGATTCGATCTTAGTCCTGTATTGATGCTTTGCCTGTTTGATGGTTCATCTGAGGGCATAGTGGGACTTCTTATAAGAGTCCGGATTAGTGTCCCACCCCTTGAAAGCGGCAGCTCTAGTCTTTAGCTCGGTGCAGATGTCGCCTGTAATCAATGGCTTCTGGTTGAGATATGTACGTACGGTCACTGTGGACGTCGTCATCGATGCACGTATTGTTGAAGCCGGTGACTGATGTGGTGTACTCCTTAATGCCATTGGATGAATCCCGGAACATATTCTAGTCTGTGCTTGTAAAACAGTCCTTTAGCGTAGCGTCCGCGTCATCTGACCACTTCCTTATTGAGCGAGTAATTTGTACTTCCTTTTTCTTGTTTTTGCTTGTAAGCAGGAATCAGGAGGATAGAATTATGGTCAGATTTTCCAAATGGAGAACGAGAGAGCACGTCTCTGTGTGTGGGGTTAAGGTGGTCTATTGACAAATAGAGACAGATCCCCACCCTTCATCTTACCGGACGTAGCTGTTCTGTCCTGCCGATGCACAGAAAACCCAGCCAACTGTATATTATCTGTGTTGTCTTTCAGCCACGACTCGGTGAAACATAAGATTTTACATTTTTGAAAATCCTGTTGGTAGGATAGTCTCAACGGCGCTCATCCAGTTTATTCTCCAGTGATTGCACGGCATCCAATATAGAACGGATACTAGAGGCGGGTTACACACTCGCCCGACAAATTCTCACACGGCACCCAAATCTCCACCCCATATATTTCCCTATTTTCTTCATGCAAATGATGGGGATTTGGGCCTTGTCTGGGAGCAACGTTATATCCTTAAGTACTGATATGTGGTCCTGTGTCACATGCTAATACTAAATGTATGACCTCACTGTACTGCAAGCCACATGGTGTATGATGTGAATAGATCATAATCTTCATCAAATGAAGTTGTGATTTTCAGTCTAGACTTAATATAATGATTTACTTATCCATAGACTTGTTAAAGGTACATTGTACGAATTATCCTCTCGAACCCGAAGCCTGTTATTTACTTGCTAGACCTAATGAGAGGCTTAATGGGAGACTAGTTTTCCACTACGCTTTCTAGATACACACTTTCACTTTGTTTATCATCCCACAGTTAGAATCCTATTAAAATTGAAGCGGGTAAACCATTTCAGTCATTAACAGATTGCATAAGAAGGAATGCTCATAGGATTCCATCAACCTACTAAGTCTAACAATGTTTGTTTACATGACGCTGTGTTCTTAATTACCGACTAATGAGCCTTGTTTTTTTAAAGACAATTTTTCTTGTTCTAAATATATTTATCTCGCTTGTTTATTGTTCAGGGGATTTTTGTTTTTAAAGCAGTTGACAAACCGAGGGGTTAGAGTGTTAACAGAGAAGTTAATCCTTTCTTCCTCGTAAATAACCAACCTGCTGATTTTTTTCAAATTCAGCTTGACAGTTAAAAGAAACCTCTTAAAAATTCAACTGAAGGAATTCCAGATGACTGTTTGGGGAATAAAGTGAATTGGAGTTTGATCATCAAACAACTACCCAAGTGTCTCTTGATGTGGTGCTCTGCTCTGGTGAATCTTAAAGCAAGCTCGTCCTCTTTGAATTAAAGCACATCCCTGACATGATCAACACTGCCAGCTCGGATGGTTAGTCTACTCTCAGTGTTGTTGCTAGATGTTTTTTTGAATGAAAACTAAAGTGTTTTTTCTGCCAGTCAGTCCGTGGACCAGAGCAGGGCAGATGTCTGTTGTAGCATGGTCTGTGGTGCAGGACCCAGATAAGGATTAGAGCAGGACCAAATGTCCGTGACATGGCACCACTACTGTGTGACTGGACTATTGAGTCATTGACCCTGGCTCTATGGGATTAAAGGCGTTTTGGATCGAGGCCAATAACACAAAACAGAAAAGCATAACAGGCTGTAACAATCCAGTGTTACCTTACAGCACTTTTCTGGATCATTGTCAATAACACGGCCATGCCTACTCTGCTAATACAAACAAACAGGTCTTAACGGTTGCGAGTATTGCCTTTCGGCACAGAAATTTGGTCGTACATTCAATGACACAGGCAGCCACGTCCACCCATGATACAAGCCGAGACATGATACAACTGTTGAGTGTTGCCTTACCACGCGGCGGAAATCTGGTTGTGCGCCCGTGGCCCCTGCTATGCCATTCTCTCCGTGAGTCTCCGGTGTGACAGAGGAGAGAGATTTCCCCAATAAATCAATGGAGGAACTCTGTGTGCAGCAGAGGAAGGAACGCTGTTGGTGTAACCCTGCTGCTCCACCACACTGTGACTGACATCTGTTCTGCATTGTGAGTAGCAATGTTACCTGCTATGCAAACACTTAAAGGCACCCGTCTCTTTCTGTTTCCTCATGGATTACTCAGAAGTTTTTTGCTCGTTCTGCTGCGGATGAAAAAGAAGGGCTCTCAAGTTCTGATAAGCAGCGCTCGCATTAGCAGAAGAATTAAGAGTCCGGATGGATTCGAGTCGTTTGATCGTTTTAAGTGGCTTAAATGCCCCAATAATGAAAAGTTATTGCGAAGAGAATTTATACTTTTCATAACATTGAGACGTTGAGTAAAAAACAGTCGATGTTTACTGTGTTGCTAGGCTACCGTTTGGACTTCCTGTAGAAACCTACTCAAACTTCCTCCATCCTCTTAACCATGACTCAAAATAAAGCCCACTTGCACTGATCATAGAAATCAAGTCTGGTGGCTTCAATCAATCGGAACATCCGACAGTGAATCGCTCCCCATTGCTTTTTTTCTGTAGTTGCCCCCTGGTTCTCTGGAGGGGTGCTGGGTCATATTCCTGTCTGCTCCCCAGCTGAGGGGAGGCCAGCCTGGGCTGAGACCAGCAGAGTTGTCCCCTCTCCCTCTGCCCCATCTGTTGGTTGTACTGTGCTGCCCGGAGCAGGCACATCACAGACATGGTGTTTGAATATTTGATACCGGCTTAATTAACTATGCCCTTTTACTGGAGACGATGCACTGCTATTCTCCTGAGCCGGGCCCCTGCTGGCTTCAAGGCTACGCAGCCAAGGTTGTTGTTTTGCTGTCACGTTGGAGCTCTGCGTCGCCTGGTTGGAGCTCTGCGTCGCCTGGGTGGAGCTCTGCGTCGCCTGGGTGGAGCTCTGCGTCGCCTGGTTGGAGCTCTGCGTCGCCTGGGTGGAGCTCTGCGTCGCCTGGGTGGAGCTCTGCGTCGCCTGGGTGGAGCTCTGCGTCGCCTGGGTGGAGCTCTGCGTCGCCTGGGTGGAGCTCTGCGTCGCCTGGGTGGAGCTCTGCGTCGCCTGGGTGGAGCTCTGCGTCGCCTGGGTGGAGCTCTGCGTCGCCTGGGTGGAGCTCTGCGTCGCCTGGGTGGAGCTCTGCGTCGCCTGGGTGGAGCTCTGCGCGCGTCCTTCAAACAAGATAGCCTCCACACGCCTACTCTACTGATTCTACGGACGGTAATGTAGCCTAAGTCAAAAGCATCCACACACCCAGCAGGGAACTGTCCCAGCTGTCTCAGGAATGCCAGCGTGTTGATCCAAGCCTGCTAGGAATAGAGGATCAGAGGAAAAACTTGGATTTGTTTTTGGTCTCCCATTTTCAGTGTTTAATAAACTCAATGGGTCTAATTCATTAGAAGTTTCTACCTCAACCTTCAAACTTAAGAAAATTAAATTTGTGTGTCTCATTAATGAGAAGTCACTCGGAAGAGTTTTAAATGGAGGGGGCTGTTCAACTGCTGTCCATCGCCTAAAGCTACAAACAAGGTTTCTAAGTCTGAAAATAAGAGCATAAAAAACATTTCAGACAGTTATACTTTGGAGTTGAAAGTTAGTTAAATCCAGACAATATTATTTGGCTTACTAGTCGACGACTAGCGTAATGTAGCATTGACTTGGTGTGATGAACACTGGTTGTCGGAGTTCACCCATAACTTAGCCTACTCTCTGGAGAGTTAATGAGCAGTCTATGCCTCATGGAAGCTAAATGCTCACTCCATTTTAATCTCTGTTATTCTGTATGCAGTGGAGCTCTGTGTTCAAATGCTCGTTTATGGATGTATTTTTGCCAGTAAATTATGTTTTTGGGGAGAACTGGAACCTTGTTAGGCTAAATACTAATGCTTTTCCTGTTGGTTTGATCTAACAAAGCAGGCCAGCTCTAGCCAGGCCTGAGGAGAATGTCAATGCTGGTTGCCTCGTCCATCAGTCCTATACTATGGATAGCAACAAGATGGCTCCTGGGTCCTGGGTCCTGGGTCCTGGGTCCTGGGTCCTGGGTCCTGGGTCCTGGGTCCTGGGTCCTGGGTCCTGGGTCCTGGGTCCTGGGTCCTGTGTGTGTGTGTGTGTGTGTGTGTGTGTGTGTGTGTGTGTGTGTGTGTGTGTGTGTGTTTCGCCTCAGGCTACAGAGGCCTGGATATCCAGCTAAAAGTGCTAGCCTTAGATAGATGGCATCATTTTGTCAGAGTTGCAACAACTTATTGCATCGAGTCATTCTCAATCGCCCATCCCTCCATCTCTTCCTCGCTTTTATCTCTCCTAGTTCTCCCCAACAGGTTGCCAGGTAACAGGGCCAACACAGCCTCCACAGAGGTGTTCAGGTACTCTCAGAACATTACATTGCTTAAAGAGCAATTACTTAGCCACTTTTCAACCTCCGGTTCGTTATCTCCAGCACCAAACCAGTGTCTACATTATGGGAAAACAGAGCCTTTCTATGACGGGTGGTTAAAAAGAAAGAAGGTCCTAAAAAATGCTTCTCTTTCACAGGGTAGGATTAAAAGTACAAGACCGTTGATCTTAAAAGCTAGTTTCTAGCCCATGGGAGGGTATGAAAATCACTGTTTTTAAACGTTTGATGTCATCGGGTACCTCAGGAGTAGATGTCAGTTGGCTTTTCGTAGCCGAGCATTCAGACTTCGAGAGAGTTCGAGAGGGAGTGGGAAAACAGCAGGTCCGGGACAAGGTAGCATGTTCGGTGAACAGGTCAGGGTTCCATAGCCTCAGCTTTGTGTTGGTCGTGTAGCAGTAGTGACATTGACTAGTTCCACAGTATGCTCTTATCTATCTGTGCTTTGCTACTGTGCTTTTGTAAAACTAGGGGACTTATGAAGTCTGAACAAACCTAGGCCCTTTTCTCTCTCTTTCCATCCCGGCTCTCCCTCCCTTTCCTGTCATTGTGTCTCTTTGGGCCACCTCATTACAGGAGACTCGGTGGGCTCCATGTTATGCTCTGTGGAGACCGGTTGGAGATGGTCTGCCATCTCCAGGACAGGGCTGCACTCTGCCGCAGCTCAGCCATGGCTCTCCTTCTTGACCTTGGGAGAGACATTAGTCTGTCGGCCTGTCCTGCCGCCGCCAAGGCCTGTCCTGCCTCCACACTGACTGCTTTATTGGCCCAGGCCACAGGAACACACTTGCCTGTCTGTACTTGCAAATTTTGGATACTTCAGCCCACACACTTACTCACAGAAGTCTGCCTGCTTGCAAACAGACGTCTGCGAGCGTGTGAGCTGAAGTACATTTTTGCATCCAATCATAGGGGTAAATGTCAAGGGATATGCATATGGCGGTACAGGAAATGAATGTGTACCCCTGAACAGCTCTGTAAACTCAGGTCTGCCTGACTTCTGCGATGGAGGTGGCGACGCTTTGTCCTCCCTGTCCCTCTATCCCACCTGCTATGTGTAATTAACTCTGAGAGCCAGCCTGTCGTAGTGTAGGTGGTGTTTTCCCACACGCCGGCTGCCCGTCAGAGACGGGAGAGACCTGGCAGAGCTGAGCCGCAAAAGGTCACGTGCACCCGTCCGCCCACGCCAAGGCAAATGCAGCTGAACTCCCGTCCAACTCTCCTGCTGCTGGCACCGCTGCGCCTCAGCCCTCGCCGACGCTATCCTACGCTAGTTCTCATGGAAACCTTGCCGGCCTGGACACATGGAGATGGCAGACAATCTCCTGCCGCCTCACGTTAATTGAACCCATCATCAGAGGGCATTGTGAGCTAGCTACAACGTCCAATAATAACGGCGGTTGAATTTTTGCACGTCACTGACCAGACTTGAATCATTGGACCTAGCTCGTGTGATGCACACCACTGTATCTGGACCCCTACTGTGGTGTGGGAGGGAGGAATGATTGGCTATGGCACCAGGTCTCTATGGCAACGGCCCTGGCTGCTGATGGCTGTGTGGTCTGTAGGTGACAGGCAGCCTGCTCCATGTCAACCTCCCTCCCTCCCACGCTGGTTGGATGTTTTAATAAAAATCCTGACCCTGGTAACTGTTGCTATGCAACTCAAATGATTCCACCCTAGTGCCAGTCTATTTCATCCAAACCCCACAAGACTCCCCTTTAGAGGGCGTCTCAGGGAAAGAGTGACTGAGGATCAAGCTTCCTGTGCTGAAATCTCTCTAAGATGGTATTACACGGTCACTGGCAGCTCAGAAAAACAACAGAAGCATTTCACTACATCTGTTTGAACATCTGCTAATCTGTGTACGCCACAAATAAACTTGCATTTCACTACACCTGTTTGAACATCTGCTAATCTGTGTACGCCACAAATAAACTTGGATTTCAATGTAGCTTAATAAAACAGCATAGAAAACTGCTCTGAATCAGTTCCAACACTGTCCACCAGAGGGAGGCAATGCTCTTGCTGTGAGGTTCCATAGGCTTAGACTGTCTGCTGCAGCTGTGCCGCCAGAGCAGCATCCCAGGCTTCACACACAAATCGGCTATTTCCCATCTGCTACCCACTGTCACTGGACAGCCTCATTCAGCCGTCTGTGTGCAGGCCCACCCTGTCTGCTCCTCTGGGGTAGCGTCAGCCTCTGAGACACAGAGCCACACTGGTGCACAATGCAGGGGGACGGAGGTACTGGGAGAGGTCGGCTGTGTGGAAACGATGAGGGTCAACGGCTGAGGACTTGATGAGAGCTGGGATGAATTCTGTCTGGTGTAGGCCTACAGTAGATGTGTTTATTTCACTGACAACCTCTTCATTAAAGAGGAAGCATGAACTCAATCCCAGCTTTTAAACGACCTCATCTCAAACACTGTGTGGTGAATGCAAAGGTACTCATTAAATTGGCGGAAAACACACACACACCTCCTACTCTGAGCCATACCTCTCAACCCTCTGTAGTTGTGGCAGCTCATAGGCAGACTCCAGACACATGTCGAGAGGTAGAGTGGAGGCAAACAGTTGGGATCACTGAGTAACACGGATAAACGTTTGGCTCAATGAACACACTGCCCCCGCGCACACACGTCCTCTCGTCCCTTCCTCCCTCACCCATTTCCATCTCTATGCAAATTGACTTTGGCATTTCCCCTGTCGCCTGCCTCACCCCTGTAGCAGCAGAGCCTCTGTTGCTCGCCACCCGGCTTGGCTGATGAGCGCCACAGCTTTATGACACTCGCCACCCGGGATTAGGTTGGAATGTCTCTCTGTTGACAACTGTCTGGCCCAAGGCCTCTTTGTGTCAGGAGTGAGCATTGGGGCAATTATTATATATATATATATATATATCTCTCATAATCCTGAATGGCCATAATGTACAATGGAAAGTTAGGATGTGTGTTCTAAAAATGCAGTGCCCAATGCCTTATGCTCAACGAGGCGGGCGCCCCCAAAATAAGGGCACTGTGGCTATACACACACACACACACACGCCTATGTGTGCCCGGACGAAGCCAATTTGTCATTTGTTTGTCCTTGGAGAAATGTGTTTTAAGGACTATTTCTCACACAAGCAGCCCTAGACATTAAAGATTAATGGCTGCTTGCAATTCTTATGATCTTCAGCTAGTTATTCTTCTCTCAAATGAGCTTTCTGTTGCGCTTTTAGTATGTGTGTGTGTATATACTGAATGTGGGTGAGACGGTCTGGATTCCTATTGGAAAGACTGGAGGCAGGTTTAAACCGCTCTTGACAGAATTGACACGTTGCTGATCCCAGGCCAGTAGTGCAACAGGAAGCGCTGGCACTCGTCTTCATTCGGCTAAATAGCTGGTGGCTTTTTGACTTACCTCCATGGACGTCTTCAGATTTTGAAGCAATACAATGTCTAGCAATTAGGATATGGAAATGGGCCTGTGCCTCTGCAGAGCTGAACACAGCCCTATGTCCCAACAGTGTCTATTTAAACTTCAGCTGTTTTTCTTAGGAACTTATCAAACACCTACCAGAAGTGTTGATCTTAATCCTATGTGGATGTTGTTTTCTCGAGGCCAAACTCTTTTTCAAAAACTGTGTAGAATGTTCTTAGTTGGGTGCATTCAGTTGTACCGAATGACTAGGTATCTCCCGTTCGCTTTACTCCGGCGTCCGATCCATGTGGAAGTCATTTTAACGCTTGCCTGTATCTTCAATGCTATTGTTATCGGGTTATAGCTTCTGCGACCGTAATCGCTGGCTGTCGGCTGGTGTTTATGCCCAGCGGAGATGCTAATGTAAACAGGAAAGAACCTCAACCCACACTTGTACACAGTGGCAGGCTGTCGCTGTTCAAGGGGCTGGACTACTCATTCAAAATCTAATCAAGTCCAATTTATTGGTCACATCCACATGGTAAGCAGATGTTATTGCGAGTGTAGTGAAAAGCTTGTGTGTGTGTGTGTGATTACTCATTCATCAACTTTGTGTTCTAGCACGTGTTGTATAGATTGGTATGGCAAATCACTCTGTTGCAAGGGAGGTGTGACTGTAAGTGTGTTATAATGTAGACAGCGAGGAAACAGTCTGTGTGGTCCAGTGTGAGCTAAGCCTTCCCAGCGATCCATCATGCCCAGTCACCATACAAGCCCGGGCCAGAAGAGCCTTGTTATGCTTTGTCTGATTTGGCTGTCCGAGCCTTCCAGATGTGTGAATAAGGGAATGTGTTGCTACGGTTACGTGTAAACAGGTTCCCGTTTCTGAATAGTCTGATATACCGTATTTGTTTCATATTTTAATGGATTTGCAAGCATGCTTCATCTTATTTCTTCTTAAACACAAGTTAGCCTGATGCATTAAGCACTTTAATTAAAGCTGGGATCTTTAATGATGGTGAAACCGACATGTCCATTTGGGATATTACAACAACAAAAAAGGTTCTGCCAACAGCACCTTTTTCCCCTCCTGTAAATCCTTGCATGTGCTATAGAAGGACAATATGTACTGCAAACAGCACCTTTTCCCCCTCCCTGTAAATCCTTGCATGTGCTATAGAAGGACAATATGTACTGCAAACAGCACCTTTTCCCCCTCCCTGTAAATCCTTGCATGTGCTATAGAAGGACAATATGTACTGCAAACAGCACCTTTTCCCCCTCCCTGTAAATCCTTGCATGTGCTATAGAAGGACAATATGTACTGCAAACAGCACCCTTTTCCCCCTCCCTGTAAATCCTTGCATGTGCTATAGAAGGACAATATGTACTGCAAACAGCACCTTTTCCCCCTCCCTGTAAATCCTTGCATGTGCTATAGAAGGACAATATGTACTGCAAACAGCACCCTTTTCCCCCTCCCTGTAAATCCTTGCATGTGCTATAGAAGGACAATATGTACTGCAAACAGCACCCTTTTCCCCCTCCTGTAAATCCTTGCATGTGCTATAGAAGGACAATATGTACTGCAAACAGCACCTTTTCCCCCTCCTGTAAATCCTTGCATGTGCTATAGAAGGACAATATGTACTGCAAACAGCACCTTTTCCCCCTCCCTGTAAATCCTTGCATGTGCTATAGAAGGACAATATGTACTGCAATTGACCGTGCTGCGCCACGCTACTCAGCTCGGTGACAAAAACGACAACGGTGTTGGGGCGGCCAGTGGCATTGTTTCCCCCTGCTGCGGATTCCATCTTTAAGTCATAGGCTAACATCCTCCAATACGTTGACTCAGTTTTTAGCCATATTTCGACTTGTTCTTGGAGTTTTAGTTTCAGTAATGTAGGTCCCAGTCCTAGCAGCATTGGCTGTCATGGTCAGAAACATTTGTAAGTGTGCTGAGTAACTCGAGGTCCAAAAAGGCTTGACCTCTGACACGTCAGCGTTTCGGAGCTTTCTCCTCACAGAATGCAACCTTAAGGACCCCGAAGGGAAGCGGTTGCACGGTCGCGGTATATACTACAGGAGTGAAGTGTGTTCTGGAATAGCTCTGCTGACAGGGTGTGTGTGTGTGTGTGTGTGTGTGTGTGTGTGTGTGTGTGTGTGTGTGTGTGTGTGTGTGTGTGTGTGTGTGTGTGTGTGTGTGTGTGTGTGTGTGTGTGTGTGTGTGTGTGTGTGTGTGTGTGTGTGTGTGTGTGTGTGTGTGTGTGTGTGTGTGTGTGTTCATTGCTTTTGACCAAAATGCTTGAGCAAGTCAATTGCTTTATTTACTGAGGATGACTTACCACCATGTAGGTAAACCTAGCATATTCTCATGAAGAAGATCAGACCGTAGGTTAAGATCCTATAGGCTAATATAGCCCATCGGAGTTAGCATATTGGCGTCCGCTTTAACTGAAACCACAACCATTAACCTTTTTATAGTACTGCTCAGTTGATCTCCCATCCCCCGTTCTACCTTAAACCCTGACCTCTAAATCTCCTCAAGTCTTGGAGGTTAACATCCCTCTGGAGGCTGTATAAAACGATATGGCATTCAGGATAAGAGAATCCCTCAAACCGAAGGCTTTGGGCTTGAATTCCCCAGGACCCAAGGTTAAATCCCTCATGGCTGACATTCCTAACATTTACCTTAGGCCTATCATGTTAACAGACATGAGCCTCAGCAGTGTGTCCATGGCACATAGTTTAGTAGTTGGAGATTAGCCAAAAAGCTCAGGTAGCCGGAATATAGACACGGGGGAGACATTTGCTGTAGCCTATTCAGGATGTGTTCGGAAACGAGTGGTTTTGTTGGTGTCTCTGTGGTCACCTTTATCCCCAATGGGCCTGCCTTGCTTGTATCCATGTGTCTGCACTCTTGACTGTTTACACTAAACCTCAGTGGGAAAGGTACTAATGCTGCTAGCTCCGCATTCAGACTAGAATCACACACTCCTACAGCGGGGAGGTCTTTTGTATTTCTGAATTATTCAGTTGCCTGCCAACATCCAAAAGCAACACAATGAAGAGGCCTCTCGGTTGAAGAGGACTAGGGCTTTGTTTTTCATGACATCTTTATTGATAAGGGAAGGGCAGCGTAGGGGGGAGTCAGTCAGCATTCTTTGTTGTCAGTCAGTTCTGCCGAGTTGTGAAGACTGTAATCCCCACTGATCCAGACCTATTTCTTCTTTCTGTAGTTGAATTTTCCCATAGCAATTATTTATTTCTCCAGCCTTTTGATTAGAATTTGAGGAAGGTCCACGTGCTGAGATGTGTGACCTATGTGGGGTATGGTAATGGAGTCTATTCCCAATAGGTTGACACACTATATTGAGAAATGTCCTAGCCGGCATGCAGCAGCACATTCTGTGGACAACATCGTCCCAGAAGAAGTAGAAGTGGAGGCAATTAAAAAAGTTGGAGAAGAGCAGGAGAAGTTCTAAGGGAGATTTAAACCTTCAAATGAAATCTCAAGTTCAAGAAACATTGGGAAACGGCGGCACTCCAAAAAGTTTATTTAAAAAATTGGACAAAGACGCCGGACAGGGTAACGTTTCGTCAGTTATGCCTTCATCAGAGTGTCTGCTGTAGGCCCAAAGCCTATCCATCCTGACTCCAGCAGGTCAAATAAAGCCTCTGAAGTGGCCATGGCACACATTCCAACATCTGTCTGCTGTGTGAACGGCAGCCCTAAATATCCTTCATCCGCCTCAGCATCATAGTCAAGGTTACGATGATGCCATAACTCCCTGGCCGGCAGCACGGACAAGTTCGAGTTTCTGTTAACCCTTACTTTAGATTTGATGTCGTCGACGGCATCAGGCATTCATGAACATGGGCCTAAGTGTTCCTCACACTCAGAATGAATCTCTCGACCTGCTGTTCGATGTACATACCACTTAGCTTAAATATGCTATGTACTAAAAATATTGATCTGCTTGTCATGAGTTGGCATGAACTGTCACTTATGGCAGGTGTCATGTCCCACTGCGATACTGTAACATTATGCCCCCCCCCCCCCCCCCAAAAAAAAGTTACCTGACACGGACCAGCTGATCTGGACATTTCTGACAAATTGTAAATAGCTCTCTAAGGTATGTGATGACTGACATGACAAGAGGAACTGATGATGCACGACCCAATTTAGAAATGTCACCTTGTGCATTCTACTATCGCACCTTTCAAGAGTAAGTTGAAAGCCCGACTGAGTTCCTAAACATATATTTTTTTTTTTAAAGGCCCCACCATTTTTGAACCACCTCATTAAGAGACCATGTCAAAGCAGCTGATTACAGTGGTAAGTCAGGGAGGAGCAGACAGGACGGGACGGGGGGGGGGGGCTGGTCTGGGGGATTGCACGTCACCCCATTGAGCTTCCTCATAACTGCAGTTTTGGATGACCGGTGAAACACATTCCTCCCCAGGGGGGGTCAGGGAGCCGGATTCCACAGTGACTCGTCGTTCCGAGGGGGCGTGGCCTATCCTGAGGCATGGCAGACAGCTGCTCTGCCTGACAGGGACCTCAGCGGTGACATCACGCCCTGGGATATTTTAAAAGGGGGCGATGAGCTGGGGAGCGAGCTCGGAGTGGACAGACCACCATCAACAGCGCACCGTGAGGGTTGTATTAGTGTTTTCAAGAGCTCCAGAGAGAAGAGTCGAATTCCCCCCGGCCACTTTGTACGACAACCTGCTCCCTGAGCCGCCCCTGATTCCCCCTCTGGGATATGACCTACTAGCCCCTGTTCTTGCAATGATGAGGCATTGCCCCATACCCCTTTTCGCATCTTCCAGATCCCGAAAGAAGATGCCCAAGGCCTCTGGGAAAGAGAAGGCCCCCCTGGCAACACCGGAGAGCCAGGCCCTGGACATAGTGGCAGACCCAAAAGTGGTGGTCAAGGTGGCTAAGGAGCCTCCACTGCCCCCGCAGAAAGTGCTCCGGCTCTTCAGCATCAACATCATCACTCAGGGGCTGCCCTTCTGTCGCAGACGGGTGAGTGCTGCCGGGCTTGGGCCCAAGGTGTGTTAAGGGGGGTTGGGGTTGGCCAGATGCTTACAGACATGAGCGAGGAATCTCGCCTGTCACCCACATAAAATGTCAAGGGGTCACTCCGCACCCTGCTGGCTCATCTGTGACACAGGACTGCTGAAAGCAAAACTGTCTGCGGACTAGTGCAACTGTGATTCTGTTTTAGCGTCAAGGTCTCTTCCCCGTTTCCTCTCTTCTGTTGAATTGCACATTGTCAGTTTCTGTGTTGTTTTGTAGTTAATCAAGGTGACAGTTTTTGTCTCCATCTGACAGAGGTGACTTTTCTTTTGTTTTTGAAATGTTCAACAAGAGTCTTGTTTCTTCCCTGGGTTGTATTTTGTCAAAGTGAAGCACAGTGGAGGCCGTCTCAAAAATACCTCTGACGCACAAGCCTTCTCAACATGGATATAAACACTGTATCTGGTTAGGAATAACCCCCCCCCCCACCTACTACATCTCTTCCCACTTCAGTCAACAAATAGTCATTTGTTACCTGTACTGTTGTGTTTCATTTAATCAAGAGGGAAAAGATAAAAGCGATAGTAAGTGTTGGCACTTGTCCTTGACCGTAAATGCAGTGACAGGTTTTATTCTTGTCAAAGCGTTTCATAATATGAAAACTATATTGCCAACACGTGAATGAGCGCAATAGCTTGTCAGTTTGGTAGAATACCCTATTCCCCAAGGACTTTTACTAAGGGTTTTGTCACAATTACATTGTACCATGTTTTGTAATGCTAACAAATGCACACTACCCAATCCTTAATCATGTGCCTACTTCAGCAAAAATAGCTTTCAACCAATTTATTTGTATTTAAGTATTCGGTGTCTCTCTAAAACACGGTTTTATGCTACCGTGTGTTGTGGGTAGACTGCTGGGCTCAACAATGCACTTGTTGACGCAGTCATGTGCTCGGGCAGCCTCGCCCAAAGCGCCGTTCAGGACTCCTACATGTGACCTTAAAAAGGCTGCATGGTATCTCTCTATTTATAGATTATGTTTAGGAGACGGTGACCAAATGTATTGATCGCAGGGATAAACACCTGGCAGCTTCTGTAGTCCAAGGAAATATCGGTTGTCGATGTTTCAAGAACATAAAGTTGAACGTTTTATAGGGACAAGTGCATAAAAGACAAAGGCTCTGGATGTCCTCTACCTTCACTAGTCTTTTTATTGCTGATGTGTTTCAGTGATGTCATCTGATTTAATGGGAGAGGTGCTGCTAGATAGGAGGGGGGTTAAGTAAGTGACGGCCAGGACAGTTCAATGATATCGGACGCGATGGAACGTTACACCTCGACAACTGGCCTGTGGCTTTACTCCTTATGCTTAGCAACCTAAATCGAGCCGTTCTAATGTTTCGGGGGAAAAATGGGCGTAGGAAAATGACTTTTGTCGTGTTTAGGTAAGCAAATCTTGCCGCTAAACCGGCTTCCATTTTGAGAACCCGGTCTCTTTATGCACCGCTTACGCCATGCTCGTACCAGCCCAGCATCCTTGCACGTACACGCTTATTATTTATATATATATATGTGGCGCACTGCGGCAACAAGTGGAGAAGGTGCACACTTGTGAAAGGCTGACCAAGGCTTTGACTGACATGTTGAGCTGATATCCTGCCAAATTGAATTGCGGCCTACACAACCTTTTTTCTAGTTCCCCTGTAAGGAATCAGACGTACCACAGCTTTTGTACCCCGTCTGTGACGCGGGAAATGTTGGCAGCCCTTGATGGGCAATTTGCACTTTTGTGACATTGTACTGATGTGAACCCTTAAGAACTTCATCACTTGGGGGAGTTGAATTGACTATAGCTAACAGCATTGGTATTTTCTTGTCAAATTAGACTGGCACCTCAATGTTTGAGTGTTGGCTACATCATAGTAAAAATGCCTTGGAGCTTAGACGAAGGGCTCTTTTTATAGGGGTTGCTGAGGGAAGGATGGGAGAGGACATGAAAGATTGAGAGAATAAAATAGTCCTCTTTACACCTCCGCTTCTGCAGCTTTCACAGAGGGAGTTGAGGGACAGAGTGAAGGATGGAGAGAGAATGAGGAGAGGACACAGCTAAAACAGCCCTCTCGCTCGCTCTTCCCCCCGCTCTCGCTCGCTCTTCCCCCCGCTCTCGCTCGCTCTTCCCCCCCGCTCTCGCTCGCTCTTCCCCCCGCTCTCGCTCGCTCTTCCCCCCGCTCTCGCTCGCTCTTCCCCCCGCTCTCGCTCGCTCTTCCCCCCGCTCTCGCTCGCTCTTCCCCCCGCTCTCGCTCGCTCTTCCCCCCGCTCTCGCTCGCTCTTCCCCCCGCTCTCGCTCGCTCTTCCCCCCGCTCTCGCTCGCTCTTCCCCCCGCTCTCTCTTCCTCTCGCTCGCTCTTCCTCTCGCTCGCTCTTCCTCTCGCTCGCTCTTCCCCTCTCGCTCGCTCTTCCCCTCTCGCTCGCTCTTTCTCGCTCGCTCTTCCCCCCTCGCTCGCTCTTCCCCCCTCGCTCGCTCTTCCCCTCTCGCTCGCTCTTCCCCCCTCGCTCGCTCTTCCCCCCTCGCTCGCTCTTCCCCTCTCGCTCGCTCTTCCCCTCTCGCTCGCTCTTCCCCTCTCGCTCGCTCTTCCCCTCTCGCTCGCTCTTCCCCCCCCTCCCGCTCTCGCTCGCTCTTCCCCCCCTCCCGCTCGCTCTCCCTCTCCCTGCCCGCTCCATCTATCCCTCTCCCCCTGTCTCTTGCTCTCCCCCCTCTCTCTCTCTGCTGTCTGAGATCAAAGCCAGCCACTGGGTAAAACAGCTCAGAGACAAAGGGATCAGAATGGTAATTTGTCCTTCATTAGTGCTGTTTACGCGCTAGCTGCAGGTTGAAAAGCTGAGCCGAAAGGGATCTAAGGGGGTGGCTAGGCAGGATAATATCCACCATGCTCTGTCTTTCCTGGCCACAGAGTCAGAATTAAAGATGTTTCTCTTTGTAAGTGTATCGCTCACTGTCCAATGGGATTCAAGTGGCACTCATAATAATCACCGTAATCATTTTCTGCAAGGTAAAACAGGCTGTTTACATTCCTCTGTTACGCCGCATAACTAACAAAAATCACAAAGCAGGGTGAGCAACTGTCCAGGCATATGATGGCTATAGCCCTTTAACCTGTTAAACTCAGTTGTTGTTTTGGACCCGGTACCCTTGCCCTTTAAAAGGCTATGTTTGTGAGGTGATTCTCCCCAAGAATTTCATGAATGCAGAATGTCTTGACCTCCATCCAACAAGTGTTCATTTGTACCGTGTAATGTTTCAGATGTGTTGTGGGCTGTAAAATGGTGTTGAGGGTGTTAGAACTGTAAATAAGGTGTCCGGCTGGGTACCTTCTGTGTTCTCTCATTCTCTTGCTCCCTCTTTCTAGTTCATCCCTCCCTTCATTCCTTACTTCCCTCTCCTTTGGTAAGGAATGTTCTATGCCCTGTTTTCTACAACTGCTAGGGAACTTCAGCCTTGACAATAATTAGGATTTAATCGTTTGAGCTGAAGGTGAAATACACCTTTTGGTACCAACCAGACCTAGGCCTCCAGGGGAGCATGAAACGAGACACCCCTGGCACAGGGAACCGAACACGGGAAGAAAAAAGTTAGTTAAGGCCCCACCTCTGGCAGCCTCCGGATAGTAATTGGTTTATAACTAAAATAAAATAAATGTAGGATTACGCCACTGTTGCAGGTCGAGCTTAATCCCTGGCTTCCCGTTGCGAGAGTGCAGTTTCCCCCTCCAAAAGCAGTGCAGCGCCCTCGGCATGCCAACCACTCCTCCACATCAGGGGATCTTTGCCTTCCCTCTCTACCTCTTTCACTCTCTCCCACTAACTAAAACACTGCAGAATCCAGGCGTTCTATCAGCAATTTGCACACATTCCCCCAGTAAGATTAACTTTGTATGAAAAGACAAAATGGGCCCTTACAGGCTTCCCCTTTTTGTTCTTTAGTGGGTCGTGTTCAAGAACAAGTTTCTTTTGTTTTTGCATCTTTGTCGCTGTGTTAAAATGGTGCCAACTGCGAGGAGAGAGTTCCAGGCCCCGAACTGAAAAACAGTCTAAACTTTGCCACTGGCTGCCTTCTGGAAGAACTTTGTCTCAGTAGACCAAACCGAACAGTAGCTAGGTCCCCCATGCCATGTCCAGTTGTGGGGCTGCTCTTGCTGGTGTGCCACGCAGACTCCATCAGACTACTGTGGAGGCAGCAGCTGGCTCCAGTGAATGGAATTGCTGGTATTTCTCTGGTCTCTATGGGACGTTAGAACTTAAGTCCCCGGAGCTTCCGCTTTCGAGAGAGCTCATTCCTCAGAGTCCAAGGAGCTTTCACAAGACATTTCTGTCATTTCTAATGCGACAGTGTTGCTGCTGAGATAATTGCTGAAAAGTTTAGGTATTTTAACAAAAATACATTCATTAACTTCAGTTAACTGAATACATTATCATATGGTCCATAGCGATTTAGTGAGGTGAGTTTGATTGTAAAAATAATTGTCATGGATTTCGGTTTCGATTATCATTAAATGCATTATGAAATATTGACAGTAAAAATATATATTTTTTTTTAATAAATTCCAGTCAATCATTATGAACATTCAATTGCAAAAACAGAGACAATGGAATATTTTCAGTCAGGTCAATAGAGAAATAGGAAATGACTATGAAATAATACAATGCAATGGATTTTCTTAAACAATGCAGTTCAAGAAATAGAGTTTAGAGCTTAAGTAAGCGTTTCACGGTAAGGTCGTATGTATTCAAATCAAATTTGATTATGGTCATTGTAGTTAATTACCAGGTTTCTGCACTGAACTAGGTTGAATATTTGCTTTATCCAAACTACAACTCCCTTTCAGGCCAGCATTTCTGTCGTGAATGATTACATTTCTCTCTAAAGAAATGGCGCGTTGGGCTCACAAAATTCCTGAATGGAATTCAAGTAATTTAACTGACATCGGTCAATTAGTTGTTTAATAACCCCCATCCCCCCCCCCCCCCCCCAAAAGAAAAAACTTGGTTAATTGCTCAGCAATAATGTTACATAACATTTGCTTCCTCTGTAATAGCTTAGCAATAATGTGTCTCCTGAAATGTAGGCACACAAGCTTAAGTTTGGTCCTTGTCTGAGGATATCTCCAGGATCTTTTGTATCGTCCTTCAAGTCTGTCAATCTCCTGACATAAATAGCATAGGGACTTGGCTTGAGTTTCCAATTAACATGTGCCAACATAGGTTACGTAAACCTCGTTTCCCAGGCCTGAACAGGCATCCAGCTGTTGCAGTAGAGATGGTTATCGGGAATAAGACTTACACAGCAGTGCATTTGAGACTTGGTGTTAGTTTCCTGGCTCATCCTGCTGCCATGCCATTTTGGGTAAGATGATCTGGACCTGCCCATTACAGCTATGTGTCCTGTCCCCTGCCATCAGCCAGGGCCATTTGCTGCTTGGACTTTCACTCAGTATAGGCTACAACTTTCCCTAGAGACTCTGATATCAAGTGCAAAGCGGATGAGCTAATAGCTAGATCTCAAAAGCCGCGAAAGGAAACACTTTGCTATTTTGTCCGTTATAAATCCGTTCTTTGCCTTTCTTCAAAGTATTTTTGTATAGCCTAACGGGTACATGTTAGCTGTTGCGGATTTAGCAGTTAATCAGCCAAGTATGTAGTATAAAACAATTTGTTGTAATTGAGTGCTCATATGGCCTTTTTGTTTGTTTGTAAGGTTGTGTCTGTATGTGAAGCAGGGCGACGTGACACTCTTGGTAGGTGCGGCCTATGATGTTTGCTGCAAGCCAGGCGCAGATTGCAACCTCGCTGTCATGTCTTCGGTCACATTTCAAGAACATTTCCATTTCCAAGAGTGTTGGATAAAAGGGATATGAGATGGCACCAATTTTAGGATGTTAAATTCAACTTCGCCAGCGTGCTGTTTGTATACTGTATATGCCCTTGCGTGCTAACTGCTTAGCACTACTCTGCGTCATTCATCATACTTTCAAACAAGTTATTTGCAGAGAAAGCACAAGAAAAGTTTGAACCTTTATGCCAACGAAGATATGTTGAGAAAAGCCCACACCAGGCCTTAGAGATCAGTGCACTGCCAGTTGACTCCCTTAACTCCCTCGCGCTCCTCCCAAGACTCCAATCTCTGCAGTGGATTATTTCTCAAATCCATCTTCTGGTAAACACAATTACCAACTGCTTGCCGGTCGGGCCCAGCCATGTATTAAGTAAGGTGCCTGCGGTGGTCGGTACAGATAAGACTTTTTGGATTTGAGGAGCTTCACCCTGTACTCATTTGGTGCTACATAGATCAAAATGGGACTCGCAATCCCTTGACTGTGCATCATGGCCCACCGACGCAATCGTCTTTAGGGGTCTCAAGCGAGGCTCCTCGCCGCGTCGCTTTAGCGGCCCTATTCACGTTATTGCAGTTGACAGCAAGGTGTCATTTCAGGAGAGATATAGTTAAAATGGAGGGCCTGGAGAAGCACTGAAGATGGTATATTTGCTGATGCAAAAGACTGCGAGACGACAGGGCTTATGCTGGAATAATAAAGCACCCTACATTACTACTCCAATACCTTCTGAGTTGTGGCTTTCTTTTTGGATGAATTATTACATATTTACAATGCTATTTGTTTCTTTTGTGTCAGTATAGTGTCACGCTTCAACATGATGACCTTATAAATGTACTCTGCCACTGAGGACCGCATTCACAACTTCACGCTCTCCCCACACACTAGAAATCCAAGGTCCCTCCGATTAATCGGCCGTCTATTCCCTGCCAAGTAGAACAGGTTGCAGAGTATTGAACAGACCCGTACGCTTGTTTTTACTCTGTATCCTGCTGGGCAGTGACACAGCTTTGAGCAGAAGATGAAACACAGACTCCCAGAGCGGTGTTGCTCTCACAGGGGGAGCCGCCTGTTACGTCCATTCAGTGGGCCTCGTGGTGTAAGACATGCCCTTGGCGACAGGGTCAGGCACTGGGCAGTCGGTCCGTTGTATCTGCAGTCTCTCCTTCCCCGACAAGTTCACTAGAGATAAGTGCTATCTGGGAGCTCTTTATGGCACCCTCGCCCACTTCTAATCCTTCAGTGTACATCTTGTCATTTTTCTATTACAGATTATACTCTTTGAAGGCTTTTATTCATCGCCCTCCAGCTCTAAATGCCCTTTTTCCCATTATCAGTAGACAATCCGGTCTTCGCTCACAAACTGACCGTAAGTCCCCATCACCAACTAAGTGTTGCAGTGCGATGGATACCCATAGCATTCTGGCTGCGCATCACAACCATCTGTCCTGCTGCTCCTTTACGCTCTATTAATAGAACCCACATAAGAACAGCTCCTCTCTGCCGGTTATGGCTCAGCTGCTGAGAGAAACCTACAACACGTTCGCCTCAGACGTACTGACCTCCCCTTCAGTTCAAAGCCAAGGAAGAAGTGATGGCGAAATGATGTCAAATCATGTCAAAGGGATTTTGTGGGGCATGGACTCGTGCGGTGTTCCCCTGGTGTTAGCCGTCTTGCTAGCTAGCCTCACTAGCGCCCGCCTTCCTTCCCGCACCTTTGGCGTATTTGACCATATCCGTAATGTCTATATGGGCGGCTGGCTGCCACTTTCATCTCTGGATTTGTGATCTGGACAGCTGATGCCCGGCCCCGTTCAACCCCCACCCTCTCTCCTGAGGCGAGGACCAGAGCTCTGCTCCCTCACTCCTGGGAGAGGTGCTGGGATTCCATTGCCCTTGGGCTCCAAATAACACTGAAGGGGGGGTGGAAGGGAGGAAGGCATCTGCTCCATGCTATTCTAGGCAGACCAATTCCAGGGCAGAGAGAGGGAGAGCGCCAGCCAGCAGTTCGGCCCAACCAAGCTGTTCTGTCCCCCACTAAGAAAATGAAGAGGCAAGGGTTCGGTAGCCAGGGAGGACGGTTGGTTTTCGTGTTTCTCGTTTGTAGCAGCAGTCTTATCGAATCATCTGTTTAATTTCACTTCCTCTTGACCTGATTTTGTTTGATTTCCTCTAATCTAATCAACCAATATGAGTTTTCTCTTCTGTTTACCCACAACGAATCATGGTAAACAAACACTGTTCTTTATCAGTCAATGTTCATCAGAGTGTACTGGAAAACAAATCAAATCAGATTTTATTTGTCACATACACATGGTTAGCTGATGTTAATGCGAGTGTAGCGAAATGCTTGTGCTTCTAGTTCCGACAATGCAGTAATAACCAACGAGTAATCTAACCTAACAATTCCACAACTACTACCTTATACACACAAGTGTAAAGGGATAAAGAATATGTACATAAAGATATATGAATGAGTGATGGTACAGAACGGCATAGGCAATATGCAGTAGATGGTATAGAGTACAGTATATACATATGAGATGAGTAATGTAGGGTATATAAACATAAAGTGGCATAGTTTAAAGTGGCTAGTGATACATGTATTACATAAAGATGGCAAGATGCAGTAGATGATATAGAGTACAGTATATACATATACATATGAGATGAGTAATATAGGGTATGTAAACATTATATTAAGTGGCATTGTTTAAAGTGGCTAGTGATACATTTTTACATACATTTCCATCAATTCCATCAAGTGGCTGGAGTTGAGTCAGTATGTTGGCAGCAGCCACTAAATGTTAGTGGTGGCTGTTTAACAGTCTGATGGCCTTGAGATAGAAGCTGTATTTCAGTCTCTCGGCCCCGCTTTGATGCACCTGTACTGACCTCGCCTTCTGGATGATAGCGGGGTGAACAGGCAGTGTCTCGGGTGGTTGTTGTCCTTGATGATCTTTATGGCCTTCCTGTGGCATCGGGTGGTGTAGGTGTCCTGGAGGGCAGGTAGTTTGCCCCCGGTGATGCGTTGTGCAGACCTCACTACCCTCTGGAGAGCCTTACGGTTGTGGGCGGAGCAGTTGACGTACCAGGCGGTGATACAGCCCGACAGGATGCTCTCGATTGTGCATCTGTAGAAGTTTGTGAGTGCTTTTGGTGACAAGCCGAATTTCTTCAGCCTCCTGCTGAAAACATTGACTTGTTTCCGAGTACTTCAACATAAATGAGCCTGGTCATCATAGATGACACGGCGATCTCTCTCGCGTGCATATCTTGCATGTCTCGACACTGTGGCCTTTTACAGGTGAATATGAGTTCTCTCTCTAAACGCTGCATGCATTCGTCTTTCCCGTGGTATGCTGTACGTGACGCAGTGTGACCAAGACCTGCTCAGTAGGCTCACGACCGACTGGCCCAGGTCGTAGTTCAGTCACGGCCCTTCCCACCTGCAGCAGGGCTGCCTGGAGGCACTGACATTTCCCACGGCAGGCGGGGGCAAGAGGGGTTAAGAAGAGACGTTCTCCTCCCTCAGGAATGTGTCACAGGGCCTAAGCATCACCGTGTTCCCCAACCGGAGAGAAACTGAAGTTGGGGTGGCAGCTTTAAAACCCCTCTACACGCGCGCAGATACACACTGCTCTGCTTCTCAGTTGTCGTCTTTGGTGTACAGTACCTCAGGGTCTACTCACACATACTCTGCAGACTAAACTGAGTCATCATTACCAACAACTACATCCAATAAGTAAGCCTGAGGTTAAACAAGACCGTGCTGTCGTAGCCTGTTTTCTCCTTGCTGCTTCACTAACAGCTTGTTTGGGAGTCTGTTTTTGAAGTGAGTCAGAGGCGTAGCGTATCGGGGCCCCTGCACCTCGCCTGTGATCTAGTATTGCTAAGCACTTGTGTCAGGAGCCACACGGAGCCGAGCTGCTCTAGAAGTTTTGGGATATTTGGGCGTTGTGTTTGTGCCGGCGTCTCTAAGCTGCCAGCCTGAACCCAGAGGTGGCTAAGCTACCCTGTCGCCTCTTGATTTTCAATCAACAGTTTCCAAGGAACTGATGCTATGCTTCTCACTGGGCCCCTCGCGCCACAGCCCTCACTCTAACAGTGTTTGTGTGTGTGTGTGTGTGTATGTATGTGTGTGTATATATACTGATCAATGAGAATCAATCTTCCTCATTGATCAGTTGTCTCTGGCTTTGATGGCTGTGTGGCCGGGGGACAACAGACCCCCCCCCCCCCCCCCCATTATAGATTTTTCTCATTTGTGTAATTATGCCTGTGCAACACTGCCCCTACTCCCCGCCTCCACAGCCTTGTGTTCTGGGCTGGGATCCCATGGTTGGAAATGTGAGCTGGTTAAACGTCTGTCTGGTCCTCCTTTTCAAGCCTCAGGATCTGCTGCTACTCCCCTTTTAAAACCCACCCACCCATCTCTCTGTTGCTCTGGCTCGCGCGCCTAGCCGGCATGTAATTGGGTCGTCAGCAGCAGTCGGACACAGCCGGTGAATAGATAGCCAACCGGCCGGCTGTAATTGATGCGGCTGTCTGCATGGTTTGTTTAATCTGTGCATAACCCCTCCGTCCCTCGTTCTCTGTGTGTGGTCCCCCTGGCGCTGCTCTGAGGGTGCAGGTGCTGAGAGTTTAGAGAGAGGTACAGAGCGAGAGACTGAGACTGAGAGAAGGGTAAAGAGAGGGGGAGGGAGAGAGTGGTGGGCATTTCTTAGGCGAAAGGCTTAGATGCAAGACATAACGGTCATAGGATCCTGTGAGCTTTGAGCTGGCAGGTGATGTTGCCTCTACCTCTCCCTGCCCTCTCTCCCTCTGCTCACTCTTTCTCTCCTCTCTCCATCTCAATTTAATTTAAGGGCCTTTATTAGCATGGGAAACCAATGTTAACGTTGCCAAAGCCAGTAAAATGGATAATAAACAAATGTGAAATAGATAATAAATGAACAGTTACACTCACAGAAGTTTCAAAAAGAATAAAGACATTTCAAATGTCATATTATGTGCAAATAGTTTCTCTCTCTCTCTCCGCCACCCGCAGTGAACCCACTGTAGAGTGCAGCCAGGCTCGGCATTGGTAGTAATAAAGATAGCCTTGCACAGCAGAGAGAAGCACAGCAGAATATAGAGAGGAAAGAGGAGCGACATTGCTTGTTCTGTTGTTGCAGACGGCTGAAACGCCAGTGTATTGAACAGACTAAAGAAAGACTAAACAAATACCTCCGGGCGGTTTGTTCAAGGAGTGGAGAGCCTTTGTTGCTTAAAATGAAGGTGTGATTTGGAATGAGTTGTTCAAGTAGACTTTGGTTTTGAACAACGGTACTGGTCAGTCCGGGTTGGCTGGTATTCTGTCAAATATCTCCTATAGTGGGTTCAGTTCACCCATTTGTCAGGCTCACTGCCTCGTCATGCCTGTCACCAGCGCTGGTAATGACCCTCCATGCCTTGGCTAGAGTGGAGCTGATCCCCAGTATCAGATGAGCTCCCACCCATTCAGTGGTACCAAACTAGTTGAGACCAGTCGTTAATGCTCAAAGGTCATTCATGTGAAGTATAGGCTAGTCTAACTTTCTACGCCTTCAACCTTACTCGAGTCACGCGTCACATCGACCACGGTTCAGTGGCACCGAACGAGTCGTGACTGACATCGTTAGTGAAGTGTAGGCTGACTTTTAGCCCACGGCTTCACCCTCACCCTGCCCCTAACTTTATTCGTGTTTGGCGGCCATGCTAGTGTCTCTGGGTTTGCCTGCTAAGGGCTCTGCGATGAACAGCTGGACAGCCAGCGGTTTCTGCAGCACAGACAGTCTGGTGCCAGCTGGTCCGCCATCTTGGCTCTGGCATACGGGATGCGTGAACGCAGGACCCTATCGAACCTTGTAGTATGATTTCTGTGATATCCCATAGACTTACAGGTTTGGATTATTTTACTATACATTGATATCTCAACAATGTTTATGCTACAGTGTGAAAATTGACACAATTTCATCTAATTTCAAAAGAAACCTTGTTGTAAAAATACATTAACTTTTTCTAATCCTGGAAACCTTGTTACTGGGTTCAGTTGAATAGTGCCTCGCCCACTCCGCTAACAAAACACAGTGCCCTGTAATGCTCTTCACACATTGAGGCTTTAGAAAAAGAAGGGGCTCCTTGGAGCCTGCCTTACTCCTCCTGGTCCTGCACATGCATATGAAGTGGCTCTTTATTATCCTTTACCCTCGGTGCTTAAGGCGTCACTACAGACACCCACGTCCGAATCCAGGCTGTATCACAACCAGCCGTGATTGGGAGTCCCATAGGGCGGCTCACAATTGGCCCAGCGCCGTCCGGGTTTGGCCGGGGTCGGCCGTCATTGTAAGAAAGAATTTGTTCTGAACTGATTTGCCTTGTAAAATGAAGGTTAAACATGTAAAAGGGAGAGAGGAGGAAAGACTCTGCTTCCTTCCTTTTTGTTTCTGCTTTTATTACTGCTATATGAGTGTCCTTGGAAAGAGTGTGTGTGTGTGTGTGTGCTCTCACATTGTATTAGTTACTCTGCATCCCTGGATGTGAAGGAGCACTAAGGGGCCTTGTGGTTGTCTAGTCCTCAGATGTACTGCGTATTCGTTCTGAATACAGACAGACCTCTCACGCTTCCATCGATCTCCACATGTCCTCTACCGACGTGTCTAGAACTGAAGGCCTCCTAAGACTAACGTTTAGGCTGCAGAGGGAAACCAATGGGTACAGGGACAATGTTAATGTCTCTGTTAGAAAGAATCGAGGCAGAAAGGCAGACAAACTTGTTGCATGTCGTGATAAAGTAAGGAACGACTTATCCAAGGAAACGCAATGACAACTCATGAGGATTTCGTGGCTGCCGTAGTTAGCGGGCACACACACACACACACACACACACACACACAGTTAGCTGATCATGTTTTGAAGACGTTGGAAACCCGAGGTCTCTTTCTCACATTTGATTATAACCGTGTATCATGTGGGAGATGTTACGCCAGGCTTCAACTTCCCCCCTATTTATAAACCCTGCTCCGTTTTAGAAATGTCTCCCCTTGCCCGGGCTCGCTGTGCCGTCCACCTCCCCGTCTGAGAGACCTGCGTCATCACCCGAGTAAAGGCAAGCGGCACATCGCATCTCTTCAGTTCAGAAGGCCACGGGTTTGTCCCAAATGGCACCCTATTCCCTGTATAGTGCACTACATTTGACCAGGGCCCTGCTCAAAAGTATTGCACTACAGGGAACAGGGTACCTTTTCAGACGCACCCCAACTCCCACATCTCTTTAGCAGCCTGAACTTTGTCCACCTCCACCATTGCCTGCCTACCCAACCAACCAGGCCTTCCTTCCAGCACGTCTTCTCTCCAAACTTGTTTCTCAAGCTCCCTGTCCAATTAAGGACAGCTTCCCCCTGCCCCCTCTTGGCTTTCGCTGTATTTAATTATACATAACATCAAGGCGCCCAGGCACAGGGGGGAGATGGATGTGTTTTCTATGTAAAAGCGAGTCGCCAGCCTCTCACTAATGTAGCTCCGGTGACTCAGCCGGCTATTAATAGGACCCTGCCTGTCAGTTCCTTGAGCCCTCAGGCTTTGTGTGCAGTGATAAAACAATGCTCATCATCCAGCCGCTCTCCTCTGCCGTACTGTAGTGGACCGTCCTTGGCAGCAGGGAAGACTGACCACACGTTGGCATGACGGCCGTCATTGTCTTGTGTCACAGTGCAACATTCGTCTGTGACTAAGTTGAGGGACTGGCGTTGTTAACTCCATCTGTTGGAAGACTAGCCTAGATCAAGGCAGCCATTTAAACCCCACCTTTAGCTAACCACCACAGGGACTAGTTGACATCACTGACCTTGTCTAAGGTCCGTTTCCTCACCGTCAGGTTCACTTGTGTTTTACATCAACTTTCTGACCCTTCATCACAACAGCCCTTTTCTCCATGTTAGAGAAGGGGGGACATTCCCACTATTAGTCAAAGGCCCATTCCCACTATTCCCTCTGTAGCTGGAACGCTGTGGACCTTAGATCCTGGCCCCGCCAGGCCAGTAGATTGATGAGGAAGAAGCGGGAGTACCGAGCAGCCGCTTGTTGCCGTGTTTTAAAAAGTCAGGTCAGGAGTCTTCTGGAAGAGGGAGGGGCATTCTCTGAGGAAAACAAACCAGCTGAGGAGGATATGATATGCAACTTAATGGACTTCAGCTGGACCTACCCGTCTGTCTCTGTCTGTCTCTGTCTGTCTCTGTCTGTCTGTCTCTGTCTGTCTCTGTCTGTCTCTGTCTGTCTCTGTGTCTGTCTGCCTGTCTGTCTGTCTGTCTGTGTCTGGCATCTCTCGTTCTGCTTACAGATTACATCTGTAATCATTGGGGGAGGCGAGGCTAGTGTCAAGGCAACCCTTTCACACCTCTCCACGTCGCATCTAAGGCATTTCTGTTGCTTGTTACTGCAGACCACTTGCACTGTCCGTATTTCCATAAAAAAATCATTCTGGTTTAGTAGTACAGTGAGACAGCTCTCTCACGTTTACAGACATACAGGACCCACTTCGTCATTCGACTTTGGATAGCCTTACAGTTTACTGAGGGAGGAGGAATGCAATTACTTCCACCCCCCATTTTCCCGTTCAAAGCATCGTACTGAGCAGAGGGGCGAGAGCTGCATGTCTTAGAGTATTGATTGTGTCCGTATGTAGGTCCAGTGGCTCCCTCTCTATTCTCCCACACAGTCCCCACTCGCTCCCACTCTCTCCTTCACCCTCTCTCACTCCTTACCACATATTACCCCTCCTCATCCTCTCTCTCCTTCCTTCCATCCCTCTCTCTCTATGGACTTGTCTTATCTCCGGCCAACAGCACCCCGATCCTCCCTTTCCTGTGGACTGGGTGGGCTCTTCATTAGCCGTAGCTTAATGGAATCATTCAGTCTTCAAACCCATAATGAGGCTGACTTTATTTCTGAATGCCACTGCGTTCCTCAACTGTCCCTGTCGCAAATGCAGGTTGAACTAGCATTCACAGAAACTACAGACCAATGCTGGGAGTGATTTTTAATATTGACCTAAAAGTAATTTTTGGGCTATTTGCTGTGTGATGTGGTTGAGGATGAAGACAAGTCCTACTGTTACCGTTTCCATTTGTCTTGTCTAATATCTGTAGAGCTCAAACTTACTGAACTAAGAATGTAGCCCATTTGATTGCTGCGGGACTTTTCCAAGTAGCATAATATGTGATCTTCACTGAAACAAGATGTGTTATTACAGCTGCCAGAAAAATACACTTCTGGGTAGAACAGTTGGTATAGAACAGCTGTAGATGAACTCTGCTTGGTAAATCCTGGCGTTTTAGTTTTTCTAACAGTGCAGTATGCTGCAGTGCCTTCTCTGAGTGGTTTAGGAAAATGACTTCATCCTCTTCCTCTGCAGCTACTTTCAGATTTCTAGACTCTGGCAGTAGTTCTTCATTAAGATTTCTAATTGGAAGGCTGACAGACTACCTCTTTGCAAGCATACTGTTTGATGCCTGCCAGTTGATTAGCTAGTTCCGCACTGCTCCAGAAAGTAGATTTGCAATGAGTAACATTCAACCATTATGAGTGTTTGTCTAATTTGATAAGGCGATAATGACATTACAAATCGAAGGATGTCTGCATGCGATTTTTCACTCGACGTTCCACTAGTGTTTTGAGACTCACGACTTGGATAAGAGACTTTGTTTACACTAGAAACTATCGCACAGCATGTTAATTGCTGCTGGCTTTACTTGTTCAAAGCAGCCATCAAGTAAACACTCTGTGGAGATTTCTTTCAGAAGTAAAATATTCATAGAGCATATTGTTTTGACCATTATTGATGACAGTGTGAACAGTGCTTTGAAACATTAATGCTATTTACCATTGCATAACTGACCTATATGAAACATTCATAGTCTAGAGAAAATGCCTCTGCCTCCACTGGGTAGATCTCAAACAAAGGCAAAACAAAGGACCTAATTGCCAGTGGACAATACTTAGAGCAGAGTTTGTTATGAAGAAGGAGCAATGCAACTGAATGAAATGTGTAGCTACTATGTAGGCTAATTTAAGAAATCATTTCAGTATCACTTTGTTTGGGTCTCATCTTGTTGATCTGAAGAGACTTCTGTCACGGTTGTGAAGACTTCTAGCTCTCTCATTCTTCTACCAGGAGCCTAGATTGACATTTACTGCACTCTCGCGCTGTGCTCAGTCAAAATGTATGACTGGTAGTGCAGCTCTGGGTCGTAAAAGCTTTGGAAGTCCAAACATTCTGAAAAAGATGGCCTTTTCACACGGTGTTAGGACAATGCTCTATTAAGAGTCACCCTCGATGCCATTTTGTGGTCTCTTATGCTTGAAGAACGGGGGATCTGAAATTGAGGGTTGTGACCCTATGGGTGATTGGTTCATCATAGCCCTCTGCATTGCTCAGTCTCCCTTTGTGACGACACCCCGATTTACTCCCCTTGTTTTACTCCTTACCACTTCTAGGAACACATTTATCTGGCCCCAATGAGTTTCCCCAGTAACTTAGAGCAAGGTATTTCTTCAAGGTCATATGTGAGTCATTTCTGCCCAGTGCCCACCCTCCCCTAAACCCCTTCATGGAGAAGGATCACTCTTACTATCCATTTGAAAAAATGTTTCTTATTTTGGGCCTCCCGCGTGGCGCTGTGGTCTAAGACACTGCATCGCAGTGCTAGCTGTGCCACTAGAAATCCTGGTTAGAGTCCGGGCTCTGTCGCAGCCGGCCACGACTGAGAGACCCATGGGGCGGTGGACAATTGGCCCAGCGTCGTCCGGCTTAGGGGAAGGTTTGCGCGCTGACACGGTCGCCGGGTGTACAGTGTTTCCTCTGACACATTGGTGCTGCTGCCTTCCGGGTTAAGCGGGCATTGTGTCAAGAAGCAGTGTGGCTTGGCTGGGTCGTGTTTTGGAGGATGCACGGCTCTCGACCGTTGCCTCTCCCGAGTCCGTACAAGACTGTAACTACCAATTGGATACCACGACATTGGGGAGAAAAAGGGGTACAAAAATAAATCATATTTTTTCCTTGTGGTCTATTCAGCCATCAGATTGCAATAGTTAGTCCTGCAATCTGTATTCATGTAAGTCCTATCTATCTTAGGCTGTGCCACGGTTCTATCTATCTTAGGCTGTGCCACGGTTCTATCTATCTTAGGCTGTGCCAAGGTTCTATCTATCTTAGGCTGTGCCAAGGTTCTATCTATCTTAGGCTGTGCAACTCCCGCCTTATACAGGGATCAGAGGAGGCGGATGCTGTCTCTTTGGCCGCCCCTGCCTTTTGGAAAGTCATTGGAATCACTAAATACCCTGCGGTCAGTCAGGCAAGATGTCAGCCAGCCAGGCTGGGCAGTCAGTCAGGCTCTGTGCGGACCAGGTCCCCACTGTCAGCCCCTGGGGGACCATACTGTACACCCTGGTGAGAATTCTCCCTCCCAACAAACACTGGACTGAATGTTCCCTCTATTCTTTGAAAATGAAATGTGGTTTGTTGCCAGTGAGATGCAAAGAAACTCAGAAAATCCATCTGAGGTGCAATAATGTGACTGACGGCTTAATTTGCTATTTGACAGATTCATTGTTGGTCTGTTGGAATGGTTGTCACCTGAAGAAGTCTCTTCCCATATGTGAAATATGACAAAAGTTTATTTCAGTCAGCAATGGACACATTCATTTCTCACACTTTGTGATTTCTTCACACCCCAACTGAATAGCTTATGCTAAACCTTCTGTTTTTCTTTGTTTGTTAATCACAGTGCTTTAAGCGTATCCTCGAATGTTCCGACTCGTGGCCTGCTTCCCCTCCCTCCCTCCCCCCAAAAAACTCCTTTCTCCGTTCCTCTCCGCATTCAAATGGGTCCATTAGTATGGAAAGCACCGCCTCCTCTTGTTTATTTGGATGTACTCTGATGATTCCCAACCAACCCCACGCTTTATCATTAAGACAGACAATCTAGAGCTGATATCCAAAATAACAACGTTAAGCCGGCGCAGTCCAAGTCACTGTGTCATTACTGAGTCTACGGGTTATGAGTCGGAGCGATTTTAAAGGAAGTTTGCTCGTCATCAATCCGTATAGAATAGCAATAGTTCACTGTTTTCATAGTTCTTGTTTGAGTTGTTTAACCTCTCTGTGGATCATGACGAATTGTCCCAGTCTTCTGGCATAGCTCAGACTCTTGTCTCCTATCTGATTCACTACTGCATGATGGGAATCTGGCATGGTGTATTTATTCTAAGAAGCAGTCTTGCACGGATATTGTATCACTGTGCCGTTTGTCACACACTGCGTGTATTTGTCTGGTCGTCATTAGGGCTGGGAATTGCCAGGGACCTCACCGTACAATATTATCACTATACTAAGGTGCCGATACGATATGCATTGCGATTCTCATTATTCTATATGTTTTGCGATCCGATACTGATTGTATTGCGATTCGATGTTCCAAGCGTATTGCTCCCCATATGTCTGCTGCAGAGGAACTAGAGAGAGCCATGAGAACACGTGTTTTGTCATGGAAATTAAAGTGATAAAAACATATTGCCTCCCTAATTTAAATAGAAGATGGAGAACAAGCTATGAGGGGAAAATCCTGGAGTTTTGGAGCAGGTACAGCCAACTAGCGCACAAATAATATTGTGGTACTGTCAAAATAATCGTCAAAAATAATATCCCGTTATGTAACTCCATTTTTCGCCCCCGATCACTAGCAGTCATTTTCATAGAAGGAATACGTTGGCTTTTCATTCAGTGAAATGACCACCTGTTTCCTTTGTTGAACGTGAACATGGGATGGCTTTGTGCCTCTCTGGGAGAGGACAATGAATGCAAACCTACCATTTATGTAGGAATAGCAGTGTGTACATTGCTTCAATGCAAAGAGAGCTTTGCCTCATAATGGCAGTTAATGACGTGTCCAATGCCTAACAACTGTCTCCTCTCTCTCTCTCTCTCTCTCTCTCTCTCTCTCTCCATGTTCCTCCTCCCTCTGCCGTTGTTGATTCCTGCTAACTCAGGTAAGCAGATCTTATGTTTGTTCACTTTGTTTTCTATATGTGTAAGCCACACAACCCTCCAGGCTCATTCTCCTCGGACTCATCTATGCATCATTTGTCAGTCAAACATACATTTGTCAGTCAAACATGCACCTTCGTCATAATACCCTTTGTGACCAGGGTGAACGGGTGTTTAATCACCACTAGGGGGCAATACTTACTTACCTACACGCTCACTCGGAGAGAGAGAAAAGCATGCAGCAGCTCAGCCCAGTGACACCCCACCCCTTCCCCGTCCTCATGTTACTCCTCTGTTACTCAACCTGACTTACGGTTGGTTGTAGCACCACGGCTCATTCAGCCCTCTGCTTAATTGCCTGTCCATGTTCCATTTACCAGTGTACCGCATTAGAGGTGCTTTGTACCTGTGCGTTTTAACAAGATGCTGTGGGAACGCGCCAGGCTAGGCTGATTTAAACGAGCTGCAGTTGATTGGATTAGGGCAGTGACACCCTGAAGAGAACCCCTCGGGTCATCGTTTGGTTTTGTCTGGCTGAAGCAGTGTGGACCTTTCCCAGCAACCACTTTGCGTGCTTTGAGACAGTGCCTGTTCTGCTCTCTGCCAACTGGCCATCTCCCATACACACACATTTGTATGTATGTAGAGTGGCCCTGTCTATACACACACACACACACACACACACACACACACACACGGTTTAGAGCCCCATTGAATGTGCATGTTGTTATGACAACTACAAGTGCATGCAGCGCTCAGTCTTGCATTAGGATGTTGAGGGTCACTTTTTCTCTCGCTGTCTCTCTCTCTGTCTCTCTGTTTCTGTCTGTCTCTGTCTCTCTCTCTGTCTGTCTCTGTCTGTCTCTGTCTGTCTCTGTCTGTCTCTGTCTGTCTCTGTCTGTCTCTGTCTGTCTCTGTCTGTCTCTGTCTCTGTCTCTCTGCAGAAGGCAGACCTCCAGATGAATATGATGTTGGTCATGAATGACTGAGATTCACAATACCAGGAAAAATACGATGTGGATGAGAAATGTGCTTTTTTTTTTTCCAGAAAAGTTTTGAATTTAGCCTTTTTCTTCGGCAGTGGTTTTTCTTTGAATATCAGTTTCCATTGTGAAGGCAATTGGATGTATGTTCTCAGTTGAACTATTAGGGAAGGAAAGAGGACATTATGGTCTTTAGCTACATTCATAGTAAATGGAAATCAAGCAATATGTGTTTTTGTAGAGAAAGGCCTGTTTAACTGACTTGTTCATGTAGACGAATCGTCATTCAATGGAGAGGGAAGTGGACCACCAACTGTGTTCCCTTTGACTTAACAGCGTTATTGGCCCCTCTTACATATTACTGAGCTCTGTTAACCACTCAAAGGAGAGCGTGACTGAAATGCACTACATTCAGTGCCTAGTGAAATGAACTGCATTCAGTCAGTGCTCAGTGAAATGTGCTGCAGTGCCCGGGTAATGGTCTATAGATTCCGCTCTGTGGACAAGCTGGCCATTGTGGTGATAGTGCTGCTGTTATTATACAGTGGTGTGATGGATGAAGTGTTGGCTCAACCTGCGGCCCGTTTGTGGCAGTCAGGGCAAGAAGTCAAGTAAAGACATCCGATAATTGCATTTGTCCACCAACACGATTAGCTATAGGCAAAGATCAGGGGACAGAGTGGCCGGTGTATTCAGGCCCCACGGCTTGGCCTCCCAGCGGGAGGGGTGGTCCCCCTGGGTCCCAGCACACCAGAGGTCCACGCGTCACCACCGCATGATGGGGGTCGTTTGACTGCCAACCCAGCGGCACACTGCCCCGGCACAGCGGGGGCTGAGTGGGGAGCCTGGCGAGGCATCAATGAAGTTTATGCAACGGGCAACTTGACATAACAGTGCGGGTCGAAAAGCCACGTCTCTGTTGTCTCCTTCGCTCTCGATACACACACACACACACACACACACACACACACACACACACACACACACACACACACACACACACACAGGAGCCTGACTCACCGCGGGTAGGCTGCCTCTTGTCACGGAAGAGGCCGCTGCCGGGTCACGGATCCCCCCTCCACTGGGAACCCCTACAGTGAGGCTGTAGGAGTAACACGTGTACACACACACCTGCCTTAGTTAGCAGCGCAACAGGAGCCTCTATGTTTAGAAGCTTCTACCTAATAGATTCAAGTCAACATTCCCATTCAATTTGGCTGTCGTTAACGTAAAGAGCTGCAAAGCTTTTTATATTCCACTTTTCCTTTTTATAAGCTCTAGTCACCTGTGTTTATAACTAGGGCGTTGTGTCATTCATTCCTAGGGTTGTTCTGTAGACTTCTTGGTCAGGTCTGTGAATTGAGTTGAGCCTCCACACAGCGCGATAAGACCAACACACCAACCGCAGTTAATTAGTCCAGTCAGTGGCAGATGAAATGAAGCTATTTACGTTTATGCGTTTAACTTTGGAGTTAAACAGCCCCTTGCAGGCCTGGACCAGCATAAATCTCTAGTTGTGGGCAAGTTGGGGTGCTTGCCAAAAAATACATTACTTTTGCAATCCAGTCATTGTTTGCGGTGTGTGTGCTTGCGAATAGTGATTTGTTGGAGGACATGTGCACTTAAGAGATATTTAAGTGTTTCTATTTCTAGACCATCCTTTATTCAAACCAGGACAATGGCACTAGGCCTCTTTACTGAGAGAGATGTTGCTGAGGCCTTCCCTCTGTCTGCTGACCGGTGATATGCACACTGTCCTTTTTAGACTTGGGCCAAATTCAATACAACAGTTTACAGACTGGGCCTGTACCCAACCTGCTGTTCTGTGACTGAGTGATTTGTAACTCTGCACAACTTTGGAGAACCACCAGAGCGCCAACCTCAGAAATGGTTATATGTGATTTATTATAAACTGGGTGGTTCCAGCCCTGAATGCTGATAAGAGCGTGTACCACGGGTATGACAAACATGTATTTTTACTGCTCTAATTATGTTGGTAACCAGTTTATAATAGCATTAAGGCACCTCGGGTTTGTGATATATGGCCAATATACCGCTGCTAAGGGCTGTGTCAAGGCACTCCGCGTTGCGTGGTGGCTAAGAAAAGCCCTTAGCCATGTTATATTGGCCATATACTACACCCCCCCGGGCCTTATTGCTTAATTATACCATGGTAGTCTGGTTTCAGAACTGGTTGTGTGATTTATTATATCGTGGTCGTCTGGTCTCAAGACTCCATCCTCTTTGAACTCTTGGATGGCCTATACTTTTCTATTGAGCCTAGGGTTAGTCTATGTAAGGAGTTTGATTGGTCTGAGACCTGATCTTAACTATATTGTGACAGTAGGCACTGAGAAGGCCCTTCTGAGGGCACGACAATCCCCAAGACGATGACAACTCCTATTCCTCCTGGAGGCTCCCCATGGAGTCCCCTTTTCTCCAATCTCAGTGTGCATTCAACTGGCCACTTGGCAACTGCCCCCCCCCCCCCCCCCCCCCCCATGGCTCTACCATGGTACCACAACAACCTAGTTGGCCAACCTCTACAGGGGACCTGCATGCTCCCTATCCACACACCATTACGGCTCTCGCCTCAGCAGTTGCCTCCACTTCCACCCAGAAGCAATGTCTTCAGGATCAGCTGGCACCTGTCCTCTGTAGAACAAAAACATCACTGACTGAGCCTCAGCTTTCTATCTCATTGTGACACTCCACTTGAGCCAACTGTTAGCAACACTACACACACACACACTACGTTATCCCCCCACACACAGGTTCTCAATTTGAGGGGCAACATTTCTGAGTTGAGGCAGGGAAAGCAACCGTTGGAATATCAATGAGTACCAGGTGCCTGTAAAAGGCAGCACTTCAAACAGCCCAATGTCCCCTGGTGTGGCATCAGCACCGCTGGCTACTCGGGGGCTTTCAGACTCTGAAGATGGCATTTGAAAAGAAGAGAAAGTGATGGACCCAAATAAAGAGGCGATATCACTTGTAATTATCGAACATACCGTGACACTACTGCCAAATACTGTAATATTATCCAGTCTTCCTTTTAGGGGATTCGGAACTGTGTTTCTGTCCTGAACATGTAGGTTAGCCCACCGGTTTTATAGCGTTGTCAAACACTTGGTTACAGAATCCGTACCAGCCACAAACAATTTCCATCTGGACCCTCTTAAACCCACTGCTAACTTTTATAAGATGGTTCTGAAAATAATCAGGACCTGTAACATTTCTTCAAACGTCTTTTATATTTCATTGCCATAATAATCACATTTTGTCAACTTGCCTGTTCAGATCTATTGGACATTAGAATCAGAATATATACTTGTTTTGTAACTTTTTTTGTTGCATGTCTAAGTGGCAGTGACGGTATGATTTGAAGAACAATGGCTGCACAATGTGTGGTTAGTAAGAATAAAACAATATACCTCAGCCATACTACTTCTAGCCTCGTCCTTGCCCTTTCAGACTGAAACGAATCATCCTTCATCAGCCACTCGCTATGCGAGGTGAAAAGGAGAATATCAGCAAGGTAAATGGGAGGTGGTTGACGCAATATTGTCAACAGCCTTCACTCAGATTGCCCCCAGTCAAGTCCTACAGCATCCTGCAGTAGTAACCCACTGCAGTAATATTTAAGTAGCTCCTAGCCACTATTGCTTCATTACTCTTCATTACATTCTTCTTTGCTGAGGGTTTTTTCCCCTCCCTCTGAGTCTTCTCCTTCCAATTCCCATTAAAACAGATGGATTTCCCTTGATGCGGTGATCTTCCCTCGGCTGCATCTGAAATGGCACCCTGTTCCCTATATAGTGCACTACTTTGGACACGAGCCTACGCAGAGCCTCGAGGGCCCTGGTCGAAAGTCTTGCATGACATATGGAATAGGGTGCCATTTTGGACGCACCCCTTGACTGAACTGAAAAGAGCTGTATAGCTGTACCCCAATCCAAGTCCAGAACGCTGCTGCTGTTCCTCTCCCCACACACTGATCATTAAAACCCAGAGAAATGGACGCTAGCAGCAACAGAACAGCCAAGGTGGCGTAGTACGACATCTGTTCTTGCATCAGTTGCTGAGTGTCATGGTGGTTCCAGAACCTAATGAGATCACAGTCCTTGTGGACAGGATGTGTTTAGGACATGACTGATGAGGGAACTGTTTTCGTGACAATGGTAGAATAATGACTATAGGCCCCAAACCACAGTCTGGAATTTAGAATGCGTTTTATCTTTGAATGGAATGAGCTGGTATCTGGGAGAATTTACAGTATTTGTCTTTGGGAAATACTTGGACGACGGCCATACCAGACAGTCGAATTAACCCAAAGAAAATGCAAGGGCACATTTTTGGGACGCTACGAAATTCCCCACCGAATCCCCCTCCAGCAGTTTATCCAGGGTTTGTTTTGCATGGCCTAGAATTAAATATTACACCGACACTATTCCCAGCAGAACTTAGATTTTGATTAGCAACGCAGCCCCCTCCTTAACGGCGATATAACACAGCAATCGATACCAAGTCCTCTGCTGAGGATAGAGGGAGCACGTCGTACGGATTAATTTACTAATACCCCCCCCCAGACACACGCCATAAGTACCCCAGGTGTATCTCAACAACAGCATCCGCCGAGAAGGCTCACTGGGGTATCCGGTCTTCCCTCTCAGCTTCAGATACAGCCTGGGGCAGATGGCATTGTTCTGAATACGGGGGCTGTAATACATCTCTGATGGCCCAGTTGTGTGAGCCTCGGCCTGTTCTATTGTGTTAGCGTGATGGATGATAATGAGCAGGGATTCCATGGCTACATTTGATTTTCCACCCACCCTGTCCCGGTCCCAGCAGCGTCAGCAGGCCTCCTGTTAGACAGACTACTGGACTGCTGATGTGATTAGCAGGGCCTCATTTACTCCCTTCATTACGCCAGGCCACTACTTGTTTACCATTACCCCTGTGAAATATGTCAGCCATTTTGAGGACAGACTTCACATTTCGCCCTCTGGAAGTTTGTCTTCCAGAAATCTTGAGTTTTTCTCCCTTTTCTTTAACATACGGTGCAGTTTGACTAGTGGTAATGGTTTTTTATTGCATACTTGTAGTATATTTTGCTGACTTCACGCTCCATGGACTGGGATGATGGTCCTTCTCAGTTGGCGTTCATTGCAAGTAGGCACGAGTCCTCGAAACTGGCAAACACTGGGGGGGAAAGGAACCTGCCTTTTCCTTTCGCCGTAGTGCACCATCCAAAGCTTCCTGAACTGTCACCAACCAGCGCTTAATGAGAAGGATGAGTCATAAATGAGACGCTGGCCATCTGTGGTTTCTAACTTAGTTAAATCTGGCCTCCCCCTTCTATCCAGCTCTTGTTATTTCCGTGCCGAGGATTACTTTGACACATGTAAACAAAACCAAGAAGCGACAAGACCACAAATCATTTAGCTGAGAGGAGAACTATTAGATTTTTAATTACTCGTCTTCTTGCCCGTGGGTTGTTTTTCATTCTCCACCGAGGAGAGAGAGAGGAGATAGGGGAGAGGGGAATTGGTCCTGGTTGAGCAGAGTTTTTGCTCGAAGGCTCAGGCTGCTCACATGGGCTGGGCATCACCACCACCATAGAAATAGAATTACTACCGAGGACAGTACATTGATTTGAATGAGGAATCCCCGTTCTAGTAATTCCATTTCTATGGACACCGTCTCTCTCTGGGTATGGCTACCTCCTACCTGCCCCAACACAGCAGCAAGCAGCTGAGAGAGACAGAGGGAGAAAGAGAAAGTGCTGATGTGGCTGAACTGGCCTCTTTTTAATTTGAGTGTTGGAGAGCCGGAGCCCCCCGGGGGTAAGCAAGCGGAGAGCCTGGTGGCCAGCTTGTGCTGCTGGGTCTCAGACCGGCTGTGGAGCAGCACCTGCTGAGTCAGCCTCACGTCCCCAGGTCATTTACTACAGCGTGAAGAGGCGTCACAGAGCCCTGTTATTTATCTTTGGTAATACAAAGCAGCATATTGTACAGGACAAAGTGCATTTAGGGACACGTTAGTTACGGTTTTCTCTACAGGAAAACAAGGTAACACAATGAAGAGATAACTCTTAGTTTGTCTTTCCATTCATTTTAGCTCCAGGTCACCTTATACCATTGTGTGTTCTGCAGTACTGGTAATTGAAAGGGTTTCTTGTTCTCTCCTGAATATCCTGTGGTGTGTGTGTACAATCACCCTAGGCCAATACCAAGGTACACTATGTACCTGAGTGGTATGTCCTCTCCCATCAGCCCCTCTCTGAGGCTTGTTGTGTCAACTGTAATAAGACGAGTCCCCCCTCCAGAATACAACACACACAATCCCTTTGCCCTTTTGATGAATCTGGTGTCCCTGTGTTATTGCTTTGTTTCAGTGTAGCAGGCAGGCAGGAGGCGAGCCTCTCAAGTCTATTCCCCAGACAGGAGCTGGTAGATGGAGGCGGGCCTGCATCAGACTTTCTCAGGTGGCAGGCTGGCAGAACAAACAGGAAGCCCTCGAACACACACACACACACACCTACACACACACACACACACACACACAACGTGCGCACACAGGCTCAGAACAGTAAACCGACCTTGAGCGAAGCCATCCCCACATCAAACGCAGGTGTATGTGTGTGTGGAATCTTTTCTCTCCTTTGTTGGGGGGGGGGGGCAATGTTTGGAAAGAGACCGGTGAGGGCTGCCAACGGGGGCGTCAGTTTGCTGCAGTGCTGCCTATAACTGCTGCTTGCTTACACCCATAGCAGTTCTTCTCCTGTCATCAATGGAAGACAAGAGCTGGTTAAAATGGCCTCCCTTGGAAGGGGTCTGCAGTGCTCAAGTGTTATCGGTTTTGCCATGTTCACTGATGAATAAAACATTTGAAAGCCTCTGATTGATGGAAGGTATAAGGGGAAAGAGACCACTTGAAACTTTATTAGCTCTGTAGGGACTGAATGGTTTAACTTCTGTTTCTGTTCTACGTTGGGGGTTTTTCAACGGCCAAGTCTTTCAAATCTATCTTTGCTCTCACATGAGAGGGTAGCAGAACCCTGGAGCTACTTCTCCTAATGGGACCAGGATCTTACTTCCTGAAAGTGCGTCCCAAACAGAGGGGGTTGGGGAGTGTAGGTGTGCACATCAAGTGGGTCATGTGGGGACTTAAAATAAAGCGCCCCCTTCAAGTCATTTTTAAAAGGGAGACAAATGAATACGTCGGACTTCTTCGAGGAGTTTGGTGCATGAAAGCGTTCGCTGGGAGCACTAAAGATTAGGGTACGTTTTAATTAAAAGTGGGCCGCCTTTCCACATCCTCTGGAGACTCCTTTTTTTCGGCTCATCTATGAAAATGCCGATCCTGACAGGCCCTTAAAGAGCTAAAAGCTCTCCTCTTCCTCCCACTAAGGTTCATTAGCACCCAGAGTCAAGGCAAATGTTACCTTAAAGCTATCCCTACCACAAAGCCCTTTTACATAGTATGTTTATTATTCGCATGGTCAGCTTTTTGATTGTCTCAGCACTTTTCCTCGTAGCCCAAATGATCTCCACTCCACCCCCCTCTTCCCGCCCTCCCCTCTTCTCCGTCCGTCAGAGACATTAATGAGCATAAATACGGTGCTGTTGTTTTTGTACATTGTTTCTAGGCCACATCATGGTGTGGTTCATTTGCTGCAGACTGCAGTGCCTGCCCGGACTGCTGCAAAGCAGAGATGCCCAGCCAGGTGTCAGGGATTGATGGAGTGGAATCGGGGGTTGATGAGGTCCAACCTCCCACCCTCTGTTTACCCTTTTACATCCTGGAATGTGAGCCTCCTACAAGCAGACCCTTGTTCTAGAGGGGGAATCCCTGACAGCGGCTCACTTGTCTCCCATCCCTAACGAGGAGGAGGCTGTCCCTATCCCTTCTCATCTTGGGTCATGTTTATTCAGCGCTAAATGGAAGAAAACAGAGACGAAGGGACTACCTGGACTCCCCCACCATTTTAGTGTCACAGTCCTGCCCCCGTCCCTCAATCATTGGTCTCTTCACTCATTACTGGTACTGGAAGCCCTCCCCTTCATTTACCCATTCACCACCATATATAGGCTGTCCTTTACTACATATATAGGCTGTCCTTTACTACATATATAGGCTGTCCTTTACTACATATATAATATATAGGCCTTTACCGTCTTTTATAGGCTATCCTTTACTGTCATTTATAACCTATCCTTTACTGTCATTTATAACCTATCCTTTACTGTATATATACAGTTGAAGTCGGAAGTTTACATACACCTTAGCCAAATACATTTAAAATCAGTTTTTCACAATTCCTGACATTAAATCCTAGTAAAAATGCCCTGTCTTAGGTCAGTTAGGATCACCACTTTATTTTAAGAATGTGAAATATCAGAATAATAGTAAAGAATGATTTATTTCAGTTTTTATTTCTTTCATCACATTCCCAGTGGGTCAGAAGTTCACATACACTCAATTAGTATTTGGTAGCATTGCCTTCATATTAGCCTTCCACAAGCTTCCCACAATAAATTGGGTGAATTTTGGCCCATTCCTCCTGACAGAGCTGGTGTATCTGAGTCAGGTTTGTAGCCCTCCTTGCTCGCACACACTTTTTCAGTTCTGCCCACAACTTTTCTATAGGATTTAGGTCAGGGCTTTGTGATGGCCACTCCAATACCTTGACTTTGTTGTCCTTAAGCCATTTTGCCACAACTTTGGAAGTATGCTTGGGGTCATTGTCCATTTGGAAGACCCATTTGCGACCAAGCTTCAACTTCCTGACTGATGTCTTGAGATGTTGCTTCAATATATCCACATAATTTTCCTGCCTCATGATGCCATCTATTTTGTGAAGTGCACCAGTCACTCCTCCAGCAAAGCACCCCCACACCATGATGCTGCCAGCCCCGTGCTTCACGGTTGGGATGGTTTTCTTCAGCTTGCAAGCCTCACCCTTTTTCTTCCAAACATAACGATGGTCATTATGGCCAAACAGTTCTATTTTTGTTTCATCAGACCAGAGGACATTTCTCCAAAAAGTACGATCTTTGTCCCTATGTGCAGTGGCAAACCCTAGTCTGGCTTTTTTATGGCGATTTTGGAGCAGTGGCGTCTTCCTTGCTGAGCGGCCTTTCAGGTTATGTCGATATAGAACTCGTTTTACTGTGGATATAGATACTGCTGTACCTGTTTCCTCCAGTATCTTCACAAGGTCCTTTGCTGTTGCTCTGGGATTGATTTGCACTTTTCGCACCAAAGTACGTTCATCTCTAGGAGACAGAACTCGTCTCCTTCCTGAGCGGTAATGACAGCTGCGTGGTCCCATGGTGTTTATACTTGTGTACAATTGTTTGTACAGATGAACGTGGTACCTT